>NC_086448.1:280798070-281998070 GCF_028390025.1 Pseudophryne corroboree
AAAGGTCATAGGTTGATTCATACAGGTGGGCTGTGACTGCTTCCAACTGTTCAGGTGGGTGGGACACTGAGTTTCCCGCCGCATGACTAAATAAGAACAAATAATAGTAAATGGACATAAACTTCTTATGTCCATAACTATTCGCACGAGCGATTAATCCGCTCCAAACCAACACCGGAATATTGCTATTTAAATACTCTTCCGATGGGTACCAAACACCACTGTATGACCCCTGTTAGACCCTTCGTACAATACAAAGAGGGATCCCTCTGTTCAGGAACATGCTATGTTAACTAAACTTTCAGAATCTATCAAAGGGATCATGATCTACAAAATACATTATATAGTGAAAATATGTAACGATTGAGTCGCACGCTACGATCACATAAACTCTACCGTAAATACGCATACCGTGCGCCTGCGGGTGCCCGCGACTGTGAGTATGCGCACGTACGGGAGAGCGCACGCATGCGCAGCACGGACCTGTGTGAGGTGCAAATATGGTAGTGTGCATAGAGATATTTTTCTGACTTTGACAGTCCACCCTTTGGCAGTCAATAATAACTGCCACCTTCTAAAACATTTTCAAAAAGAGAAAAATATATGTCAGGGGTTAATACATTTACATGGTTGGGTAGGGGAGGAGAGGATAAGGTAGGAAAAGGGTATGACCTAGTGAGATAGCAGAAGCATGTGTGTATGTATCCGTGCTTGGGGGTCATGTATCATCGTGCCGTACGTGTTTTAAATCAAGCTTCGAGGTATTGCGAAGTATACATTTGAATTCCTTCTTATCCCGTGGTACGGGTCTGTGGATGGGCTGTCAAACTTTACCGAGCTCTTTTCGGCTTTGGTTGTAACAAAATGGGGGAGCACATTTTAGTTGATGATACATGAATGGGGGAGATATGTGATTGCTGATATCTGTGCCTGTATTCCCTATCGACTATGTGTGTCATTACCTGAGGGTTGTAGAAATGAAGAAAAGACATAATTACGGTAAATGCGGTGGTATTCTATGTCAGGTAAATGTACATTCGTCGATTGAGGTCTTGTTTGGTGTCTGTTGAATGCAGTCTTCTTTGTGCTTTTGCTCATAAGGTGCGAGCAAAAGCTGTCAATGTCCATAGATTTACAAAAGTGTTGGGCTAGCGTAATTTTAAAATTTCTAGGGAAACTGGGGATCCATGGCATAGTTCATCAAAAATCTGTGTATCAGGTTGTCAAAACTTCTTCTTTAATCCCTCTGTCGTCTGTATATCGGCTCATCAAATTCCTCGTCCAAGTGGGTCTTTTTACCTTGGAGGAAACGGAAAAAACAGGTGAAAGAAACGGACCGTAGAAATCGCATTTTCATCACATCATTGTTTCTACATTTGGGTCATAAATCAAGTCCATTGGAATTACAGTTTCCCTGCTCCTTAAACTCATTACCCTAGTACGACGATTGCACCTCATTAAAGCCTGACCGCATCGAAATATCAAACCGATCGTTATGATAACACCTAAGATACATAGGAGAAACTTCCCAACATCCATTATGACTCCTTGAGCCCAGTCTCCTAAACCAGAGAACCAATTTCGCGGGTTCAACCATGACACCCAACCAGTCAGCTCATTACCTACAGCAGCAAGAGTGAGATTGTGTCTCCTGCGAAATTCCCACTTCAGTTGGAGAATATCGTCCATCTTTTGGTCTATGACCTCGACCGGGTCCTCGGTGCTATTCGTAATATATGTGCAACATTTCACGCCGTATTGTGTTGCCAGTGTGACACAATATCCGCCTGTCACTGCTGTGAGGGTAATTAAGAACCATTCTATGCTGTACCAGTTCTGTTTTATAAGCTTGAAGTTCCCTTCCAGTATACCTAAACGTGTCATCATACATTTCAGTGATATTATCTAACAAATTGGCGAGCGCAGATATGTATTTATAATTCAACACTCCTCTAGCGGTGCGAGTGATATCTAACGCGATTAGAAACTGAATCCCGGTGGATTCATGGATCATGTCAGAGGCCGGATGCTCTGTTCTTTCTATCAGGTGCCGTTTAACTACGTGCTCGTAATGGGTGTGAGTATAAGGAGTTTGGGCAACACGGTGTATGTCTTTCATTTTGTCATGTGATACAGTCATTACTTCAGGCAGTACTTTTCCAATATAACACAATCCTTCAGAGTTTGGGGCAAGCCACTGATACGCCTTTCTCCCGCATATGAAATATGCATCATCGGGGAGAACATATGGGACGGAGTAGGACATAACCATATTACACACCTTCCATGTGAAATCTCCTAACCCTAATTCTTCCATCTGCTTAGTACACGTATCAGGTTGTACGATATGTGCACAGTATCCTGGTGATACCTCTCCAACTCTCGTAATCCTATTTCCTAAGGTATACCTATACCGGAAAGATTTTCCTCTACTGGCTATGTGGCGTATAAGCTCTGTATCTGTAGGCATTCTATCTGCTCTATGCGAAAAGGTCATGGTTTGATTACTCCATGACACTTCCCAATTTCCCAGCTTTCGGGGATTGGAGATGTTAAAACATAATAGGGACCTATCCACATGGTATTGGTGGAGCTTCAAACTAGGAGGGCTGGAGATATTAAACCTCCTGTCCACCGGTCTCCCACCACTTAACTCAAGTACCTCCCCTAACGTTAAAGGAAATGGTACTAGCCCTGATTTGCTATGACCTTGAGGTACTTGAGAGCATACCCAACAATCTGTTTTATTTAACACACTACCCACTAAGGAGTGATAGTCACTCAATGGATGCCGGTCCATATGGATATTAAAACTGGATTGGCATTTCTTTATGCACCCATCCTCAATGACATTGTTACAGAGCCGACAGATACAGTTTTCTTCAGCTAACAATCCTTCACAATTCCTTCTATGGTCAATGCTATCGGATCGTTTTCTGATACTCGCCTTTGCTTGTTGATTATGTTGTTCTTGGAAAACTACGCCTCCATCTCTGTCATCAGAACCCATTCCAGAACCTCTCTCGACCTCCATGGTACTCTCGCCGGAACAGACTGCTCTGGTCAACATCATGGTCAACAGGAAAATCCGGATCACAGTCTCTTGGGGCAAGTCCATCTTGTAGGAGGAAACGGAGAAGAATGAGAAGGGGGAAAAAAAATAATTTGAGGGAGAGGGGATGGGGAGTTGGAGAAAAACAATAAAAGGGAACAGGGGATCGACAACTGCTTTTGGTCTTGTGATTTTCAATGCTCAGGTGCCGCCTCAATCTTCCTGGAACAGACACTCCAGTGATACAACCTCTACCGTCTGTTCCTTATCACGGGACCTCTCTGGATCAGCAACCTTTTTACAGTGGGACGAATGAACCCAAGTCTCTCTCTCAGCAACCTTCAATGCTGCAGTGCTAGTCAATAAGACCTGGTATGGTCCTTCCCATCTGTCAATAAGGCAACCTGAGCGTAGAAAATTCCGTATCATTACATAATCCCCAGGTTCAATGTCATGACAATTACTATCTGGTAAATCAGGAATCACTAACTTCAGATTATCATTTTGATTCCTTAACTGTTTACTCATGTTAATCAAGTATTTTACAGTCACTTCATTGTTACACTTCAAATCATCCTGAGGGTTAATCATAACATGCGGTTGTCGACCAAACAAGATTTCAAAGGGAGACAGATTAAGAGGGGACCTGGGAGTGGTTCTGATGCTGCACAGTACAATGGGTAAAGCTTCTGGCCATGTCAATCCTGTCTCTGCCATCACTTTACTCAGTTTATTTTTAATAGTGCTGTTCACTCTTTCCACTTTCGCACTCGCCTGTGGACGGTATGGAGTGTGCAGCTTGCTATCAATTCCCATCAATTTACACATTCCTTGAAAGACATCACCTGTAAAATGGGTACCCCTATCACTTTCGATAATTCTAGGGATACCATATCTACATACAAATTCCTGCACAATTTTCTTAGCAGTAAACATAGCGGTATTTGTGGCCGCTGGAAATGCTTCGACCCAATTTGAGAAAACATCTATACAAACAAGTACATATTTCAAATTTCGACAAGGGGGTAATTGAATAAAGTCAATCTGTATTACCTGGAAAGGGCCGCCGGCAGGTGGGATATGAGATGGTTCTGTAGGTATTGCCTTTCCGATGTTCTTTCTCAGACAGGTAAGGCATGACATTGCCCTTTTACTCGCATGAGAAGAAAATCCTGGGGCACACCAATATGCTCTTACCAACTTGCACATCCCTTCCTTGCCCAGATGAGTCAGCCCGTGAGCTGCCTCAGCTAAGCATGGAAGGTATGCTTTGGGGGCCACTGGTTTACCGTGTCCATCCGTCCAGAGTCCTGAGGACTCCTGACCATATCCCTTTGCCTTCCAGACTGCCCTTTCCTGTGTGGAACACAAATTTTGCATCTCACACAACTTCTGTGTGTTGATGGTATTAAATACCATCAGTTGTGTGGTGTCTGTCTGTCTGGGGGTAGCAGCTGCTAATTTAGCAGCTTCGTCTGCTCGGCTGTTACCAAGTGATACTGGATCTTGGCTATATGTATGTGCTTTACATTTGATAACAGCCACTCTGTCGGGTTCCTGTATCGCTGTTAGAAGCCTTTTTATGTGAGCTGCATGCGCTACCGGTGTACCAGCTGCCGTCATGAAATTTCTGAGGCGCCATAGGGCTCCGAAATCATGGACTACCCCGAATGCGTATCTAGAATCGGTGTAGATATTGGCTGATTTGCCCTTAGCCAATTCACATGCTCTGGTTAGGGCGACCAGTTCAGCAACCTGGGCTGAGTGAGGTGGGCCTAGCGGTTCCGCTTCTATGGTGCCTTGGTCATCTACGACTGCGTATCCAGTACACAAGTTTCCCGAGTCTGACTGTCTATGACAACTACCGTCCGTGTAGAACGTAAGTTCTACATCTTCCAGTGGGTTGTCACTGATGTCAGGCCTTGCGGTAAAATTTTGGGTCAAATATTCCATACAATCATGAGTGTCTTCCTTTGTGTTAAATTCTCCTTCCCCACCACTCTCATCCTCCACCCTTTGTGCCTGTCCAGGCACACCTGGGAGATATGTTGCAGGATTTAATGCACTGCATCTCCTTATGGTGATGTTTACGGGGGCCATTAGTGCCAATTCCCATCTTGTAAACCGCGCTGATGAGACGTGTCTGGTTTGTGCAGAATTTAACAAGGCTGACACTGCATGTGGTGTATGAATTGTGAGGTTGTGACCTAGCACGACGTCTTCGCTTTTCGTTACTAGCAATGCTATCGCAGCAACGCTTCGCAAGCATGTGGGGAGGGATCGCGCTACCGTATCTAGCTGAGCGCTGTAATATGCTACCGGCCTGCTGGCATCACCGTGCTTTTGGGTTAGTACGCCTGCCGCGCAACCAGCACTTTCTGTTCCGTATAGTTCAAAGGGTTTCCCATAGTCAGGCATACCTAATGCTGGTGCCTGCGTTAGGCACTGTTTAAGTCTCTCAAATGCTGTCTCAGACTCGTCTGTATGCGAAATCCAATCAGGTTTGTTTGAGGAGACCATCTCCTGCAAGGGTAACGCTAGAATGGAAAACCCTGGGATCCAGTTACGGCAATACCCACACATTCCTAAAAATGTTCTGATCTGTTGCTGGGTTTGTGGCAGAGTCATGTCTCTAATTGCTTGAATTCTATCAGCGGTCAGGTGTCTCAGTCCTTGTGTTAAACAGTGTCCCAAATATTTTACCTTAGTTTGGCATAATTGCAACTTGTCTTTGGAAACCTTGTGTCCTGTGTCTGAAAGATGAAACAGGAGCTGTTTCGTATCCTTCAGGGATGCTTCCAATGAATCAGAACACAGTAGTAGATCATCCACGTACTGTATTAATACTGATCCACTCACTGGTTGGAAAGACTGTAAACAATCATGCAAAGCCTGAGAAAATATACTTGGGCTATCTATGAATCCTTGTGGTAATCGAGTCCATGTGTATTGGACTCCTCTGTATGTAAATGCAAACAAATATTGACTGTCAGGGTGCAGAGGTACCGAAAAGAAAGCGGAGCAGAGGTCAATAACAGTGAAAAATTTCGCAGTGGGAGAGATTTGCATTAGGATGACAGCTGGATTTGGCACTACGGGGAACTGACTCTCAACTATTTTGTTAATCCCCCTTAGATCCTGCACTAGCCGGTAACCCCTCCCCCCACTCTTTTTAACAGGGAAGATGGGACTATTGGCAGTGCTGGACGTTCTTACCAGAATGCCCTGTTGTAGCAAGCGCTCTATTACGGGATACACTCCTAACTCCACCTCTGGCTTCAGAGGGTACTGTGGGATTTTTGGAGCTATCCTACCATCTTTTACTTGTACAACTACCGGAGCTACGTTTGCCATTAATCCAGTGTCCTGTCCATCTTTAGTCCAAAGTGACTCTGGTATCTGAGATGTCATTTCTTCTACTTGGGAGGGAGTCCTATTTGTCATAATGGTATGTGACATTAATTTTGACGGGGAGTCTAACATGTCTCGCACTTCCTGAGCGTGATTCTCAGGTATGTCCAAGAATACACCTTCAGGAGTACAATAAATGACGCACCCCATTTTACACAGTAAGTCTCTTCCCAGGAGATTAGTCGGTGCCGATGCAGCCAGCAAAAAGGAATGCTTGGTATGTAAAGGCCCTACTGTAATCTCGGCTGGTTTGCTAACAGGGTAGTGCTGGACTACTCCCGTTACCCCTATGGCTGGAATTGTCTTACCAGTGGTTCTCATGCCCTCTGTCGAATTTATCACTGATTTGGCCGCCCCTGTGTCTACAAGAAAGTTTAATGATTTACCAGCTACATTGATTGCAATTTCTGGTTCACTTCCAAGACTTGCAATCAATTTTACTGGCTGCAGATTACAGGTATGGCTACACCCCTATTGGGTATGGTGACCTCCCTGAATCCCGCTGGCAGCAACTACTTGTGATGGAGTTAATTGGGAGCTACCAGAGGCTTGCCAGTCTCTGTTCGGGGGGTATCTTTTTGTTTCCCCTGTATGTGGCTCATAACTCCGTTTCTGCGGACCTTGCTCCCAATGTCGTGTGTCGTGTCGTTGTCTAGGGGGTTGGTATGAGTTTCGTGAATTCTTCATTCTACAATCTCGTGCCATGTGTCCCTGTTTATGACAAGAATAGCAAGTAACCACATTTGACTTACCCACAGGGTTTGGTGATATAAACAAAGGCTGCCTTGTGGTCAGGGCCTGTATACTTACTGCCATTAACTTATCACCTTGTTGTTCCCTGTGTCTGGTGATGTTCCTATCGTGATCAATAGCAGCCTCTCTCAAAGTAGCCACAGACAGACCTCGCCAACATGGTTGTGTGGTCTGTACCCTAGTCTTCAATGACTCTTTTAAACCATCCATCAGTACCGATACTGCTACTTCTCGATGGTTTATGTTTGTTTTAATGTCCTCTATGCCTGTGTATTTTGCCATTTCTGATAATGCTCTGTGAAAATATTCTGCAGCAGTTTCTGACTCCTTCTGTTTAATGGAGAATATTTTGTTCCATTTAACTACGGCTGGGAAATACTCCTTTAACTTTAAACTTATTCTTTTTACATTGTCTTTGTTGTACACTTCTGTAAGAGGTACATCCTGATCTAATCCACAGTCAGCTAAAAATTGAGCTGCGTCGACATTGGAGGGTAAACATGCTCTCAGCAATATCTGCCAGTCTTTGTTGTTGGGCTCTACAGTGTTACCTAGGTCTCTGATGTATTTTTGGCTGGCAACTAAGTCTTTTCTAGGGTCAGGGAATTCAGACACTATGGTCCTTAATTCCATTCGGGAAAATGGGCTGTACATGGCAATGTTCCTAACTGGAGTGACTCCTGAAGTGTCTGTTTTCCCATTTGGAACTACTATTACCTTAACAGGATTAACTCTAACAACCTCATCCTGTGTAGATTCTACAGGCTGTGGTGAAATAGTTTCAGCATAGTGTATGGTGCCGTACTTACCCGTTGATACGACCTCACCTATCCCTCCGCTAGGGGCTTTCGTTACTAATCTCGGGGGTTGAGCTGTGCCTACAGTGGTCTCTGCTATGGTGGCTGCTAGAGAGAGCGCTGAAATTGTTGCCGATTCGTCCTCTTGATCACACTCCTGAGGAAAGTTCAAAACAGGGTACAACTTGCACGGGTTAATACTTGCATTGGTTAATTGGTTAACATTATCTTTAACATTTACACAGTTGCTAAGTGTTTGTTTGTTACACCTTAATGCGTCATTCTCCGCAACCAATTTTTCTCCCGATATATATGGTGGCGGTGGGGCCGTGGCTATCAGTTTTCTGATCGAGCCAGATCCCGCCGCCTGAGCCAATCCTCTCTGTATGTCACCCTCCTGTTGCCACAACTGTAAATAATCATAATGCTTGATTCGTCTCTTGGCTGATTTAATGAGACATATCCTTCTCCTTAAATTCGTTAACACTTCTGTGCTAAAGCTACCTACTCTTGGGAATTTCTCCCCGTCATGTACCGTCATTCTCTCCCATTCATCACATAAAGCTTCTGTGTGACTTCCGTATTTCTCACACATTACGTATCTTGCCGACCCGACTGGTCGGTTCACTGAATCAACCCGAACCGAGGTTGATCGCCCCCTACCTGAACAAGTGGCCCCCATAGTTCGAAGGTGTTGCTTTATTCAACCAACCCTTACGCAAACCAAAATGTTCAAAATAGGCTGACGGTGGCGGTTTACCGAGTACCCCACTCACTCGCCCACGCCGACCAATACGACCTGATCACACCGATATGGTGCTGGCGTACTCGACCCAGGGCCCCTGCGACCTGAACCTCTATTTACTGGAACCTGTGAGGGTGATCCGAAGAACACTTACTCTTTCCAGTAACTATTGGTTGTTGGATAGTTCCTGAGTGAGCAGCGAACCTCCCTTAAAATAAAAAAAAATTACACAAATCACGTTAGAATGTACAAATAGCGTTTATGACCTTCGTACACAAATAGTACCGGTCAGGTTTACTAATGCACACAATTACGTGCGGTACAATCGTTCAGCACATAAGCAACTAATCTTATGTACGGAGCGACCAGTGGAATCGAAAATTGCGGCTGCGAATTCCTTCAGCCAGAGCTTGTATGGCCTATATGGGTGTTGCACCAACCCTTTCTTGGTGTTGTGCCTGTGGACTGTATAGCGGACTTCCTTGTCTGCTGTACCTGAACCTGCTGGTCTGCTATGACCTCCTGGTCTGTTACAGTATGACCTCCTGGTCTGCTACACTCTAATGCTCAAATTGTATGTTTTAACCAGGAATGCCTCCCTAGCCACCATGTACGTCACTTACACGCATGTACCTCACGAGAACTCGACTTTTCTTGTGGTTCAACCTCAAAAAATTGTAAAAACAAACACTCACTCACCACATATACACTTTTGTTTCTATTTCTATTTCTGCGCAGAAATTTTCTTCAGACCAGATGTGTTACAAATTAGGAGAAGGAACTGTTAATTTAAATTTCGAATGTTAAAAATAGATTTGCGCGATTTATCGCGTTGCGCTATTTATCGCGTTGAAAAAAAAAAATTGACGCTTGTGATTTGAGTTACGTGGGCGTACCCGTACGCTCCGTTGCGTAATATACGCTGCGTGCGTCGGCCCTTGGGTTGCGTACACAAGTCTCAGTCTTTTGTTAGAGACACGTGTACGCAAAGCAAAGATCCACCGTAACACAATTTATACGTTTATCAATGTAGATGATCCTTTATCATCTACCACGCACCACACTGACTTCGCCTTGTCTCTCAGGCACAGCTGTGTGTTTGTCTATACTTTAACTATATTACCTTTACTCTTAAACTATGAAATAGCGGCAAATCTCTCTTAGCACGTTTATCAACTATAAAACTGGCAAACAGAAGAGTGATATACGAAAATACACAAATGAAAAAGAAATGCAGATATATATGTGCGTGCGTGTGTACGCAAGACAGAAAAAAATAAACAGTTTTAAATGAGACTATCGTTTTGTTCTTACCTCCGGTTCCCGGATTCCTTCAGCACCCTTTACTAAGAGAAGCAGACGCTTATCCAAACAGCACTACGAGGAATATGATCTCCCGCCCTTTGCTGCTGGATAATGTCTGCTGAAATTACCTAGTGCAGATATGTGAAGGACAGGACGAGCCCGCAATTGATAAAGCTAAATATTTATCTTATATAATACCCTTTATGAGGTCTAAGAACACTGTACGCTATCTACGTATGAAGTACCGTAAGGGTACGCATGTTGCGTAACAATCGCTTAGCTGTAGTCGAGACGCTCAAGCGTCACGTTCGCTCACGGCCAAGAGATCACTGGCAGGCACGCTATTGGCTGCTGACTAACGTAATGATTCGCTATAGCGTAGCGAACGCTCGGGACCACGAGGAGATCACCAGCGGCGCTGACGCTCACAATGTTAAACCTTTATATCTAAACCATAAACAATGTAATATGCTGTAAAACCTTTGTGTAGAGATAGGGTGTAGATGCAACCTAGTGTAACCTTTTTAACTTAAAAGCTGTTTGAGCGTCACCGACGCTCTGAGAATACTAGACACTATAAGAAATACACAGATACCTGGGCTTAGGGTCCAACGCCTAATATGTATATATTTTGAATGATAAACTTGCAAAAGAATTAATACAAATACAAATCATACACTACAATATAACATAGACTACCTAACCAGATAACTACACAGGAAATATAATACAATTACTATTTAAAGGAAAATAAGAGAGAAAGAGGAGAAGGGAGAGGGAGAGAGAGAAATTGGCCCACAATAACAAGAAGATCAATATAGTTGCGGAGAAACACTTACGCACAAGGGGAAACGATCGCATGCGCCTCGATATCCAGCTCCCGATTATCAGCAATGAGAACCGTTGAAGAGAGTGAACTGGATATGGTCGGCCTGCCTATTTATGCCCCACACACAATACAATTCAATGGTCCCTACAATCTCATTGTTCATTGGACACAGGAATTCGGCTTCGCATTATAACAAAAGGTCATAGGTTGATTCATACAGGTGGGCTGTGACTGCTTCCAACTGTTCAGGTGGGTGGGACACTGAGTTTCCCGCCGCATGACTAAATAAGAACAAATAATAGTAAATGGACATAAACTTCTTATGTCCATAACTATTCGCACGAGCGATTAATCCGCTCCAAACCAACACCGGAATATTGCTATTTAAATACTCTTCCGATGGGTACCAAACACCACTGTATGACCCCTGTTAGACCCTTCGTACAATACAAAGAGGGATCCCTCTGTTCAGGAACATGCTATGTTAACTAAACTTTCAGAATCTATCAAAGGGATCATGATCTACAAAATACATTATATAGTGAAAATATGTAACGATTGAGTCGCACGCTACGATCACATAAACTCTACCGTAAATACGCATACCGTGCGCCTGCGGGTGCCCGCGACTGTGAGTATGCGCACGTACGGGAGAGCGCACGCATGCGCAGCACGGACATGTGTGAGGTGCAAATATGGTAGTGTGCATAGAGATATTTTTCTGACTTTGACAATATATATATACATATACACATATATGAATCTATTTATGTGGCTGCACCAGAGAAGATAGTCAGTGCTGGCACTGCTGCCCACTTCCCTGTCCTGAAGCCCTCTCACTGACCTTGTGCCCATGAGGGCTGCTGCTGCCCCACCAAGTCCGGGTGCTGCCGAGTCGCCTGCCTGATTCATGTGCGGCCCGCCAAGCACCAGCGGCTGCCGGTCAGTCGCATGTCGCTTGTGGCTGGACCGTGGAGGAGGGAAGGAGAGAGAAGGGGAAAGCCTCCCCTCTCCTCAGAGACTTCCGGCTTTACTACAGCCGGCTGCCTGCAGTGTACTGTAATGAGTCACTCTGAAGCATTACTGCTGCCGCTGCCACTGGGCCCTTCATCACGGCGGGCGCCAGTGAACTGCGCCGCTGCTTCTTTTTTCAAGGGACTGGTTTTTTGTTTTTTTTAAAGTGCCAGACATGACAGGGGGGGGCACGGGCCCGCGTGCCCCCCCCCCCCCCCCCCCCCCCTGGATCCACCACTGTTCTCATTTAGTGCTGCTGTAAACCGAATAGGACTATCGATTTGGTATAAAGTTTTAACCATACTTAAAAAAGAATCGGCATTCCCTTTCCAAATCACAAATACGTCGTCTATGAATCTCTTGTAGAAAAAAAGTTGTTCCGAAAAATTATGTAAAATGTATTTCTGCTCATACTGATCCATGTACAGGTTTGCGTAGGCGGACGCCACGTTAGAACCCCATGGCAGTCCCCGCCCATTGCACAAACCACTCCCCCTGGTACATAAAGTGATTCATTTCTAATACTGCCCGTAGCATAGTCAACAGGAACTCAATCGGAGGACCATCATAAGGACCTTCAAGTAGTGCTTCTTTTACAGCTTAGATACCCCCTACATGGGGAATCACCGTGTACAAGGAGCACACGTCCATCGTACATAACACATATTCTTCAGGAATTAAGCCTAGATGTTCTAACTCCAACAGAAATTGTCTAGTATCCTGCAAATACGTCTTTTTAGATTTAACAATCGGTTGAAGATAGAAATCTACAAACTTGGCCAGTGGTTGCAGAAGTGAGCCTCTAGTTGAAATGATGGAGCACCCAGGGGGGTCAGCGAGGGATTTATGTATTTTTGGTAAAGTGTATATAAGCGGACAGATAGGAAAATCAACTGTCAACGCCAAAACAACAAACTCACTGACCCACCCCTGGATGCGTCCCAAATCCAGCATAGCATCAACCTGTTTCTTAAATCTTGTGACCGGACTAAATTCAACTTGAACATATGTCAGATTATCAGCCAATTGTTTTTTGACTTCCTGATCACACATCACAAAATCCTGTAATACTACAGCCCCATCCTTGTCAGCATTTCTTATGACAAGTGAAGTATCCTTCTAAAGGGATTTTAGTGCAGATCTTTCAGCTCTACTTAGATTGTCAAAACCATGTCCCTTCGTTGTTTTATCCTTGCTATCCCTATCTACCATCCTTAAAAATGTTTTTAAACTTGTATTGTTGGATATGGGATGAAATTTGCTGGATCGCTTAAATGGTGGGTTAGTTTGCTGTACAGTGTTTAACACCCGATTATCAAACAATTCTCTTAGGCGTAACTTTTTCCCCATCTTAAAGTGATCAACGGCCCAATTAAATGAGTCAGACGTGTTGGTGGGGATAAAAGAAAGCCCTTTGGATATTAGGGATATTTCTGCCTGATTGAGAGTACGTGATAATAAATTAAAAATTAATTCCTTGGACCTCTCCTGCCCATCGAACGGCCTCGACCTCTTGTCGCCACCTCTCCGTGGGTGTGGCCTTTTTGTCTTAAATGCGGTCCACTTGTTGTCCCTATTTCTGGCCCTAAAAAAGAAGGTGAAGAACCAGATGGAAGAAGGCTTTCAGTAGACTCAGTCTCTGATGAAGAATAGGAATGATAGTCTACTCCTTCTCTCTGCCTAAAATGACGATTAGAACAAGGTCTAGAGCAGGGGTGTCAAAGACAAGGCCCGCGGGCCAAATCCGGCCCGCCAGACCTCGTCTGATGGCCCGCGGTGCCGCCGCCATGAAACCCCCTTCTCCCGAGTGCCCAGCTCGGGGGGGGGGGCGGGGTTTCGCAGAATGACGCGATTGCGTCGTGACGTCACGGCGCAAACGCTTCATTCAACGAAACCCCGTCGGAGGAGGGAGAAGGGAGCCGCGCAGACGAGGAGGGAGAGGCGGCTGAAGAGCGGCGAGAACCGCTTCAAATGTAAGTCAGCCCCTCTCCCTTCCTCTCTTTCTCTCTCTCTCCCTCCTTCCACCACCTGCCGCAATGTGTAAAATGGGGACCTGTGCCTGCCACAATGTGTAAAATGGGGACCTGTGCCTGCCACAATGTGTAAAATGGGGACCTGTACCTGCCGCTATGTGTAAAATGGGGACCTGTGCCTGCCACAATGTGTAAAATGGGGACCTGTACCTGCCGCTATGTGTAAAATGGGGACCTGTGCCTGCCACAATGTGTAAAATGGGGACCTGTGCCTGCCACAATGTGTAAAATGGGGACCTGTACCTGCCGCTATGTGTAAAATGGGGACCTGTGCCTGCCACAATGTGTAAAATGGGGACCTGTGCCTGCCACAATGTGTAAAATGGGGACCTGTACCTGCCGCTATGTGTAAAATGGGGACCTGTGCCTGCCACAATGTGTAAAATGGGGACCTGTACCTGCCGCTATGTGTAAAATGGGGACCTGTGCCTGCCACAATGTGTAAAATGGGGACCTGTGCCTGCCACAATGTGTAAAATGGGGACCTGTACCTGCCGCTATGTGTAAAATGGGGACCTGTGCCTGCCACAATGTGTAAAATGGGGACCTGTGCCTGCCACAATGTGTAAAATGGGGACCTGTACCTGCCGCTATGTGTAAAATGGGGACCTGTGCCTGCCACAATGTGTAAAATGGGGACCTGTACCTGCCGCTATGTGTAAAATGGGGACCTGTGCCTGCCGCAATGTGTAAAATGGGGACCTGTGCCTGCCGCAATGTGTAAAATGGGGACCTGTGCACTATAAAAGGGGGCACATGGCTGGGCACTATAAAAGGGGGCACATGGCTGGGCACTTTAAAAGGGGGCAGATGGCTGGGCACATATAAGGCAGGTGGAGCGGTAAATTTTGGATAGACCTACAGATAAAACGGCCCTTTGATGGGGACCAAACTGCTGATGCGGCCCCCGATGAATTTGAGTTTGACACCCCTGGTCTAGAGTATGCACTCCCCCCAGAAAGCCATTTATACACAAAATGTTTCTGGTAATCAGATTCGACAATTTCAAGTTTTTTCCTTTTAAAGGAGATGAGATCTACTTTATATTTTTCAATCTGTGTTTGAAGACGTTCAAGCCAGTTTTCAGTTTTATCAGCTTTTAATAGACTCACTGACTCCTTCTCACAATTTTTTATCTCAGTTCTAACTTACTGTAATTCCGCTCCCACCTCTTCTATAACTAATGCAATGAGATCAAATGAGCATTTATTCAACACGCCACACCATCTGACGAAAAACGCAGAGTTTCTGCGTCCGATGGTGGGCGTGTTGTTAACTCTGAAGCCCCGTGGAATGCGTTATTTCTGATAGCATTCTGATAAAAATTGTCCATGCAACATGAAATCTATTTCCCGCTTCTTCAAGCGTTGTAACCTATGGAACACATCCACAGAGGTCTCAGAGGGTAAACGGTCAAACTCTAGTTCATTGAACAGAACTTTATCAATCTCATCATCAGTGAGACTGGTCTGTTTGTTTTCAACATCACTTAGTGCAATTTCATCAAGAAAGCCTCCCCCAGTGGCCATCATCAATAAAGAAAACAGTTAGTTATTAACCAATTCAAAACCAGCAGAGCTGCAGAAATACAAACTAAGTCCCAGGCTCTTATACACCAAAAAATATGAAAACTTGAAAAAAAATGTGGAAAAAATTAAACAAAACTTTTTAAGACAATACAAAATGTGAAAAAAATCTCAGCACATATGTTACATCCGTCAATTAGCAGCAGTTGCAATATTGCACAATAAATAGATTAGATTTTAGCAGTAAAAAATAGCAGCAATGAAAATTTTCAGCAGCAGAGTAGTCATAGAGTTCCCAATGGGTGCCTACACAGAGGTAGGAAAAATATCAGTCCTCAAATACATAGAATCCAAGGTGTTGGCACTCGCAAAGTATATCAACATCAACATCCTGCTGGGGTGCACCTCAGGCATATCCACAAAGTCCATCCATAGTAGGCCATATATATATATTGACAATGCCTATAATATACCTTGTATAAAACACTCTAAAAGGTTAATGAACACAGTACGCAATTGGCGTATGGAATACCGTAAGAGTACGCACGTAGCGTACAGACGCGTAGCCGTGGACGAGACGCACGAGCGGCACGTTCGCTCACGGCTTAAAGCGTAAAGGCGAGCACGCTATAGGCTGCCGACTAACGTAATGATACGCTAGCAGCGTAGCGGACGCTCGAGACCACGAGGAGATCACAAGTGGCGCTGACGCTCACAGTGTTAAACCTTTATAACTATACCATATACAATGTACTTATACTGTAAACCCTTGTGCAGTGATAAGGTGTAAATGCAACACAGTGTAACCTTGTTAGTTTAAAAGCTGTATGAGCGTATGTGACGCTCTGAGAACCCCTTAGCAATATAATAAACACTCTAATACCGGTCTAAGGTCACAACACCTTTAAGGAAAAGAATGAACATTCAATTGCAAAAGAATAATACAATACAAGTTATACACTACCAAGATAACATAAAATACCTAACCGAATCACTACACATAAAAATACAATACAGATACAATTATATTTAAAGGGGGGGGAGGAGAGAGAGAATGGCTTATAACATTAAATAAGAGACAATATGGTTGCAGAGAACTTACGCACCAGGGGAAACAATCGCAAGCGCCTTTCTGGATATCCAGCTCCCGATTATCAGCAATGAGAACCGTTGAAGAGAGTAGAGAGCTGGCCCAGATCGGCTTGTCCTTTTATACACTACACACAATACAGTACAATGGTCCCTACATTCTTATTGTTCATTGGACACAGGAATTCGTCTTCGCATTATAACAAAAGGTCATAGGTTGGTTCATACAGGTGGGCTGTGACTATTCCTAACTGCTCAGGTGGGTGGGAAACTGGGTTTCCCGCCGCATGGGTAATAAAGTGCAAATATAGTAAATGTCCATAAACTTCTTATGTCCATAACTATACGCACGAGCGATTAATCCGCTTCAAACCAACACCGGAATATTGCTAATTATATTCTCTTCCGATGGATACTAAACACCACTGCGTAACCCCTGTCTGACCCTTCGTATCAAACAAAGAGGGATCTCTTTGTCCCCGAACATACTACATTAACTAAACTTTCAGATTCTATCAAAGGGACCATAATCTACAAAATACATTATATGAATAAAATATGTTACGATTGAGTCGCCCGCTAGACGAACACAAACTCTACCGTAAATGCGCATACCGCGCGTCCGCGAGTGCACGCGACCGCGAGTATACGCACGCACGGGAGGGCTCATGCACGTGCAGCGGGCACACGCATGAGGTGCATATATGGCAATGTGCAGCGTGATATTTTTCTGACTTTGACAGTCCACCCTTTGGCAGTCACCAATAACTGCCACTTCCTAAAACAGTTCAAAAAGAGAAAAATATATGTCATGTATAATACATTTCTATGATTGGGTAGGGGAGGAGAGGAGAAGGTAGGAAAAGGGTATGACCTAGTGAGATAGCAGAAGCATGTGTGTATGAATCCATGTTTGGGGGGTCATGTATCATCGTGCCGTACGTGTTTTAAATCAAGCTTCGAGGTATTGCGAAGTATACATTTGAATTCCTTCTTATCCCGTGGTACGGGTCTGTGGATGGGCTGTCAAACTTTACCGAGCTCTCTTCGGCTTTTGGTTGCAACAAAATGGGGGAGCACATTTTAGTTGATGATACATGAATGGGGGAATATGTGAGTGCTGATATCTGTGCCTATATTCCCTATCGACTATGTGTGTTATTACCTGAAGGTTGTAGAGATGAAGATAAAGAACAATTATGGTAAATGCAGTGATAAACTATGTGAGTTTAATATACATTTGCCGATTGAGGTCTTGTCTTGTGTCTTGTCTTGTCTTGTCTCGATGTACATGTTGACTGTAGTCTCCCGATGCTTTTGCTATAAACGGTGTGCAAAAAGGTTTTTCAATGTCCATAGACTTACAAAAAGTGTTGGGCTAGCGTAAAATTAAAGGTACTAGGGATATGGGGGGGTCTATGGCATAGTCCATCAGTTGTCTGTGTAAAAGGTTGTCAAATTCTTCTTCCAAGCGGATGTCTTTGTACCTTGGAGGAAAACAAAGGAGAAACGGGTGAAAGAAACGGACCGTGGAATCACATTTTCATCACAACATTGTCTCTATTGTTGGGTCATAAACCAAATCAGTCGTTGTTATTACAGTATCTTCACTTCTTAAACTCATCACTCGGGCGCTACGTTTACACTTTGTTAAAACCCGAACGCATCTAAATATCAGACTGACCAATATGATGACACCCAGAATACACAAAAGAAATTTCCCTACATCCATGATAATACCTTGGGTCCATTCTCCTAAACCAGAGAACCAATTTTTTCGGGTTCAACCATGACACCCAACCGGTCAGCTCATTACCCACAGCAGCGAGGGTGAGGTTGTGTCTCCTGCGGAACTCCCACTTTAATTGGAGAATGTCGTCCATCTTTTTGTCTATGACCTCGACCGGGTCCTCGGTGCTGTTTGTAATATATGTGCAGCACTTTATTCCATACTGAGTCGCTAGGGTAACACAATACCCGCCTGTCACAGCTGTGAGATAATTGAGAATCATCCTATGCTGAACCAGTTCTGTTTTATAAGCTTGGAGCTCCCTTCCGGTATACCTGAATGTGTCATCATACATTTCAGTGATATTGTCTAATAAATTTGCAAGCGCAGATATATATTTATAATTTATCACTCCTCTGGCGGTACGAGTGATATCTAACGCGATTAGGAATTGAATCCCGGTGGATTCATTGATCAGGTCAGAGGCCGGATGCTCTGTTCTTTCTATTAGGTGCCGTTTAACGATGTGTTCGTAATGAGTGTGAGTATAAGGAGCTTGGGCACTGCGGTGAATATCCTTCATTTTAGTGTGGGATACGGTCATTACCTCAGGCAATACTTTTCCAATATAACATAACCCTTCTGAGTTTGGGGCAAGCCACTTATACGCCTTCCTCCCGCATATGAAGTATGCATCATCGGGGAGAACATATGGGACGGAGTAGGACATTACCATATTACACATTTTCCATATGAAATCTCCTAACCCTAATTCTCCCATCTGTTTAGTACACGTATCAGTTTGTACGATATGTGCACAGTATCCTTGTGATACCTCTCCAACTCTCATGATCCTACTTCTTAGGGTATACCTATATCGGAAATATTTCCCACTACCGGCTATGTGGCGTATAAGTTCTGTATCTGTAGGCATTCTATCGGCTCTATATGAAAAGGTCATGGTTTGGTTATTCCATGACACTTCCCAATTTCCCGGTTTTCGGGGATTGGAAATGTTAAAACATACTAGGGATCTATCCACATGATATTGGTGGAGCTTCAAACTAGGAGGACTGGAGATATTAAACCTCCTGTCCACCGGCCTCCCACCACTTAGCTCAAGTACCTCCCCTATAGTTAAAGGGAATGGTACTAACCCTGATTTGCTATGGCCTTGAGGTACTTGAGAGCATACCCAACAATCTGTCTGATTTAACACTTTACCCACTAAGGAATGATAGTCACTCAATGGATGCCGGTCCATGTGGATATTAAAACTGGACTGACATTTCTTGATACACCCATCCTCAACTAAGTTATCACAGAGTCTACAGATACATTTCTCTTCAGCTAACAATCCTTCACAATGTCTATAAATAACATGGCTGCTGGATCGTTTCCGGTACTCGCCTTTGCTCGGTGATTGTGTTGCTATTGGAAATTTACACCTCCGTCTTAGTCATCAGAAACCCTTCTGGATCCTTTCTCGACCTCACTGGTACTCTCACCGAAACAGACTGCTCTGGTCAACATCATGGTCAACAGGAAAATCCATATCACAGTCTCTTGGGGCAAGTCCATCTTACAGGAGGAGAAAAGGAGAAATTTGTAATGGGGGTACAAAAAAACAGTTTGAGGGGGAGAGAAACTTGTTACGATAATTAGTTCTCTAGTCTTGTTGTTCTTCTTGTTCTGCTGTCATCTCAAAGGTGCTGTCTCTCAGTCTTCCAACCGAACATTCTGGTGATACAATATTTCTTCCAAACCAGCGCTCTTTCTGTAAGGAGAATAAATCTTGCATCACCATTTGTCTAACTGATGTGTGACATACCATCTTTAAAACATGAAAACATGAGTGAGGAGAAAAAAAAAAAAAAAAAAAGAGAGAGAGAACAATTCATATACATATATATTACATAAACCAACAATAAACAACAACAGGAAAAAAAACATTTTTCAAACATTTTAAAACATTGTCAGATCTGCCGTTCATCATCAGGCTGTCATATCTACATGTCCAATGGTATCCTTGCTCAGTCCCTCCCACCAGCACCTCCATACTCCACCCTTTGTATCTGGCCAGGATACATTGATGCGGGTAGGTCATGCTGGGGTTTGGTAGACTTCTGCAAAGACCAAGTAGCTATGCAATGTTTGAGTCCTGCTGATGACCGTCAGAGATGGGGAAAAAGAAAACATTTCACAGATACATTACAAATTTTACCCGGTCATTCCTGTGTCTTCAGGGAATGACCTCCCAATTTATTAACCGTTACCTCAGGCTTACCATCAGTCCTAATGATCACCTTTCCTGACTACATATCATGGGTGTGGCCCAAAATTCTTCCTATGTGATCCCTGATTATAATTTGGTGTGTCATAACTTTGCTCATATTCATGTCTAGGGGGTCTGACTTTATGTGGGCTGTTGCAGTTGCTGGCATAATGCCCTTCTCTTTTACAAAGATAACAAACCCTTGGCTTCCTCCATGTGCCAGTGGCCTGGGGTTTCGGTCGATTTGATGCCTCCTCTAATGCTTGGATGCTCATCATCATCAACCGCTTTCCCTGTACTTCCCTGATTTCTTGAATACCATGGTTATGTTGTTGTCTAGGGGGTTGATATGACTTTTGTATATTTCTTGATCTACAATCTCTTGCAAAATGTCCCTCTTTATGACAATTGTAACAGACTACCACATTTGAATTTCTCACAGGATTTTGGGTCTTAAGCTGGTGTGGCTTTTTGGTTAGAGCCTGTATACTTACGGCCATCAGCTTATTACTCCGTGACTCCCTGTGTCTGGTGGTGTTCCGATCATGATCAATAGCGGCCTCTCTTAATGTAGCCACCGAGATATTTCTCCAGTTTGGGTTGGTGGTCTGTATCCTTGTTCTCAACACCTCCTTTAAACCATTCATTAATAACTTAACCGCTACTTCTTTATGCTGTGCATTTGTTTTGATGTCTGTGATCCCAGTATCTCTAGCCATTACTTGCAGTGCTCGATTGAAGTAGTCAGAAGTACTTTCCCTTTCTCCTTGTCTTATGGAGAGGATTTTGTTCCACTTGGCAATGGCTGGGAAATATACTCCTAACTGCTGGTTGATCTGCTTAATACATTCCTGATTGTTTTCCTCCGTACGAGGTATCACTGTGTTTAATTTACAATCAGCAATAAATTTCGCAGGGTCAACACTGGAGGGCAAACATGCCCTCAGCACTGTCCACCAATCTTTGTTGGTGGGTTCTGTGGAGTTTCCTAGTTCTTTAATAAATCTCTGACATGCAACTAGATCTTTCCTAGGATCAGGGAATTCAGACATAATTGCTCTCAATTCCATCCGGGACCAGGGACGGCGCATTGCACTGTCCCTGGCGGGAATGATTCCCTGAGCGTCAGTCTTCCCATTGGGGACTGTGATCACCCTGACAGGACTAAATTCAATTACATCACCTTGTGTTGGTTCTACAATATGGGGTACATTTGTTTGTGCGTGATATATAACACCGTACGTACCTGTGGACACGACCTCACCTGACCCTCCGTTAGGGGGTTTGATTACTGCCTTTACCGAATTGGTCGCGTCCACCTGGATGTCTTGTAGGATGGCTTCTGGAAGAGGTACCGACATCGTGCTGGGCTCACTTTCTTGTTTGTAATCCTGAGGGAAGTTTAACATGGGGTGCAACTTGCATGGGTTAATAGTTGTACATTTAACAGTATTACGATTATTCTTGTTACATTTATTACAATTGTTACTTTCAGTCTTAATACAGTTACTAAGTGCATTTTTATCGTACACCATTGTGCCATTCTCTGCAGCCATAATCCTCTCCATTGCCATGTCTCTCTTCCCAAGATGAGAGTCAGATATGTAAGTTAAATTTCTTTGCATTTCACTTTCCTGTTGCCACAATTTTAAATCATCATAATGTCTAATATGCCTTTTTGAAGATTTAATCAGGCAAACTCTTCTCTTTAAATTTTGTAACACTTTTGGGTTAAAAGTACCTACCCGGGAAAACTCCTCCCCGTCATGCACAGTCATCCCTTCCCATTCATTGCATAATATTTCTGTGTGATGACCATCTTGGTCTGATTTCTCACACATGACCTTGCCGACCTGATTGATCGGTTTCAAATCAACCTGAACCTGGGTTGATCGCCCCTTACCTGAACAAGTGGCCCCCATCTCTGCAGGCGTTGCTTTCACTACCTCTGACTTCCAATCAGGGTCTCCGGCAACCCTCACAGAAAACCAAAATGTCCGGGGTAAGGCTGCGGTGGGGGTTTTGCAACGAGGTCCGCCCACTTAACTCCGCCCACGTTGGCCAGTACTGCAATCACTGACTCAGAGCTGCTGTACCCAACCTAGGGCCCCTATGAACCTTTATTTACTGGGGCGTGTTGGACCTTCCAGTCCCCAGCAAGTATCGGTTGTTGGAATGTCCCTGAGTGATCAGGCTACTTCCCTTAAAATAAAAAAATTACACAAATCACGTTAACAATGTGCAAGTAGCGTTCTTCTGAATTCAAGACACGCTAATGCACACAATCACATGCGGTACAATCGTATCTGCACACAAGCAACTAATCTTATGTGCGGAACGATCAGTGGAATCGAAAATTTCGGCTGCGAATTCCTTCAGCAATGAGCTTCTTTGGCCTATGTGGGTCTAGCACCAACCCTCTTCGGTTGTGCTTCTCTACTTCTAGTCTGCTATACCTGAACCTCCTGTTCTGTGACCTCCTGGTCTGTGACCTCCTGGTCTGTTATGTACAGCAGACTCTACTGCTCATAAATATGTCGAGACTAACAAGGGACGCCTCCCAAGCCACCCCACGATATCACTCTCGCTGGTGTACCTCTTTCTACTGGCCTATGGTTCCCACTTCCGTAATAAAAGAGAAATCTTATATATACACACACTCTTACCACATGTACACTTTAATTTTTATTTCTGCGCAGAAATCCTTTCATTCGGTATTAGCCTAACCCAGAAGAATTGCAACAGAGAAAGTCTTTTTCTTTTAACTTTTAAACTTTTGGATTTGAGATAGATTTGTGTTATTTTCGCGTTACTTCCTTATTGCTTACTAAACAATACTATCGTGCGGTTTGTATCATGTGGGCGTATCCGTACGCTCCGTTGCGTAATACACGCTCCGTGCGTCGACCCTTGCTGCGTACGCCCTGCCCTTGTAAGGACACGTGTACACAGACCAAGTACGTCCACAGTTACACACTACACGTTTATCAATGTGAATGATCTTTAACAGTAATCCTTCACTGACCACCACTCAAATCTCTCTTGTATTCTAGGCGAGATTGTGTGCGTGCCTTTTACAATTATTCCCTTAAATATTACTTTTAACTATTAATAACAACAAATGTCTCAACACGTTATCACTAATGTGTGGCAATCAGGAGAATGAAATACGGACAAATAATACTAACCAAGGAATACAGATGTGTGTATTTATGCGTACGTTCGCAAAACAGAAACTAAACAGGTTTTAAAAGACAATAACGTACTGTTCCTACCTTTTGGTTCCGGATTCCTTCAGCACTCCTTACTAAGCAAAGCAGACGCTTATCTGATGAGCACTACGAGGAATATTACCTCCCGCCTTTTGCTGATCGATAATGTCTGCTGAAATTACCTAGTGCAGATATGTGAAGAGCGGGCGAGTCCCCAATTTGACAATGCCTATAATATACCTTGTATAAAACACTCTAAAAGGTTAATGAACACAGTACGCAATTGGCGTATGGAATACCGTAAGAGTACGCACGTAGCGTACAGACGCGTAGCCGTGGACGAGACGCACGAGCGGCACGTTCGCTCACGGCTTAAAGCGTAAAGGCAAGCACGCTATAGGCTGCCGACTAACGTAATGATACGCTAGCAGCGTAGCGGACGCTCGAGACCACGAGGAGATCACAAGCAGCGCTGACGCTCACAGTGTTAAACCTTTATAACTATACCATATACAATGTACTTATACTGTAAACCCTTGTGCAGTGATAAGGTGTAAATGCAACACAGTGTAACCTTGTTAGTTTAAAAGCTGTATGAGCGTATGTGACGCTCTGAGAACCGTTTAGCAATATAATAAACACTCTAATACCGGTCTAAGGTCACAACACCTTTAAGGAAAAGAATGAACGTTCAATTGCAAAAGAATAATACAATACAAGTTATACACTACCAAGATAACATAAAATACCTAACCGAATCACTACACATAAAATACAATACAGATAAAATTATATTTAAGGGGGGGGGGGAGGAGAGAGAGAATGGCTTATAACATTAAATAAGAGACAATATGGTTGCAGAGAACTTACGCACCAGGGGAAACAATCGCAAGCGCCTTTCTGGATATCCAGCTCCCGATTATCAGCAATGAGAACCGTTGAAGAGAGTAGAGAGCTGGCCCAGATCGGCTTGTCCTTTTATACACTACACACAATACAGTACAATGGTCCCTACATTCTTATTGTTCATTGGACACAGGAATTCGTCTTCGCATTATAACAAAAGGTCATAGGTTGGTTCATACAGGTGGGCTGTGACTATTCCTAACTGCTCAGGTGGGTGGGAAACTGGGTTTCCCGCCGCATGGGTAATAAAGTGCAAATATAGTAAATGTCCATAAACTTCTTATGTCCATAACTATACGCACGAGCGATTAATCCGCTTCAAACCAACACCGGAATATTGCTAATTATATTCTCTTCCGATGGATACTAAACACCACTGCGTAACCCCTGTCTGACCCTTCGTATCAAACAAAGAGGGATCTCTTTGTCCCCGAATATACTACATTAACTAAACTTTCAGATTCTATCAAAGGGACCATAATCTACAAAATACATTATATGAATAAAATATGTTACGATTGAGTCGCCCGCTAGACGAACACAAACTCTACCGTAAATGCGCATACCGCGCGTCCGCGAGTGCACGCGACCGCGAGTATACGCACGCACGGGAGGGCTCATGCACGTGCAGCGGGCACACGCATGAGGTGCATATATGGCAATGTGCAGCGTGATATTTTTCTGACTTTGACAATATCCAAAATTAGAGAGAGCACTCACCAGTCTTCTTTCTTTAATGTTCCAAGTGTTTAGTTAGTAACTTACAGCATGGTGAACACAGAAATGTCAACGTTTCGGGCCTAACATGGCCCTTTTTCAAGACACAGATGTCCAAATGAAGGAGAGCATATCACATCACTGGTCAAACCGGGCCTATTTATACCAGTGGAGTGAACGCACTGCCCGCCCACATGACACACCCACAGAAAAAGGAAAACACAACCACTTAATGCACACGGCTAATTAACATCTAGCTAGAGACAACCAAACTTTACACTTTGTCTTATAAAAAGTAAATCATACCAATAGTATTGCCGACCACATTACAAAGAGTTTGCACGTATCGTAACAAACTTATATATCAGGTCCGGGCTCAAAGTGCAAGACAGACTACGTCCCATCCTTACAAATATTCCCCTAGGGGACACAAGTAACAGCAACAAAGTTCCATCCATATGCACAAACTAATCAGTGACACACATCAGGAACGTACCAATTTCTGTTGCCGCTGACCATTTCCGCCAATCAACAAATGCAGTCACCAGCCAAGGCAGCGTAGCGGGATACTTCCGCCCACCACAGAGTCTCATACCGTCTGTTAATAAGACGAGCAGAGCCGCCCGACAGAATTGTGCAGCAGGGCACTTCCGCCCGCCGCACATGTACAGCGTGCTTCCGCCAACCATCAGTCATGATCCTCAGCAGCAAGGCACTTCCGCCAACCGCAGTCACTTGAATGCTAAAAACACAATTTCAAAGTGCTATTGTCATATGGGCATCATAGTCAGCGTGTCACTCCACAAGTACAAAAACAAGTACATCAAAACAAACAAATAATAAACATATATCAAGTGCAAACATATACATACAAATATCTGTATAGAAAATATACAGGTATACTCTGTTTAAGTGATTTGGCTAGTGCTGTAACCAAAAAACTTATTATTGAAAAGTATTGAAAAATATTATAGAAACATATCAAGTTTTTTGGTCACATCACTAGCCAAATCACTTGAGGGAACACTTTGGGAAAGCCACCAGTAAACAAACAATGAACACCCTCCCAGACAGGGTCAAAAAATTGGGACCAAGTTCCAAATTTGATCCATTGTCAAATAATGCCACCCTAAAAACGTGTAATAGATTGTTGGAAGATTCGACTAAGGAGAAAACACCGGTGGTATATAATAATCTCACACCAAATGAACATACGGCCCTTAAAGCATTGATTGCACGTCAAGATATAATTATACGTGGGGCTGATAAGGGGGTGCTATAGTTGTGCAGAATACCACAATCTATATAAGTGAATGTAATCACCTTTTGAATGATACCACCACATACTGCCAACTGGATGGTGATCCCACAGAGAGCTATAAGAAAGAGCTTAAAGCATTATTGCAGTGTGCGCTTGAGCAGGGACATATTACATCAGACATTTTCCTGAAACTTTTGAATGAGTTTCCCATTGTCCCGGTATTTTATACCCTGCCAAAAGTACACAAGGACGCACAGAGACCACCGGGGAGACCCATTATTTCTGCCCGTGGGTCTCTGTGTGAGCCTTTAGCGATTTCTCTGGATGCTTATTTGCAACCCTGTGTACAACATACGTTTTCTCATCTAAAACATTCCAATACTCTCTTGAGAAAATTTCTTAACATTGAGTTGGTACCCAATGAAGTATTAATGGCCACTATTGACGTAACCAGTCTTTATACCTGCATCCCGCATGGTGAAGGGTTACAAGCTGTTAGACATCTCATCACGGGTAATGCATGGTATACAGGTCCTGATATAGATTTTTTTATACAACTGCTGGAATTTACTTTGGTACATAACTATTTCTTGTTTAATGATAAGTTCTGGTGCCAAATGCCTGGTTGTGCCATGGGATCGGCGGTCGCGCCAGCCTTTGCTAATTCGTACATGTGGGTGGTGGAGCGTGGATTGTTTTATGAATATCAGAGTATATCTAGTGACATCTTTTTATACCATCGTTATATAGATGATCTTTTAATATTTTGGCAGGGGAGTGAAAAAGCATTGCATGATGTCATTGCCGCACAAAATGCATCTAATAGCCCTATTAAATTAACAATGAATTGTAGTTATACACATGTGAATTTCCTAGATATGATGATTTCGTTAAAAGATGGCAAAAGCATGACGGATCTGTATGTCAAGCCCACGTAACTGTTATGCACACCAGTGCCAGCAGGAATGTACTGGTGTCTGAACGGAGAGGGATGCAAAACAAATGAACTCACAGACAGACTGGGGAATATGACATTACATACATAGAAGGTGATAGGGTAACAAAATAAACACAAAGTGAACAGAGAAGCTCAAAGGCTAAGAAACTGGGTGTCTCCCTAGTATTATGAATGCTCAGATGGAAAGAAGCGAGATGTTGTGATTTAATACGTAGAGAACCCGAAATGCTGTTGCTAAGGGCAACAGCAAAACCCTAAAGGGTTACCAACGGGTGTGGCAGTAAACTCCTTGGTCAGAGATGGAAAAATAGACACAAGGAGAGTCTCCACAATCCTAGTCCTCACTTGCAGTGCACTGGTTCAGCTCACTGCCACCAAACTGACACCCGAACACCCTGCACAGTGAGAAAGGATTTTGGCAGGCAAGTCTGAGAATACAGCCGCAAACCTGCTAGGCTCACAGAGTAGCAAAAGAACCCCAGCAGGTTAAACAACTGACTCCAGTCTTACTGCTAGGTCTGGATTGGCAGAGTGTAATACCAAATCCCAAGGCCTATTTGCAGTAAGCAACAAACAAATACAAAGTTTACACAGTACTAGCTAGCTTTCAGGAACTGACTAACCAACAAAGATTCAGCAGCATCTGCCTAACCTGAGAAGAGGGTTTATATAGCAGGTGCTGTCCACGCCCCACTCAGACCTCACAGACTGTGAGCACAAAAACCAGCACCGGATCCCCTGCCGTGCACAGAGCCTGTAACCACTGCACAGCAAAAGACCCGAACCGGAGTATCAGCTACGCTCAGGTTACTCCGCTAGCACTTGTCTCCCGGTTGCCATGACGACGTGGCAGCACAGAGCAGGAGACCCTAACAGTACCCCCCCTCTGACGAGGGGTCAAAGAACCCCTACCACCGGGTTTATCGGGGAACTGCGAGAAGAAAGAGCGTAACAGTCTGGGGGCATGAAGATCACAACTGCGCACCAACGACCGCTCCTCCGGGCCATACCCCTTCCAGTGCACCAAAAAAGACAGCCGACCCCGAACCATCTTGGAATCAAGAATCCTTTCAACAACAAACTCCCTCTGGCCACGTATCAGAAGAGGGGAAGGTCTTCCACTGGAAGAAGGATTACTAATCGCCCGTTTTAAAAGGGAACAATGAAATGTTTTATTGATACCCAAAGAACGGGGTAGATCTAACTGAAATGCCACCGGATTGATAACCCTAGTGATCTTATAAGGACCGATGAACCGGGGGCCTAACTTATGAGATGGCTGTCTCAACTTCAAATTCTTGGTAGACAACCAGACGAAGTCTCCTAATTTGAAGCTGCAGGGTCTTTTCCGCTTATCAAAAACCCTTTTGGTCACTAATGACACAGACACAAGGGCTTTCTTCACTTTCCTCCAAATACCTCTAAGGACCGAAACCACAGAGGAACCACCAGGCGTGGAGTCCTGGGGGTCAAAAGAATTGGCCTTAGGATGATGCCCATACACACAAAGGAAGGGAGAGATCCCTGTAGCAGAGTGAGCCGCGTTATAGGCAAACTCTGCCATGGACAGATGAGCAACCCAGTCAGTCTGACACTTGGAGACATAACACCTGAGGAACTGCTCCAAGGACTGGTTCACCCTTTCAGTCTGCCCATTAGACTGCGGATGGTAGCCTGACGACAAGCTGACAGAAATCTGGAGATCGGAACAAAATGCCCTCCAGAATTTGGCCACAAACTGGGATCCGCGGTCAGAGACCACATCAAGTGGCAACCCGTGGAGGTGCACAACATGCAGCATAAATAATTCAGACAGGCGTCTGGCCGATGGCAGCCCAACCAATGGAACGAAGTGCACCATCTTCGAGAACCTGTCAACGACAACCCAGATGGCTGTCATCCCCGAGGATTTGGGCAAGTCCACTACAAAATCCATTGAAATGTGGGTCCATGGCTTAGATGGAATAGAGAGTGGATGTAATGGGCCAACAGGAACCCCTCTAGGAGTCTTATTTCGGGCACAGATGTCACATGCCCGAACCCACTGATCCACATCCCTAGCCACCGAGGGCCACCACACCGCCCTAGATAGCAACTCCCGAGTTCTGGCAATACCCGGGTGACCTGCCGACTTCTTGGCATGGAATTCCAGGAACACTCGCTGTCTTAACCTAGGAGGCACAAACAAAAGACCTACCGGAAGGTCTGGAGGAGCCTGCTCCTGTGCTCTAAGGACTAATGACAAGAGGTCCTGGGTAATGCCCACTTTAATACATGATGGGGACACAATGGGCAATGGCTCCTCGGTGGTCTCCTGGATTGGAGCAAAACTCAGCGAGAGCGCATCAGCCTTGATGTTTTTTGACCCAGGGCGATATGTTATCAAAAAATTAAAGCGAGCAAAAAACAAAGCCCATCGTGCCTGCCTGGCATTGAGGCGCTTCGCTGACTCTAAATATGCCAAATTCTTATGGTCGGTGAGAATTGAGACCACAAACTTAGCCCCCTCAAGCCAGTGTCTCCACTCCTCGAGTGCATCCTTAATAGCCAACAATTCCCGGTTACCCACGTCATAATTCATCTCGGCAGGCGAAAATTTACGGGAAAAGTAAGCACAGGGATGAAAGCGATTATCAGACACCCCCATCTGAGAGAGCACTGCCCCAATACCCATCTCAGAGGCATCCACCTCCACCACAAAAGGACGCTCTGGATCTGGGTGTCGCAGCACCTTGGCCGAGACAAATGCCCTTTTGAGACGGGCAAAAGCCGCTTTGGCCTCACAAGACCAGTGAGCAACATCCGCCCCTTTCTTAGTGAGTGCCACCAAGGGCGCCACTATAGACGAAAATCCAGCGATAAATCGTCTATAAAAATTTGCAAAGCCCAGAAAACGCTGAAGCGCCTTCAAACTAGTGGGCTGCACCCAATCCAGGACTGCCTGTACCTTGGAACCCTCCATTTGGAAACCTTCTGGGGAGATAATGGCCCTCATTCCGAGTTGTTCGCTCGCAAGGCGATTTCAGCAGAGTTACACACGCTAAGCCGCCGCCTACTGGGAGTGAATCTAAACTTCTTAAATGTGCGACCGATGTATGCGCATTTTTGCGATCAAAAACGAGTTAGCAGTTTCTGAGTAACTCCAGACTTACTCTGCCTGTGCGATCAGTTCAGTGCTTTTCGGTCCCGGCTGACGTCAGAAACACACCCAGCGTTCGGCCAAGCACTCCCACCGTTTCTCCAGACACGCCTGCGTTTTTTCCGGAAACGGTAGCGTTTTCAGCCACACGCCCATAAAACGCCATACATCCGCCCAGTAACACCCATTTCCTGTCAATCACAATGCGATCGCCGGAGCGATGAAAAAGCCGTGAGTAAAATTACTTTCTTCATAGTAAAGTTACTTGGCGCATGCGCAGTGCGAACATTACGCATGCGCACTAAGAGAATTCTCACTGCGATGCGATGAAAAATACCGAGCGAACAACTCGGAATGAGGGCCAATATATCCTAGAAATGCGATTTGCTGAACTTCAAATTCGCACTTCTCCAGCTTCGCCCCAAGCCGGTGGTCTCTGAGTTTCTGGAGGACTAAGCGTACATGCTTCCGATGTTCCTCCAGGGAATGGGAGAAGATTAGGATGTCATCTAAGTATACAACTAAGAATCTATCCAAATATTCCCTGAGCACATCGTTCATGAAGTCCTGGAAGACTGCCGGGGCATTACAGAGCCCAAAAGGCATCACCAAATATTCATAATGCCCTGAGTGGGTATTAAAGGCAGTCTTCCATTCATCCCCCTCTCTTATTCGGATTAGATTGTACGCACCGCGTAGGTCAATCTTAGAAAAAATGGTGGCAGTACGAAGCTGGTCAAACAAGACCGAAATGAGAGGCAGTGGGTATGAGTTTTTAATCGTGATACGGTTCAATTCCCTGAAGTCGATGCAGGGTCGCAACGAACCGTCCTTTTTACCCACGAAGAAGAACCCCGACCCAACTGGAGACTGTGAAGGTCTGATAAATCCCTTAGCCAAGTTCTCCTGAATGTACTCTGCCATAGCCTGAGTCTCAGGACGTGACAGGGAGTACAACCTGCTCTTGGGAAGCTTAGCATTCGGCAACAAATCAATGGCACAGTCATAGGGGCGATGGGGAGGTAGTACCTCTGCAACTCTTTTGGAGAACACGTCCGCAAAATCTGCATAACATCCTGGCAATCCTGGCAAACTTAGCTGCGAAAGCCTGACTGGAAGGCTCAAGCAACTCCTGAAACAATCAGTACCCCAACTAAGAATCTCCCCAGAGACCCAGTCAAATTGAGGATTGTGGGCCCTTAACCAGGGTAACCCCAACACCAATGGGGCAAAAGTACAGACAGTCACATAAAAGGACAATTTTTCAGAGTGTGTGGCTCCAATAAACAAAGAAATCTGGCTAGTGCAAGAGGTAATTTTACCCCGGGATAATGGTTCCCCGTTTCACCCACAAATCTCAATTTCCGATGCCAAGGGTACTAAGGGAACAGAGTGTTTCAGGGCGAATTGGCGGTCCATAAAAACCCCGTCGGCCCCACTGTCCACAAAGGCCTCAGTCTTGACAGTTTGACCGAGGATCTTCAAGGTCACCGGAATGATAAAAGTCTTCTTGGGAAATTCTGACTTCTGGCCTGACAGGATATTTCCCATCACCCTCAGGCCCTGAAGTTTTCCGGCTTTTCTGGGCATGATACTACCACATGACCTTTATTCCCACAGTACAAACATAACCCCTGCTGTCTCCTCCGCGTCTTCTCACGCGAGGAGAGGCGGGTACCCCCAATCTGCATAGGCTCCTCGGAAAATTCCTCAGAGTCTGAGGTTCCATTGGGAAAGAAGGAAATCTCGGTCTCCCTTTCTAGCCTGCACTCTCTCAGCAGTCTATCCACCCGAATGGATAACTGCATGAGCTGATCCAAGCTATCAGGCAAGGGATATTGTACCAGTTGGTCTCTTAACTGGTTAGAAAGACCTCTTCGGTACTGGTGTCTCAGGGCTGGGTCATTCCACTGGGTATTTCTAGAGATGATCAATGCAGACCACTAGTGGGTACTACATTAAACAAAGAAGCTTAATGTGTGGCGCACTCTTTTATGTAATATTAATTGATTTTAAAATATAACTTTTATTTCATTTGTTAAAATAAATCTCTATGTCCAGGCATGTGAATGTATGTAATAGCCTGAGAGTAGAACTACAAATAATGATTGCCTCTATTTTCAATATTCAAATACTGGTAAAATTCCAGAATTGATATGGGCAGTTAATTTACACTAATGTTATCAAACCAAGTGATATATTTATGAAAACCTATATATTTTTTTATGCTGATGGCTATCATTTATGTCTATTAGCATAATTTATTCAGTCAAAAAATATGTGTATAACTGTTTGCGTATTAGACCTTATTAGGTCGTAAAGCTGCAATAATATAGAGAAAATATTATCCCCTTGAAGGTATTAGGGGCTGCCCTCAGCTAAATGCAAAGAAATGTGTATAGACTTCAAAATTATGATATGTAACATGTGTACATACTGTCTACCAGTCTATTTATCCAGACTGTAGTGGTCGTACATATGTAGATTTATTGCATTTTGTATCTGCAGTCGCAGCCCAGAAAAAGAGGGAATAATGAGAACAGAAAATATATAAACTGTCTCATATGTACAATTGGTCAATTGGTATAATCATTGATTCTCTCCATAATATTTCTTATGTATCCCCTCATATTGCATTTTGTGTCTGCAGTCGCAGCCCAGAAAAAGAGGGAATAATGAGAACAGAAAATATATAAACTGTCTCATATGTACAATTGGTCAATTGGTATAATCATTGATTCTCTCCATAATATTTCTTATGTATCCCCTCAGGTTTAAACAGTAGCAGTCACCACATATTAGAGGTATCCTTTGTTAAATGAAAAAAAACAAACAGCAACATTTTCCATCTCTGATTGATAGAATAGTTTCAGTGACTCAATTCACAGACCGTCTCTAAATACTGAGACTATATAATATTCCATGTAGAGCATTTCTTGAGATGATACCCTCCAAGATTTTATATACTTTTTATATCATCTAATCAAGCTATCCAAATCTTATGATTTTCTAAAGGACACATTGGATATGTAGAAATAATCATACTATTAGTAGCTGGTATAATTGCTACTTCCAAATCCTTATGAACAGAATATTTCTTAATAGATAGATATTATAGCTGAGAGATATATAGGGTCTCAGGTGTATACCGACGGTTTCCCTCTCTGCTGTTGTTCCATGTGCCGTGGTTAGTACCTTGGCAGTGAATGGAAACAATGAGAGTCGGGGAAACCCATCCACCCGGAGACAGAAAAGACAGAATAGTGCGAGCCGCTTCTACTGTCCACGCTTTGCAAACCTCCTCCCCTGTTGTGAATCACATTGCAGGGGGGCCCCGTAAGTGCTCAGCAGTGGATGAGAGAACGGCTCTGAATACCTGTTTCTGTTCAGGGTCTGTTGTCACTGTGTCAGATCAGATCTCCGTGAAATAGCGGATAGCCGCTCGCGGGAGCCGGGAGCCGGGCGCCGGGTCAGATGTAATAACCGCTCCTCCGTTTACTCCATATGTTCGTGCCCCGCTATTAATCTTCGTGCTGGAACTGCCGCAGGACGTGATCGCCGGATCGGGTATAATTTCCCGTGCTTCCGTTTGATCAGCGTCCACGACCTGCTGCTAGTGTCAATTGTCGATATAGCGGATAGCCGCTCGCGGGAGCCGGGCGCCGGGTCAGATGTAATAACCGCTCCTCCGTTTACTCCATATGCTCGTGCCCCGCTATTAATCTTCGTGCTGGAGCTGCTGCAGGACGTGATCGCCGGATCTGGTATAATTTCCCGTGCTTCCGTTTGATCAGCGTCCACGACCTGCTGCTAGTGTCAATTGTCGATGACGTACGTTTCACATATTGCTTGATCACATCAGTGACGACAATAGGGGATGGATGGTATTTATAGCAAGTACTGTGCATGGTTCAATTGATTAATAAACATAATTGATAATATTTACTTGCTGATTATATATCATTGTAATGCTACGTTGCTCATACTGATAAAGACACAATCTAGTCATATTTATCACATAATCTAACAAGATATGTTGTATCATAACTAGAACCTCCTATGATACCTAGATATTTGGGATAATTATAAAATTGTCATTGAATTGTGTCTTTCTATTGACACCTGATTTTCTTTTATTGATAAATTGAATCCCTATGTTAAATTGACATCCTATTAAGACGCATATATCCCTACAAAAAGACCCCTTCTCCCTCCATAGTTAGACAGCAGTGATTTATATACCCCAACGCTATACCTCATCTATTCATATGGCATGGAAACTGCTTCCAAAGCACCCCTTTCTGTGTACTCCCATTAATTTATAATTAGCCATGTTATACTGATTAATGTGGATATACAGCGTATCTATAGAAATTTTTTATATATTATACAACGACCCGATCCAGGGTACCGTCGTATCAGTATTAACAAAAATATTGATATACATAAGTTAACTCCTGCATATATATAAGACAAATATGTGGATACATATCTCCCAATATAAACATTTTTCTTATATGTCCTACTAATGTATCAAACATATTGGTATGAGACAGGATTGTGTAAAATATCAAGTCATCCCATTATATGTGCGGTTTGTTCCTATATATTCAAGATTAATAAGATGGCTTTAAGTAGTTAATTATTAAGTGAATGAGAGTATTAAATAGATAAGAACCGAAATGTTGCGATTATGAAATAAGACCAATATTTTAAATAGTGTATACAGACAAAAATCTCGTTCAAGATGGCAACTAAGCATATGCCTGTAAGCTGCCAGAGGAAACTATTCATAATTCTGACATTGATTTAGCTAATTATTGTGTGATGTATTTGTGCTCGAAAAGAATATATTAAAAGAAGCAATATCTATTCGTGACTAATATACACTCATGCGTGTATAATAGTATAAGTAGTGTATTTATATTATGTTTTAAACTAAAATTCAGAAAAACACATAAAATTACACAGAAAAAGTGTAGAGTTTTAGTGAAACAGTGTTATTATATGTGCACACATGTGTATATATTATATTTATATTATCTATTCAATTAAAGGAGAATAGCATATAAAGTTACATGAAAAGTGCATAATGTTAAATAAAACAGTGTTAGAAGTGACGCATGATAATTAACCAAAATATATAAAAGCTAATATAAATAAAATATAATTAATAATAAATAAAAAACCATGGATGTATGAATTATATTGTCCATAGCTATAAGCAATCTTAGAGAGAATGTATAACAAATGTGATGATACACATATATGTTCTTTTTATCATATAAATTGAAATTAATAAGGGGGTTATGATGCTGGTTATAGCAGTACATATTGACAATTTAGTAAAGCCATATGATAAGGAAGTTACAGCGTTAACATAGAAATATGTATTACTATCTCATTATACCCCTAATGTAGAGAGGGCAGGGGATTTTGGAGACATACATCTATGTATCCAATAGGAGAGGTTTTAGATTATGTTAATGTTAATAGAGGGAAGGAACATAGGCTGGAATATGAATACAGCTTTGATATCATTGCTTGACATTAATTAAAACAGAAACATGACTCCCAAGGAAGTAGGAAAAAGAAAGAGAAAGAGAAAAAATATATATATAAAAAATATATATAGAAAAATATATAATAAATAAAAAAAATAAAAAATATAAAAGATATAAAAAATATATATATAAGAGGGAGAGGAAATGAAAAAGTGGAAAGGGAAAGGAAAAAGGATACCCATATGAAATGAATGATGGTGTATTCATTCCGAGAGGGGAAGGAAGTATCATAATTTCTGAAATCATATATTATGTAGGAAGGAAGGCCCCATAATTGATATTTTCATTTAGGCCTTTAGGTGTCATTGTATCCAACTTGAAGATCCATTTACTCTCCAATTTCTGCAGTTCTCTGGTAGAATCACCTCCCCTGATACCCATCCGCAATCTTTCAAGGCAGCAAAACTTGAGTACATGTGAGGATTTCGAGTGTTCTCGATGAAAGTGTCTTGCTACCGATGTAACCTGTCTGAATCTCATTAAGTCGGTTTCAACGTTTCTGATATTGCTCATGTGTTCCAAAATGCGGGTTTTGACCATTCGAGTAGTCATTCCCACATATAACATTTTGCAAGGACATTGAATACAATAGATGACATTCGTAGTTTGACAGTTTGAGAATTCATACATTTTTAGTTCCTTCCCATCTCTGTCCAAAATGTTTGGTCTTGTTTCAACATGTGCACACACTGTGCAGGATCCACATGGATATGTACCTTTAATTTTGTCTTCTCGTCTTGGATACCGACAAAAGTGACTCTTAACTAGCTTATCTCTGATATTAGGCGATTTTTTTCCAGCTCATGGATACCATTGGACCCAGATTGTTCGCCAGATCGGAGTCATTAAGCAGTAGAGGCCAATGTTTGTTAATTATCCCCCTTATCTCCTTCCACTCTTGGCAAAAATCACCCACAAACCGTATCTCAGGTTTTTTTCTTTGTTGTTTCCTTCAGCTGTATCGATCTCTTGCTTTCCTGTAAGATGAGTGATTGCCTATCGGTGTGGGAAAGGGCTCTATTGGCTTTCTTGATACATCTCATGCTGTATCCTCTCTCTCTCAATCTGCCTATAAGTTCTTTGCTCTTTATTTTATATACCTCATCATCTGAGCAGTTCCGTCTGAGTCTCAAGAACTCGCCCCTGGGTATATTTTGAACTGTGGCTGGTAAGTGAGAGCTGGTGCTAAGTAATAGACTGTTAGTAGCCGTGTCCTTTCTATAGAGCTCAGTTGCCAACATACCATTCTTGTCCTTGTAAATTCTGAGGTCCAGAAACGGAATAGATTCCTTACTCATCTCATAAGTGAGTTTGAGATTCAAATCATTGTTATTAAGTTGTTGGATAAATTCCTTCAATGGTTTCTCATCTCCTTCCCATATGACAAAAATATCGTCGATGTAGCGCATCCAGGTGATTATTCTGCTGGTAAATGGTTCATTAACTTCACTGAATACCATCTCCTTCTCCCACCATCCCAAGTACAAATTGGCATATGTAGGTGCGCAAGCTGCGTCCATCGCTGTACCACGTATTTGAGTAAAGAACATGTCAGCAAAGGTAAATATGTTCTTATGAAGAACAAAATGTAACAGACGCAGCAGAAAGGAGTTGAATTCACTAGGGCCTTCAATTTTAAGGAAGTAATCCACCGCTGCTAGACCCTTTGCATGGTCAATACTGCTGTACAGAGATTCCACATCAAGACCCACCAAGATGTAGTTGTCTTCCAGTTTGACATCATGTAATTTGGCAATGACATCACCTGTATCTCGTGTGTATGAGGGCAAAGCAGTCACATGCTTACGCAAGTGGGTGTCTATGAAGATGCTAGCCTTCTCTGACACGCCCCCTATACCCGATACAATCGGTCTGCCTGGGGGGTTACTTAGATTTTTATGCACCTTGGGCAGGAGATAAAAGGTGGGAGTCCTAGGATGATCAACCCTCAGGAATTCAAATTCCTGCTTCGTAATCACATCATCTTTCAGAGCTCTTGTAATGAGTCGATCGAGGGCTAATTTACAGTTGTCAGTGGGATTAAACAGTGTCTTAACATAACATAGAGGGTCATTCAGCTGCCTCATGGCCTCTTGGACATACATCTCCTTTGGCCATAAGACAACGTTGCCCTCCTTATCGGATGGCTTCACCACTACATCTTCCCATTTCTGGATTTCATTAAGAGCTCTTCTTTCCCCTTTTGTGAGGTTGTCATTGTATATATGCTTACTTTTCTGTATCGTATCTAGATCCTTGCTGACCATGTTCATAAATATCCTTACTTCCGGACAAATCTGATCCTGGGGGAAAAAAGTTGATTTCTTCTTGCAGGCAATTCTACCCCTGTCCTGAATTTCTCTCGGGGTATTTTCTGAGGTAAGCTCCTGCAGGATTGAGATCATTTCCTGATCTTGTTCAGTGAATCTCTTAAGGGATTCTCATTATTCCCTCTTTTTCTGGGCTGCGACTGCAGACACAAAATGCAATATGAGGGGATACATAAGAAATATTATGGAGAGAATCAATGATTATACCAATTGACCAATTGTACATATGAGACAGTTTATATATTTTCTGTTCTCATTATTCCCTCTTTTTCTGGGCTGCGACTGCAGATACAAAATGCAATAAATCTACATATGTACGACCACTACAGTCTGGATAAATAGACTGGTAGACAGTATGTACACATGTTACATATCATAATTTTGAAGTCTAAACACATTTCTTTGCATTTAGCTGAGGGCAGCCCCTAATACCTTCAAGGGGATAATATTTTCTCTATATTATTGCAGCTTTACGACCTAATTAGGTCTAATACGCAAACAGTTATACACATATTTTTTGACTGAATCAATTATGCTAATAGACATAAATGATAGCCATCAGCATAAAAAAATATATAGGTTTTCATAAATATATCACTTGGTTTGATAACATTAGTGTAAATTAACTGCCCATATCAATTCTGGAATTTTACCAGTATTTGAATATTGAAAATAGAGGCAATCATTATTTGTAGTTCTACTCTCAGGCTATTACATACATTCACATGCCTGGACATAGAGATTTATTTTAACAAATGAAATAAAAGTTATATTTTAAAATCAATTAATATTACATAAAAGAGTGCGCCACACATTAAGCTTCTTTGTTTAATGTAGTACCCACTAGTGGTCTGCATTGATCATCTCTAGAAATACATTGCAACCTCAGCTTAGTGGCGCACCTCCAACCTGTTGTTATTTTTGGGCCCTTTCTTTTGGGTCAAGTAATTTTTTCAATGGTTGTTTTTTTCTATAATCTATCACTAATTATTAATAAGTGCTTGTGCATTATCCTTTGGACCTTGGTGTCTCTCTCTAGAGTCATTCCACTGGGTATCATGGGCCAACCTCCGAAACTCCGTACAATAAACCTCAACTGGCCTTCGCCCTTGCTTAAGGATCGAAATCTGAGCCTCGGCTGAGGCCGTCTTGTCAGGGTCATCATACAACATGCCCAGTGCCGTAAAAAAAACATCAACACTTTTAAGCGACGGACAGTCAGGCTGCAACCCATATGCCCAGACCTGTGGGTCTCCTTGTAGCAAGGAAATCACTATGCCCACCCGCTGAATCTCCGACCCAGAAGACTGAGGCCTAAGCTGGAAATATAGCTTGCAGCTCTCCTTGAAACAAAAGAACTGCGAGCGATCTCCAGAAAAACGATCCGGGAGATTTACTTTCGGCTCCTTACCCCTGAAGGCACTACTGCTGCGGGAGCTCCGCCAGCGGCCTGCGAGGTGTGCATTTTAATGGACAAATCATTAAATTGTCGAGTCAGGACCTGCACCTGATCGACCACCTGTTGCAAAGTATTTTGAGGGGTATGCTCCATATTCCCACAAAATTTCAACAGGAGTATTAGGCTGCTGAATATGTTATGCACACCAGTGCCAGCAGGAATGTACTGGTGTCTGAACGGAGAGGGATGCAAAACAAATGAACTCACAGACAGACTGGGGAATATGACATTACATACATAGAAGGTGATAGGGTAACAAAATAAACACAAAGTGAACAGAGAAGCCCAAAGGCTAAGAAACTGGGTGTCTCCCTAGTATTATGAATGCTCAGATGGAAAGAAGTGAGATGTTGTGATTTAATACGTAGAGAACCCGAAATGCTGTTGCTAAGGGCAACAGCAAAACCCTAAAGGGTTACCAACGGGTGTGGCAGTAAACTCCTTGGTCAGAGATGGAATAATAGACACAAGGAGAGTCTCCACAATCCTAGTCCTCACTTGCAGTGCACTGGTTCAGCTCACTGCCACCAAACTGACACCCGAACACCCTGCACAGTGAGAAAGGATTTTGGCAGGCAAGTCTGAGAATACAGCCGCAAACCTGCTAGGCTCACAGAGTAGCAAAAGAACCCCAGCAGGTTAAACGACTGACTCCAGTCTTACTGCTAGGTCTGGATTGGCAGAGTGTAATACCAAATCCCAAGGCCTATTTGCAGTAAGCAACAAACAAATACAAAGTTTACACAGTACTAGCTAGCTTTCAGGAACTGACTAACCAACAAAGATTCAGCAGCATCTGCCTAACCTGAGAAGAGGGTTTATATAGCAGGTGCTGTCCACGCCCCACTCAGACCTCACAGACTGTGAGCACAAAAACCAGCACCGGATCCCCTGCCGTGCACAGAGCCTGTAACCACTGCACAGCAAAAGACCCGAACCGGAGTATCAGCTACGCTCAGGTTACTCCGCTAGCACTTGTCTCCCGGTTGCCATGACGACGTGGCAGCACAGAGCAGGAGACCCTAACAGTAACGGAATATGATCCTGCAGCATGACAGCTTCCACCCCACTCCCTCGATTAAAGGTCTATCATACTCCCAGTTTCTGAGAGTATGTAGAATCACAAGTGAGGCATCCAATCTGAAAACACAATTGGATATTATGGAGAACAAATCTGTGGCCAGAGGGTATCCAGCGGCCCTACTAAAAACAGCCAGAGCTAAGGCCATGACACAAGAGAGAACAGATTTGATACTCAAAGGGGTTTATTTACTAAGATTCGTAATTTCCGAAAAAAGGTCAAAGTTCAATCACGAATGACATCGACAGTGTAAAACTGCAACTTTTTGAATGGATTACGACTAATTTACTAAGCTGTCGTATTCGTGTTTTTCTTTGCTTCCGATGTCGATGTCATTCGTGTTTTTTTACCTAATTTAACGGCAGTGATTAGCAAAACACTGCCGTTTTTTTTTACAATCAATCTCGGCCGGATTTGTGTGATCCGTGCTGGGGTTTTTTTTTTTTTAAAGTAAACAATGTAATTTTTAAAAAAAAAATGCGTGGGGTCCCCCCTCCTAAGCATAACCAGCCTCGGGCTCTTTGAGCCGATCCTGGTTGCAGAAATATGTGGAAAAAAATGACAGGGGTTCCCCCATATTTAAGCAACCAGCATCGGGCTCTGCGCCTGGTCCTGGTCCCAAAAATACGGGGGACAAAAAGAGTAGGGGTCCCCCGTATTTTTAAAACCAGCACCGGGCTCCACTAGCTGGACAGATAATGCCACAGCCGGGGGTCACTTTTATATAGTGCCCTGCGGCCGTGGCATCAAAAATCCAACTAGTCACCCCTGGCCGGGGTACTCTGGGGGAGTGGGGACCCCCTCAATCAAGGGGTCCCCCCCCCCCCAGCCACCCAAGGGCCAGGGGTGAAGCCCGAGGCTGTCCCCCCCCATCCAATGGGCTGCAGATGGGAGGGCTGATAGCCTTTGTTGTAAAATAAAATATATTGTTTTTAGTAGCAGTACTACAAGTCCCAGCAAGCCTCCCCCGCATGCTGGTACTTGGAGAACCACAAGTACCAGCATGCGGCGGAAAAACTGGCCCGCTGGTACCTGTAGTACTATTACTAAAAAAATACCCAAAAAAACACAAGACACACACACCGTGAAAGTATAATTTTATTAAATACATACACACATACATACATACTTACCTTAAGTTCCCACGCAGGTCGGTCCTCTTCTCCAGTAGAATCCAAGGGGTACCTGTTGAAAAAATTATACTCACGAGATCCAGTGGTCCAGGCTCCTCGGCAAATCCAGGGTTAATCCACGTACTTGAATAAAATAAAAAAAACGCTGTCACGACCACGAACTGAAAGGTGACCCATGTTTGCACATGGGTCACCTTGCCCCGAATGCCAGAAACCCACTTTGCCTTCTGGCTAAGTGGGTTTCTTCAGCCAATCAGGGAGTGCCACGTTGTAGCACTCTCCTGATCAGCTGTGTGCTCCTGTCTTCACTGACAGGCAGCACGCGGCAGTGTTACAATGTAGCGCCTATGCGCTACATTGTAACCAATGATGGGAACTTTCTGCCCTGCGGTTGACCTAAAGTGACGTCACCGCTGAGCAGAAAGTTCCCATCATTGGTTACAATGTAGCGCATAGGCGCTACATTGTAACACTGCCGTGTGCTGCCTGTCAGTGAGGACAGGACCACACAGCTGATCAGGAGAGTGCTACAACGTGGCACTCCCTGATTGGCTGAAGAAACCCACTTAGCCAGAAGGCAAAGTGGGTTTCTGGCATTCGGGGCAAGGTGACCCATGTGCAAACATGGGTCACCTTTCAGTTCGTGGTCGTGACAGCGTTTTTTTATTTTATTCAAGTACGTGGATTAACCCTGGATTTGCCGAGGAGCCTGGACCACTGGATCTCGTGAGTATAATTTTTTCAACAGGTACCCCTTGGATTCTACTGGACAAGAGGACCGACCTGCGTGGGAACTTAAGGTAAGTATGTATGTATGTATGTGTGTATGTAATAAAATTATACTTTCACGGTGTGTGTGTCTTGTGTTTTTTTGGGTATTTTTTTAGTAATAGTACTACAGGTACCAGCGGGCCAGTTTTTCCGCCGCATGCTGGTACTTGTGGTTCTCCAAGTACCAGCATGCGGGGGAGGCTTGCTGGGACTTGTAGTACTGCTACTAAAAACAATATCTTTTATTTTTCAACAAAGGCTATCAGCCCTCCCATCCGCAGCCCATTGGATGGGGGGGGGACAGCCTCGGGCTTCACCCCTGGCCCTTGGGTGGCTGGGGGGGGGGGGACCCCTTGATTGAAGGGGTCCTCACTCCCCCAGGGTACCCCGGCCAGGGGTGACTAGTTGGATTTTTGATGCCACGGCCGCAGGGCGCAGTATAAAAGTGACCCCCGGCTGTGGCATTATCTGTCCAGCTAGTGGAGCCCGGTGCTGGTTTTAAAAATACGGGGGACCCCTACTCTTTTTGTCCCCCGTATTTTTGGGACCAGGACCAGGCGCAGAGCCCGATGCTGGTTGCTTAAATATGGGGGAACCCCTGTCATTTTTTTCCCCATATTTCTGCAACCAGGATCGGCTCAAAGAGCCCGAGGCTGGTTATGCTTAGGAGGGGGGACCCCACGCAATTTTTTTTAACAACAAAAAACACTTTCCCACCCCTTCCCATTGATATACATGCACGGATCTCATGGATCCCTGCATGCATCTCAAATCACGAATAAAAAAAGCAGGTCTGTTTTTTTTTAGGACTTTTTTGCGAATTGTAATTTTTCACGGCAGTGTTTTGTGTTTTTTTGCTTAGTAAATGACCGAGATTCGTATCTAAACAGGCGTAATTTGACCGATGGTGTATTCATTCGTAATTTTTTACCTGAACTAGCAAAAAATTACGAATGCCCTCATCACTGCCGTGATTAGTGTTTAGTAAATGACCGAGATTGACCGAGATGACACTTTGATGAAAAAACGGCATCTCGGTCAAAATCGGGAGCTTAGTAAATATACCCCAAAGAGTCTAGTAGAAAGACACGGGAGAAAACACCATGGGTTAATACTTACGATAGTAAAAGTAGGTACACCAGCAAAAAGGCAAAAGCCCTGTGGCCTGTAATTACCTCTGACCCTGAGTTAAAAATGCTGAAGGATACAGCCATTATGCCCAGCTACAGACGGGGAAGAAACATTAAAGACCAGGTCGTGAAAACAGACCTGAGTAAATTTAAAAATCGAGCCCCCAAACACTTTTTAAGTTGTGGCAATGGCTGTTTCAAGTGTATAAGGTGCACTACATGCACATATATGTCAGCTAGTGATGTTATTCTGCACCCTCACTCGGCTAAAAAATATACAATTAACTGGCCTTTATCCTGTCACTCCAAGTTTGTGGTCTATGTGATCAGATGATCATGTGGGCTATATTATGTGGGCAAGACGGCGTGCCAGTTTAAATTCTGTATGGCACAGCACCGGCAGGCCATTCGTGCTGCCATAGAAACGGGCAACAGTGAACAACCAGTGGCACGGCATTTTGTGTTATGGAAACATAATATGGCCACTTTAAAATATCGTATTGTAGATCAAGTGTCTGAAGCCATACGGGGGTGGGGGGGGGGGTGGTGGTAATAGAGCCAAAAGATTACTCCAATTAGAATCTAAATGGCTCCATAGATTGGATACTCTATGACCAAAAGGGCTGAATGAGACACTGGGCCTTAGCCACTTCCTTTAAACGGCGAAAATGTATGTTTATCAATCTGAAAGTAATGACTGTTGATTTATAATGAACAACAGTTTTCACACTAAGTGGTGCTGTTACTAAATGTACTGCTGTTTTGTAGAAAGCTGTGCAGTTTTATTGTTTTTATGCCTTGTCAGTACATCTGTGTAATGTTTATATGTTCTCTCTTGTTTAACTTTATGTCACTAGGTGCTTTTTATGTCATTTGGTAATGCACTAAGGAGGAATTTTCATGTGGATATGAATCAGCGCTTTTAATGCACTGTACACAGAGCCACTTTATAAATTTTACCTTAGGTGGCTTCCACAAACACTAGATGCACTTTCTATCCCCAGAGTGGGTCTAACTCTAATTAAGCTTTTTTTGATGAATTATAATATAGAATAAGACATAATGGGGGGAATTCAAATGTTTAAAAAGTTGGCTGCGTGTTTTTTCCTTTCTATTAGATAGGAAAAAACAGACTCCCAACTGACTTTTCAAACAATTGAATCTCCCCCAATGTCTTGGAAATTTCTGTCACGGAGTGCTGATTATTGGTTCCCTTGATGATCCTCTGTTTTGTTTACAGCATCACCGTGGTTACCAGCCAGGGACCCGTTTTGTTACTTCCGCATGAAGTGACATACCCGGAAGTGAGGGAGACGGAGTCAGGGATGGTAGATGCTAGATTCAAGTGGCATAAGGGACCTTTTACCTCAGGGGGAAAAGCCACGACACAAGGGGGAGGAGCTAGGCCAGCGGGATCGTTCCTCTACTATCCACGCCACCAACTATTACCTTTAGTAATCAGGTGGCAAGCGTAGCGAGCCCGCAAGGGTACTTTTCGGGTACCCTGTTCGGCCGTAGCTCCTCCCCCTGGTGACGTATCTCCTCCTCTAGTGACGTCTGAAGGTCCCTTCTCCCACTCCAATTTAGAACCAATCAGCCAGGGATGGTGGGACTGCGGTGATGTGCAGTGGGAAGTCTGCTTGGGTGAGTTTGTCTATATATATTTCACTTTCTGCACTGTTTGTTCATCACAATGAAGGGGATCCGTTCCCTGAAATGTTGATGTGATGATTTGAATACACACCTGTTTGCTTTTCAACAAATCTCTGAGGGCCGCCTCGTTTTTGATAGATATATAATGTATATATATATATATATATATATACGGGACCCTGACGCACCTAGCCCCTCAGTGTACAGAATATAGTGATAGCAATATGTGATACAGGAGAATGGAATCCCACACAACAGCTACAGGCACACTCAGTCACATGTACAATGCAGAAGTTATAACATATAAACAATAAAACTGCACTGGACTAGTAATTTACATATAACTCATTAACTGTGACCACTAGCTTTCTCATGCACCCCTATGTAGACTCTATTATCCCTAACCTGTGTCAGCTGTTCCTTAGTAATTTATCAGCCAGTGTCAGGTGACTGGTGTACCTTTAAAAGCCATAAAGTATTTGTCAGGTGCACATTAAACCAAGTAGGCATATTTGCAGTTATATTATGTGTGAAACAATTGCCAGGTTTTAAGACTCAGTGATAGTGTAGGACCTGCATGAAGGTGGGGTAGCTTGGCGATCGGTTTGCAGGCTTTTGTGCATTGGCCAATTCACTAACTAAACCCCCATAATTTATTTATTGATGTGTTGAGGATAAGTGAGCTTGCTATGGTGAGTGTTGGGTTTTCTGTTTGTATGTATTTGAGTGATGTGGTCATGGGCTACATGCACCCCACCCTATGAGTGGTAAGTGCATTTGTGTACCCTGCTTCTGGGGTGGTGAGTGTCAAGGTTATGTGCACCCCACCCTATGAGTAGTGAGTGCACTTGTGTGCCCCGCTTCTGGGGTGGCGAGTGCTGTGGTGTTATATATTCGTGTGTATGTATGAGTATAGATATAATAGTGCACAGTAGATACCGGATGTATATCACAGAATACTTGTACCAAATATTCAGATAGCAGTACACTTGTTCTTAACTAACACTGTCTAAAATGACATGTAGAATACTTAAGTGTCTGTAAAAACACAGCGCTGATCAGACAGGCGGTTTTACAGAGGAGATAGTGCTCTGCAGCCCCGGAGATCAGCCCAGCTAGTAGTGAAGATGGCGTCAAAATCTCAGTCAGAGAGTGAGGGAGAGTGAAATGCAGCTCCAGGGCAGGAACACCAGCAGTAGATGGCGCCCGGAGCTGGGGGAGGGGCTACAGGTCAGATTCTCACCACCGGGTACTGTGGAGCCTATAACAGATTTTAGTAAATCCGACCTATGCTCCCTTGCCCTGGTGGATATAGTGGGGTAAAAAATGGTTCCCGTATAGTACCGGAGCCAAGAGAAAAAAGAAAGACTATGGGGTATATTTACTAACATTCGTAATTTTCGGAAAAAGGTCAAAGTTCAATCACGAATGACATCGAAAGTGTAAAACTGCAACTTTTTAAATTTATTACGACTAATTTACTAAGCTGTCGTATTCGGATTTTTCATTTGTTCCGATGTCGATGTCATTCGTGTTTTTTTAACCTTTTTTACGGCAGTGATTAGCAAAACACTGCCGACTTTTTCAAAATGAATCTCGGCCGGATCTGTGTGATCCGTGCTGGGGTTCATTTTTTTTTTTTTTTTTTAAATAAACACTGTAAAACGGAGAAAAAAAATGCGTGGGGTCCCCCCTCCTAAGCATAACCAGCCTCGGGCTCTTTGAGCCGATCCTGGTTGCAGAAATATGGGGAAAAAATTGACAGGGGTTCCCCCATATTTAAGCAACCAGCATCGGGCTCTGCGCCTGGTCCTGGTTCCAAAAATACGGGGGACAAAAAGAGTAGGGGTCCCCCGTATTTTTAAAACCAGCACCGGGCTCCACTAGCTGGACAGATAATGCCACAGCCGGGGGTCACTTTTATATAGTGCCCTGCGGCCGTGGCATCAAATATCCAACTAGTCACCCCTGGCCGGGGTACCCTGGGGGAGTGGGGACCCCTTCAATCAAGGGGTCCCCCCCCCCAGCCACCCAAGGGCCAGGGGTGAAGCCCGAGGCTGTCCCCCCCATCCAATTGGCTGCGGATGGGGGGCTGATAGCCTTTTGTGAAAATGAAAAGATATTGTTTTTAGTAGCAGTACTACAAGGCCCAGCAAGCCTCCCCCGCATGCTGGTACTTGGAGAACCACAAGTACCAGCATGCGGCGGAAAAACGGGCCCGCTGGTACCTGTAGTACTACCACTAAAAAAATACCCAAAAAAAGACAAGACACACACACCTTGAAAGTAAAGATTTATTACATACATCCACACAAACATACTTACCTATGGCCCCACGCAGGTCGGTCCTCTTCTCCAGTAGAATCCAAGGGGTACCTGTTGAATAAATTATACTCACCAGCTCCAGGGTCCCAGGCTCCTCGTAGCATCCATTTGTAATCCACGTACTTGAATAAAATAAAAAAACGGACACCCGAGCCACGCACTGAAAGGGGACCCATGTTTGCACATGGGTCCCCTTTCCCCGACTGCCAGAAACCCACTCTGACTTCTGTCTAAGTGGGTTTCTTCAGCCAATCAGGGAGCGCCACGTTGTAGCACCCTCCTGATCGGCTGTGTGCTCCTGTACTGACTGACAGGCGGCACACGGCAGTGTTACAATGTAGCGCCTATGCGCTCCATTGTAACCAATGGTGGGAACTTTCTGCTCAGCGGTGAGGTCACTTTCGGTCAACCGCAGGGCAGAAAGTTCCCACCATTGGTTACAATGGAGCGCATAGGCGCTACATTGTAACACTGCCGCGTGCTGCCTGTCAGTCAGTACAGGAGCACACAGCCGATCAGGAGGGTGCTACAACGTGGCGCTCCCTGATTGGCTGAAGAAACCCACTTAGACAGAAGTCAGAGTGGGTTTCTGGCATTCGTGGAAAGGGGGCCCATGTGCAAACATGGGTCCCCTTTCAGTGCGTGGCTCGGGTGTCCGTTTTTTTATTTTATTCAAGTACGTGGATTACAAATGGATGCTACGAGGAGCCTGGGACCCCGGAGCTGGTGAGTATAATTTATTCAACAGGTACCCCTTGGATTCTACTGGAGAAGAGGACCGACCTGCGTGGGGCCATAGGTAAGTATGTTTGTATGTTTGTGTGGATGTATGTAATAAATCTTTACTTTCAAGGTGTGTGTGTCTTGTCTTTTTTTGGGTATTTTTTTAGTAGTAGTACTACAGGTACCAGCGGGCCCGCTTTTCCGCCGCATGCTGGTACTTGTGGTTCTCCAAGTACCAGCATGCGGGGGAGGCTTGCTGGGTCTTGTAGTACTGCTACTAAAAACAATATCTTTTCATTTTCACAAAAGGCTATCAGCCCCCCATCCGCAGCCAATTGGATGGGGGGGACAGCCTCGGGCTTCACCCCTGGCCCTTGGGTGGCTGGGGGGGGGACCCCTTGATTGAAGGGGTCTCCACTCCCCCAGGGTACCCCGGCCAGGGGTGACTAGTTGGATATTTGATGCCACGGCCGCAGGGCACTATATAAAAGTGACCCCCGGCTGTGGCATTATCTGTCCAGCTAGTGGAGCCCGGTGCTGGTTTTAAAAATACGGGGGACCCTACTCTTTTTGTCCCCCGTATTTTTGGAACCAGGACCAGGCGCAGAGCCCGATGCTGGTTGCTTAAATATGGGGGAACCCCTGTCAATTTTTTCCCCATATTTCTGCAACCAGGATCGGCTCAAAGAGCCCGAGGCTGGTTATGCTTAGGAGGGGGGACCCCACGCAATTTTTTTTAAGAAAATAACCACTTTCCCACCCCTTCCCACTGATATACATGCACGGATCTCATGGATCCCTGCATGCCTATACAATCACGGATTAAAAAAGCAGGTCTGTTTTTTTTTAGCACTTTTTTACGAGTTGTAATTTTTCACGGCAGTGTTTTATTTTTTTTTGCTTTGCACTTCTTAGTAAATGACCGAGATTCATACTTAAACAGCCGCGTTTTGACCGATGGTGTATTCATTCGTAATTATTTTCATGGACTACCCAAAAAATACGAATGCCCTCATCACTGCCGTGATTTGAGTTTAGTAAATTACCGAGATGACACTTTGAAGAAAAAACGGCATCTCGGTCAAAATCGGGACCTTAGTAAATATACCCCCTATGTGTCTTTTCTGGTGCACACTTTTGTTGAAAATGGAATGATGTGTTCTGTTTAAGAAATAGCTTTTATTATGAACCTTCTTAAAATAATAGCTATGAGGCAAAAAGAGAAAAAAGAGAAATTCTGACAATTAAAGATAACATTATTAATCCAAATACACATCACATGATGTAATTTCAGTTTGGCGTAATGGCTCTATGAACGAAAATATGTATGTGTCTCCAATAATGAAAATTGTGTAAATCTTATCTGTTTGTATAAAGTCTTCTTCCTGAAATTATAACAGTATAACATATAGTAAGAATATACCAGGGAAAAAAAAAAATCTACAGTATGATATGTACCGGGCTCCACCCTAATTCCTGACTGTGTCAGGATTTACAAAAAGAAGGGGAAAGATAGAAGAATGTGATTCCAGGTCCTGTGTCCTAGGTTTGGATAAAAATACCTGCAGTACCCGGTATTCCCTGGTGGTCTCCCAACCAGGTACTGACCTGGCCCACAGTGCTTGGCTTCCAAGATCAGACGAGGTTGGGCATACTCAGTATGGTTTGACCGCAGGTAGATATATCACACCTGATGACACCAGGAACTTTATATCCTAGACTCTGAGAGAAATCCCAAATTTTCTTGTAGAGATCCAAAGTCTCTTGTGATGTTATAAATGCTCCTGAATCTAGAAAAACAGTGATGTCTGGTATTCTCTGATAGTCTCCCAGACCTGAAACTAATGAGGTCTACTTGGTCTCGGCTTCAAAAAAGATCTGTTGAAGTGCCACCTCTTTTCTGTGGTAAACCTTGGGTAGATGAATCACATGTGATAATAGCTGGAAGTCCTATAGAAACCAAGGCAATCACGGGCTCTGATGTCAAGGTATCAGATGGGGCTCCCCAGGTTTGTAGAAGTCCTGAAGGAATGATGGTGTAGCCCTGCTGTGAAATGGGTATGGTGTGAAGGAAAAAAGGAAGAAAGATATGGAAAAGAGTAACAGAAAGAGAATGAGGGAGAAAAAAAGGGGGATCAGGTTTGGTAGCACACCACTTCTGCTTTTTGATCATCTGCCTGGGCATCGAATGAAAAAATGAGAGGGTGGTGAGGAACGACACTGATACCGAAAAAAGCTAGAGGAACACTTCTACTGTCCTGTTTTATAACATGATGGTGCTCAGTTAACAAATTGCATTGCAGAGCCACCCAAATTGTTTAAACAGAATGAGAGAGTGTTCCAGAAATCTCATATGATTTGAAAAGTGTTGCTTTAGAAGAAATTGATATTGATCTATAGTGAATCACGTGTTAGATCCAAGATAATACAATGATAAACTCTAATAAGTCACGTGCAATCCAACAATACTCAAAAACGGTCTGCAACCTAATTCAAATGCGCAGTGTATCCAAAGAATCCCCTATTAGGAACCATGGAATCAATAATAGATAGATACTAACAAAATGATAGTGTGACCAGGACCATAAAGCTGCTGTTTGGTAAGTGTGGTATATACCCACTGATAAACATGTTCCCCTAGGTTAATGTAAGAGATATATATGTCTCCCCATTGCTGATATAATTGACAGAAAAAATGTATCAAACAATGCTGGTATATGCATGTGATCCCAACAATTCGTTAGTGAGTCTGTCAGAAAAATGAAGAAACAGATTACCCGGGAAACTCAAAACCGATGTGAAGTCAGAGAAACCCAGAGACCTACTAATCAGTGGAGGGGTAGAATACCCCCACAGGTCGCTGGACGCAGCTTCTAAATGTCCGTGGAGAAGGGTGAGCCTGGCAGGGAGACGCAGGTGTCCGCGGTCCACCGACCGGAAGTTCGGAACACCGGAACCGGAAGTGACGTACGTTTCGCTTAGTGGAGCTTGTTCACTGGATGCCTGGCATCCATTGAACAAGCTCCACTGAGCGAAACGTACGTCACTTCCGGTCCCGAACTTCCGGTCGGCGGACACCGGCGTCTCCCTGCCAGGCTCACCCTTCTCCACGGACATTTAGAAGCTGCGTCCAGCGACCTGTGGGGGTATTCTACCCCTCCACTGATTAGAAGGTCTCTGGGTTTCTCTGACTTCACATCGGTTTTGAGTTTCCCGGGTAATCTGTTTCTTCATTTTTCTGACAGACTCACTAACGAATTGTTGGGATCATATGCATATACCAGCATTGTTTGATACATTTTTTCTGTCAATTATATCAGCAATGGGGAGACATATATATCTCTTACATTAACCTAGGGGAACATGTTTATCAGTGGGTATATACCACACTTACCAAACAGCAGCTTTATGGTCCTGGTTACACTATCATTTTGTTAGTATCTATCTATTATTGATTCCATGGTTCCTAATAGGGGATTCTTTGGATACACTGCGCATTTGAATTAGGTTGCAGACCGGTTTTTAGTATTGTTGGATTGCACGTGACTTATTAGAGTTTATCATTGTATTATCTTGGATCTAACACGTGATTCACTATAGATCAATATCAATTTCTTCTAAAGCAACACTTTTCAAATCATATGAGATTTCTGGAACACCCTCTCATTCTGTTTAAACAATTTGGGTGGCTCTGCAATGCAATTTGTTAACAGAGCACCATCATGTTATAAAACAGGACAGTAGAAGTGTTCCTCTAGCTTTTTTCGGTATCAGTGTCGTTCCTCACCACCCTCTCATTTTTTCATTCGATGCCCAGGCAGATGATCAAAAAGCAGAAGTGGTGTGCTACCAAACCTGATCCCCCTTTTTTTTCTCCCTCATTCTCTTTCTGTTACTCTTTTCCATATCTTTCTTCCTTTTTTCCTTCACACCATACCCATTTCACAGCAGGGCTACACCATCATTCCTTCAGGACTTCTACAAACCTGGGGAGCCCCATCTGATACCTTGACATCAGAGCCCGCGATTGCCTTGGTTTCTATAGGACTTCCAGCTATTATCACATGTGATTCATCTACCCAAGGTTTACCACAGAAAAGAGGTGGCACTTCAACAGATCTTTTTTGAAGCCGAGACCAAGTAGACCTCATTAGTTTCAGGTCTGGGAGACTATCAGAGAATACCAGACATCACTGTTTTTTTAGATTCAGGAGCATTTATAACATCACAAGAGACTTTGGATCTCTACAAGAAAATTTGGGATTTCTCTCAGAGTCTAGGATACAAAGTTCCTGGTGTCATCAGGTGTGATATATCTACCTGCGGTCAAACCATACTGAGTATGCCCAGCCTCGTCTGATCTTGGAAGCCAAACACTGTGGGCCAGGTCAGTACCTGGTTGGGAGACCACCAGGGAATACCGGGTACTGCAGGTATTTTTATCCAAACCTAGGACACAGGACCCGGAATCACATTCTTCTATCTTTCCCCTTCTTTTTGTAAATCCTGACACAGTCAGGAATTAGGGTGGAGCCTGGTACATATCATACTGTAGATTTTTTATTTTTTTTTCCTGGTATATTCTTACTATATGTTATACTGTTATAATTTCAGGAAGAAGACTTTATATAAACAGATAAGATTTACACAATTTTCATTATTGGAGACACATACATATTTTCGTTCATAGAGCCATTACGCCAAACTGAAATTACATCATGTGATGTGTATTTGGATTAATAATGTTATCTTTAATTGTCAGAATTTCTCTTTTTTCTCTTTTTGCCTCATAGCTATTATTTTAAGAAGGTTCATAATAAAAGTTATATCTTAAACAGAACACATCATTCCATTTTCAACAAAAGTGTGCCCCAGAAAAGACACATAGTCTTTCTTTTTTCTCTTGGCTCCGGTACTATACGGGAACCATTTTTTACCATTAGTTTACTGAACTATTTCTGGGAGCACCACCAACCCAGTGCCTAATACCAATTATTTGTGTTGTACATTGGCCAGATGTTGGTTTATACTAGAGCTATTGCTTTAATGATATTATCCTATAATATCAAACACTTAGATTGAGTGATCCTGTGCAGACTCTACCAATCCTTTTTCTGGATATAGTGGGGTCCCTGTGCAGTATTGTGTCCATGCCAGTGGCGTGGTCTGTCTCCTGGGACCGTGACCGGATCGCAATTAACCGGCAGATCCCACCTGGGGGACCCTCTTACATCCTCCCTGATGGGCAGCCACGCGATCCCCAGGACAGCGTCAGTGGTGTGTGCCTGAAGTCCGGTGCGCCTCCGCCACAAGTACCCGTGAACCAGGCCGCGGGAGTATGCAGTGCTGCTGGGGAGGTGATGGAGTCGGAGCAGAGAATGTCAGACTGACATAAAAGTGCTGCGGCCCTTGAAGTCTTCTAAAAACGAGATTTATGGTAAGAACTTACCTTTGTTAAATCTCTTTCTGCGAGGTACACTGGGCTCCACAGGGAATGACATTGGGGGTGTAGAGCAGGATCTTGATCCGAGGCACCAACAGGCTCAAAGCTTTGACTGTTCCCAGAATGCCTAGCATCGTCTCCTCTATAGCTCCACCTCCGTGCACAGGAGCTCAGTTTTAGTTAACCAGTCCAATGCAGTAGCAGCCAAAAGAGACGACAACTGTTAGTAGCCACATACACCACACACTCACGATAGGAGAGGGTGTCAGTGGCTAATGCCATACCAACCCAAAGAAGCTAAGTGCATCAGGGTGGGCGCCCTGTGGAGCCCAGTGTACCTCGCAGAAAGAGATTTAACAAAGGTAAGTTCTTACCATAAATCTCATTTTCTGCTGCGGGGTACACTGGGCTCCACAGGGAATGACATTGGGGATGTCCTTAAAGCAGTTCCTTATGGGAGGGGATGCACTGTAGTGGGCACAAGAACCCGGCATCCAAAGGAAGCATCCTGGGAGGCGGATGTATCAAAGGCATAGAACCTTATGAACGTGTTCACTGAGGGCCACCTAGCTGCCTTGCACAATTGTTCAAGGGTCGCACCACGTCGGGCCGCCCAAGAAGATCCAACCGACCGAGTAGAATGGGCCTTTATAGTAGTAGGAGCTGGAAGGCCAGCCTGTACATAAGCATGTGCAATCACCATTCTAATCCATCTGACAAAGGTCTGCTTGTTAGCAGGCCAGCCACGTTTGTGAAATCCAAACAGCACAAAGATTGAATCCGACTTCCTGATGGAGGCAGTTCTCTTCATGTAGTTCCAGAGAGCCCGTACCACATCCAAAGACCGCTCTTTGTAAGACAATTCAGGAGAGGCAAAGGCCGGAACCACAATCTCCTGATTAAGGTGGAAAGAAGATACCCCCTTAGGTAAATACCCGGGACGTGTTCTAAGAACTGCCCGATCACGGTGAAAAATCAGATATGGTGACCTACAAGACAAGGCACCCAAATCCGACATCCGTCTAGCAGAGAAAATAGCCAGCAGAAACAAGACCTTAAGAGAAAGCCACTTAAGGTCTGCAGATTCAAGAAGCTCAAACGGAGACCCTTGCAACGCCTCCAGAACCACCGACAAGTCCCAAGGAGCCACCGGCGGGACATAAGTAGGCTGAAACCGCAACACACCCTGAATGAACGTATGCACATCAGGTAAGATCGCAATTTTTCTCCGAAACCAAACTGACAAGGCAGAATTATGAACCTTGATGAAGGCCAGACGAAGGCCCAAGTCCAGGCCTTGTTGTAGAAAGGCCAAAAGTTTGGCCGTACTAAACTTGTAAGCGTCAAGCAAAGTAAGACCCTATGGTAAATCCGAGCAGAAGCCGGTTTCAACATAGTTTGAATGACCGCCCCACTTGGCAAGAATCAGCCTCTGTAGAGGGCAGGAATGGAATTGAGCGTACTCCACCATGTCAAAAGCTGACACCATGAGACCTAGCACTTGCATTGCCGAATGTATCGACACTTGCGGACGAGATGGGAAGCATCAAATCCTATCCTGAAGCTTCAGGACTTTCTCCTGAGACAAGAACACCCGCTGGTTGTGAGTGTCCAACAACGCCCCCAGGTGCACCATGCTCTGATCAGGCACCAGGGAGGATTTATTACAGTTGATGAGCCACCCGTGGGCTTGCAGAAACTGGATAGTCAGAATCTCTGGGGAATTTGCCAGGATCAACAAGTTGCCCAGATACGGTAGGATCCTGATCCCTTGACGGCGGAGTACAGCCTTCATTACCGCCATGACCTTGGTGAAGACTCGTGTAGCCGTGGTCAAACCAAAAGGTAACGCCCAAAATTGGTAATGGAGGTTGCCAACCGCAAACCTCGGGTACTGCTGATGTGACACTGCAATGGGAATATGCAGGTAAGCATCCTGTATGTCCAGTGAGACCATATAGTCCCCAGGCTCCAAAGCCAGAATAGAGCGAAGAGTTTCCATACGAAACTTGGAGACCTTTACAAATTTGTTCAAGGACTTGAGGTTGAGAATGGGATGACCCATTTGGTTTCGGGACTAGGAACAGCAGTGAATAGTACCCCTTGCCTCTCTGAGCCAGAGGCACCTATACTACCACTCCTGTGTCCAGGAGGGACTGTACCACCGAATTAAGAGTTTTTGCCTTCACCTGATCCGAAGGGACGTCTGTCAGGCAAAATCGATGAGGGGGACGTTTCTTGAAGGATACCACGTAACCTCGAGTGACGACTTCCCGTACCCAGGCATCGGAAGTGGTCTTCAACTATTCCTGGGTAAACCCTAGAAGTCGGCCCCCCACTCTGGGATCCCCCAGGAGGAGGCCCGCCCCGTCATGTGGCAGGCTTGTCAGTTTTGGAAGCAGGCTGACGGGCAGCCCAGGCCCTTTTGGGTTTGGGCTTGTTGGGTTTGGAAGTGCGACCCTGTTTCGGGTACGCCTGACCTTTTGCTTTCCCTGAAGGACGAAAGGAGCGAAAGGAAGTACTCTTAGCCTTCGGTACCGAAGGAGCAGCACTAAGAAGACATGCTGTTTTAGCAGACGCTAAGTCAGCCACTATCTTGTTGAGGTTGTCTCCGAAAAGAATATCTCCTTTGAAAGGGAGTACGTCCAGGGTTTTCTACATGTCCACAGACCAGGACAGCAACCAGAGAATTCGGCGAGCCAAAATGGACGTAGTGGAATCCTTGGCCGACAGAATACCGGTATCAGGAGCCGCCTCTTTAATGTAATGAGACGCTGTAACAATATACGACAGGCATTGTCTAGCATGATCAGAAGCATTGGAAGGCAGCTCCGCCTCCAGCTCTTGAGCCCACGCTTCCACAGCTTCTGCAGCCCATGTTGCTGAAATAGTGGGCCTATGCACCACACCGTTTATGGTGTAGATAGCCTTCAAACAACCGTCCACACGCTTGTCCGTCGGCTCTCTCAATGACGTGACGGTAGTTACAGGCAGAGCTGAGGATACCACCAGCCGCACCACCTGCGAATCCACAGGCGGGGTGTTTCCCAATTTTTACTAAGCTCCGCAGCATAGGGCTTGCGAGCACCCCCGTTGCTACAGTCCCACTGGGGGGTAAGGAACCCCCAGAACCTGAACCCTCAGCTGCTATGTTATCCTCAAATGTGTCTGCAGCATCAACACCACGCAATGTGGGATCAGCCCCAGCTCTGTTGCCCTTTGTAGCTGACATAATCAAAAGCTTAACGCAAGGCAACACAGTACAATATCAGCAGCACAATACCTGACACAAATCCCCTGTGCAGTGTATCAGCACAAACAGGGAATTGAAGAGGTATATGGTGACTGAAAATCACAGAGAAAAATACACACTGAGTATATCCTGTGAACTACCTATATTAAATGATAAACCTGACGCACTTAGCCCCTCAGGTCATAGAATATAGGGATAGCAATCTGAGTGAGATACACGAAATGGAGGTCACGCAGCAGCTATATGCACACACAGAGAGTCACAGTTTGCACAATGCAGAAATTATGACATGCAATAAAACTGCACTGGACTAGCAATACAGAGTAATACTATGTACAGCTATACACTAATTAGATATAGCAATGCACAGTGCAGACTGGATGTATATCACAGGGTACTTGTACTAAATAACCCTGACCAAATGCACTTTTTCTTAACTAACACTGTCAGCAGACATGTAGAATAATAGGATTTTAATACTTACCGGTAAATCCTTTTCTCCTAGTCCGTAGAGGATGCTGGGGACTCCAAAAGGACCATGGGGTATAGACGGATCCGCAGGAGACATGGGCACACTAAAAAGACTTTTACTGGGTGTGAACTGGCTCCTCCCTCTATGCCCCTCCCCCAGACCTCAGTTATAGGAACTGTGCCCAGGAGAGACGGACATTTAGAGGAAAGGATTTTTGTTAACTAAGGGCGAGAAACATACCAGCCCACACCACAAACATACCGTACAACTGGAGCAACAGGAAACCAGATAACAGTATGACTAACAACAGCAACGAGATGAATACAACTGATACAAAAACCTTGTGTAACCGAAAAATAACCAGTATCAAAACAACTGCAAGGAATAGTCCGCACTGGGATGGCGCCCAGCATCCTCTACGGACTAGGAGAAAAGGATTTACCGGTAGGTATTAAAATCCTATTTTCTCTTACGTCCTAGAGGATGCTGGGGACTCCAAAAGGACCATGGGGTCTATACCAAAGCTTCAGACCGGGCGGGAGAGTGCAGACGACTCTGCAGCACCGATTGAGCAAACATAAGGGTCTCATCAGCCAGGGTATCAAACTTGTAGAATCTAGCAAAAGTGTTTGAACCCGACCATGTAGCTGCTCGGCAAAGTTGAAGCGCCGAGACTACTCGGGCAGCCGCCCAAGATGAGCCCACCTTCCTGGTAGAATGGGCCTCTACTGACTTCGGCACCGGCAACCCAGCCAAAGAATGAGTGTGCTGAATTGTATTACAAATCCAGCGTGCAATAGTCTGCTTAGAAGCAGGATTTCCAATCTTGTTGGAAGCATACAGAACAATCAGAGCCTCTGTTTTTCTAGTAAGAGCTGTTCTGGCGACATAAATCTTCAAAACTCTTACAACATTAAGAAATTTTGGGACTGCCACAGCATTCGTAGCCACAGATACCACAATAGGTTGATTTATGTGAAACGAAGAAACCACCTTCGGCAGAAATTGTTGACGAGTCCTCAATTACGCTCTATCCACATGAAAAATCAAATATGGGCTCTTGTGAGACAAAGCCGCCAACTCGGACAGTCGTCTGGCAGACGCCAAAGCCAAAAGTATGACCACTTTCCAAGTGAGAAACTTCAACTCAACCTAACGCAAAGGTTCAAACCAGTGAGACATAAGAAACTGCAACACCACTTCAAGATCCCACGGTGCCACGGGTGGCACAAATGGAGGATGGACATGCAGCACTCCCTTCACGAAAGTCTGAACCTCAGGAAGGACTGCCAATTCTTTTTGAAAGAAGATAGATAAAGCCGAAATCTGCACTTTGATGGAACCCAATTTCAGGCCTGCATCCACGCCTGCCTGTAAAAAATGGAGGAAACGACCCAAGTGAAACTCCTCCGCAGGAGCTGCTTTGGTTTCACACCACGACACATACCTTCTCCAAATACGGTGATGTTTTGCCGTGACCTCCTTTCTAGCCTTATGGAGAGTGGGGATGACCTCCCCGGGAATACCCTTCCGGGCTAGGATCTGCCGTTCAACTTCCACGCCGTCAAACGCAGCAGTGGTAAGTCCAGGAACACGCAGGGCCCCTGCAGTAACAGGTCCTCTCTTAGGTAAGCGGCCAGGGATCTTCCACTAGTAATTCCTGAAGATCCGGATACCAGAACCTCCGAGGCCAATCTGGAGCGACGAGTATAGCCTGAACCCTTGTTCGTCTTATGATCCTCAACACCTTTCGAATGAGAGGAAGCGGAGGGAACACATACACCGACTGAAACACCCACGGAGTTACCAGGGCGTCCACCTTGGGGGCTTGGGGGTCCCTCGACCTGGAACAATACTTCGGAAGCTTCTTGTTGAGGCATCTCCTGAAACTCCAGTTTGTACCCTTGGGACACTATGTCTAAAACCCAAGGATCCATGGCCGATTGAAACCAGACCTGATAAAGCTGCAGGACCTGCAGTGAAACGCGTCAGTAAGGAGGCTATTGGGGTCACCATTCTTCTGAACTTTACTGCCCGAGTGTGCCCGGACCAGGACTGGACTTTGTTGTCAGCAAAATTGCTGTGGTGATTATTAACAACAGGACTACCACTATTCCTCCTTATCTAAAGAGGACACCGCGATGCAGTGAGGACCCGCAATTAAGAACTTTTTCATAAGACAATCTCAAGGGACTTTACCTCCAGCGGACAAATGTGGTAAATAACTGTTTAGGACTGTGCTGTCGGTCCATTGTCAACCTTTCACCTATCCGGTCTATATTAAACAGGAACGGATCACACAGAGAAGGCAGTTGTTAATGTGACCCTTTCTAGCACCATTTGATATATATATATATATATATATATATATATGGATGTTTATGTCAGTAAAACGTTTTTTTATGGTTTATTAAATATTACCAATTGGTACTCAATCCTTCTATTTTATTAATTTTCATATTAGCGCTGCTACCTGGTTTCCTTTGTTTTGTAATTTAATCGGGTGTGACTATCCCGAGTATTTAGCAGCAGCTTAGATAAACAGCACATAAAAGCGCCCGATCATTTATCTTTTTGATAAATCTCTTCTTGCTATAGACAAAAATTGTCACAGCGCGAAGCTAAATGGATCTTTAAGTTGAACACTTTGGGGTATATTCAATTGAAGTCGAAAACTGCCGTCTGTCGAAAAGACGGCAGTTTTCGACTTTTTAAGGTCGAATCCTGATTCGACCTATTCAATATTTTCCTAAATTTTTCGACAAGTTGATAAATTTGACTTGTCGAAAAGCACGTGGATCGGCGGAATAGCTGCCGATCCACGTGTTGATGTCGAAAACGGGGCCAAATCCGACAGGTTTTGGCCCCCTTTTCGACCATCTCAGTCCGACATCAAAATAATGTCGGAATGAGATGCGGACCCAGAGGAGGCGAGGGGGGGGGGGGGGGGAGCCGCAGGGAGACAGCCAGCGGGCATACAGGGGTAGCGCTGCACCTGGATGTCACTCAGTCGCCCGACCTCACGGCAGCTTTCACCCGGCTCCAGCACGCTGCTGGAGCCGGGTGGAAGCTGCCGTGAGGTCGGGCGGCTGAGTGATATCCTGCTGCAGCGCTACTGTAGCGCTGATCTTCCCTGTATGCCCGCCGGCTGTCCCCTCGCGGCTCACCCCCTTCTCCTCCTCTGCGTCCCATCTTAATTCGACTTGAAAAAGTCGATTTAAGATGGGATTGAATAGGGGTTGTCGGATCCATTCCGACAAATACATGTCGGAATGTATCCGACTTTAATTGAATATACTCCTTTAACTCCTCACGGGTTGAATGAAAAACTGACATGGAACATTTTTAAATAAGGTCTACCATAAATCCCTGCCCAATATTTATGATAATAGTTGTGTAGTAGCTTTTTGATAATAAGTAGCTGGTAATGTATTGTTATATTTTTACTGCGTTCCATTCGACTATAGAAAGTCATAATAATCAGTGAGTATTCCTTATGTGTGTTCTGCCAGCATTTTTAACCGTCTTTACAGTATTTTGCACTATTTAATGATGTTGGAAAAAAACTATTTTGTTTCCCTGATTAGTTTGTAGCAACTTTAACAATGTATCACTTTACAGTCTGCACTGTTTATCAGCATTAATATCACTTTTTCCATTACGTTTGTAGTGTCCGAGCGGGAGGCACCGAGACTGGTGTGCATCGGTTGCTAGGTTACCATCTACATGTCATCCGCTGTAGACGGATGCCATACCCTCCAACATGATGTTATGCACACCAGTGCCTGCAGGAAAGTACTGGTGTCAGAACTGTTATGCACTCCAGTGTCTGCAGGAATGTACTGGTGTTTGAACTGTTATGCAAAACAAATGGACTCACAGACAAACTGGGGAATATGACATAACGTACACAGAAGGTAATAGGGTAACAAAATACACACAAAGTGAACAGAGAAGCCCAGAGGCTAAGGAACTGGGTATCTCCTTTGTATTAGAACTGCACAGATGGAAAAAGCAAGATGTTGTGTTTTAATACATAGAGAACCCGAAATGCTGTTGCTAAGGGCAACAGCAAAACCCTAAAGGGTTACCAACGGGTGTGGCAGTAAACTCCTTGGTCAGAGATGGAATGATAGACACAAGGAGAGTCTCCACAATCCTATTTCTCACTTGCAGTGCACAGGTTTTAGCTTACTGCCACTAAACTGACCCCTGACACCTAGCACAGTGAGACAGGATTAGACAGGCAAGTCTTAGAATACAGCCGCAAACTTGCTAAGTTCACAGAGTGGTAACAGAACCCCAGCAAGCTAAACGACTGACTCCAGTCTTACTGCTAGGTCTGGATTGGCAGAGTGTAATACCAAATCCCCAGGCCTATTTGCAGTAAGCAACAAACAAATACAAAGCTACACAGTACTGGCTAACTTTCATGAACTGACTAACCAACAAAGATTCAGCAGCATCTGCTTACCCTGAAAAGAGGCCTTATAAAGCAGGTGCTGTCCACGCCCCACTCAGACCTCACAGACTGTGAGCACAAAAACCAGCACCGGATCCCCTGCCGTGCACAGAGCCTATAACCACTGCACAGCAAAAGACCCGAACCGGAGTATCAGCTGCGCTCAGGTTACTCCACTAGCACTTGTCTCCCGGTTGCCATGACGACGTGGCAGCACAGGGCAGGAGACCCTAACAGTACCCCCCCTCTGACGAGGGGTCAAAGAACCCCTACCACCGGGTTTATCGGGGAACTGCGAGAAGAAAGAGCGTATCAGTCTGGGGGCATGAAGATCACAACTGCGCACCCACGACCGCTCCTCCGGGCCATACCCCTTCCAGTGCACCAAAAATGACAGCCGACCCCGAACCACCTTGGAGTCAAGAATCCTTTCAACAACAAACTCCCTCTGGCCACGTATCAGAAGAGGGGAAGGTCTTCCACTGGAAGAAGGATTACTAATCGCCCGTTTTAAAAGGGAACAATGAAATGTTTTATTGATACCCAAAGAACGGGGCAGATCTAACTGAAATGCCACCGGATTGATAACCCTGGTGATCTTATAAGGGCCGATGAACCGGGGCCCTAACTTATGAGATGGCTGTCTCAACTTCAAATTCTTGGTAGACAACCAGACGAAGTCTCCTAATTTGAAGCTGCAGGGTCTTTTCCGCTTATCAAAAACCCTTTTGGTCACTAATGACACAGACACAAGGGCTTTCTTCACTTTCCGCCAAATACCTCTAAGGACCGAAACCACAGAGGAACCACCAGGCGTGGAGTCCAGGGGGTCAAAAGAATTGGCCTTAGGATGATGCCCATACACACAAAGGAAGGGAGAGATCCCTGTAGCAGAGTGAGCCGCGTTGTTATAGGCAAACTCCGCCATGGACAGATGAGCAACCCAGTCAGTCTGACACTTGGAGACATAACACCTGAGGAACTGCTCCAAGGACTGGTTCACCCTTTCAGTCTGCCCATTAGACTGCGGATGGTAGCCTGACGACAAGCTGACAGAAATCTGGAGATCGGAACAAAATGCCCTCCAGAATTTGGCCACAAACTGGGATCCGCGGTCAGAGACCACATCAAGTGGCAACCCGTGGAGACGCACAACATGCAGCATAAATAATTCAGACAGGCGTCTGGCTGATGGCAGCCCAACCAGTGGAACGAAGTGCGCCATCTTCGAAAACCTGTCAACGACAACCCAGATGGCTGTCATCCCCGAGGATTTGGGCAAGTCCACCACAAAATCCATTGAAATGTGGGTCCATGGCTTAGATGGGATAGAGAGTGGATGTAATGGGCCAACAGGAACCCCTCTAGGAGTCTTATTTCGGGCACAGATGTCACATGCCCGAACCCACTGATCCACATCCTTAGCCACCGAGGGCCACCACACCGCCCTAGATAGCAACTCCCGAGTTCTGGCAATACCCGGGTGACCTGCCGACTTCTTGGCATGGAATTCCAGGAACACTCGCTGTCTTAACCTAGGAGGCACAAACAAAAGACCTACCGGAAGGTCTGGAGGAGCCTGCTCCTGTGCTCTAAGGACTAATGATAAGAGGTCCTGGGTAATGCCCACTTTAATACATGATGGGGAAACAATGGGCAACGGCTCCTCGGTGGTCTCCTGGATTGGAGCAAAACTCCGCGAGAGCGCATCAGCCTTGATGTTTTTTGACCCAGGGCGATATGTTATCAAAAAATTAAAGCGAGCAAAAAACAAAGCCCATCGTGCCTGCCTGGCATTGAGACGCTTCGCTGACTCTAAATATGCCAGATTCTTATGGTCAGTGAGAATTGAGACCACAAACTTAGCCCCCTCAAGCCAGTGTCTCCACTCCTCGAGTGCATCCTTAATAGCCAACAATTCCCGGTTACCCACGTCATAATTCATCTCGGCAGGCGAAAATTTACGGGAAAAGTAAGCACAGGGATGAAGGCGATTATCAGACACTCCCATCTGAGAAAGCACTGCCCCAATACCCATCTCAGAGGCATCCACCTCCACCACAAAAGGACGCTCTGGATCTGGGTGTCGCAGCACCTTGGCCGAAACAAATGCCCTTTTGAGACGGGCAAAAGCCGCTTTAGCCTCACAAGACCAGTGAGCAACATCCGCCCCTTTCTTAGTGAGTGCCACCAAGGGCGCCACTATAGACGAAAATCCAGCGATAAATCGTCTATAAAAATTCGCAAAGCCCAGGAAACGCTGAAGCGCCTTCAAACTAGTGGGCTGCACCCAATCCAGGACTGCCTGTACCTTGGAACCCTCCATTTGGAAACCTTCTGGGGAGATAATATATCCTAGAAATGCGATTTGCTGAACTTCAAATTCGCACTTCTCCAGCTTCGCCCCAAGCCGGTGGTCTCTGAGTTTCTGGAGGACTAAGCGTACATGCTTCCGATGTTCCTCCAGGGAATGGGAGAAGATTAGGATGTCATCTAAGTATACAACTAAGAATCTATCCAAATATTCCCTGAGCACATCATTCATGAAATCCTGGAAGACTGCCGGGGCATTACAGAGCCCAAAAGGCATCACCAAATATTCATAATGCCCTGAGTGGGTATTAAAGGCAGTCTTCCATTCATCCCCCTCTCTTATTCGGATTAGATTGTACGCACCGCGTAGGTCAATCTTAGAAAAAATGGTGGCAGTACGAAGCTGGTCAAACAAGACCGAAATGAGAGGCAGTGGGTATGAGTTTTTAATCGTGATACGGTTCAATTCCCTGAAGTCGATGCAGGGTCGCAACGAACCGTCCTTTTTACCCACGAAGAAGAACCCCGACCCAACTGGAGACTGTGAAGGTCTGATAAATCCCTTAGCCAAGTTCTCCTGAATGTACTCTGCCATAGCCTGAGTCTCAGGACGTGACAGGGAGTACAACCTGCTCTTGGGAAGCTTAGCATTTGGCAACAAATCAATGGCACAGTCATAGGGGCGATGGGGAGGTAGTACCTCTGCAACTTTTTTGGAGAACACGTCCGCAAAATCTGCATAACACCCTGGCAATCCTGGCAAACTTAGCTGCGAGAGCCTGACTGGAAGGCTCAAGCAACTCCTGAAACAATCAGTACCCCAACTAAGAATCTCCCTAGAGACCCAGTCAAATTGAGGATTGTGGGCCCTTAACCAGGGTAACCCCAACACCAATGGGGCAAAAGTACAGACAGTCACATAAAAGGACAATTTTTCAGAGTGTGTGGCTCCAATAAACAAAGAAATCTGGCTAGTGCAAGAGGTAATTTTACCTTGGGATAATGGTTCCCCGTTTAACCCAGAAATCTCAATTTCCGATGCCAAGGGTACTAAGGGAACAGAGTGTTTCAGGGCGAATTGGCGGTCCATAAAAACCCCGTCGGCCCCACTGTCCACAAAGGCCTCAGTCTTGACAGTTTGACCGAGGATCTTCAAGGTCACCGGAATGATAAAAGTCTTCTTGGGAAATTCTGACTTCTGGCCTGACAGGATATTTCCCATCACCCTCAGGCCCTGAAGTTTTCCGGCTTTTCTGGGCATGATACTACCACATGACCTTTATTCCCACAGTACAAACACAACCCCTGCTGTCTCCTCCGCGTCTTCTCACGCGAGGAGAGGCGGGTAGCCCAAATCTGCATAGGCTCCTCAGAAAATTCCTCAGAGTCTGAGGTTCCCTTGGGAAGGAAGGAAATCTCAGTCTCCCTTTCAAGCCTACGCTCTCTCAGCCGTCTATCCACCCGGATGGATAACTGCATGAGCTGATCCAAGCTATCAGGCAAGGGATATTGTACCAGTTTGTCCTTTATCTGGTTAGAAAGACCTCTTCGGTACTGGTGTCTCAGGGCTGGGTCATTCCACTGGGTATCATGGGCCAACCTCCGAAACTCCGTACAGTAAACCTCAACTGGCCTTCGCCCTTGCTTAAGGATCGAAATCTGAGCCTCGGCTGAGGCCGTCTTGTCAGGGTCATCATACAACATGCCCAGTGCCGTAAAAAAAGCATCAACACTTTTAAGCGACGGACAGTCAGGCTGCAACCCATATGCCCAGACCTGTGGGTCTCCTTGTAGCAAGGAAATCACTATGCCCACCCGCTGAATCTCCGACCCAGAAGACTGAGGCCTAAGCCGGAAGTATAGCTTGCAGCTCTCCTTGAAACAAAAGAACTGCGAGCGATCTCCAGAAAAACGATCCGGGAGATTTACTTTCGGCTCCTTAACCCCTGCAGGTGCTGCTGCTGCGGGAGCTCCACCAGCAGCCTGGGAGGTGTGCATTTTAATGGACAAATCATTAAATTGTCGAGTCAGGACCTGCACCTGATCGACCACCTGTTGCAACGTATTTTGAGGGGTATGCTCCATATTCCCACAAAATTTCAACAGGAGTATTGGGCTGCTGAATATGTTATGCACACCAGTGCCTGCAGGAAAGTACTGGTGTCAGAACTGTTATGCACTCCAGTGTCTGCAGGAATGTACTGGTGTTTGAACTGTTATGCAAAACAAATGGACTCACAGACAAACTGGGGAATATGACATAACGTACACAGAAGGTAATAGGGTAACAAAATACACACAAAGTGAACAGAGAAGCCCAGAGGCTAAGGAACTGGGTATCTCCTTTGTATTAGAACGGCACAGATGGAAAAAGCAAGATGTTGTGTTTTAATACATAGAGAACCCGAAATGCTGTTGCTAAGGGCAACAGCAAAACCCTAAAGGGTTACCAACGGGTGTGGCAGTAAACTCCTTGGTCAGAGATGGAATGATAGACACAAGGAGAGTCTCCACAATCCTATTTCTCACTTGCAGTGCACAGGTTTTAGCTTACTGCCACTAAACTGACCCCTGACACCTAGCACAGTGAGACAGGATTAGACAGGCAAGTCTTAGAATACAGCCGCAAACTTGCTAAGTTCACAGAGTGGTAACAGAACCCCAGCAAGCTAAACGACTGACTCCAGTCTTACTGCTAGGTCTGGATTGGCAGAGTGTAATACCAAATCCCCAGGCCTATTTGCAGTAAGCAACAAACAAATACAAAGCTACACAGTACTGGCTAACTTTCATGAACTGACTAACCAACAAAGATTCAGCAGCATCTGCTTACCCTGAAAAGAGGCCTTATAAAGCAGGTGCTGTCCACGCCCCACTCAGACCTCACAGACTGTGAGCACAAAAACCAGCACCGGATCCCCTGCCGTGCACAGAGCCTATAACCACTGCACAGCAAAAGACCCGAACCGGAGTATCAGCTGCGCTCAGGTTACTCCACTAGCACTTGTCTCCCGGTTGCCATGACGACGTGGCAGCACAGGGCAGGAGACCCTAACACATGACCCATTCCATTAGGTACAAAATGCTCTGTTCCTGGACTTTCTTGCCAGTGGCAGTTACAGAGGTGAGGCTGCAGCACAGTCCAAAATTCAAATAGGGGAAACTCACCAACTGCCACCCCAAACATCGCTGGCCAAGACTCACTGACAGTTGGTGTGACTCCCCTGTTTGAATTTTGGACTGTGCTGCAGCCCCACCTCTGTAACTGCCACTGGCAAGAAAGTACAGGAACAGAGCATTTTGTACCTAATGGAACGGGTCATGTTGGAGGATATATGGGATGCTAGAGACGCCAAGACCTCCCGCCCTCCGCATCCACCTGGTACACTCAGCGTCCACGTTTCTTATTTAAGGTGAGCACAGCACACCGTTTGTTCTACAGCACTTGTCCTTGAAAATAACACCCTGCGCGGTGTTGGAACGTTGGACGCCATGTTGCTTATTCACTAATAACTGTTTTGTTAATAACTGAGTGCCGCCTGCGTTTTTCTTGTATCAGCATGGTGCATGCCGTACATACAAGTAAGCCAATTGCAGTTTTGTACAAATCAAGGAGGGCACCCCGGCAATAACTACTTCCAAGACTGCCAATACTGTAAATATATATGTCAGTAGCATCAGCCTGTCAGAAAGGGGTATGAGATGTATTACTTATGCAGGGATGAGTATGTTTTCCCGACTGACGGGATCCCGGCGGTCGAAATCCCGACCTCAAGCGCAGCGTGTGTCCCCTCGCGGGCACGCAGCGCTTGTCACTCTCGATCGCCACAATGTTCTATTCCCCCTCGGGTGGTGGCGTGGACCACTACCCAAGTGGGGTTTTTGGCCGGCGGTCGGGATTCCGACCGTCGGCATTTCAATGGTTGTCGGGATCTCGGCCGCCAGGAATCTAATCACATACTGTACCCTTATGCGCATGTGTCCTGATGGTTATTCCAGGCGGAAGCAGATCGGAATTCCATGGATTATCCATGCAATTCCGATAGGTGTTCTTGAGCGGTTACTGTAATCAGTGGACATGTCAGGAGCATGTTGGGACATGTCAGTGCAGGTACTGCATCAAACGAGGTACTGCAGTTCCAACTGCAACAGCAGACACCTACTGTCTGACATTCTGAGCAACCATAGGGTTCCATTGCACTTTGTACACACACATTAAAGGATTAGAGCCGTGGTTCCCAAACTCGGTCCTCAAGACCCCACACAGCTACTGTTGTCCTGGTCACCTGAGGATATTTAAAATGTGACAGAGTTGGTGATTACACAGTGCACCTGCCCGGGGTCCAGAACCTCAGGATTCTGCATAGGCAAATGCAGGGGGGGTTTCCGGTTGCCTGGAAACCCCCCTCCTCATGGCAAGTGGCTCAAATTATGACAACAATAGCAATGGTATATAATACGATTACTGGAGCTGCTGCCACATCATGCAGTTTAAGGGACAGAGCAGAGCTGCTGCATATGTCCAGAGCAGTGGCGTAACTAGAAATTTTTCTCCCCCAAGCCAAAAAATCCTTCGGCGCCCCCCCCCCATACACCCCGTAATTGCCTGCGGCGCGCGCTGGCAAAAAGGGTGTGTGGCTTTGTCGAAATGGGCGTGGCTTTGCGTGGAGGGCGTGGCATTGCAGGAAAAGACTACCTTATACCCCAGTTTTGCAACCTGCACGCCCAGACGTTGGCCACCACAGGAAAGAAAAATAATCCTGATTCATGCCCCTTACATTATTTGTCATTTTTCCTCCTTATAGTAATGCCCAGTATACATTATGCTACATACTGCAATGGCCCTTAGACATTATTCCACACACAATCAGTGATCGCGCTGAGCCAAAAAAAAAGTGGGTCCCAGGGACCCTTCACTTTTAAAAATTGGGGTCCTACCGGTCTTTTTCTGGGTCCCATCGGAATGAAGGTTCTTATTAATTTTAATCTTGTTTGGACACTACAAAAGTGTTGCAAGATGGGGGGATGGGGTGACAATGCTGCTGGGCTGTGTAGCATGCAGGACACCCTGCACCAGAGCTGTAACTAGACATTTTGGTGCCCTTAGGCAGAAAGTGAATTGGTGTTAGACCACTTAGACCACAAAGAACAGGTAGTGCGCGCCGTTGGCGCGCCGCAAAATTTTAGGGGCGTGGCTTCATAGGGAAGGGGCGTGGCCACATAATAGTGTCAATTCACATTACACCACACAGTAGTAGCGCTTATACACATTGCACCAGGTAGAACCTCCTATGCACACTGATCCAGGTAGATCACGTCATACACTTTGCTCCAGGTACAGCACGTCATACACTTTGCACCAGGTACAGCACGTCATACACTTTGCACCAGGTACAGCACGTCATACACTTTGCACCAGGTAGAGCACGTTATCATACACATTGCCGCTAGGTAGAGCACGTTATCATACACAGTGCGCCAGGTAGAACACGTTATACACACTGCGCCAGGTAGAGCACGTTATCATACACATTGCGCCAGGTAGAGCATGTTATCATACACATTGCCGCTAGGTAGAGCAAGTTATCATACACATTGCATCAGGTAGAGCATGTTATCATACACATTGCCGCTAGGTAGAGCAAGTTATCATACATAAACAAACAAAGGGAACTACCCAACTGCGCACAGCTAAGGATGATTCATTTAAATGTTTAAAGTTTTTTTGAAAAAATACGTCTGTTTGAATAATGAAGAGGGGAATGTTGTTCAATCTTCTCCTTCTCTTCCTTTTCTCTTTTTCTAACTCCGATGGATCTCTTTCAATTTCGCCAAATGTCCCTCAGGGACATTTGGCGAAATTGAAAGAGATCCATCGGAGTTAGAAAAAGAGAAAAGGAAGAGAAGGAGAAGATTGAACAACATTCCCCTCTTCATTATTCAAACAGACGTATTTTTTCAAAAAAACTTTAAACATTTAAATGAATCATCCTTAGCTGTGCGCAGTTGGGTAGTTCCCTTTGTTTGTTTATGTTCACGGTATATGGTGTTGAGTGACACCAGGGTTCTATATAACTGCAGCCGCAGTGAGCGCAGTGGTCTACTATCTTTGTATTTTTTGTACAAGTTATCATACACATTGCCGCTAGGTAGAGCAAGTTATCATACACATTGCGTCAGGTAGAACACGTTATTATACACATTGCGCCAGGTAGAGCACGTTATTATACACAATGCGCCTGGTAGAGCACGTTATCAGCCACATTGCGCCAGGTAGAACACGTTATTATACACAATGCGCCTGGTAGAGCACATTATCATACACATTGCGCCAGGTAGAACACGTTATTATACACAATGCGCCTGGTAGAGCACGTTATAATACACATTGCACTAGGTAGAGCACGTTATCATACACATTGCGCCAGGTAGAACACGTTATCATACACATTGCGCCAGGTAGAACACGTTATCATACACATTGCGCCAGGTAGAGCACATTATAATACACATTGCGCCAGGTAGAACACGTTATTATACACAATGCGCCTGGTAGAGCACGTTATTATACACATTGCACTAGGTAGAGCACGTTATCATACACATTGCGCCTGGTAGAGCACGTTATTATACACATTGCACCAGGTAGAGCACGTTATCATACACATTGCGCCAGGTAGAACACGTTATCATACACATTGCGCCAGGTAGAACATGTTATCATACACATTGCGCCAGGTAGAATACGTTATCATACACATTGCGCCAGGTAGAGCACGTTATCATACACATTGCGCCAGGTAGAACACGTTATTATACACATTGCGCCAGGTAGAACACGTTATTATACACAATGCGCCAGGTAGAACACGTTATTATACACAATGCGCCTGGTAGAGCACTGAGGCACATTGCAGTAACCACTCACTTATCACCTCCAGTTGCACGAAGGGGCCGTTTGACACAAGTGGTTCCGCCCCCAGCAGCAACTCACTGACACTCACCATTTTTTCTGACAGCACAGTGCAGTGAGTGCACTGGCACAAGTAGCCAGCCTGCGCCTGTAGTAGCCGCAGCCTGGAGGAGCTCTATGTGAAATCGCAAGCAGAGGCTGTTCTCTGGCAAGAAGGAGCTCGTCCAATCGCTTCCCCTGACGGGCTGGCCACTGCTAAATATACCGATAATCAGTTCCAACTGTGTCAAAGTAGTGGAGCCCCAGGTGCAATGGGAAAGTCAGTGTCACTGCACAGTTGTACTGATATACTGGTATATTTAGCAGTGGCCAGCCCGTCAGGGGAAGCGATCGGAGGAGCTCCTTCTTGCCAGCCTCTGCTTGCGATTTCACAGATAGCTCCTTCATGCTGCGGCGCCGGCTGGCTACTTGTGCCAGTGCACTCACTGCACTGTGCTGTCAGAAAAATGGTGTCAGTGAGGCCCTGACACTCTGAGCGGCCTCACATTGCACACACGGAGCTTGCAGCCCCCGGACATCCCGCATCTGCACCAGCTACTCCAGGTGAAGCGGGGCGATGCAGCACTGTCTACTGCTTACCTACAGCGGGAGCTGCGCAGCCCGGACGGCTCCTGCTGGAAGGTAGTTGTCGGGTCTCGGTGGGGCGTTGAGCGGGTCCCGGGTAGGGGGGTGGCGGCGGGCAGATCCGGAGCTGTACTCCCAGTCGCAGAGGAGGGTGCTGGCGGCAGAGCGGCAGTGGAGCCGGATGAGCGGGGCCAGTCTGTCAGCCCTGCAGCACAGATTCATGTGCTGGCGGGGAGCAGGATTCAAAGCGGGAGATGCTGCAGGCTGTGATTGGATGGAGACTACAGGAGGTGATTGGCCGAGGAAACAGCCAGTCACCTCCTGCATTCCGCTGACAGGCTTAACACATGCAAACACATATTCAGATGAGCGCGTCCTGTGGGACCCGCTCATCTTCTAAATGTGAGTCCCGGGCGGCTGTTTCTGGGTAAAATACGCGCCATGGCGCGTTTTTGCGATCACTGACAATAATGCACATGACACAATATGCACACACCGTAATGCCCCCTACACATTATGCCACACACCGTAATGCCCCCGACACATTATGCCACACACCGTAATGCCCCCGACACATTATGCCACACACCGTAATGCCTGTGACACATTATGACAGGAATCGCAATGCCAGTTATACATTATGCTACACACTGCAATGCCCCTGATACATTATAGCACACACAATGTCTGTGACACAGTATGACACACACCACAATGATCCTGAGACATTATACCACATACCACAATGCCCGTGATATAGTATACAACACACCGTAATGCCTGATACATTATGACACACACCGCAATGTCCGTGATACATTATGCCACACACCGTAATGCCCATTACACATTAAGTTCTACAGTAAGGCTTCCAATTACTTTTAAATTACCTCCTCGTTGCCAGGGGTTTCATGCTCTTGGTTCCATGCACGGTGCCAGGGGTTTTCATGCTCAGGGTGTCATGCTCGTTGCCAGGGGTTTCATGCACTGGGTGTCCTGCTCGTTGCTAGGGGGTAGTACTTGTTGCTAGGGCCGTGCTCCCAGTGCCACATATGCTCCCAGTGCCAGATATTCCCCCACAGTGCCAGGTATATGCACCCAGTGCCAGATATTCCCCCACAGTGCCAGGTATATGCACCCAGTGCCAGATATTCCCCCACAGTGCCAGGTATATGCCCCCCCCCCCCAGTGCCAGATATTCCCCCACAGTGCCTGCTTCCCCCCCAGTGCCAGATATTCCCCCCCAGTGCCAGGTATATGCCCCCAGTGCCAGATATCCCCCCCCCTCCAGTGCCAGGTATATGCCCCCAGTGCCAGGTATATGACCCCCCAGTGCCAGATAATCCCCCCCCCCCCAGTGCCAGGTATATGCCCCCAGTGCCAGATATTCCCCCACAGTGCCAGGCATATGCCCCCAGTGCCAGATATTCCCTCCCAGTGCCTGCTTCCCCCCCCAGTGCCAGGTATATGCCCCCCCAGTCACGGGTATATGCCCCCCCAGTGCCGGGTATATGCCCCCCCCAGTGCCAGGTATATTCCCCCACTGCCAGGTATATGCCCCCCCAGTGCCAGGTATATGCCCCCAGTGCCAGGTATATGCCCCCCCCCAGTGCCAGATATTCTCCCAGTGCCAGATATTCCCCCCCAGTGCCAGGTATATGCCCCCAGTGCCAGGTATATGCCCCCAGTGCCAGGTACATGCCCCCCCAGTGCCAGTTATATGCCCCCAGTGCCAGATATATGCCCCCAGTGCCAGATATATGCCCCCCAGTGCCTGCTTCCCCCCCAGTGCCAGGTATATGCCCCCAGTGCCGGGTATATGCCCCCCCAGTGCTAGGTATATGCCCCCAGTGCCGGGTATATGCCCCCCCAGTGCTGGGTATATGCCCCCAGTGCTAGGTACATGCCCCCAGTGCCAGATATTCCCCCCTAGTGCCTGCTTCCCCCCCAGTGCCAGGTATATGCCTCCAGTGCCGGGTATATGCCCCCCCAGTGCCAGGTATATGCCCCCCCAGTGCCGGGTATATGCCCCCAGTGCCAGGTACATGCCCCCAGTGCCGGGTATATGCCCCCCCCAGTGCCAGGTATATGCCCCCAGTGCCAGGTACATGCCCTCAGTGCCAGGTATATGCCCCCCCAGTGCCAGGTATATGTCCCCAGTGCCGGGTATATGCCCCAGTGCCTGCTCCTCCGGCCCCCCCCCTATGTGTTGGAGGGACACGAGCGCATCGCGCGTCTCTCCTGTGTCCCTCCTGGCTCTCCCCCAGCTGTCTAATAAAGGAAGTGCCGTTCGTGAGCCAATCAGAGCTCACGAACGGCACTTGCTTCCTTAGACCGGCCGGGGGAGAGCGAGGAGGGACACAGGAGAGACGCGCGATGTGCTCGTGTCCCTCCAACACATGGGGGGGGGGGGGAGCAGGCACCGCAGCAAGGAGGGAGAGGAGATCGCAGATTGACATGCGGACGCTCGTCCGCATGTCAATCTGTTCTAAATCAGTGGCGCCCCCGCAGCCCCTCGCCCCCAAGCCAACGCGAGGACTGCGGGGGCAGTAGTTACGCCACTGGTCCAGAGGTAGCAGCTTCTTCTAACAAGTTTGCTCTGTGTGGTTCTGAGTCCTCAATCAGTGCACTGGACCAGAGAGTAGCAACCAGAAAGAAGAGACAGGAGCCTTAACATGTGGTGGGAGAATGTGCACTTAGAAAGTGCAGTTCTGGTTCTATAATGTTTGTGTATTTATTATTGTATGTTTCATTTTTTCCTGACCACTTATCTTATTTATATTATTTAAATATGTTTGCTACATCCTGTACCATAGACCATCTGTAGTGTTAAATATTAACCTGTATTCCATGTTCTGCAGAGTTTGAGATTGTGGATTGCATTTGGAAACCCCCCCTCTACAAATACTGCGTTTGCCACTGTTCTGAGGGCCGAGTTTGGGAGCCACTGGATTAAAGCCATGGCTAATGAATGTCTCATTGCCCAGACGCAGTGCCAGCGCTGAATCCGGTCTGACAGTAATCCCAGTGAAGCCGTCGCATTGCGGGGGCGTGGTTAGCTGCAGAGCCGATTCCTACTATCAGCCGGGCAGGCGGCGGGTGGCTGTCCTTCCTCTCGTTGCCGCCCATCTGTCCTTTCGCCTTGCGTGGTGTGCCTGGTTGCCCTGTGTACCTACTATTGTGATGATCCGGCGGCCCGCGTGCTGCTAGCAGCCAATCACACATCTCGACTTTTGCTCTCTGTGCCGCGTTACTATTGGTGGAATGTGCGTGATTTGTCTATTGGTCCTTTGTCGGTCACTTGGCGGGTCCGTCTGACTCTCGTCTCGCTGGAGCCGGGAAGTGCGGATTGTCTGGTCCACCGTCGTAGTTTCCTTATATACCGGCAGCCGCGACAGCTGAGGTGCCCGGACGCGTTATGGGCCGATGCGTAGATCTCTGAGGTACATCTGTGCTCCAACAGCTCCCGTCATGCACTGTAGCCGGTGTCCTGTGTGTGTCTCCCGCTGATCTTATAGGATGTGACAGTGACAGGAACTCTGATTACTGATGTATAGGTGTTGTTATTATTATTATTATTATTTATTATTTATTTATTACAACTACTACAAGAACCTGACGTACAGTAGTAGTGCAGTCTGGTGACCTGGCTAATGTTCCCTACTGGGGAGCACAGCAAGTGCTGGTGGCTTCCTGCCACTCACATATAGGGGTCAGTCCTATGAGCTGTGAGCAATGTGCCGCACTTATGGTACTCCTGGATTTTTCTTTGTGAGTCTGGGGTGAGATGAGCTGCCGGCCTTTGTACGCAGCTGTAATGGACGCTCGCACCTAACAGGAATTTTTGTTTGTTGTTTTAAACAATTTCTCTGACGTCCTAAGTGGATGCTGGGGACTCCGTCAGGACCATGGGGAATAGCGGCTCCGCAGGAGACAGGGCACAAAAGTAAAAGCTTTAGGATCAGGTGGTGTGCACTGGCTCCTCCCCCTATGACCCTCCTCCAAGCCTCAGTTAGGTTTTTGTGCCCGGCCGAGAAGGGTGCAATCTAGGTGGCTCTCCTAAAGAGCTGCTTAGAGTAAAAGTTTTGTTAGGTTTTTTATTTTCAGTGAGTCCTGCTGGCAACAGGCTCACTGCAACGAGGGACTTAGGGGAGAAGAAGTGAACTCACCTGCGTGCAGGATGGATTGGCTTCTTAGGCTACTGGACACTAGCTCCAGAGGGACGATCACAGGTACAGCCTGGATGGGTCACCGGAGCCGCGCCGCCGACCCCCTTGCAGATGCTGAAGAGAGAAGAGGTCCAGAAATCGGCGGCTGAAGACTTCTCAGTCTTCATGAGGTAGCGCACAGCACTGCAGCTGTGCGCCATTGCTCTCAGCACACTTCACACCAACGGTCACTGAGGGTGCAGGGCGCTTGGGGGGGCGCCCTGGGCAGCAATGAAAGTACCTATGCTGGCTAAAAATACATCACATATATCCCCTGGGGCTATATGGATGTATTTAACCCCTGCCAGGTTGTCAGAAAAACGGGAGAAGAAGCCCGCCGAAAAGGGGGCGGGGCCTATTCTCCTCAGCACACAGCGCCATTTTCCTACACAGCTCCGCTGCTAGGAAGGCTCCCAGGCTCTCCCCTGCACTGCACTACAGAAACAGGGTTAAAACAGAGAGGGGGGGCACTTATTTGGCGATATTATTATATATTAAGATGCTATAAGGGAAAACACTTATATAAGGTTGTCCCTGTATAATATAGCGTTTTGGTGTGTGCTGGCAAACTCTCCCTCTGTCTCCCCAAAGGGCTAGTGGGGTCCTGTCCTCTATCAGAGCATTCCCTGTGTGTGTGCTGTGTGTCGGTACGTGTGTGTCGACATGTATGAGGACGATGTTGGTGAGGAGGCGGAGCAAATTGCCTGTAATGGTGATGTCACTCTCTAGGGAGTCGACACCGGAATGGATGGCTTATTTAGGGAATTACGTGATAATGTCAACACGCTGCAAGGTCGGTTGACGACATGAGACGGCCGGCAAACCAATTAGTACCTGTCCAGGCGTCTCAAACACCGTCAGGGGCTTTAAAACGCCCATTTACCTCAGTCGGTCGACACAGACACGGACACTGACTCCAGTGTCGACGGTGAAGAAACAAACGTATTTTCCATTTGGGCCACACGTTACATGTTAAGGGCAATGAAGGAGGTGTTACATATTTCTGATACTACAAGTACCACAAAAGAGGGTATTATGTGGGGTGTGAAAAAACTACCTGTAGTTTTTCCTGAATCAGATAAATTAAATGAAGTGTGTGATGATGCGTGGGTTTCCCCCGATAGAAAATTATTGGCGTTATACCCTTTCCCGCCAGAAGTTAGGGCGCGTTGGGAAACACCCCTCAGGGTGGATAAGGCGCTCACACGCTTATCAAAACAAGTGGCGTTACCGTCTCCACATACGGCCGCCCTCAAGGAGCCAGCTGATAGGAGGCTGGAAAATATCCTAAAAAGTATATACACACATACTGGTGTTATACTGCGACCAGCAATCGCCTCAGCCTGGATGTGCAGCGCTGGGGTGGCTTGGTCGGATTCCCTGACTGAAAATATTGATACCCTTGACAGGGACAGTATTTTATTGACTATAGAGCATTTAAAGGATGCATTTCTATATATGCGAGATGCACAGAGGGATATTTGCACTCTGGCATCAAGAGTAAGTGCGATGTCCATATCTGCCAGAAGATGTTTATGGACACGACAGTGGTCAGGTGATGCAGATTCCAAACGGCACATGGAAGTATTGCCGTATAAAGGGGAGGAGTTATTTGGGGTCGGTCCATCGGACCTGGTGGCCACGGCAACAGCTGGAAAATCCACCTTTTTTTACCCCAAGTCACATCTCAGCAGAAAAAGACACCGTCTTTTCAGCCTCAGTCCTTTCGTCCCCATAAGGGCAAGCAGGCAAAAGGCCAGTCATATCTGCCCAGGGATAGAGGAAAGGGAAGAAGACTGCAGCAGGCAGCCCATTCCCAGGAACAGAAGCCCTCCACCGCTTTTGCCAAGTCCTCAGCATGACGCTGGGGCCGTACAAGCGGACTCAGGTGCGGTGGGGGGTCGTCTCAAGAGTTTCAGCGCGCAGTGGGCTCACTCGCAAGTGGACCCCTGGATCCTACAAGTAGTATCCCAGGGGTACAGATTGGAAATTCGAGACGTCTCCCCCTCGCAGGTTCCTGAAGTCTGCTTTACCAACGTCTCCCTCCGACAGGGAGGCAGTATTGGAAACAATTCACAAGCTGTATTCCCAGCTGGTGATAATCAAAGTACCCCTCCTACAACAAGGAAAGGGGTATTATTCCACACTATATTGTGGTACTGAAGCCAGACGGCTCGGTGAGACCTATTCTAAATCTGAAATATTTGAACACTTACATACAAAGGTTCAAATCAAGATGGAGTCACTCAGAGCAGTGATAGCGAACCAGGAAGAAGGGGACTATATGGTGTCCCTGGACATCAAGGATGCTTACCTCCATGTCCCAATTTGCCCTTCTCACCAAGGGTACCTCAGGTTCGTGGTACAAAACTGTCACTATCAGTTTCAGACGCTGCCGTTTGGATTGTCCACGGCACCCCGGGTCTTTACCAAGGTAATGGCCGAAATGATGATTCTTCTTCAAAGAAAAGGCGTCTTAATTATCCCTTACTTGGACGATCTCCTGATAAGGGCAAGGTCCAGAGAACAGTTGGAGGTCGGAGTAGCACTATCTCAAGTAGTTCTACGACAGCACGGGTGGATTCTAAATATTCCAAAATCGCAGCTGTCTCCGACGACACGTCTGCTGTTCCTAGGGATGATTCTGGACACAGTCCAGAAAAAGGTGTTTCTCCCGGAGGAGAAAGCCAGGGAGTTATCCGAGCTAGTCAGGAACCTCCTAAAACCAGGAAAAGTGTCAGTGCATCATTGCACAAGGGTCCTGGGAAAAATGGTGGCTTCTTACGAAGCGATTCCATTCGGCAGATTTCACGCAAGAACTTTTCAGTGGGATCTGCTGGAAAAATGGTCCGGATCGCATCTTCAGATGCATCAGCGGATAACCCTGTCTCCAAGGACAAGGGTGTCTCTTCTGTGGTGGCTGCAGAGTGCTCATCTACTAAAGGGCCACAGATTCGGCATTCAGGACTGGGTCCTGGTGACCACGGATGCCAGCCTGAAAGGCTGGGGAGCAGTCACACAAGGAAAAAATTTCCAGGGAGTGTGATCAAGTCTGGAGACTTCTCTCCACATAAATATACTGGAGCTAAGAGCAATTTACAATGCTCTAAGCTTAGCAAGACCTCTGCTTCAAGGTCAGCCGGTATTGATCCAGTGGGACAACATCACGGCAGTCGCCCACGTAAACAGACAGGGCGGCACAAGAAGCAGGAGGGCAATGGCAGAAACTGCAAGGATTCTTCGCTGGGCGGAAAATCATGTGATAGCACTGTCAGCAGTGTTCATTCCGGGAGTGGACAACTGGGAAGCAGACTTCCTCAGCACGACCTCCACCCGGGAGAGTGGGGACTTCATCGGGAAGTCTTCCACATGATTGTGAACCGTTGGGAAAGACCAAAGGTGGACATGATGGCGTCCCGCCTGAACAAAAAACTGGACAGGTATTGCGCCAGGTCAAGAGACCCTCAGGCAATAGCTGTGGACGTTCTAGTAACACCGTGGGTGTACCAGTCGGTGTATGTGTTCCCTCCTCTGCTTCTCATACCTAAGGTACTGAGAATTATAAGACGTAGAGGAGTAAGAACTATACTCGTGGCTCCGGATTGGCCAAGAAGGACTTGGTACCCGGAACTTCAAGAGATGCTCACAGAGGACTCATGGCCTCTGCCGCTAAGAAGGGACTTGCTTCAGCAAGTACCATGTCTGTTCCAAGACTTACCGCGGCTGCGTTTGACGGCATGGCGGTTGAACGCCGGATCCTAAGGGAAAAAGGCATTCCGGAAGAGGTCATTCCTACCCTGGTCAAAGCCAGGAAGGAGGTGACCGCACAACATTATCACCACATGTGGCGAAAATATGTTGCGTGGTGTGAGGCCAGGAAGGCCCCACGAAGAAATTTCAACTCGGTCGATTCCTGCATTTCCTGCAAACAGGAGTGTCTATGGGCCTCAAATTGGGGTCCATTAAGGTTCAAATTTCGGCCCTGTCGATTTTCTTCCAGAAAGAATTGGCTTCAGTTCCTGAAGTCCAGAAGTTTGTCAAGGGAGTACTGCATATACAACCCCCTTTTGTGCCTCCAGTGGCACTGTGGGATCTCAACGTAGTTCTGGGATTCCTCAAATCACATTGGTTTAAACCGCTCAAATCTGTGGATTTGAAATATCTCACATGGAAAGTGACCATGATGTTGGCCCTGGCCTCGGCCAGGCGAGTGTCAGAATTGGCGGCTTTGTCTCACAAAAGCCCATATCTGATTGTCCATTCGGACAGGGCAGAGCTGCGGACTCGTCCCCAGTTTCTCCCTAAGGTGGTGTCAGCGTTTCACCTGAACCAGCTTATTGTGGTACCTGCGGCTACTAGGGACTTGGAGGACTCCAGGTTGCTAGATGTTGTCAGGGCCCTGAAAATATAGGTTTCCAGGACGGCTGGAGTCAGGAAAACTGACTTGCTGTTATCCTGTATGCACCCAACAAACTGGGTGCTCTTGCTTCTAAGCAGACGATTGCTAGTTGGATGTGTAGTACAATTCAGCTTGCACATTCTGTGGCAGGCCTGCCACAGCCAAAATATGTAAATGCCCATTCCACAAGGAAGGTGGGCTCATCTTGGGCGGCTGCCCGAGGGGTCTCGGCTTTACAACTTTGCCGAGCTGCTACTTGGTCAGGGGCACACCCTGGCTGAGGAGGACCTGGAGTTCTCTCACTCGGTGCTGCAGAGTCATCCGCACTCTCCCGCCCGTTTGGGAGCTTTGGTATAATCCCCATGGTCCTGACGGAGTCCCCAGCATCCACTTAGGACTTCAGAGAAAATAAGAATTTACTTACCGATAATTCTATTTCTCGTAGTCCGTAGTGGATGCTGGGCGCCCATCCCAAGTGCGGATTGTCTGCAATACTTGTACATAGTTATTGTTACAAAAATCGGGTTATTATTGTTGTGAGCCATCTTTTCAGAGGCTCCTCTGTTATCATGCTGTTAACTGGGTTCAGATCACAGGTTGTACGGTGTGATTGGTGTGGCTGGTATGAGTCTTACCCGGGATTCAAAATCCTTCCTTATTGTGTACGCTCGTCCGGGCACAGTATCCTAACTGAGGCTTGGAGGAGGGTCATAGGGGGAGGAGCCAGTACACACCACCTGATCCTAAAGCTTTTACTTTTGTGCCCTGTCTCCTGCGGAGCCGCTATTCCCCATGGTCCTGACGGAGTCCCCAGCATCCACTACGGACTACGAGAAATAGAATTATCGGTAAGTAAATTCTTTTTTCCCTCAATGAACTATTACACTGTAAAAGCAAAACTATACACTTCTGTTTGTGTAACAATCTGAGCAGGATTTTGCATAGCTGCTGTACATCTACTATAAGTGTATTGCCCCGTTATGTGTGACATTTCTTATAACCATGTTTTCCTTTATTAGTCTATAATGGCAAAAGCTGAGAGTGATGTGTTTTTCGTGAAGTTTGTAAAGTCCTCTGACAACACAGATTTCTTCTATGAAGCATATGAGGTGAGAAAAAATATATATCAAGGATCCGTGCTAATGCCAGCCATACGTGAGAGCTGTGATTCCCAGTTCCATTCCGCTGATCAGGAGGTATTGATTGCTGATCAGTTGGGGAAGTGGAGAAATTCTGTATGTTCTTAGTACAGTTTTTGTATTTATATCCTTGTGGAGATATGGCCTCCACAACTGGACACAGTATTCTAGATAAGGCCGTACCAATGACCTATACAGTGACATTATTACTACTTTGTTCCTGCTACTGATTCCTCTCCCTATGCAACCAAGCATCTAGCTTTGTCTCTTTCATTACTTTATTACATTTATTGCCTGCCTTCAAGTCACCTGAAATAGTGACATCTAGGGCCTAATTCAGACCTGATCGCTAGCAAGCGATATTTGCACTGCTGCGATCAGATAGTCGCCACCTACAGGGGGAGTGTATTTTAGCTGTGCAAGTGTGCAAAGGCATGTGTAGCAGAGCTGTACAAACTGATTTTGAACAGTCTCTGCGCAGCCCAGGACTTACTCAGCCGCTGCGATCACATCAGCCTGTCCGGGACTGGAATTGACGCAGGAACCTTCCCTGCAAACGCATGGACACACCTGCGTTTTTCCAGACACTCCCTGAAAACGGTCAGTTGACACCCACAAACGGCTTATTCCTGTCAAACTCCTTGCGATTGCCCGTGCGAACGGATCCGTCCCACAAACCCATCACTGAGCGGCGAAAACACACAGCAGCGATCAGGTATCCTTAGGTCCCTCTCCTCCTCTGTATTTTTTCATTATAGTACCCTTGATACTATATTTAGCCATAGGGTTTTTGAGACCTAACTGCATGCTTTTGAATTTTTTGACATTAAACTGTGGCTACCACATTCTTGGAAAAAGGGAGGGGGGGGACCTGAATTGCACATCCTATTACTAAAGATATCAAGAGGTGCTATCATGCTGAGGCTTCTAATACTATGCTGGAGGAAGAGAGATGCAGATGCACACTCTTAGCACTAAGAACAATGATCGTAAAAATAATTTAAATAAACCCTCACAATTAACATGGAGTATAATTGAAGTTCGGTGCACCCATTTGCGCAAATATGCGGGCCCATATACCGCGGCCAGGTGACTTCATCACATGGGTCCCTAACATTCCTAATACTATCACAATCTATAAATTTATACAGGACTTACCTCTAAATAGGGCCTTATCAATGTGTGATCTGAAATGCAGGAACCCAGCTAATTAAAACTACTGAGGGTTTATTTAAATTATTTTTACTATCCGTGCTAAGAGTGTGCATCTGCATCTCTCTTCCTCCAGCTACCACATTCTTGCCCATTCTTCACGCTACCTAGATTCTCAATCATTTGCTATGCCACTTCTGGTGTGTCTACCCTGTTGTATACTTTTGTGTCATCTACAAAAAGGAATACTTTCCCTTTAATGCCATTTGCAATGTCACCAACAAGTTTATTAAAAAGCTTTGGCCCAAATACAGATCCCTGGGGTACTCTGCTGGTAACATTTCCCTCCTATGCATACACTCTATTTACTACAACTCTTTCCTATCATGCAACCAAGATCTTATCCATTCAACTGTCAAATAATCCACTCCCAAGCCTTTAAGTTTATTTAGCCATCTGCAATGCGGGACTGTGTCAAAAGCCTTACTAAAGTCTAAATAAGCTACATCTATGGCCCCCTCTTGATATATTGCTTTGGTTACCCAGTCAAAAAAGTTGAAAATTACATGATCTCCCCCCAGTAAATCCATGCTATTTGGGATCCTGTAATGTAAATTGCTGAATTTGAGACTTATTTTCTACTGTCTTATTGAGAACTAGCACCATCCCTTGGATGTCTTTTACTTAAAGATGAGGGGATAGGATTATAGCCACATTTGACTTTAGGCTCTCCGGGTGATTAAACAAATGAATTCTGGCTTCATTTATGCCATTTTATTGTGGTTGGAAGTGATTAATCACACCTTCTGGCTGTACTTTCCTTGCATAATAATGATTCAGTTGAAAAGGTTTTGATATAGTCTGCTACTTTCTGAAAGTGTGGTAAAGTAGATGTCTTCGCTTTTGTTGATACAGCTTTTGAGTGTTATTTATGTGTTATTTTCAAAGATTCAGTTTTTGCTCGCTACCATACTTCTTGCTTACCTTTGTCATTATAGGATATCAAGGCATTTCAGTCTGATGAATATCTCCACAAAATTGAAGAAAAAGAAGCTCTAAGTTTAAAAGAAAAAGACAAATCTCTTTATATTTGTGACCCTTTTAGTGGTGCTCCTTTCAACCATCTGAAGAAGGTATTTTATAAGTTATTGTTTCTGAGTTTAAAAGAAGATATGTAAATATACAGTAATGTCTATTCATCTTCTCTGAGTATCTGAATCGTAAGCTGGGTACACACTACTAGGCGCATAGGACTGACATATCAGGTACATCGTCTAGTGTGTACCCGCTATGTCGCTGACTATGCGCGCTCATACATGCAGGGCCGACGGATGACATCACTAGCGAGTGCCACGCTGCTGAATGCCGCTGTGTTCCGTTGCCCATGATGTCGCTGGGTACACACATCGTGTAGTGTGTACCCAGCTTTAGAATAGCACTCTGTATGATTGTGTATATAATCTTGTGTCTTGATTAATCTGTTTTATTTGTTTGGGTTTTCAGCTTGGCTGTCGAATAGTTGGTCCCCAGGTTGTCATATTCTGCATGAGACATCAAAAATGTGTTCCTCGGGCCGAATACCCTGTCTTCAATATGACAATGGCTGATGTTACAATTTCTTGCACTAGTCTAGATAAAGAGACCAGGGTAAGCTTATAAATGTAAAAGTCATCATTCTATTGACTTGTTGCGTTTGAAACTTTCTCAGTATTTAAATACAGAAACATGCATTGGACAGTGTTTTACTGTAGTTTGGTGTTTTCTTATCCTGTAATTTTATGATTCTAATCCATCAGAGTGACTCCAATTCTTATTACGTATAGGAAGAAGTTCATCACTATGTGCAGATGATGGGTGGAAATGTCTATAGAGATCTTAATGTTTCAGTAAGCCATCTGATTGCTGGCGAGGTTGGCAGCAAGAAATACATTGTGGCAGCCAGTCTGAAGAAACCCATTCTTCTACCTTTGTGGGTAAAAGCCCTATGGGAGAAGTCTCAGCAAAAGTAAGTACAAAGGCAAGTTTCATATGGTCTTTTTAATATGCAGTTTATGATTTTATATTCTATTTTACCTTAAAGGCTAATCAGCTACACAGATGTTGACTTAGAGGAATATTTATGTCCAATTTTCCTTGGCTGCACCATCTGTGTCACTGGGTTAAGCAGTCTGGATAGAAAGGAGGTCCAAAGGCTGACCTCTCTACATGGAGGCCAGTATACAGGCCAACTCAAGATGAATGAGTCCACTCACCTTATCGTCCAAGAGGCAAAAGGTAAAATGATTGTTCTCATCTTAACTAACTTTATGTTTGTAGCACTGTGCCTTTCTAATATTACAGTAATTGTTTTTCTCTGACGTCCTAGTGGATGCTGGGAACTCCGTAAGGACCATGGGGAATAGCGGCTCCGCAGGAGACTGGGCACAAAAGTAAAGCTTTAGGACTACCTGGTGTGCACTGGCTCCTCCCCCTATGACCCTCCTCCAAGCCTCAGTTAGATTTTTGTGCCCGGCCGAGAAGGGTGCACACTAGGGGCTCTCCTGAGCTTCTTAGTGAAAGTTTAGTTTTAGGTTTTTTATTTTCAGTGAGACCTGCTGGCAACAGGCTCACTGCATCGAGGGACTAAGGGGAGAAGAAGCGAACCTGCCTGCTTGCAGCCAGCTTGGGCTTCTTGGGCTACTGGACACCATTAGCTCCAGAGGGACCGAACACAGGCCCAGCCTCGGAGCTCGGTCCCAGAGCCGCGCCGCCGGCCCCCTTACAGAGCCAGAAGCAAGAAGAGGTCCGGAAAAATCGGTGGCAGAAGACATCAGTCTTCAACAAGGTAGCGCACAGCACTGCAGCTGTGCGCCATTGTTACTCAGGCACACTTCACACTTCGGTCACTGAGGGTGCAGGGCGCCCTGAGCAGCAATGTAAACACCTTGGCTGGCATAAATACACCACATATAACCCCCAGGGCTATATGGATGTATTTTAACCCCTGCCAGAACTCACCAAAAAGCGGGAGAAAAGGCCGCCGAGATGGGGGCGGAGCCTATCTTCTCAGCACACGGGCGCCATTTTCCATCACAGCTCCGCTGGAAGGACGTCTCCCTGACTCTCCCCTGCAGTCCTGCACTACAGAAAAGGGTAAAAAAGAGAGGGGGGCACTAATTTGGCGCAGTTTTAATACTAACAGCAGCTATAAAGGGAAAAGCACATTTTATAGTGGTATTCCTGTCTATATATAGCGCTCTGGTGTGTGCTGGCATACTCTCCCTCTGTCTCCCCAAAGGGCTAGTGGGGTCCTGTCCTCTATCAGAGCATTCCCTGTGTGTGTGCGGTGTGTCGGTACGATTGTGTCGACATGTTTGAGGAGGAAAATGAGATGGAGGCGGAGCAATTGCCTATTATAGAGTTGTCACCCCCTAGGGAGTCGACACCTGAGTGGATGAGCTTATGGAAGGAATTGCGTGACAGTGTCAGCTCTTTACGACAGACAGTTGACGACATGAGACAGCCGGCTACTCAGCTTGTGCCTGTCCAGGGGTCTCAAACGCCATCAGGGGCTTTAAAACGCCCGTTACCTCAAATGGCAGACACGGATACTGACTCCAGTGTCGATGATGAGGAGACAAACGTGACTTCCACTAGGGCCACACGTTACATGATTGAAGCAATGAAAAATGTATTGCATATCTCTGATAATACAAGTACCACTAAAAAGGGTATTATGTTTGGTGAGAAAAAACTGCCTGTAGTTTTTCCTGTATCCGAGGAATTAAATGAAGTGTGTGATGAGGCGTGGGTTTCCCCCGATAAAAAACTGATAATTCCTAAAAGGTTATTGGCATCGTACCCTTTCCCGCCAGAGGATAGGGCACGTTGGGGAAACACCCCCTAGGGTGGATAAAGCGCTCACACGCTTGTCTAAACAGGTAGCACTACCCTCTCCTGATACGGCCGCCCTAAAGGAACCTGCCGATAGAAAGCTGGAGAATATCCTAAAATGTATATACACTCACACGGGTGTTATACTGCGACCAGCAATCGCCTCAGCCTGGATGTGCAGTGCGGGCCTGGCGTGGTCGGATTCCCTGACTGAAAATATTGATACCCTAGATAGGGACAGTATATTACTGACTATAGAGCATTTGAAGGATGCATTTCTATATATGCGTGATGCACAGAGGGATATTTGCCGACTGGCATCAAGAGTTAGCGCGCTGTCCATTTCTGCAAGAAAAGGGCAAGCGGGCAAAAGGCGCCTCATTTCTGCCCCGTGGCAGAGGGAGAGGAAAAAGGCTGCAACAAACAGCCAGTTCCCAGGAACAAAAGCCCTCTCCCGCCTCCGCTAAGTCCTCAGCATGACGCTGGGGCTTTACAAGCGGACTCAGGCACGGTGGGGGCCCGTCTCAAGAAGTTCAGTGCGCAGTGGGCCCACTCGCAAGTGGACCCCTGGATCCTTCAGGTGGTATCTCAGGGGTACAAATTGGAATTCGAGACGTCTCCCCCTCGCCGTTTTTCTAAAGTCTGCTTTACCGACGTCTCCCTCAGACAGGGAGGCAGTATTGGAAGCCATTCACAAGCTATATTCCCAGCAGGTGATAATCAAGGTACCCCTCCTACAACAGGGAAAGGGGTACTATTCCACACTATTTGTGGTACCGAAGCCGGACGGCTCGGTGAGACCAATTTTAAACCTAAAATCCTTGAACACTTACATACAAAGGTTCAAATTCAAGATGGAGTCACTCAGAGCAGTGATTGCAAACCTGGAAGAAGGGGACTATATGGTGTCTCTGGACATCAAAGATGCTTACCTACATGTCCCAATTTACCCTTCTCACCAAGGGTACCTCAGGTTTGTGGTACAGAACTGTCACTATCCGTTTCAGACGCTGCCGTTTGGATTGTCCACGCACCCCGGGTCTTTACCAAGGTAATGGCCGAAATGATGATACTCCTTCGAAGGAAGGGAGTTTTAGTTATCCCTTACTTGGACGATCTCCTGATAAGGGCAAGATCCAGGGAACAGTTGGAAGTCGGAGTAGCACTATCTCAGATAGTGCTGCGCCAGCACGGTTGGATTCTCAATATTCCAAAATCGCAGCTGATCCCGACGACACGACTTCTATTCCTAGGGATGATCCTGGACACAGTCCAGAAAAAGGTGTTTCTCCCGGAGGAGAAAGCCAGGGAGTTATCCGAACTAGTCAGAAATCTCCTAAAACCAGGCCAAGTCTCAGTGCATTAATGCACAAGGGTCTTGGGAAAGATGGTGGCTTCTTACGAAGCAATCCCATTCGGCAGATTCCACGCAAGAACCTTCCAGTGGGATCTGCTAGACAAATGGTCCGGGTCGCATCTTCAGATGCATCAGCGGATAATCTTGTCACCAAGGACAAGGGTGTCTCTCCTGTGGTGGTTGCAGAGTGCTCATCTTCTAGAGGGCCGCAGATTCGGCATTCAGGACTGGGTCCTGGTGACCACGGATGCCAGCCTGAGAGGCTGGGGAGCAGTCACACAGGGAAGAAATTTCCAGGGCTTGTGGTCAAGCCTGGAGACATCACTTCACATAAATATCCTGGAGCTAAGGGCCATCTACAATGCTCTAAGCCTAGCAAGACCTCTGCTTCAAGGTCAGCCGGTGCTGATCCAGTCAGACAACATCACGGCAGTCGCCCACGTAAACAGACAGGGCGGCACAAGAAGCAGGAGGGCAATGGCAGAAGTTGCAAGGATTCTTCGCTGGGCGGAAAATCATGTGATAGCACTGTCGGCAGTGTTCATTCCGGGAGTGGACAACTGGGAAGCAGACTTCCTCAGCAGACACGACCTCCACCCGGGAGAGTGGGGACTTCACCCAGAAGTCTTCCACATGATTGTGAACCGTTGGGAAAAACCAAAGGTGGACATGATGGCGTCCCGCCTCAACAAAAAACTAGACGGGTATTGCGCCAGGTCAAGGGACCCTCAGGCAATAGCTGTGGACGCTCTGGTAACACCGTGGGTGTACCAGTCAGTGTATGTGTTCCCTCCTCTGCCTCTCATACCCAAGGTACTGAGAATCATAAGAAGGAGAGGAGTAAGGACTATACTCGTGGCTCCGGATTGGCCAAGAAGGACTTGGTACCCGGAACTTCAAGAGATGCTCACAGAGGACCCGTGGCCTCTACCTCTAAGAAGGGACCTGCTCCAGCAGGGACCCTGTCTGTTCCAAGACTTACCGCGGCTGCGTTTGACGGCATGGCGGTTGAACGCCGGATCCTGAAGGAAAAAGGCATTCCGGATGAAGTCATCCCTACCCTGATCAAAGCCAGGAAGGATGTAACCGTACAGCATTATCGCCGTATTTGGCGTAAATATGTTGCGTGGTGCGAGGCCAGGAAGGCCCCTACAGAGGAATTTCAACTGGGTCGTTTCCTGCATTTCCTGCAAACAGGACTGTCTATGGGCCTAAAATTAGGGTCCATTAAGGTTCAAATTTCGGCCCTGTTGATTTTATTCCAGAAAGAACTGGCTTCAGTTCCTGAATTTCAAACGTTTGTCAAGGGGGTACTGCATATACAGCCTCCTTTTGTGCCTCCAGTGGCACCTTGGGATCTCAATGTAGTTTTGGGGTTCCTAAAATCACATTGGTTTGAACCACTCACCACTGTGGACTTAAAATATCTCACATGGAAAGTGGTAATGCTGTTGGCCCTGGCTTCAGCCAGGCGTGTCTCAGAATTGGCGGCTTTATCCTATAAAAGCCCTTACCTAATTTTTCATACGGACAGGGCAGAATTGAGGACTCGTCCTCAATTTCTCCCTAAGGTGGTTTCAGCGTTTCACTTGAACCAGCCTATTGTGGTACCTGCGGCTACTAGGGACTTGGAGGACTCCAAGTTGCTGGACGTAGTCAGGGCCCTGAAAATATGTTTCCAGGACGGCTGGAGTCAGAAAATCTGACTCGCTGTTTATCCTGTATGCACCCAACAAGCTGGGTGCTCCTGCTTCTAAGCAGACTATTGCTCGTTGGATTTGTAGTACAATTCAGCTTGCACATTCTGTGGCAGGCCTGCCACAGCCAAAATCTGTAAAAGCCCATTCCACAAGGAAGGTGGGCTCATCTTGGGCGGCTGCCCGAGGGGTCTCGGCTTTACAACTTTGCCGAGCAGCTACTTGGTCAGGGCAAACACGTTTGCTAAATTCTACAAATTTGATACCCTGGCTGAGGAGGACCTGGAGTTCTCTCATTCGGTGCTGCAGAGTCATCCGCACTCTCCCGCCCGTTTGGGAGCTTTGGTATAATCCCCATGGTCCTTACGGAGTTCCCAGCATCCACTAGGACGTCAGAGAAAATAAGAATTTACTTACCGATAATTCTATTTCTCGTAGTCCGTAGTGGATGCTGGGCGCCCATCCCAAGTGCGGATTGTCTGCAATACTTGTACATAGTTATTGTTACAAAAATCGGGTTATTATTGTTGTGAGCCATCTTTTCAGAGGCTCCTTCTGTTATCATGCTGTTAACTGGGTTCAGATCACAGGTTGTACGGTGTGATTGGTGTGGCTGGTATGAGTCTTACCCGGGATTCAAAATCCTTCCTTATTGTGTACGCTCGTCCGGGCACAGTATCCTAACTGAGGCTTGGAGGAGGGTCATAGGGGGAGGAGCCAGTGCACACCAGGTAGTCCTAAAGCTTTACTTTTGTGCCCAGTCTCCTGCGGAGCCGCTATTCCCCATGGTCCTTACGGAGTTCCCAGCATCCACTACGGACTAAGAGAAATAGAATTATCGGTAAGTAAATTCTTATTATATACATTTATTAAACAGGCTTTTGGCTGTGTAGTACTGGTTAGGCTTGGTATGGTGCCATGGCATATGGATTATGAGTCTGTAAGCTAGCTTCATGCTCCTAAACTTTGAATTTATTTTAAACTCTTCTCACAGGACAGAAATACGAGTGTGCTAGAAAATGGAATGTGCATTGTGTGTCTATCCAGTGGTTCTTCGATAGTATTGAGAGAGGCTTCTGTCAGGATGAAAGCATGTACAAGACAGAACCTGGGTCATCTGCAAAGACTATGCCAGAGACATCAACTCCAACCGGAAGCAGCAATAAAACATATAGTGAGTAGACATTACAGGGTACATGTTTATTTCTCTGACGTCCTAGTGGATGCTGGGAACTCCGTAAGGACCATGGGGAATAGACGGGCTCCGCAGGAGACTGGGCACTCTAAGAAAGAATTAGGAGTACTGGTGTACACTGGCTCCTCCCTCTATGCCCCTCCTCCAGACCTCAGTTAGAATCTGTGCCCGGCTCGAGCTGGTTGCACACTAGGGGCTCTCCTGAGCTCCTAGTAAAGAAAGTATTTATTAGGTTTTTTATTTTCAGTGAGATCTGCTGGCAACAGACTCACTGCTACGAGGGACTTAGGGGAGAGAAGCGAACCTACCTGCTTGCAGCTAGCTTGGGCTTCTATGCTACTGGACACCATTAGCTCCAGAGGGATCGAACACAGGCCCAGCCTCGGTCGTCCGGTCCCGGAGCCGCGCCGCCGTCCCCCTTGCAGAGCCAGAAGCAAGAAGAACGTCCTGGAAATCGGCGGCTGAAGACTCCGGTCTTCATTAAGGTAGCGCACAGCACTGCAGCTGTGCGCCATTGCTCCCCATGCACACCACATACTCCGGTCACTGATGGATGCAGGGCGCTGGGGGGGGGCGCCCTGGGCTGCAATTAGATTACCTTAAAATGGCTAAAAACACATAATATAGTCTAATAAACTATATATGTGTAAAAATCCCCTGCCATAATATTAATATAAGGAGCGGGAGAAGCCCTCCGAAAAAGGGGCGGGGCTATCTCCCTCAGCCCACTGGCGCCATTTCCTCTTCACAGCTCCGCTGGAAGGACGCTCCCCAGGCTCTCCCCTGCAGTTTCCAGGCTCAATAGGGTAAAAAAGAGAGGGGGGGCACTAAATTTAGGCGCAATACTGTGTATTGTAGCTGCTATAGGGAAAATCACTTTGTGTAGTGTAAATCCCTGTTTATATAGCGCTGTGGTGTGTGCTGGCATACTCTCTCTCTGTCTCCCCAAAGGACTTTGTGGGGTCCGGTCCTCAGTCAGAGCATTCCCTGTGTGTGTGCGGTGTGTCGGTACGGCTGTGTCGACATGTTTGATGAGGAGGCTTATGTGGAGGCGGAGCAGGTGCCGATAAATGTGATGTGGATGGATATGTGGAAGGTATTAACAGACAGTGTCAACTCCTTACATAAAAGGTTCGATGACATAACAGCTGTGGGACAGCCGGCTTCTCAGCCAGTGCCTGCCCAGGCGTCTCAAAGGCCATCAGGGGCTCAAAAACGCCCGCTACCTCAGATGGCAGACACAGATGTCGACACGGAGTCTGACTCCAGTGTCGACGACGACGAGACTAATGTACATTCCACTAGGGCCATCCGTTGCATGATTACGGCAATGAAAAATGTTTTGCACATTTCTGACATTAACCCAGGTACCACTAAAAAGGGTATTATGTTTGGGGAGAAAAAGCAACCAGTGGTTTTTCCCCCTTCAGATGAGTTAAATGAAGTGTGTGAAGAAGCTTGGGCTTCCCCTGATACAAAACTAGTGATTTCTAAAAAGTTACTAATGGTGTACCCTTTCCCGCCAGAGGACATGGTACGTTGGGAGACATCCCCGAGGGTGGATAAAGCGGTCACACGCTTGTCAAAAAAGGTGGCACTACCGTCTCAGGATACGGTCGCCTTAAAGGAGCCTGCGGATAGAAAGCAGGAGGCTATCCTGAAGTCTGTATATACACACTCAGGTACTATACTGAGACCTGCTATTGCTTCAGCATGGATGTGCAGTGCTGCAGCAGCGTGGTCTGATTCCCTGTCTGATAATATTGATTCCCTTGACAGGGACACTATATTGCTAACCATAGAGCATATTAAAGACGTAGTCTTATACATGAGAGATGCACAGAGGGATATTTGCCGGCTGGCATCTAGAATAAATGCTATTTCCATTTCTGCCAGGAGAGTATTATTGACTCGGCAGTGGACAGGTGATGCGGATTCTAAAAGGCACATGGAGGTTTTGCCTTACAAGGGTGAGGAATTGTTTGGGGATGGTCTCTCGGACCTCGTTTCCACAGCGACAGCTGGGAAGTCGACATTTTTACCCCAGGTTCCCTCACAGCCAAAGAAAGCACCGTATTATCAGGTACAGTCCTTTCGGCCCCAGAAACGCAAGCGGGTTAAAGGCGCGTCCTTTCTGCACAGAGGCAGGGGTAGAGGGAAAAAGCTGCACCATACAGCCAGTTCCCAAGAACAGAAATCCTCCCCTGCTTCCACTAAATCCACCGCATGACGCTGGGGCTCCACTGGTGGAGCCAGGTGCGGTGGGGGCCCGTCTCCGGAACTTCAGCGACCGGTGGGTTCGCTCACAGGTGGATCCCTGGGGTTCTACAAGTGGTATCTCAGGGATACAAGCTGGAATTCGAGACGTCTCCCCCTCGCCATTACCTCAAATCAGCCTTGCCAGCTACTCCCCGGACAGGGAGGTAGTGCTGGCGGCAATTCACAAGCTGTTCCTCCAGCAGGTGATAATAAAAGTTCCCCTCCTTCAACAGGGACGGGGTTACTATTCCACAATGTTTGTGGTACCGAAACCAGACGGTTCGGTGAGACCCATTCTAAATTTAAAATCCTTGAACACTTTTATATAAGAAGGTTCAAGTTCAAAATGGAATCGCTCAGGGCGGTTATTGCAAGCCTGGAAGAAGGGGATTACATGGTATCACTGGACATCAAGGAGGCGTACCTGCATGTCCCCATTTGCCCACCTCACCAGGTGTACCTCCGTTTTGTGGTACAAGACTGCCATTACCAATTCCAGACGTTGCCGTTTGGTCTGTCCACGGCACCGAGGGTATTTACCAAGGTAATGGCCGAAATGATGATACTCCTTCGAAAGAAGGGAGTTATAATTATCCCATACTTGGACGATCTTCTTATAAAGGCGAGGTCCAGGGAGCAGTTGTTGGTCGGAGTAGCACTATCTCAGGCAGTGCTACAACAGCACGGCTGGATTCTGAATATTCCAAAGTCGCAGCTGGTTCCTACGACGCGTCTGCTGTTCCTGGGTATGATTCTGGACACAGAACAGAAGAAGGTGTTTCTCCCGGAGGAGAAGGCCAAGGAGTTGTCATCTCTGGTCAGAGACATCCTGAAACCAAAACAGGTGTCGGTGCATCACTGCACGCGAGTCCTGGGAAAGATGGTAGCTTCTTACGAAGCAATTCCATTCGGCAGGTTCCATGCAAGGATCTTTCAGTGGGATCTGTTAGACAAGTGGTCCGGATCGCATCTTCAGATGCATCGGCTGATCACCCTGTCCCCGAGGGCCAGGGTGTCTCTGCTATGGTGGCTGCAGAGTGCTCATCTTCTAGAGGGCCGCAGATTCGGCATACAGGACTGGGTCCTGGTGACCACGGATGCAAGCCTCCGAGGTTGGGGGGCAGTCACGCAGGGAAGAAACTTCCAAGGACAATGGTCGAGTCAGGAGGCTTCCCTACACATAAATATTCTGGAACTAAGGGCCATTTACAATGCCCTAAGTCAGGCAAGACCCCTGCTTCAAAACCAGCCGGTGCTGATTCAGTCAGACAACATCACGGCGGTCGCCCATGTAAACCGACAGGGCGGCACAAGAAGCAGGATGGCGATGGCAGAAGCCACAAGGATTCTCCGATGGGCGGAAAATCACGTGATAGCACTGTCAGCAGTGTTCATTCCGGGAGTGGACAACTTGGAAGCAGACTTCCTCAGCAGGCACGACCTCCACCCGGGAGAGTGGGGACTTCATCCAGAAGTCTTCCAACTGATTGTAAACCGTTGGGAAAGGCCACAGGTAGACATGATGGCGTCCCGCCTAAACAAAAAGCTAAAAAGATATTGCGCCAGGTCAAGGGACCCTCAGGCGATAGCTGTGGACGCTCTAGTGACACCGTGGGTGTACCAGTCGGTTTATGTGTTCCCTCCTCTTCCTCTCATACCAAAGGTGCTGAGGATAATTAGACAGAGAGGAGTAAGAACTATACTCATCGTTCCGTATTGGCCAAGAAGGACTTGGTACCCGGAACTGCAAGAAATGATCTCAGAGGACCCTTTTCCTCTGCCTCTCAGACTGGACCTGCTACAGCAGGGGCCCTGTCTGTTCCAAGACTTACCGCGGCTGCGTTTGACTGCATGGCGGTTGAACGCCGGATCCTGATGGAAAAGGGCATTCCGGTTGAAGTCATTCCTACGCTGATAAAAGCTAGGAAAGATGTGACAGCAAAGCATTATCACCGCATATGGCGAAAATATGTTGCTTGGTGTGAGGCTATGAAGGCCCCCACAGAAGAATTTCAGCTGGGTCGATTTCTGCACTTCCTACAGTCAGGAGTGACTATGGGCCTAAAATTGGGATCCATTAAAGTCCAGATTTCAGCCCTGTCTATTTTCTTTCAAAAAGAACTGGCTTCACTGCCTGAAGTTCAGACGTTTGTTAAGGGAGTGCTGCATATTCAGCCCCCTTTTGTGCCCCAGTGGCACCTTGGGAGCTCAACGTTATGTTGGATTTCCTAAAATCACATTGGTTTGAGCCACTTCAGACCGTGGAATTAAAATATCTCACGTGGAAAGTGGTCATGCTGTTGGCCTTGGCTTCGGCTAGGCGGGTGTCAGAATTGACGGCTTTGTCCTGTAAAAGCCCCTATCTGATCTTCCATATGGACAGAGCAGAATTGAGGACGCGTCCCCAATTCCTCCCTAAGGTGGTATCAGCGTTTCATTTGAACCAACCGCTTGTGGTGCCTGCGGCTACTCGGGACTTGGAGGACTCCAAGTTGCTGGACGTAGTCCGGGCCCTGAAAATCTATATTTCCAGGACGGCTAGAGTCAGAAAGACTGACTCGCTGTTTATCCTGCATGCACCCAACAAGTTGGGTGCTCCTGCTTCTAAGCAGACTATTGCTCGCTGGATCTGCTCCACGATTCAACTTGCACATTCCGTGGCTGGACTGCCGCATCCTAAATCAGTCAAAGCCCATTCCACGAGTAAGGTGGGCTCTTCTTGGGCGGCTGCCCGAGGGGTCTCGGCTTTACAACTTTGCCGAGCTGCTACCTGGTCGGGATCAAACACGTTTGCAAAATTCTACAAGTTTGATACCCTGGCTGAGGAGGACATTGAGTTTGCTCATTCGGTGCTGCAGAGTCATCCGCACTCTCCCGCCCGTTTGGGAGCTTTGGTATAATCCCCATGGTCCTTACGGAGTTCCCAGCATCCACTAGGACGTCAGAGAAAATAAGAATTTACTCACCGGTAATTCTATTTCTCGTAGTCCGTAGTGGATGCTGGGCGCCCATCCCAAGTGCGGATTGTCTGCAATACTTGTATATAGTTATTGCCTAACTAAAGGGTTATTGTTACGAGCCATCTGTTCGTGAGGCTCAGTTGTTATTCATACTGTTAACTGGGTATAGTATCACGAGTTGTACGGTGTGATTGGTGTGGCTGGTATGAGTCTTACCCGGGATTCCAAATCCTTTCCTTATTGTGTCAGCTCTTCCGGGCACAGTTTCCCTAACTGAGGTCTGGAGGAGGGGCATAGAGGGAGGAGCCAGTGCACACCAGTAGTCCTAATTCTTTCTTAGAGTGCCCAGTCTCCTGCGGAGCCCGTCTATTCCCCATGGTCCTTACGGAGTTCCCAGCATCCACTACGGACTACGAGAAATAGAATTACCGGTGAGTAAATTCTTATTTTTTTTTTTTTTTTTTTTAAAGTGTATATTTGACATCTAAAGACATTTAGGCATTGGTAAAGGATTTGCAACAACGTGTTTTGTGGGTTTTAGTTTTCTTCCTGTCCAATATACTTCATTAAATATCCCAGTTTTTGTTTTGGTAGAGCTGTTCTTGATGGTGCTTTACTAGCCCCTACTTGAACCGGAGATCCTTCTTTTGTGGGGCCTGTGAACGGATGCTCTCCACTGTCCGCACAGATTGGTTTTGGGTCTCACGGGACCTGGCCAATAGGGGATTCCCTCTTACCATCAGTAACCGCTTATTACTGACTCCACCCACTGTGCAGTGAGTGGATATGATGCTGCCACCACCAAGCTCCTACCCCAGGCACCTGGAACTGCTTACTGCTGTATATGTGTTGACACGCTGCTGACACACCTCCTGACTGGCATCTGTTGACACCCACTGGTCACTGACCTGGACCAGGCCCTACACAGTAGCTTGCAGAGGGCAGAGTCTGGAGATGCTGTGCTCAACCCAGAACAGGTGGAGAACTGGACTGCGAGTCTCGCATTCCTGTTAGTCGCAAGGTGAAAGGCAGTTGTCTTGGAGGCAAGATGTTTATTACTGGAAAAGTCTTAAAGAAGTCCCTACTTTACAAGCATTGCTCAGTCAGTTCAGCATACAAGATGTTTACAGCAGCATACTCTGTTCTCAGTCAGAAGAGATTTCTCTCTTCACAACTCAGGGCTCACAGCCCCATCATATACAGTCAGAAGACACAATTCAGCTCACATTACACAGGAACTGATAGTTTACATTCATCTTTTGATATATCAATTCACACAGATTCAAAGTATATAGTTTATCCAACAATAATGTTTGCATTTGATTTCCTTAACGAACAAATGGTAAAGGAAAATTACTTGAAAATAAATTGTTTTCCTTCTGCTATTCATGTTTCTCATACGTCCTAGAGGATGCTGGGGATGCTTCAAGAACCATGGGGTATAGACGGGATCCGCAGCAGACATGGGCACTTTAAGACTTTGAATGGGGGTGAACTGGCTCCTCCCTCTATGCCCCTCCTCCAGACTCCAGTTAGATTCTGTGCCCAGAGAGACTGGTCACACACTGAGGAGCTCTACTGAGTTTCTTGGAAAAGAATTTGTTAGGTTTATTATTTTCAGGGAGCACTGCTGGCAACAGTCTCCCTGCATCGTGGGACTGAGGGGAGAGAAGCAGACCTACTTCTCTGAGTTCAAAGGCTCTGCTTCTTAGGCTACTGGACACCATTAGCTCCAGAGGGTCTGATCACTTGGTACGCCTAGCTGCTCGTTCCCGGAGCCGCGCCGTCACCCCCCTTGCAGAGCCAGAAGAAAGAAGCCGGGTGAGTAACTGAAGAACAGAAGACTTCAGTGACGGCAGAGTTGTTTAGTGCAATATATATAATGAATATGGTGTGACAGAAAGTACTGGGTCTGTTCCTTACAGTCGGCTTGTCTGAGGCTGAGGGCTCTGCCACAAACGGCTATGGGAATGTCTGTCGGCACTGCCGACTCCTGATGGTACTTGTTCATGTATATAAGTGTCAACATGTCAGTAAATGTATGCTTTCCAATGAGAAAACTATATGGGAGACACAGACGTGTGTGGGTGTCCCTGTCGGCACCGACTAATCTGAGTGGGTAAAAAAATTGACATAATGTGATGCATTTCAGAAATATATATATATATATATATATATATATATATATATATATATATATATATATATATATATAATATATACCAACAAGAAAAAATGAGGCGGCACTCAGAGTCTTAAACCAACTAAAACTTGTAATGGTGCATATCATATGCACCATTACAAGTTTTAGTTGGTTTAAGACTCTGAGTGCCGCCTCATTTTTTCTTGTTGGTATCCATGCGGTTTTCATACTTGGAGGAGGGCACCGGAGCAAGTCAGCCCCATTGTCGGGGCAGTGCCCAGTGCCGGAGCACAGAATAGGTTATATTATATTATATTACGGTTGCAATAGGTCTGTGGCTCAAACACAGACGTAGTGGAGGGCGTAATATTAATAATATATTTCCCTCAGACCCCTCGGGGTCGCAAAAATTTTATTTTGCCCAGTTACTACTCCCTGATATCGACACGAATACTATTTCTTATGTCGACCATGATGTTTCCGGATTAGATCCACAACATCGGCATTCAGTACGTGTTTCATACACATTAGGAACATATTAATGTCACTAGGGACCCTGCTGTTCCTGACAAAAATATCTATGTGAGATATATTTATGTAGATATTTGTGTGTATATATGTATTTAAATGTGTATATTCATATTACAATTTATAATGAATGCTGAAGTAAAGTTATTCCTTCTCATGTGCTGGTCGCTCTGTTGGAAAAAGCTCTAGGTCAGCCGTGACAGGATGGTCTCAAATCCTCACGAGGAGTCCGAGTGTTTATTCTTTTCCCGCTGTGGATAGAATAAAGTGAAAGTCAACCCCTGTTCTGCACGGGGCCCTGTCACAAAGGATCGTATACAGGAAGCAAAGTGATATTTTAATTATATGCTTTGATTATATTTGCATTACATGCGCATGGGGGAGTGCTTGTATTAAGAAATGGTCGGTTACCTTGTCATTCGATATAATTACCTTGGGGAGAGATGGGATACTCCTTAAGTTGGGTCTTATCTAGAACATTGCTGCATACTGCCGTGCGACTACAAGAGGTATGGGATTCTTGGGTTCGCGGGCCAATTCCATGGCGATCTTGGCTAGGAGGGCGTTGTGGATTCACCAATGGAATGCTGAGGCTGACTCCGAGAAGTACTGGAGTATCTTCCCTATGAAGGTGAAACCTGGTTTGGGGATGGCTTTGTTAAGTTGATCTCGGCAGATACCACTGGTAAGTCTACCTTCTTGAGCTATGTTCCCTCACAACGGTTGGTGACGCATTTTTTATTAGGATGCAGTCATTTTGACCGGGTGGATACCGTTTTTTCCCCCTTCTTTGCAGGTAGAGAAAGGTGAAAAGGTAAGAGGTCAGCAGCCTTTTCAAGTTCGCAGAAGCAGAAATCATCCTCTGTTTCTACCACATCCTAGTGTTCACTCTAGGAGTGAAAAGGGGCAGGGCGCCGGACTCAGGGGGGCACATGTGCGCGCGCGGCTTCGCCGAGCGCGCTTCCGAAATGGGGGCACGGCCACGCAAATTAGGGGGCGTGGCCACGCCTCCGTCATTTTAGGGGGCGGTGCGGCCCACAGACGCTACTATAGAGAGCGTCTGTGGCCGCCGACGTCACTGTTGGGGGCGTGCCCAGCACCTCCGTCGGTGCTGGGCTTCCCCCAGCCCTCTCCCAGTGCGTGAATGGATGCCGCGCGCATGCGCACGGCATCTATACACGCCGGGAGGGCAGGGAGCGGGCGGCTGTTCTAGCAGGGCGCCGCAAAAGGGGCAGGGCGGGTTTTGCCTGTTAAAAAACGGGCAGGGCGCGGCGCCCTGCTAAAACAGCCTAGAGTGAACACTACATCCACCGCATGTCTATCTTGCGGGAGCCCACACCGGTGGGAACACGTCTAATACTCTTCAGTCAGTCCTGGAATGGACATGGACCAGTGAGTGAAGAATAGAGTCCAAAGGGGGACATACTGGAGTTTCCAGATGATTCCCCTCACTAATTTTTCAAATAGATCTTACTGATTCTCCTCTGGACGGGGAGGTGGTATGCGACGCCATACAAGAGTTGGCTCAGGATCAGGACATTGTCCTGCTGTCCCTGTCTCAAAAAAAAAAAAAAAGCTGCTCAAGCTTTTTCGTGCTTCTGAGCCCGGACAGCTCGGTCAGAACAATCCCAAAACATTTCTACTTAAGAAGTTGAAGTACAAGATGGAATCTCTCAGGGCAGGGATCTCCAATCTGTAAAAGAAGAAAGAGGGTTTAAGTGCAGTTTCTTCCGCATTAAGCTTACCTGGGTTTGCTATTCAGGATTGTCATTGCCATTTCGCCGGAGTGATGGCAGTATGATGGTTTTTCTTCAATAGTAAAAGACATTATTATTCTGTACTGGGACGCTCTCCTGACTACGGCGAGGTCAAGAAACAAGTGATACAAATCGTTGTTTTCTCTCTGACAGTTCTTCAACACAGTGGTTGGCTCCTGAACTTGCCAGGGTCACTGTTGGTCCCAACGACACGGATGTCGGAGTTGGGAATAAGGTTAGGTACAGAACTGTTGAGAGTTTGTTTTTTTCCAGTGGAAAGAGATCTGAGGATCCAGAGTCGGATCAAATTTGCAACAGTATAAATCCATCAATACGTTCCGTTGATGAAGAAGATGGTTGCGGCCTACGAGGCCATTCGGTGAGCAGGTTAAATGCCAGAGTGGTTTTAGCGAGACCAGTTGGACATGTGGTCCGGGTCTCACCTGCACATGCACCGGAAAGTAATCCTATTTTCCAGAACCAGAATATCTCTCCTGTGGTGGCTGCACAGTTCTCACCTCCTAGAGCAGAGGTTCTCAAACTCGGTCCTCTGGAGCCCACACAGTGCATGTTTTGCAGGTAACCCAGCAGGTGCACAGGTGTATTAATTACTCACTGACACATTTTAAAAGGTCCACAGGTGGAGCTAATTATTTCACTTGCGATTCTGTGAGGAGACCTGCAAAACATGCACTGTGTGGGCCCCCGAGGACCGAGTTTGAGAACCTCTGTCCTAGAGGGACAAAGGTTCGGGATCCAGGATTAGATCCTGGTGTCCATGGATACAAGTCTCCGAGGCTGGGGAGCAGTCTTTCCAGGGGAAGAATTTCCAGGGAAAAAGGTCAAGCCGGGAAGCTTGTCTGCAATAAGCATTCTGGAATTAAGGGCTATTTACAACGGCCGTCTGCAAGCGGAACATCATCTTCGCGATCTGCCCGTCTTAATTCAGACGGACAATTTAACAGCAGTGGCGTAAGTAAACCGCTAGGGCGGAACGAAGAACAAAGCGACAATGGCAGAAGCCACAAGAGTTTTCCGCTGGGCGGAAAGGCATGTAAACGTTCTACTAGCAGTCTTCATTCCGGGTGTAGACAACTGGGAAACAGACTTCCTCAGCAGACATGATCTCCATCCAGGAGAGTGGGGTCTTCATCAGGTGGTTTTCACAAAAGTGACAAGTCTTTGGGGAATTCCTCAAATAGACATGATGGCGTCTCACCTCAACAAGAAGCTTCAGAGATATGGTCCCAGGTCATGGGACCCTAAAGCAATAGCGGTGGACGCTCTGGTGACACTGTGGGTGTTTCAGTCGGTCTATGTGTTCCCTCCATTTCCACTCTTTCCAAAGGGATAAAGATCATAAGAAAAACAAAGGTTCAGGCGATCCTCATTGTTCCAGACGGGCCAAGGAGGGCTTGCTATCCAGATCTTCAAGGCGATTGAACGCCATATCCTAGCCCGAAAGGGTATTCCCAGTAGAGTCATTCCCACACTGCTTCAGGCTAGAAAAGAAGTAACGGCGATGCTTTACCACCGTATTTGGAGAAAAATATGTCTTGGTGTGAATCCAGGAAAGCTCCAACGAAAAAAATTTCAGCTGGGGCAATTGCGCCATTTTTTTGCAAGCAGGTGTGGATGCGGGCCTAAAGTTGGGCTCCATTAGTGTACAAATTTCGGCCTTGTCTCTTTTCTTACAGAAATAATTGGCCTCCCTTCCAGAAGTTCAGACCTTCGTGAAGGGCGTGCTGCACATCCAACCTCCCTTTGTGCCCCCTGTGGCACCGTGAGATCTTACATGGTGTTGCAATTCCTTCAATCTCATTGGTTTGAACCATTGTGTAAGGTTGAGTTGAAATTCCTTACTTGAAAAAGTGGTCATGCTGTTGGCCTTGGCATCTGCAAGGCGGGTGTTTGAATTGGCGGCTTTTTCTCACAAAAGCCCCTATTTAATCTTCTATGCAGATAGAGCGGAGTTGAGAACTCGTCAGCAATTTGTGCCAAAAGTGGTTTCGTCGTTTCACGTAAACCAGCCTATTGTGGTGCCAGTGGCTACTGACGCCTTGGCGGAATCGAAGTTTCTCGATGTGGTCAGAGCTTTGACAATCTATGTCGCCAGAACGGCTCAGGTTAGGAAAACAGAGGCTCTGTTGTCCTGTGGGCTCCCAACAAGATTGGGGCTCCTGCTTCCATGCAGACTATTGCACGCTGGATCGGTAATACGATTTAGCAGGCTCATTCTACGACAGGATTGCCGAAGGCCTATTCTACCAGAAAGGTGGGCTCATCCTGGGCCGCTGCCGAGGGGTCTCGGCATTACAGCTTTGCCGAGCTGCTATTTGGTTGGGATCAAAAACCTTCGCAAAGTTTACAAGTTTGATACCCTGGCTGTGGAGGACCTCTTGTTTGGTCAATTGGTGCTGCAGAGTCATCCGCACTCTCCCACCCGTTCTAGAGCTTTGGTATAAACCCCATGGTTCTTGAAGCATCCTCTAGGACGTATGAGAAAATAGGATTTGATACCTACCGGTAAATCCTTATTAAACATACATTTACAGTACCTGGTGCCTAGCGCCAATTCGTCCATTTAGATAATGGCTAATGCGCCACAAGTTTATCATGTGGGACTGGTCTGCGACCACAGGTCCTTGTCTGAGATCAACCATGTACTCTGTTTTGTACATAAAGGGGTAACCAGTGAATTTTCTGAATTAAAATAGTGCTTAATATGTATATGTTTGTGTGTGTATGTATGTCGATTGAGATGGCCTGACGTTAGGAGTCGGCGATCTCCTTTGAAAGCTTAATAGCTTTCATGATCTGCCTTGGTGGGACATTCGCAAATCATCTGGGTATTCGTACCTGTAGAAAATCAAGCTGATCTGGGTATCCATCTGAAGATGCTCTCGAAGGGTGATTATGATTCCTGTAAAATCTAATTCTAATAAACATTACATCACTCTGTTGCACATGTATCCATACTGGACCTAACCTGCACATCTTGCGCCACTATTTAAGTATAACCGCACAAACAGTCATAGACACAAATATACACCCTTACACTTCATCACAGTCTCCCACTAGAACCTCTAAACTATGAATGAAATCTTTGCAGTTGGCAGTCTTGGGGAGTGAAAAATAAAATAAAGCCGCTTATACAATCTTAAGCCGAATGAAAGCAAAACCTGCTGAAAGGTAAAATTAAATTATGTTTCATATACACTGCAGCCTTTCTCACCTTTCTAAAGGTGGGGACACACTTGCCGATAAAGTAAACAACCTCGCTCATTTTGCCCTTCCTGAGCGACATTGTTTACCTATCAACTAGTGTGTACGCTGCCAAGTGGCGAGCGATGCGCGGTCCCACGGGTCATTAACAACCCTCGCTGTTGGCTGTGCATGCAGCTCAATTTGGACTGTCATGCAAAAACTGCATGCACAGCCACGGCGTGACGTCACTGAGCGATATCGTTTGCTTATCACTCAGTGTGTACGCACTGCCGGCGACAGTCCCAGCAGGGAAGGGAACACACTAGGCGATGTTGCTCATAGAGCACATCACCTAGTGTGTACCCACCTTATGCCTTGTGGTATGACCAGGCAGGACTAAAGTGTGGTCACATTTATTTCTCCTTCATCCACTAGGGGCCACTGGAGTGTAGTTACAATGGGGAAATAGTAGGCAGTAATTGGGAGCTGGCACTTTAAAAATTCTCACACTGTGGCTAGCTCATGTTCTGTTTAGAGGTGATAAAGGAACACCCTATTAAGTGTTCTCTGGATGTACCTTTATAGCAGTAATGGATTTGCAATGCTTATGCCACGATTTGCCTTCTTAATCGCGATTTAACTCCTTCTCTGATAAGTTTGTGAGAGTGTTTCACTGTTAAGTACGAAGATCTTTTCTTTTCTTTCTCTGACGTCCTAGTAAATGCTGGGGACTCCGTAAGGACCATGGGGAATAGACGGGCTCCGCAGGAGACTGGGCACTCTAAAAGAAAGATTAGGTACTATCTGGTGTGCACTGGCTCCTCCCTCTATGCCCCTCCTCCAGACCTCAGTTAGAATCTGTGCCCGGCCAGAGCTGGATGCACCTAGTGGGCTCTCCAGAGCCTGCTAGTAAAGAAAGTAATGTTAGGTTTTTTATTTTCAGTGAGATCTGCTGGCAACAGACTCACTGCTACGTGGGACCGAGGGGAGAGAAGCAAACATACCTGTTCACAGCTAGGTTGCGCTTCTTAGGCTACTAGACACCATTAGCTCCAGAGGGTTCGAACACAGGCAAAGGTCCTCGGTCGTCCGTTCCCGGAGCCGCGCCGCCGTCCCCCTCGCAGAGCCAGAAGATGAAATCGGCGGCTGAAGACTCCTGTCTTCATTAAGGTAGCGCACAGCACCGCAGCTGTGCGCCATTAGTCCCACTGCACACCACACACTCCGGTCACTGTAGGGTGCTGGGGGGGGGGGGGGGGGGGAACACCTTTGGCATAAAAGAGACGCATAATACAGTCTGTGACTGTATATGTGTAAAACCCCCGCCATTTTTTAGTCAGAAACAGCGGGACAGAAGCCCGCCGCTGAGGGCGGGGCCTTCTTCCTCAGCACACCAGCGCCATTTCTCTTCACAGCTCCGCTGGAAGGACGCTCCCCAGGCTCTCCCCTGCAGTCTCCTGGCACTAAGAGGGTAAAAAGAGAGGGGGGGCACATAAATTTAGGCAAAAGGTGTATTGATACAGCAGCTATTGGGAAAAATTCACTTCTGGTAGTGTGTATCCCTGTGTATATAGCGCTGTGGTGTGTGCTGGCATACTCTTTCTCTGTCTCCGCATAGACCTTGTGGGGTCCTGTCCTCAGTCAGAGCATTCCCAGTGTGTGTGCTGTGTGTCGGTACGGCTGTGTCGACATGTTTGATGAGGAGGGTTACGTGGAGGCGGAGCAAGTGCAGATAAATGTGGTGTCGCCCCCGTCGGTGCCGACACCTGATTGGATGGATATGTGGAAGGTCTTAAATGACAATGTAAACTCATTACATAAGAGATTTGATTATGTTGCTGCCGGGGGACAGCCGGGCTTTCAACCCGGGCCTGCCCAGGCGCCTCAGAGGCCGTCTGCGTCTCAAAAACGCCCACTATCTCAGTTGGTTGACACAGATGTCGACACGGAGTCCGACTCCAGCGTTGACGAGGATGAGGCACTATTACAGCCCAAAATGACTAAGGCCATCCGATACATGATTATTGCAATGAAAAATGTATTACACATTTCAGAGGCTGACCCTGTCCCTGACAAGAGGGTAAATATGTTTGGGGAGAAAAAGCAGCCAGTGACTTTTCCCCCGTCACATGAATTAAATGAGTTATGTGAAGAAGCGTGGTCTTCCCCTGATAAGAAAGTGGTGATTCCCAAGAGAATACTAATGGCGTACCCTTTCCCGCCAACGGATAGGTTACGCTGGGAATCCTCCCCTAGGGTTGACAAGGCCCTGACACGCTTATCTAAAAGAGTGGCCCTGCCGTCTCAGGATACGGCCGCCCTAAAGGAACCTGCGGATAGGAAGCAGGAAGGTATCTTGAAGTCTGTGTATACACACTCTGGTACTCGGATGTGCAGTGCTGTTGCAGCATGGACAGATACTCTGTCAGAGGGGTTGGATACCCTGGACAGGGATACCGTATTGCTAACACTTAGCCATATTAAAGATGTCGTCTTATATATGCGGGATGCCCAGAGGGACATTTGCCTGCTGGGCTCTCGAATAAATGCAATGTCCATTTCTGCCAGGAGGGTCTTATGGACTCGGCAATGGACAGGGGATGCCGACTCTAAAAAACACATGGAGGTTTTGCCTTATAAGGGTGAGGAATTGTTTGGGGACGGTCTCTCGGACCTCGTATCCACAGCGACAGCTGGAAAGTCGACTTTCTTGCCACAGGTTTCCTCACAGCCTAAGAAAGCACCGTATTACCAAATGCAGTCCTTTCGTTCTCAAAAAAGCAAGAAAGTCAGAGGTGCATCCTTTTTTGCCAGAGGCAGGGGTAGAGGAAAGAAGCTGCACCATGCAGCCAGTTCTCAGGAACAAAAGTCCTCCCCTGCTTCCACTAAGTCCACCGCATGACGCTGGGGCTCCACAGGCGGAGCCAGGAGCGGTGGGGGCGCGTCTCCGAAATTTCTGCAACCAGTGGGTTCGCTCACAAGTGGATCCTTGGGCTATAAAAATTGTATCTCAGGAATACAAGCTGGAATTCGAAGTGACGCCCCCTCACCGTTACCTAAAATCCGCCTTGCCAGCTTCTCCCACGGGGAGGGAGATAGTCCTGACGGCTATTCACAAGCTGTACCTCCAGCAAGTGATAATAATGGTACCCCCCCTTCAGCAGGGAAGGGGTTACTATTCCACACTGTTTGTGGTACCGAAACCGGACGGTTCGGTAAGACCCATTCTAAATTTAAAATCCTTGAACATTTACATGAAAAAGTTCAAGTTCAAAATGGAATCGCTCAGATCGGTCATTGCCAGCCTGGAAGAGGGGGATTTTATGGTATCTCTGGACATCAAGGATGCGTACTTGCATGTCCCCATTTATCCGCCTCACCAGGAGTACCTCAGGTTTGTGGTACAGGACTGTCATTACCAATTCCAGACGTTGCCGTTTGGTCTATCCACGGCATCGAGAGTCTTTACCAAGGTAATGGCGGAGATGATGGTACTTCTCCGGAAGCAAGGAGTTAGTTATCCCGTACTTGGACGATCTCCTCATAAAGGCGAGGTCCAGAGAGCAGTTGTTGGTCAGCGTAGCGCACTCTCAGGAAGTGTTGCTACGGCACGGCTGGATTCTGAATATTCCAAAGTCGCAGCTGATTCCTACGACGCGTCTGCCCTTCCTGGGCATGATTCTGGACACAGAACAGAAGAAGGTATTTCTCCCGGAGGAAAAGGCTCAGGAGTTAGTGACCATGGTCAGGGATCTCCTGAAACCAAAGCAGGTGTCGGTGCATCACTGCACGCGAGTCCTGGGAAAGATGGTAGCGTCATACAAAGCCATTCCTTTCGGCAGGTTCTTTCAGTGGGATCTGTTGGACAAGTGGTCCGGATCGCATCTTCAAATGCATCGGCTGATCGCCCTGTCCCCGAGGGCCAGGGTGTCTCTTCTGTGGTGGCTGCAGAGTGCTCATCTTCTCGAGGGCCGCAGGTTCGGCATACAGGACTGGGTCCTGGTGACCACGGATGCAAGCCTCCGCGGATGGGGGGCAGTCACTCAGGGAAGAAACTTCCAGGGGCTGTGGTCAAGTCAGGAGACTCGTCTGCACATAAACATACTGGAATTAAGGGCCATATACAAGGCCCTGAGTCAAGCGGAGCCCCTGCTTCGAGACCAACCAGTGCTGATTCAGTCAGACAACATCACGGCAGTCACCCATGTAAACCGACAGGGCGGCACAAGAAGCAGGGTGGTGATGGCGGAAGCCACAAGGATTCTTCGTTGGGCGGAGAATCACGTACAAGCACTGTCGGCAGTGTTCATTCCGGGAGTGGACAACTGGGAAGCAGACTTCCTCAGCAGGCACGACCTCCACCCGGGAGAGTGGGGACTTCATCAAGAAGTCTTCGAGCAGATTGCAAATCGGTGGGAACGGCCACAGGTGGACATGATGGCGTCCCGCCTAAACAAAAAGCTAAAAAAATATTGTGCCAGGTCAAGGGACCCTCAGGCGATAGCTGTGGACTCAGTGGGTGTTCCAGTCGGTATATGTGTTTCATCCTCTTCCTCTCATACACAAGGTACTGAGAATAGTAAGAAAAAGAGGAGTGAGAACGATACTCATTGTTCCGGATTGGCCAAGAAGGACTTGGTACCCAGAACTTCAAGAGATGGTCACAGAGGACCCATGGCCTCTGCCTCTCAGACAGGACCTGTTGCAGCAGGGTCCCTGTCTGTTCCAAGACTTACCGCGGCTGCGTTTGACGGCATGGCGGTTGAACGCCGGATCCTAGCGGAAAAGGGTATACCGGATGAAGTAATTCCTACGCTGATAAAAGCTAGGAAGGATGTGACAGCAAAGCATTATCACCGCATATGGCGGAAATATGTTGCTTGGTGTGAGGCCAGGAAGGCCCCTACAGAGGACTTCCAGTTGGGTCGTTTTCTGCATTTCCTACAGTCAGGTGTGACTATGGGCCTCAAATTAGGGTCCATACAGGTTCAGATCTCGGCCCTATCCGTTTTCTTTCAAAAAGAACTGGCTTCACTGCCTGAGGTTCAGACGTTTGTAAAGGGAGTGCTGCATATTTAGCCTCCTTTTGTGCCACCAGTGGCACCTTGGGATCTTAACGTTGTGTTGGATTTCCTGAAATCCCACTGGTTTGAGCCACTTAAGACCGTGGAGCTAAAATATCTCACGTGGAAAGTGGTCATGCTATTGGCCTTAGCTTCGGCTAGGCGTGTGTCAGAATTGGCGGCTTTGTCATGTAAAAGCCCCTATCTGATCTTCCATATGGACAGGGCAGAATTGAGGACTCGTCCCCAATTTCTCCTTAAGGTGGTATCATCGTTTCATTTGAACCAACCTATTGTGGTGCCTGCGGCTACTAGGGACTTGGAGGATTCCAAGTTGCTGGACGTAGTCCGGGCTTTGAAAATTTATGTTTCCAGAACGGCGGGAGTCAGAAAGTCTGACTCGCTGTTTATTCTGTATGCAGCCAACAAGGTTGGCGCTCCTGCTTCGAAGCAGACTATTGCTCGCTGGATCTGTAGCACGATTCAGCTGGCTCACTCTGCGGCTGGATTGCCGCATCCAAAATCAGGAAAAGCCCATTCCACAAGGAAGGTGGGCTCTTCTTGGGCGGCTGCCCGAGGGGTCTCGGCTTTACAGCTTTGCCGAGCTGCTACTTGGTCGGGTTCAAACACATTTGCGAAGTTCTACAAGTTTCATACCCTGGCTGAGGAGGACCTTGAGTTTGCTCATTCGGTGCTGCAGAGTCGTCCGCACTCTCCCGCCCATTTGGGAGCTTTGGTATAATCCCCATGGTCCTTACGGAGTTCCCAGCATCCACTAGGACGTCAGAGAAAATAAGAATTTACTCACCGATAATTCTATTTCTCGTAGTCCGTAGTGGATGCTGGGCGCCCGTCCCAAGTGCGGACTTCTTCTGCAATACGTGTATATAGTTATTGCTTACTAAAGGGTTATTGTTATGAGCCATCCGTTGATTGAGGCTCAGTTGTTGTTCATACTGTTAACTGGGTATGGTTATCACAAGTTATACGGTGTGATTGGTGTGGCTGGTATGAGTCTTACCCTGGATTCCAAATCCTTTCCTTGTAGTGTCAGCTCTTCCGGGCACAGTTTCCCTAACTGAGGTCTGGAGGAGGGGCATAGAGGGAGGAGCCTGTGCACACCAGATATAGTACCTAATCTTTCTTTTAAGAGTGCCCAGTCTCCTGCGGAGCCCGTCTATTCCCCATGGTCCTTACGGAGTCCCCAGCATCCACTACGGACTACGAGAAATAGAATTACCGGTGAGTAAATTCTTATTTTTTTTCTGATGGTTTGCAAAATTAGAATACATATTTACTTGCTGCAGGTTGACTGATTACCTGTGCAACAGTCTTCACAGAGGTCCCCAATTCATTGTTTAAAAATGGTACAATCCAAAGAGAAGAACGCCATTGTGTATTCATAAGGGTAGATAAACAATGGGTAATAATACTGGAAGTAATAATTCTACAGCTCAAATTACTTAGAGCAGTGGTTCCCAAACTTTTTGTAATCACTGCGCCCTAGATGAGTATCAGAATTTTTTTTTCACGACACCCCTAGGCCAGAAGTTTCTGATTGAGATATTTAGAAAGGAAATACTAAATCAAGATGTAAATTTATGTTTATATGTCAACCTTAGGTTCAATTGTGTGGTAAGAGACAAGATTTGCTTCTGTTTGTCCACATATGTTATGATTGACAACCACCAGCACTGGTTATGCTTATTACATTGACCAAAAATAATTTCAATTGGTGCTGAACCACCACACCAGCCTGCGTGTGTGTTTTTTTTTATTTTCTCATTTGTTCTTTTGTATTGTACAGATCAGGCACTCTCGGATGTCAGTCATATTTCTAACATTAGCACCAGCTGTATTAATGAATCTGCCTTTAATTCTGTGATGAGTACTAGGCTGGAGCCTCCACCTGATACTCTTGAGAGCTTGGACATCAGTTCCATACAGGCCCCAGATGATCTTCTAGATGGCTGCAGGGTGGGTAACAATATGGCTTCATCTTACCAGTAGTAATGTTACTCTATATAGCAGCTTCTACATCTTCCTTTCTCTAGTAGCTGTTCTTATAGCCTTGCTTTCTCTGACGTCCTAGTGGATGCTGGGAACTCCGTAAGGACCATGGGGAATAGCGGCTCCGCAGGAGACTGGGCACAACTAAAGAAAGCTTTAGGTCACCTGGTGTGCACTGGCTCCTCCCACTATGACCCTCCTCCAAGCCTCAGTTAGATTTTGTGCCCGGCCGAGGTTGGATGCACACTAGGGGCTCTCCTGAGCTTCTAGAAAGAAAGTATAGAATTAGGTTTTTTATTTTCAGTGAGACCTGCTGGCAACAGGCTCACTGCAGCGAGGGACTAAGGGGAGAAGAAGCGAACCTGCCTGCTTGCAGCCAGCTTGGGCTTCTTAGGCTACTGGACACCATTAGCTCCAGAGGGATCGACCGCAGGCCCAGCCTTGGTGTTCGGTCCCGGAGCCGCGCCGCCGTCCCCCTTACAGAGCCAGAAGCAAGAAGAGGTCCAGAAAATCGGCGGCAGAAGACATCAGTCTTCACCAAGGTAGCGCACAGCACTGCAGCTGTGCGCCATTGCTCCTCATACACACTTCACACTCCGGTCACTGAGGGTGCAGGGCGCTTGGGGGGGGCGCCCTGAGCAGCAATAAAAACACCTTGGCTGGCAAAAATACCACAATATATAGCCCCAGAGGCTATATATGTGGTAAATACCCCTGCCAGAATCCAGAAAAAAGCGGGAGCTATCTCCCTCAGACACACTGGCGCCATTTTCTCTTCACAGTGCAGCTGGAAGAAAGCTCCCCAGGCTCTCCCCTGTAGCTTTCAGGCTCAAAGGGTTAAAAAGAGAGGGGGGGCACTAAATTTAGGCGCAATATTATATATACAAGCAGCTATTAGGGAAATTTCACTCAGTTATAGTGTTAATCCCCACATTATATAGCGCTCTGGTGTGTGCTGGCATACTCTCTCTCTGTCTCCCCAAAGGGCTTTGTGGGGTCCTGTCCTCAGTCAGAGCATTCCCTGTGTGTGTGCGGTGTGTCTGTACGGCTGTGTCGACATGTTTAATGAGGAGGCTTATATGGTGACGGAGCAGATGCCGATAAATGTGATGTCGCCCCCTGTGGGGCCGACACCAGAGTGGATGGTTAGGTGAAAGGTATAAACCGACAGTGTCAACTCACATAAAAGGGTGGATGACGTAACAGCTGTGGGACAGCCGGCTTCTCAGTCCGCGCCTGCCCAGGCGTCTCAAAGGCCATCAGGTGCTCAAACGCCCGCTCACTCAGATGGCAGACACAGATGTCGACACGGAGTCTGACTCCAGTGTCGACAAGGTTGAGACATATACACAATCCACTAGGAACATCCGTGACTTGATCCCGGCAATAAAAAAAATGTGTAACACATTTCTGACATTAACCCTCTAAAAATGGGTTTTTATGTTTGGGAGAAAAAGCAGGCAGTGTTTTGTTCCCCCATCAGATGATGAATGAAGTGTGTGAAAAGCGTGGGTTCCCCCCGATAAGAAACTGGTAATTTCTAAAAAGTTACTGATGGCGTACCCTTTCCCGCCAGAGGATAAGTTACGCTGGGAGATATCCCCTAGGGTGGATAAGGCGCTCACACGGTTGTCAAAAAAGGTGGCACTGCCGTTTTAGGAACGGCCACTTTGAAGGTACCTGTTGATAAAAAGCAGGAGGCTATCCTGAAGTCTGTATTTACACACTCAGGTACTAGACTGAGACCTGCAGATCGTGCTGCTGCAGCGTGGTCGGTGACCCTGTCAAACATAAGAACATATTAAAGACGTCGTCTTATATATGAGGGATGCACAGAGGGATATTTTGCCGGCTGGCATCCAAAATGAATGTAATGTCCATTCTGTCAGGATGGTATTAGAGACCTGTCACTGGACAGGTGATGCTGACTTTAAAAGGCGCATAGAGATTTTGCCTTATAAGGGTGAGGAATTATTTGGGGATGGTCTCTGGGACCTCGTATCCACAGCAACAGCTGGGAAGAAATATTTTTACCTCGGGTTTCCTCACAGACTAAGAAAGCACTGTATTATCAGGTACAGTCCTTTCGGCTTCAGAAAAGCAAGCGGGTCAAAAGCTGCACCTGTCAGCCTGCTCCCAGAATCAACATTCTTCTCTCGCTTCCTCTGAGTCCACAGCATGACGCGGGGGCTCCACAGGCGTAGCCAGGTACGGTGGGGGGCCATCTCAAAAATTTCAGCGATCAGTGGGCTCGCTCACAGGTGGATCCCGGTTTCATTCAAGTAGTATTTCAGGGGTACAAGCTGGAATTCGAGATGTCTCCCCCCCCCCCCCCCCCCCCCGCCGTTTCCTCAAATATGCCTTGCCGACAACTCCCTCAGGCAGGGAGGCTGCGCTAGAGGCAATTAATAAGCTGTATTCCCAGCAGGTAATACTCAAGGTGCCCCTACTTCAACAAGGATGGGGTTACTATTCCACACGGTTTGGGGTACCGAAACCGCATGGTTCGGTGTGACCCATTTTATATTTAAAATCCTTGAACACATACATAAAAAAATTCAAGTTCAAGATGGAATCGCTCAGGGCGGTTATTGCAAGCCTGGACGAGGGGGATTACATGTGATCCCGGGACATCAAGGATGCTTACCTGCATGTCCCCATTTACCATCCTCACCAGGAGTACCTCAGATTTGTGGTACAGGATTACCATTACCAAGTCCAGACACTGCCGTTTGGACTGTACATGGCACCGAGGGTGTTTACCAAGGTAATGGCCGAAATGATGATACTCCTTCGAAAAAAGGGAGTTTTAATTATCCCGTACTTGGACAATCTCCTTATAAGGGCAAAGGTCCAAGGAGCAGTTGCTAGTCGGGGTAGCACTATTTTGGAAAGTGCTACAACAGCACGGTTGGATTCTAAACAGTCCAAAGTCACAGCTGGTTCCTACGACACGTCTACTGTTCCTGGGGATGGTTCTGGACACAGAACAGAAATAAGTGTTTCTCCCGGAGGAGAAAGCCAAGGAGCTGTCATCTCTAGTCAGAGACCTCCTGAAGCCAAAACAGGTATCGGTGCATCATTGCACGCGAGTCCTGGGAAAAATGGTAGCTTCCTACGAAGCAATCCCATTCAGTAGGTTCCATGCAAGAACTTTTCAGTGGGACCTGTTGGACAAGTGGTCCGGATCACATCTTCAGATGCATCGGCTGATAACCCTGTCTTCAAGGACCAGGGTATCTCTACTGCGGTGGCTGCAGAGTGCCCATCTTCAAGAGGGCCGCAGGTTCGGCATACAGGACTAGGTCCTAGTGACCATGGATGCCAGCCTTTGAGGCTGGGGGGCAGTCACACAGGGAAGAAACTTCCAGGGACTTTGGTCAAGTCAGGTGACTTCCCTACACATAAATATTCTGGAACTGAGGGCCATTTACAATGCCCTGAGTCAGGCAAGGCCTCTGCTTCAAAACCAGCCGGTACTGATCCAATCAGACAACATCACGGCAGTCGCCCATGTAAACCAACGGGGCGGCACAAGAAGCAGGATGGCGATGGCAGAAGCCACAAGGATTCTCCGATGGGCGGAAAATCATGGGTTAACACTGTCAGCAGTGTTCATTCCCGGAGTAGACGACTGGGAAGAAGATCTTCTCAGCAGACACGACCTCCACCCGGGAGAGTGGGGATTTCATCCAGAAGTCTTCCAAGGGATTGTACACCATTGGGAAAGGCCACGGGTGGACATGATGGCGTCCCGCCTCAACAAAAAGCTATAAAAGATATTGCGCCAGGTCAAGGGACCATCAGGCGATAGCTGTGGACGCTCTGGTAACACCGTGGGTGTACCAGTCGGTTTATGTGTTCCCCCCTCTGCCTCTCATACAAAAGGTACTGAGAATAATAGGAAGGCGAGGAGTAAGAACTATACTCGTGGTTCCGGATTGACCAAGAAGAGCTTGGTACCTAGAACTTCAAGAAATTATATCAGAGGACCCATGGCCTCTGCCGCTCAGACAGGACCTGCGGCAGCAGGGGCCCTGTCTGTTCCAAGACTTACCGCGGCTACGTTTTGACGGCATGGCGGTTGCACGCCGGATCCTAAAGGATAAGGGCATTCCGGAGGAAGTCATTCCTACGCTGATTCAAGCCAGGAAAGATGTAACTGCAAAACATTATCACCGCATATGGCGAAAATATGTTGCTTGGTGTGAGGCCAAAAAAGGCCCCAACAGAGGAATTTCAACTAGGTCGATTTCTGCATTTCCTACAAGCAGGAGTGTCTATGGGCCTAAAATTAGGCTCCATTAAGGTACAGATCTCGGCTCTGTCGATTTTCTTCCAGAAAGAACTTGCTTCAGTAACTGAAGTTCAGACATTGTAAAAGGAGTGCTGCATATTCAGCCCCCGGTTGTGCCTCCAGTGGCACCTTGGGTTCTCAACGTGGTGTTGAGTTTCTTAAAATCACATTGGTGTGAGCCACTAAAAACCGTGGATCTAAAATATCTCACGCGGAAAGTGGTCATGTTATTGGCCTTGGCTTCGGACAGGCGTGTATCAGAATTGGCGGCTTTGTCATATAAAAGTCCTTATCTGATTTTCCATATGGATAGGGCAGATTTGAGGACTCGTCCCCAGTTTCTCCCTAAGGTGGTATCAGCTTTTCACTTGAACCAACCTATTGTAGTGCCTGCGGCTACTAGGGACTTGGAGGATTCCAGGTTACTGGACGTAGTCAGGGCCTTGAAAAATTAGGTTTCCAGGACGGCTAGAGTCAGGAGAACTGACTCGCTGTTTATCCTGTATGCACCCAGCAAACTGGGTGCTCCTGCTTCTAAGCAGACTATTGCTCGCTGGATTTGTAGCACAATTCAGCTGGCGCATTCTGCGGCTGGATTACCGCAGCCGAAATCTGTAAAAGCCCATTCCACAAGGAAGGTGAGCTCATCTTGGGCAGCTGCCTGAGGGGTCTCGGCTTTCCAACTTTGCCGAGCTGCAACTTGGTCAGGGGCAAACACGTTTGCTAAATTCTACAAAATTGATACCCTGGCTGAGGAGGACCTGGAGTTCTCTCATTCGGTGCTGCAGAGTCATCCGCACTCTCCCGCCCGTTTGGGAGCTTTGGTATAATCCCCATGGTCCTTACGGAGTTCCCAGCATCCACTAGGACGTCAGAGAAAATAAAATTTTACTCACCGGTAAATCTATTTCTCGTAGTCCGTAGTGGATGCTGGGCGCCCATCCCAAGTGCGGATTGTCTGCAATACTTGTATATAGTTATTGCCTAACTAAAGGGTTATTGTTGAGCCATCTGTTGAGAGGCTCAGTTTTATTCATACTGTTAACTGGGTATAGTATCACGAGTTATACGGTGTGATTGGTGTGGCTGGTATGAGTCTTACCCGGGATTCAAAATCCTTCCTTATTATGTCAGCTCGTCCGGGCACAGTGTCCTAACTGAGGCTTGGAGGAGGGTCATAGTGGGAGGAGCCAGTGCACACCAGGTGACCTAAAGCTTTCTTTAGTTGTGCCCAGTCTCCTGCGGAGCCGCTATTCCCCATGGTCCTTACGGAGTTCCCAGCATCCACTACGGACTACGAGAAATAGATTTACCGGTGAGTAAAATCTTATTTTTACTATCAATATTTATTTTTTAGGTGGCTACTGTATTTGCCATTAACGTTATTTTTTTCTTTATTTGCACTGCTCCCATACAGATATTTTTTTCCAGCGTTTGAAATCAGCAAGTGAACAAGTGTGATAAACAAGATAGTGTCATGTGTCTCATACATAAAGTATTTAAATGCTTTGGGGTTTTTTGTCAGTAGTTTTTGTTGCTGTACATATATAAAGTGATAACTGTACTCTATGCTTATCTAGGTCAACATTTTTCCCATCTTTATAAATGGTTCATAGCAGTATAACTGTCAATTTCATGTTAATTTGTTCAAGCAAACTTGTGGAGTTGATTCTTGAATGTGGTGGTGGTTCTTTTGTTGTGATAATATTTTGTATCTGGGATTTGCTGACCTCCCTCGCCTCTATCCACAGATATATGTGTGTGGTTTTGGTGGCAGAAAACTGGATAAGCTGCGCAGACTCATTAACTGTGGTGGAGGCGTTCGATTTAATCAGCTCAACAGTGATGTTACTCATGTTGTTGTTGGAGAAAATGATGAGGAACTGAAGCAGTTTTTGAACAAGATAGACCACAGGTTTGCATACCGGTGTTGTTAATGTTGACTGTGAAGTTCATTAGTACAATGAAAACAATATTTCTCCTGCCTTTTGAAGGCGAACACTGAGGTATAGTTGGTGCTGGTGCTTTAAAAACTCAAACTATTTTCTCTAACGTCCTAGTGGATGCTGGGAACTCCGTAAGGACCATGGGGAATAGCGGGCTCCGAAGGAGGCTGGGCACTCTAGAAAGATCTTAGACTACCTGGTGTGCACTGGCTCCTCCCACCATGACCCTCCTCCAAGCCTCAGTTAGATTTCGTGCCCGGCCGAGGTTGGATGCACACTAGGGGCTCTCCTGTGCTCTTAGAAAGTTATAGTCTTAGAATTTGTTATTTTTAGTGAGACCTGCTGGCAACAGGCTCACTGCAGCGAGGGACTAAGGGGAGAAGAAGCGAACTCGCCTGCTTGCAGCCGGATTGGGCTTCTTAGGCTACTGGACACCATTAGCTCCAGAGGGATCGACCGCAGGCCCAGCCTTGATGTTCGGTCCCGGAGCCGCGCCGCCGTCCCCCTTACAGAGCCAGAAGCAAGAAGATGGTCCGGAAAATCGGCGGCATGAAGACATCCTGTCTTCACCAAGGTAGCGCACAGCACTGCAGCTGTGCGCCATTGCTCCTCATACACACTTCACACTCCGGTCACTGAGGGTGCAGGGCGCTGGGGGGGGGCGCCCTGAGGCAGCAATAAAAACACCTTGGCTGGCTAAAATACCTCAATATATAGCCCCTGGGGCTATATATGAGGTAAATACCCCTGCCAGAATCCCATAGAAAGCGGGAGAATAGGCCGCGAAAAAGGGGCGGAGCCTATCTCCTCAGCACACTGGCGCCATTTTTCCCTCACAGCTCGGTTAGAAGGAAGCTCCCTGGCTCTTCCCTGCAATTCTACAGTACAGTAAGAGGGAAAAGAGAGGGGGGGCATTAAAATTGGCACTGTATACAGTATAATATATGAAAAGCAGCTATTAGGGACATAACTCAGTTAGTCCCTGTATATATATAGCGCTCTGGTGTGTGCTGGCATACTCTTACTCTGTCCCCCCAAAGGGCTTTTGTGGGTCCTGTCCTCTATTTGAGCATTCCCTGTGTGTGTGGAGTGTGTCGGTACGGCTGTGTCGACATGTTTGAGGAGGATAATGATGTGGAGGGGGAGCAGATGCCTTTAGCAGGGATGTCACCCCCTGGGGGTCAGACACCTGAGTGGATGGTATTATGGCAGGAAATGAGTGCACGTATAGACTCCTTACATAAAAAATTTGACGACATGCCGACTGTGGGACAGCCGAGTCTTCAGCTCGTGCCTGTCCAGGTGTCTCAAAAGTCATCAGGGGCTCTGAAACGCCCGTTATCTCAGGTGGCACAAGTAGATGTCGACACGGATACTGACACCAGTGTCGACGACGATGAGTCAAATTTAATGCCCGTTAAGGCCATTCACTGCATGATTGAGGCAATGAAAGAGGTGTTAAATATTTCTGATTTACATCCAGGTACCACAAAAAAGGGTATTATGTTTGGGGAGAAAAAACTACCTGTAGTTTTTCCCCCGTCAGATGAATTAAATGAAGTGTGTGAAGAAGCGTGGGCTTCCCCTGATAAGAAATTGGTAATTCCTAAGAAGCTACTAATGGCGTTCCCTTTCCCGCCAGAGGATAGGTTACGTTGGGAAACACCCCCGAGGGTGGATAAAGCGCTCACACGTTTGTCTAAAAAGGTGGCACTACCGTCCCAGGATACGGCCGCCCTTAAGGAACCTGCTGATAGAAAGCAGGAAGCGATCCTGAAGTCTGTATATACACACTCAGGCATTATACTCAGACCAGCTATTGCGTCAGCATGGATGTGCAGTGCTGCCGCTGCGTGGTCAGATAAACTGTCAGAAAATATTGACACGTTAGACAGAGACACGATCCTGCTAACAATTGACCATATCAAAGACTCAGTCTTATACATGAGAGATGCACAGAGGGAAATCTGCCGGCTGGCATCTAAAATAAGTGCATTATCTATCTCTGCTAGGAGATGCTTATGGACTCGCCAGTGGACTGGAGATGCAGATTCCAAAAGGCACATGGAAGTCTTGCCTTATAAGGGGGAGGAATTATTTGGGGATGGTCTCTCCGACCTAGTTTCCACAGCAACGTCTGGGAAGTCAGCATTTTTACCCCATGTCCCCTCACAGCCTAAGAAGGCGCCATTTTATCAGGTACAGTCCTTTCGGTCCCAGAAAAACAAGCGGGGAAAAGGAGGGTCTTTTCTGTCAAGAGGCAGAGGCAGGGGAAAGAGGCTGCAGCAAACAGCAGGTTCCCAGGAACAAAAGTCCTCCCCGCTTCCTCTTCCAAGTCCGCCGCATGACGGTGGGGCTTCACAGGCGGAGCCAGGTACGGTGGGGGCCCGCCTCAGGAATTTCAGCGATCAGTGGGCCCGCTCACAGGTGGATCCCTGGATCCTTCAAATAGTATCTCAGGGATACAGGCTGGAATTCGAGGCGACTCCACCCCGCCGTTTCCTAAAATCCGCCTTGCCGATTGCTCCCTCAGACAGGGAGGCGGTGCTAGCAGCGATTCACAAGCTGTATTCCCAGCAGGTGATAATCAAGGTACCCCTACTTCAACAAGGCCGGGGTTACTATTCCACACTATTTGTGGTGCCGAAACCGGACGGTTCGGTGAGACCCATTTTAAATTTGAAATCCTTGAACACATACATAAAAAAATTCAAGTTCAAGATGGAATCGCTCAGGGCGGTTATTGCAAGCCTGGACGAGGGGGATTACATGGTATCCCTGGACATCAAGGATGCTTACCTGCATGTCCCCATTTACAATTCTCACCAGGAGTACCTCAGATTTGTGGTACAGGACTGCCATTACCAATTCCAGACGCTGCCGTTTGGACTCTCCACGGCACCGAGGGTATTTACCAAGGTTATGGCGGAAATGATGATACTCCTTCGAAAAAAGGGAGTTTTAATTATCCCATACTTGGACGATCTCCTAATAAAGGCACGATCCAAGGAACAGTTGTTAGTGGGAGTAGCACTATCTCAGGAAGTGCTGAGCCAGCACGGCTGGATTCTGAATATCCCAAAGTCACAGCTGGTCCCCACGACACGTCTAATGTTCCTGGGAATGATTCTGGACACGGCCCAGAAAAAAGTGTTTCTCCCGGAGGAGAAAGCCAGGGAGTTGTCTTCTCTAGTCAGAGACCTCCTAAAACCAAAACAGGTATCTGTGCATCACTGCACGCGGGTCCTGGGAAAGATGGTAGCTTCTTACGAAGCAATTCCATTCAGCAGGTTCCATGCCAGGATTTTTCAGTGGGACCTGTTGGACAAGTGGTCCGGATCGCATCTTCAGATGCATCGTTTAATAACCCTGTCTCCACGAACCAGGGTGTCTCTTCTGTGGTGGCTGCACAGTGCTCATCTTCTGGAGGGCCGCAGATTCGGCATACAGGACTGGGTCCTGGTGACCACGGATGCCAGCCTACGAGGCTGGGGGGCAGTCACAAAGGGAAGAAATTTCCAAGGACTATGGTCAAGTCAGGAGACTGCCCTTCACATAAATATTCTGGAACTAAGGGCCATTTACAATGCCCTAAGTCAAGCAAAATCCCTGCTCCTACACCAGCCGGTGCTGATCCAGTCAGACATCATCACGGCAGTCGCCCATGTGAATCGACAGGGCGGCACAAGAAGCAGGACGGCGATGGCAGAAGCCACAAAAATTCTCCGATGGGCGGAGAATCATGTACTAGCACTGTCAGCAGTGTTCATCCCGGGAGTGGACAACTGGGAAGCAGACTTTCTCAGCAGGCACGACCTCCACCCGGGAGAGTGGGGACTTCATCCAGAAGTCTTCCAAATGATTGTAAATCAATGGGGTCGTCCACAGGTGGACATGATGGCGTCCCGCCTAAACAAAAAACTAGAGAAGTATTGCGCCAGGTCAAGGGACCCTCAGGCGATAGCTGTGGACGCTCTAGTGACACCGTGGGTGTACCGGTCAGTTTATGTGTTCCCTCCTCTACCTCTCATACCAAAGGTATTGAGAATAATAAGAAAGCGAGGAGTAAACACAATTCTCGTGGTTCCGGATTGGCCGAGAAGAGCGTGGTACCCGGAACTTCAAGAGATGATCTCAGAGGACCCGTGGTCTCTGCCGCTCAGACAGGACCTGCTGCAGCAGGGCCCCTGTCTGTTCCAAGACTTACCGCTGCTGCGTTTGACGGCATGGCGGTTGAACGCCGGATCCTGAAGGAAAAGGGCATTCCGGAGGAAGTCATTCCTACGCTTATTAAAGCCAGGAAAGATGTTACGGCAAAGCATTATCACCGCATATGGCGGAAATATGTTGCATGGTGCGAGGCCAAAAAGGCCCCAACAGAGGAATTTCAACTAGGTCGATTTCTGCATTTCCTGCAAGCAGGAGTGAATATGGGCCTAAAACTGGGCTCCATTAAGGTACAGATCTCGGCTCTGTCGATTTTCTTTCAAAAAGAACTAGCTTCAGTACCTGAAGTTCAGACATTTGTGAAAGGAGTGCTGCATATTCAGCCCCCATTTGTGCCTCCTGTGGCACCTTGGGATCTCAACGTGATGTTGAGTTTCTTAAAATCACATTGGTTTGAGCCACTAAAAACCGTGGATCTGAAATATCTCACGTGGAAAGTGGTCATGTTATTGGCCTTGGCTTCAGCCAGGCGAGTGTCAGAGTTGGCGGCTTTATCATGTAAAAGCCCTTATCTGATTTTCCATATGGATAGGGCAGAATTGAGGACTCGTCCCCAGTTTCTCCCTAAGGTGGTGTCAGCGTTTCACCTGAACCAGCCTATTGTGGTGCCTGCGGCTACTAAGGATTTGGAGGACTCCAAGTTGCTAGACGTTGTCAGGGCCCTGAAAATATGTTTCCAGGACGGCTGGAGTCAGAAAATCTGACTCGCTGTTTATCCTGTATGCACCCAACAAGCTGGGTGCTCCTGCTTCTAAGCAGACTATTGCTCGTTGGATTTGTAGTACAATTCAGCTTGCACATACTGTGGCAGGCCTGCCACAGCCAAAATCTGTCAATGCCCATTCCACAAGGAAGGTGGGCTCATCTTGGGCGGCTGCCCGAGGGGTCTCGGCTTTACAACTTTGCCGAGCAGCTACTTGGTCAGGGGCAAACACGTTTGCAAAATTCTACAAATTTGATACCCTGGCTGAGGAGGACCTGGAGTTCTCTCATTCGGTGCTGCAGAGTCATCCGCACTCTCCCGCCCGTTTGGGAGCTTTGGTATAATCCCCATGGTCCTTACGGAGTTCCCAGCATCCACTAGGACGTTAGAGAAAATAAGAATTTACTCACCGGTAATTCTGTTTCTCGTAGTCCGTAGTGGATGCTGGGCGCCCATCCCAAGTGCGGTTTATCTGCAATACTTGTACATAGTTATTGTTAACTAAATCGGGTTATTGTTGAGCCATCTGTTGAGAGGCTCTATTGTTTCATACTGTTAACTGTGTTTCATATCACGAGTTGTACGGTGTGATTGGTGTGGCTGGTATGAGTCTTACCCGGGATTCAAAATCCTTCCTTATTGTGTACGCTCGTCCGGGCACAGTACCTAACTGAGGCTTGGAGGAGGGTCATAGTGGGAGGAGCCAGTGCACACCAGGTAGTCTAAGATCTTTCTAGAGTGCCCAGCCTCCTTCGGAGCCCGCTATTCCCCATGGTCCTTACGGAGTTCCCAGCATCCACTACGGACTACGAGAAACAGAATTACCGGTGAGTAAATTCTTATTTCTCTATCGTCCTAGTGGATGCTGGGGTTCCTGAAAGGACCATGGGGAATAGCGGCTCCGCAGGAGACAGGGCACAAAAAGTAAAGCTTTAGGATCAGGTGGTGTGCACTGGCTCCTCCCCCTATGACCCTCCTCCAAGCCAGTTAGATTTTTGTGCCCGGCCGAGAAGGGTGCAATCTAGGTGGCTCTCCTAAAGAGCTGCTTAGGAAAGTTTAGCTTAGGTTTTTTATTTTACAGTGAGTCCTGCTGGCAACAGGATCACTGCAACGAGGGACTTAGGGGAGAAGAAGTGAACTCACCTGCGTGCAGGATGGATTGGCTTCTTGGCTACTGGACATCAGCTCCAGAGGGACGATCACAGGTACAGCCTGGATGGTCACCGGAGCCTTGCCGCCGGCCCCCTTGCAGATGCTGAAGTAAGAAGAGGTCCAGAATCGGCGGCAGAAGACTCCTCAGTCTTCTAAAGGTAGCGCACAGCACTGCAGCTGTGCGCCATTTTCCTCTCAGCACACTTCACACGGCAGTCACTGAGGGTGCAGGGCGCTGGGAGGGGGGCGCCCTGGGAGGCAAATGAATACCTATTTTGGCTAAAAATACCTCACATATAGCCTCCGGAGGCTATATGGAGATATTTAACCCCTGCCAGAATCCGTTAAGAGCGGGAGACGAGGCCGCCGAAAAAGGGGCGGGGCCTATCTCCTCAGCACACAGCGCCATTTTCCCTCACAGAAAGGCTGGAGGGAAGGCTCCCAGGCTCTCCCCTGCACTGCACTACAGAAACAGGGTTAAAACAGAGAGGGGGGGCACTAATTTGGCGATATGCTTATATATATATTAAGATGCTATAAGGGAAAACACTTATATAAGGTTGTCCCTATATAATTATAGCGTTTTTGGTGTGTGCTGGCAAACTCTCCCTCTGTCTCTCCAAAGGGCTAGTGGGTCCTGTCCTCTATCAGAGCATTCCCTGTGTGTGTGCTGTGTGTCGGTACGTGTGTGTCGACAGGTAGGAGGACGATGTTGGTGAGGAGGCGGAGCAATTGCCTGTAATGGTGATGTCACTCTCTAGGGAGTCGACACCGGAATGGATGGCTTATTTAGGAAATTACGTGATAATGTCAACACGCTGCAAGGTCGGTTGACGACATGAGACGGCCGACAAACAATTAGTACGGTCCAGACGTCTCAAAAACACCGTCAAGGGTTTTAAAACGCCCGTTTACTTTAGTCGGTCGACACAGACACAGACAGGGACACTGAATCCAGTGTCGACGGTGAATAAACAAACGTATTCCTTATTAGGGCCACACGTTAAAGGCAATGAAGGAGGTGTTACGTATTTCTGATACTACAAGTACCACAAAAGAGGGTATTATGTGGGATGTGAAAAAACTACCATAGTTTTTCCTGAATCAGATAAATTAAATAAAGTGTGTGATGATGCGTGGGTTCCCCCCGATAGAAAATTATGGGCGGTATACCCTTTCCCGCCAGAAGTTAGGGCGCGTTGGGAAACACCCTTTAAGGTGGATAAGGCGCTCACACGCTTATCAAAACAAGTGGCGGTACCGTCTATAGATAGGGCCGTCCTCAAGGACCAGCTGACAAGGCTGGAAAATATAATAAAAAGTATATACACACATACTGGTGTTATACTGCGGCCAGCGATCGCCTCAGCCTGGATGTGCAGAGCTAGGGTGGCTTGGTCGGATTCCCTGACTAAAAATATTGATACCCTTGACAGGGACAGTATTTTATTGACTATAGAGCATTTCTATATATGCGAGATGCACAGAGGGATATTTGCACTCTGGCATCATGAATAAACGCGATGTCCATAACTGCCAGAAGATGTTATGGACACGACAGTGGTCAGGTGATGCAGATTCCAAACGGCACAGTATGGCCGTATACAGGAAGAGGACTTGTTTGGGGTCGGTCCATCGGACCTGGTGGTCACGGCAACTGCTGGAAAATCCACCGTTTTTTACCCTAAGTCACATCTCTGCAGAAAAAGACACCGTCTTTTCGGCCTCAGTCCTCTCGTCCCTATAAGATCATATCTGCCCAGGGATAGAGGAAAGGGAAGAAGACTGCAGCAGGCAGCCCATTCCCAGGAACAGAAGCGTTCCACCGCGTCTGACAAGTTCTCAGCATGGCGCTGAGACCGTACAGGACCCCTGGATCCTACAAGTAGTATCCCGGGGGTACAGATGGGAATGTCGAGACGTTTCCCCTTCGCAGGCTCCTGAAGTCTGCTTTACCAAGTCTCCCTCCGACAAGGAGGTAGTATGGGAAAAAATTCACAAGCTGTATTCCCAGCAGGTGATAATTAAATTACCCCTCCTACTACAGAAAAGGGGTATTATTCCACACTATATTGTGGTACTGAAGCCAGAAGGCTAGGTGAGACTTATTCTAAAAATTTGTTTTTGAACACTTACAAAGGTTCAAATTAAGATGAAGTCACTCAGAGCAGTGATAACGAACCAGGAATAAGGGGACTATATAGTGTCCCGGGACATCAGGGATGCTTACCTCTATGTCCCAAATTTGCCCTTCTCACTAAGGGTACCTCAGGTTCGTGGTGCAGAACTGTCACTATCAGTTTCAGACGCTGCCGTTTGGATTGTCCACGGCACCCTGGGGTCTTTACCAAGGTAATGGCCGAATTGATGATTCTTCTTCGAAGAAAAGGCGTCTTAATTATCCCTTACTTGGACGATCTCCTGATAGGGGCATAGTCCAGGGAACAGTTGGAGGTCGGAGTAGCACTATCTCGGATACTGCTACAATCAGCACGGGTGGATTCTAAATATTCCAAAATCGCAGCTGATCCCGACGACACGTCTGCTGTGCCTAGGGATGATTCTGGACACAGTCCAGAAAAAGGTGTTTCTCCCGGAAGAGAAAGCCAGGGAGTTATCCGAGCAAGTCAGGAACCTCCTAAAAACAGTGCATCATTGCACAAGGGTCCTGGTAAAAATGGTGGCTTCCTACGAAGCAATTCCATTCGGCAGATTTCACGTAAGAACTTTTCAGTGGGATCTGCTGGACAAATGGTCCGGATCGCATCTTCAGATGCATCAGCGGATAACCCAATATCCAAGGACAAGGGTGTCTCTCCTGTGGTGGTTATAGAGTGCTCATCTTCTAGAGGGCAGCAGATTCGGCATTCAGGATTGGATGCTGGTAACCACGGAGCCCAGCCTGAGAGGCTGGGGAGCAGTCACACAAGGAAAAAATTTCCAGGGAGTGTGATCAAGTATGGAGACTTTTCTCCACATAAATATACTGGAGCTAAGGGTAAATTTATAATGCTCTAAGCTTAGCAAGACCTCTGCTTCAAGGTCAGCCGGTATTGATCCAGTGGGAAAAACATCACGGCAGTCGCCCACGTAAACAGACAGGGCGACACAAGAAGCAGGAGGGCAATGGCAGAAACTGCAAGGACTTTTCGCTGGGCGGAAAATCATGTGATAACACTGTCAGCAGTTTTTCATCCCGGGAATGGAAACTGGGAAGCAGACTTCCTCAGCACGACCTCCACCCGGGAGAGTGGAAACTTCATTGAGAAGTTTTTTTCCACATGATTGTAAACCGTTGGGAAATACCAAAGGTGGACATGATGGCGTCCCGTCTGAACAAAAAACGGGACAGGTATTGCGCCAGGTCAAGAGACCCTCAGGCAATAGATGTGGACGTTCTGGTAACACCGTGGGTGTACCAGTCGGTGTATGTGTTCCCTCCTCTGCTTCTCATACCTAAGGTGCTGAGAATTATAAGACGTAGAGGAGTAAGAACTATACTCATGGCTCCGGATTGGCCAAGAAGGACTTGGTACCCGGAACTTCAAGAGATGCTTACAGAGGTCTTATGGCCTCTGCCGCTAAGAAGGGACTTGCTTCAGCAAGTACCATGTCTGTTCCAAGACTTACCGCAGCTGCGTTTGTCGGCATGGCGATGGAAAGCCGGATCCTAAGGGAAAAAAGGCATTCCGGAAGAGGTCATTCCTACCCTGGTCAAAGCCAGAAAGGAGGTGACCGCACAACATTATCACCACGTGTGGCGAAAATATGTTGCGTGTTGTGAGGCCAGGAAGGCCCCACAAAGAAATTTCAACTCGGTCGTTTCCTGCATTTCCTGCAAACAGGAGTGTCTATGGGCCTCAAATTGGGGTCCATTAAGGTTCAAATTCGGCCCTGTAAATTTTCTTCCAGAAAGAATTGGCTTCAGTTCCTGAAGTCCAGAAGTTTGTCAAGGGAGTATTGCATATACAAACCCCTTTTTTGTGCCTCCAGTGGCACTGTGGGATCTCAACGTAGTTCTGGGATTCCTCAAATCACATTGGTTTAAAACCAGTCAAATATGTGGATTTGAAGCATCTCACATAAAAAGTGACCATGCTCTTGGCCCTGGCCTGGACCAGGCGAGTGTCAAATTGGTGGTTTTTTCTTAAAAAAAGCCCATATCTGTTTGTCCATTCGGACAGGGCAGAGCTGCGGACTCGTCCCCAGTTCTCTCCCTAAGGTGGTGTCAGTGTTTCACCTGAACCAGCTTATTGTGGTGCCTTGCACCTACTAGGGACTTGGAGGACTCCAAGTTGCTAGGAGTTGTCAGGGCCCTGAAAATATGTTCCAGGACAGCTGGAGTCAGAAAATCTGACTCGCTGTTTATACTGTATGCACCCAACAAGTTGGGTGCGCCTGCTTCTAAGCAGGCGATTGCTCGTTGGATTTGTAACACAATTCAACTTGCACATTCTGAGGCAGGCCTGCCACAGTCTAAATCGGTTAAGGCCCATTCCACAAGGAAGGTGGGCTCATCTTGGGCGGCTGCCCGAGAGGTCTCGGCATTACAACTCTGCCGAGCAGCTACGTGGTCAGGGGAGAACACGTTTGTAAAATTCTACAAATTTGATATCCTGGCAAAAGAGGACCTGGAGTTCTCTCATTCGGTGCTGCAGAGTCATCCGCACTCTCCCGCCCGTTTGGGAGCTTTGGTATAATCCCCATGGTCCTTTCAGGAACCCCAGCATCCACTAGGACGATAGAGAAAATAAGAATTTACTTACCGATAATTCTATTTCTCGGAGTCCGTAGTGGATGCTGGGCGCCCATCCCAAGTGCGGATTATCTGCAATACTTGTACATAGTTACAAAAATCGGGTTATTATTGTTGTGAGCCATCTTTTCAGAGGCTCCGCTGTTATCATACTGTTAACTGGGTTTAGATCACAAGTTGTACGGTGTGATTGGTGTGGCTGGTATGAGTCTTACCCGGGATTCATAATTCCTCCCTTATTGTGTACGCTCGTCCGGGCACAGTACCTAACTGGCTTGGAGGAGGGTCATAGGGGGAGGAGCCAGTGCACACCACCTGATCCTAAAGCTTTACTTTTTGTGCCCTGTCTCCTGCGGAGCCGCTATTCCCCATGGTCCTTTCAGGAACCCCAGCATCCACTACGGACTCCGAGAAATAGAATTATCGGTAAGTAAATTCTTATTTTTAAAGTAGGCTTCTCCCCCTCTATACACAACTGTATGGAACAGCAAGTGCCTGTGGGACCAGGGTAATATTACCTTAGGCTATTTGGTAGCGATTCACGGCTGATACTAATGGGTGCCCACACAAAGCGATTCAAGTGTTTCTCTGTTTGAGTGTGTATGCCACGGGAGAACACCTTTCTGCTCGCAGCCTACTGAGGTTATGAGCAGAACTGTGCGAAAAGGTCTGGTTATGGCGCCCAAAAGGTAGTTTTGATGCTCTAACCAGGGCTTTAGATGGGTTTAGCTGCTATATGCAATAAGTGCAATAACAAATGGGTGCCCGGAACAATTGAATTGCTCTGTCGGGGGCCCATTAATTATTGTGCGGCTGAAAAAAAATTAAATTCCCCCCTACTGTGAAATGTTCCAGGGAACAGTGTTCCTGCAGACCTTTCATGTCTAAAAGAAAATAAGTGTTTTATACATTGCCATATCTGGACATTTAATATTCATTCTACATGAGATGTATTTTATGACATGTATTATCTTTACAGCTACAGTATATTTCTGAATGGAGGATTATGTGGTCCTGCAAAGACAAACCATTAAAGTTGGCTATACAAACTGCAATATTTCATAATTTGTGGCCACAGTACTACATAATGAGACTCACAATCTATAGAATCATTAACTGGTATGTTGGGAAATGCAGTGTGAAGTTGGGCATTGTTGGCTTGTGTGCAGTTATATTTTTCACTGAACTAACATGCCGCAGTGAGTCCAATAGTGATCCAGCTGCTATTCCCAAAAGCCAAATGGCTTTAATTCCTTCAATTTAGTAACCCTTGTGTGTTTTGTTACTTTGAACTGTAGGCTTAACCAGTGTTGTATGGACACCGTTGGAGATGAACATAATTCTTCTAAGTCTTTGTTTGAATTTATTTTAGGCCCTGTGTCCTTACAGTAAAATGGTTAGTGGACAGCTTTTCAAAGGGGGTCTTGCAGTCTGAGGAGACATATATTCATTCTTCTTATAAGCCGGCTGAGATCAAAGCACCTATTCCCGATGCCTCTGTTCGCAAGGCAAGCAGCACCAGTAAGGCACCACAAACGCCAACCAACGACACTCGAAACCAGAAAGCTGATGAAGATCTCCTATCCCAATATACAGAAAACGATTCCACCTTGGGTAAGATTTGCTATCAGTGCATATGACACCCCAGAAAAATACATTGAAAGCCTTTTAGTGCCAAAATGTAACACATTTTTTTTCTCATACATCCTAGAGGATGCTGGGGATGCTTCAAGAACCATGGGGTATAGACTGGATCCGCAGGAGACATGGGCACACTATAAGACTTTGAATGGGTGTGAACTGGCTCCTCCCTCTATGCCCCTCCTCCAGACTCCAGTTAGATTCTGTGCCCAGTGAGACTGGATGCACACTGAGGCGCTCTCCAGAGTTTCTCAGGAAAATACTTTATTAGGTTTGTTATTTTCAGGGAGACCTGCTGGTTACAGGCTCCCTGCATCGTGGGACTGAGGGGAGAGAAGCAGACCTACTTCTTAAGAGTTCAAGGGCTCTGCTTCTTAGGCACCATTAGCTCCAGAGGGTTCGATCACTTGGTACGCCTAGCTGCTTGTTCCCGGAGCCGCGCCGTCACCCCCCTCACAGAGCCAGAAGATTGAAGCCGGGTGAGTATGAGAAGAACAGAAGACAGTGACGGCAGAAGACGCGTCTGAGGTACCGCGCTGCGCGCCAAGCTCCCACACAGATCACGGCACTGCAGGGCGCAGGGGGGGTGCCCTGGGCAGCATGGGGGGACCTCAGACTGCACTGGTATGGAAGTTAACAGTGCCTAGGCACTAGTTAAGGGACCCCCGCCAGTATAAAGATTTTGAGCTGGACGGAAGCGCGACATGTAGTGGGCGGGGCTTAGCCCGCACAGCTCTGGCCAGCGCCATTTTTTCTCTTCACAGAAGGCTGCAGAGATGCTGGCCCTGACCTCCACACTGTGCAAGTAACAGGGTGCAAAACGGGGGGGGTGTTGAAAATTTGGTGATTTATTTTATATAAAAAAAAGCGCTAGCAGGTCTGGGCAGTCTTATTACTGGCCTCAGTACCAGGATAGGCGCAAGGTGTGAGCTGGCAGAACTCTCTCTGGCAGGCTTTAGCGTGGGTCTGTCTCCTATAGCCCCAGTGTGGTTGTGTCGGTACGTGTGTGTGTGTCGACATGTCTGAGGCTGAATGCTCTTCCCAGGAGAAGGCTGGAGTGGGGACAGACAATTCTGTGAGAGTGGCAGTGTCGGCACTGCCGACAGATGATTGGGTGACTATGTTAAGTGTTTTAAACGCAAATGTGACTAAGTTAGCTAAGAGATTTGATAAATCTGAGTCTAAGAACCAGACATGGAGGATGCTTTGTCACAGGTTCAGGCTCCTTCGGGTCACAGAAACGGCCATTTACCCAGATAGCCGATACCGGCACGGACTCTGATTCCAGTGTCGACTATAGTGATGCCAGATTACATCCAAAACTGGCTAAGAGTATTCAGTACATGATTGTGGCAATAAAATATGTTTTACATCTCACTGAGGACCCCACTGTTCCTGATACTAGGGTCTGTATGTATAAAGGAAAGAAACCTGAGGTAACGTTTCCTCCCTCTCATGAGCTGAATGCACTTTTTGAAAAAGCTTGGGAAAATCCTGACAAAAGGATTCATGTTCCCAAAAGAATTCCAGTGGCATATCTGTTCCCTTCTGGGACAGGGAAAGGTGGGAGTCAATCCCCACGGTAGACAAGGCTTTGTCGCGTCTATCCAAAAAAGTGGCGCTCCCGTCCCCTGACACGGCAGCCCTAAAGGATCCTGCGGATCGTAAGCAGGAAAATACACTGAAATCTATTTGTCACTACGGGGTCGCTACTCAGGCCTGCCGTTGCTGCGGCATGGATGAGTAGCGCTATTGAACGGTGGGCAGATTACTTATCATCTGGGGTAGATTCCCTAGACAGAGAGAGTGTGCTTTTGACTCTGGGTCACATCAGGGACGCTGTAGCATATTTAAAAGAAGCTGTAAGGGATATTGGCCTTTTGGGATCAAGGGCCAATGCCATGGTGGTCTCGGCTAGGAGAGCGTTGTGGATTCATCAATGGAATGCTGACGCTGACTCTAAGAAGGCGATGGAGTCGTTACCGTTTAACGGTAGGGTCTTGTTTGGCGAAGGCCTCACTGACCTGGTGTCTACGGCTACCGCGGGGTAAGTCATCATTTTTACCTTATGTTCCAGCACAACAGAAGAAAATGCCCCACTATCAGATGCAGTCCTTTCGGCCCAATAAATTCAAAAAAAGACTAGGGTTCTCCTTCCTTGCTGCGAGAGGAAGAGGAAGGGGAAAGAGGTCGCAGGCGGCGGCAAGTTCCCAAGAGCAGAAGTCCTCTCCGGCTTCTACCAAATCCACCGCATGACGCTGGGGCTCCGTTGCGGGAGTCCACACCAGTGGGGGCACGTCTCAAACTCTTCAGTCAGGTCTGGGTGCACTCGGACCTGGATCCTTGGATAGTAGACTTAGTAACCCAGGGGTATAAGTTGGAGTTTCAAGACGTGCCCCCTCACCGATTTTTCAAATCGGCCTTGCCATCTTCTATTCCAGAAAGGGAGCTAGTAAGCGCTGCAATACTAAAGTTGTGTCAAAATCAAGTGATTGTCACGGTGCCCCCGTCTCAACAGGGGGAAGGGTTTTATTCGAGCCTGTTCGTCGTCCCGAAGCCAGATGGCTCAGTCAGACCGATTCTAAACCTAAAATCCCTCAATGTCTTTCTGAAAAGATTCAAGTTCAAGATGGAGTCTCTACGAGCAGTGATCTCCAGTCTGGAGGAGGGGGATTTTATGGTGTCGGTCGACATAAAAGATGCCTACTTACATGTCCCCATATATCCTCCACATCAGGCTTTGCTGTGCAGGATTGTCATTACCAATTTCAGACGTTGCCGTTTGGTCTGTCCACGGCTCCGAGGATTTTCACCAAGGTAATGGCGGAGATGATGGTTCTGCTGCGCAAGCAGGGAATCACAATTATCCCGTACTTGGACGATCTCCTCATAAAGGCGAGGTCCAAGGAGCAATTGTTGAAGAATGTTGCAGGGTGTTTCAGTGGAACCTGCTGGACCAGTGGTCCGGGTCTCACCTGGACATGCACCGGAAAATAATTCTATCTCCCAGGACCAGAATTTCCCTTCTGTGGTGGCTGCACAGTTCTCACCTTCTGGAGGGACGCAGGTTCGGGATTCAGGATTGGATCCTGGTGACCACGGATGCAAGCCTTCGAGCTGGGGAGCAGTCACACAGAAACTTTCAGGAAAAGTGGTCAAGCCAGGAAGCTTGTCTACACATAAACATTCTGGAATTAAGAGCCATCTACAACGGCATACTGCAAGCAGAACATCTTCTTCAAGGTAGGCCGGTCTTGATTCAGTCAGATAACGTGACAGCGGTGGCGTACATAAACCGCCAAGGCGGAACAAAAAGCAGAGCGGCGATGGCCTCGGCCACGAAGATTCTTCACTGGGCGGAAAGACATGCCAGCGCTCTGTCAGCGGTCTTCATTCCAGGAGTGGACAACTGGGAAGCAGACTTCCTCAGCAGAAACTATCTCCATCCAGGAGAGTGGGGTCTTCATCAAGAGGTCTTTGCAGAAGTGACAAGTCGTTGGGGAGTTCCTCAAGTGGACATGATGGCGTCCCGCCTCAACAAGAAACTTCAGAGATTTTGTTCCAGGTCGAGGGACCCTCAGGCGATAGCGGTAGACGCCCTAGTGACACCGTGGGTGTTTCAGTCGGTCTATGTGTTCCCTCCACTTCCACTCATTCCAAAGGTGATAAATTATAAGAAGAACAAGGATTCAGGCGATCCTCATTGTTCCAGATTGGCCAAAAAGGGCTTGGTATCCAGATCTTCAGGAATTGTTCATAGAAGATCCCTGGCCTCTTCCTCTTTGGGAGGACCTGTTACAACAGGGGCCGTGCGTGTATCAGGACTTACCGCGGCTGCGTTTGACAGCGTGGCGGTTGAACGCCAAATCCTAGCCCGAAAGGGTATTCCCAGTAAAGTCATTCCTACACTACTTCAGGCTAGAAAAGAAGTGACGGCAAAGCATTACCACCGTATTTGGAGAAAATATGTGTCTTGGTGTGAATCCAAGAAGGCTCCTACGGAAGAATTTCACCTGGGGCATTTGCTCCATTTCCTACAAGCAGGTGTGGATGCAGGCCTAAAGTTAGGCTCTATTAAAGTACAGATTTCGGCCTTGTCGATCTTTTTTCAAAAAGAATTGGCCTCCCTTCCAGAAGTTCAGACCTTCGTAAAAGGCGTGCTGCACATCCAACCTCCCTTTGTGCCCCCAGTGGCACCATGGGACCTTAACGTGGTGTTGCAATTTTTGCAATCACATTGGTTTGAATCTTTGCGCAAGGTTGAGTTAAAATTGTTGTTGGCCTTGGCGTCTGCAAGGCGAGTGTCTGAGTTGGCGGCTTTGTCTCACAAAAGCCCTTATTTGATTTTCCATGCTGATAGAGTGGAGTTGAGAACCCGCCAGCAATTTTTTCCAAAAGTGGTTTCATCATTTCATATTAACCAGCCAATTGTGGTGCCAGTGGCTACTGACGCCTTGGCAGAGTCAAAGTCTCTCGATGTGGTCAGAGCTTTGAAGATCTATGTCGCCAGAACGGCGCAGATTAGGAAAACAGAGGCTCTGTTTGTCCTGTGGGCTCCCAACAAGATTGGGGCTCCTGCTTCTAAGCAGACTATTGCGCGCTGGATTTGTAATACGGTTCAGCAGGCTCATTCTACGGCAGGATTGCAGTTACCGAAATCGGTGAAAGCCCATTCTACCAGAAAGGTGGGCTCATCCTGGGCGGCTGCCCGGGGAGTCTCGGCGTTACAACTTTGCCGAGCTGCTACTTGGTCGGGTTCAAACACCTTTGCGAAGTTTTACAAGTTTGATACTCTGGCTGAGGAGGACCTCTTGTTTGGTCAATTGGTGCTGCAGAGTCATCCGACTCTCCCGCCCGTTCTAGAGCTTTGGTATAAACCACATGGTTCTTTGAAGCATCCTCTAGGACGTATGAGAAAATAGGATTTTAATACCTACCGGTAAATCCTTTTCTCTTAGTCCGTAGAGGATGCTGGGCGCCCGTCCCAGTGCGGGCCGTATCTGCAGTTTGGTTATAGTTACGCTCATGTTGCGTGGAGTTCAGTCAATCTGTGACTGTTGTTGGTCATGCCGTTGCATGCATTGTTGTTGAATGCCATGTTGTACGGCGTGTTAGTGGTGTGAGCTGGTATGTATCTCACCTTAGTTTTAAATAATTAAATAAATCCTTTTCCTCGAAATGTCCGTCTCCCTGGGCACAGTTCCTATAACTGGAGTCTGGAGGAGGGGCATAGAGGGAGGAGCAAGTTCACACCCATTCAAAGTCTTATAGTGTGCCCATGTCTCCTGCGGATCCCGTCTATACCCCATGGTTCTTGAAGCATCCCCAGCATCCTCTACGGACTAAGAGAAAAGGATTTACCGGTAGGTATTAAAATCCTATTTCTCTGACGTCCTAAGTGGATGCTGGGACTCCGTAAGGATAATGGGGAATAGCGGCTCCGCAGGAGACTGGGCACAACTAAAAGAAAGCTTTAGACTACTGGTGTGCACTGTCTCCTCCCACTATGACCCTCCTCCAGACTCCAGTTAGAATCTTGTGCCCGGCTGAGCTGGATGCACACTAGGGGCTCTCCTGAGCTCCTAGAAAGAAAGTATATTTAGGTTTTTTATTTTACAGTGAGATCTGCTGGCAACAGACTCACTGCAGCGAGGGACTAAGGGGAGAAGAAGCGAACCTACCTGACTGGAGGTAGCTTGGGCTTCCTAGGCTACTGGACACCATTAGCTCCAGAGGGATCGAACACAGGACCCAACCTCGATCGTTCGGTCCCGGAGCCGCGCCGCCGGCCCCCTTACAGAGCCAGAAGCGAGAAGTGTTCCGGAAAATCGGCGGCAGAAGACTTCTGTCTTCAACAAGGTAGCGCACAGCACTGCAGCTGTGCGCCATTGCTCCTCATGCACACCTCACACTCCGGTCACTGATGGGTGCAGGGCGCTGGGGGGGGGGCGCCCTGAGGGCAATATAATACACCTTGGCTGGCAAATCTACACCATATATAGTCAGGAAGGCTATATAGGTGTGAAAATACCCCTGCCAGAATTCCTGAAAAAGCGGGAGAAGTCCGCCGGAAAAGGGGCGGGGCTACCTCCCTCAGCACACTGGCGCCATTTTTCCCTCACAGCTCCGCTGGAAGGACGCTCCCTGGCTCTCCCCTGCAGTGTCAAGCTACATAAGGGTAAAAAAGAGAGGGGGGGGCACTAAATTTAGGCGCAGTATATATAATATAAGCAGCTATAAGGGAAAAAACACTCATTTATAGTGGGATCCCTGTGTTATATAGCTCTGGTGTGTGCTGGCATACTCTCTCTCTGTCTCCCCAAAGGGCTTTGTGGGGTCCTGTCCTCTGTCAGAGCATTCCCTGTGTGTATGCGGTGTGTCGGTACGGCGGTGTCGACATGTTTGATGAGACTTATGTGGAGGCGGAGCAGATGCCTATAAATGTGATGTCACCCCCTGCGGGGCCGACACCTGAGTGGATGGTTATGTGGAAGGAACTACGTGACAGTGTCGACTCCTTACATAAAAGGTTTGACGACATACCAAATATGGGACAGCCGGCTTCTCAGCCTGTGCCTGCCCAGGCGTCTCAAAAGCCATCAGAGGTTCTAAAACGCCCGCTACCTCAGATGGCAGACACAGATGTCGACACGGATACTGACTCCAGTGTCGACGACTATGAGACTAATGTAACTTCCAATAGGGCCACACGTTACATGATTGAGGCAATGAAAAATGTGTTGCACATCTCTGATGTTACCCCCGGTACCACAAAAAAGGGTATTATGTTTGGAGAGAAAAGATTACCAGTAGTTTTTCCTCCATCTGAGGAATTAAATGAAGTGTGTGAAGAAGCGTGGGCTTCCCCCGATAAGAAACTAATAATTTCTAAAAGGTTACTAATGGCGTACCCTTTCCCGCCAGAGGATAGGTCACGTTGGGAAACATCCCCTAGGGTGGATAAAGCGCTCACACGCTTGTCAAAGAAGGTGGCACTACCGTCTCCGGATACGGCCGCCTTAAAGGAACCTGCTGATAGAAAGCAGGAGGCTATCCTGAAGTCTGTATATACACACCCACAGGTATTATACTGAGACCAGCTATTGCTTCAGCATGGATGTGCAGTGCTGCAGCTGCGTGGTCAGATTCCCTGTCGGAAAATATTGATACCCTAGACAGGGACACTATTGCTAACCGTAGAGCATATTAAAGACGCAGTCTTATACATGAGAGATGCACAGAGGGATATTTGCCGGCTGGCATCTAAAATAAGTGCAATGTCCATTTCTGCCAGGAGAGGGTTATGGACTCGGCAGTGGACAGGTGATGCAGACTCAAAAAGGCACATGGAAGTTTTGCCTTATAAAGGTGAGGAGTTGTTCGGGGATGGTCTCTCGGACCTAGTTTCCACAGCAACTGCTGGGAAATCTGCATTTTTACCCCATGTTCCCTCACAGCCAAAGAAAGCACCGTATTATCAGGTACAGTCCTTTCGGCCCCATAAGGGCAAGCGGGTTAAAGGCGCGTCCTTTCTGCCCAGAGGTAGAGGGAAAAAGCTGCAGCATACAGCCAGTTCCCAGGAGCAAAAGTCCTCCCCCGCTTCCTCCAAGTCCGCCGCATGACGCTGGGGCTCCACAGGCGGAGCCAGGTACGGTGGGGGCCCGTCTCAAAAATTTCAGCGATCAGTGGGCTCGCTCACGGGTGGATCCCTGGATCTTTCAAGTAGTATCTCAGGGGTACAAGCTGGAATTCGAGACGTCTCCCCCCCGCCATTTCCTCAAATCTGCCTTGCCAACAACTCCCTCAGGCAGGGAGGCAGTGATAGAGGCAATTCACAAGCTGTATTCCCAGCAGGTGATAGTAAAAGTGCCCCTACTTCAACAAGGACGGGGTTACTATTCCACAATGTTTGTGGTACCGAAACCGGACGGTTCGGTGAGACCCATTTTAAATTTGAAATCCTTGAACACATATATAAAAAAATTCAAGTTCAAGATGGAATCGCTCAGGGCGGTTATTGCAAGCCTGGACGAGGGGGATTACATGGTATCGCTGGACATCAAGGATGCTTACCTGCATGTCCCCATTTACCATCCTCACCAGGAGTACCTCAGATTTGTGGTACAGGATTGTCATTACCAATTCCAGACGTTGCCGTTCGGTCTATCCACGGCTCCGAGGGTCTTTACCAAGGTAATGGCCGAAATGATGATTCTCCTTCGAAAGAAGGGAGTTTTAATTATCCCGTACTTGGACGATCTCCTGATAAAGGCGAGGTCCAGGGAGCAGTTGTGGGTCGGGGTAGCACTATCTTGGGAGGTGCTACAACAGCACGGCTGGATTCTAAATATTCCAAAGTCACAGCTGGTCCCTACGACACGTCTACTGTTCCTGGGGATGGTTCTGGACACAGAGCAGAAAAAAGTGTTTCTCCCGGAGGAGAAGGCCAAGGAGCTGTCATCTCTAGTCAGAGGCCTCCTAAAACCAAAACAGGTGTCGGTGCATCACTGCACGTGGATCCTGGGAAAGATGGTAGCTTCCTACTAAGCAATTCCATTCGGCAGATTTCATGCAAGAACCTTTCAGTGGGACCTGTTGGACAAGTGGTCCGGATTGCATTTTCAGATGCATCGGCTGATAACCCTGTCTCCAAGGACCAGGGTGTCTCTGCTGTGGTGGCTGCAGAGTGCTCATCTTCAAGAGGGCCGCAGATTCGACATACAGGACTGGGTCCTGGTGACCACAGATGCCAGCCTTCGAGGCTGGGGGGGCAGCCACACAGGGAAGAAACTTCCAAGGACTATGGTCAAGTCAGGAGACTTCCCTACACATAAATATTCTGGAACTGAGGGCCATTTACAATGCCCTAAGTCAGGCAAAACCCCTGCTTCAAAACCAGCCGGTACTGATCCAGTCAGACAACATCACGGCGGTCGCCCATGTAAACCGACAGGGCGGCACGAGAAGCAGGACGGCGATGGCAGAAGCCACAAGGATTCTCCAATGGGCGGAAAATCACGTGTTAGCACTGTCAGCAGTGTTCATTCCGGGAGTGGACAACTGGGAAGCAGACTTCCTCAGCAGGCACGACCTCCACCCGGGAGAGTGGGGACTTCATCCAGAAGTCTTCCAACTGATTGTAAACCGTTGGGAAAGGCCACAGGTGGACATGATGGCGTCCCGCCTAAACAAAAAGCTAGAAAGATATTGCGCCAGGTCAAGGGACCCGCAGGCGATAGCTGTGGACGCTCTAGTGACACCGTGGGTGTACCGGTCGGTTTATGTGTTCCCTCCTCTTCCTCTCATACCAAAGGTACTGAGGATAATAAGGAGAAGAGGAGTAAGAACTATACTCATTGTTCCGGATTGGCCAAGAAGAGCTTGGTACCCGGAACTTCAAGAAATGATCTCAGAGGACCCATGGCCTCTGCCGCTCAGACAGGACCTGCTGCAGCAGGGGCCCTGTCTGTTCCAAGACTTGCTGCGTTTGACGGCATGGCGGTTGAACACCGGATCCTGAAGGAAAAGGGCATTCCGGAGGAAGTCATTCCTACGCTGATTAAAGCTAGGAAAGAAGTAACCGCAAACCATTATCACCGCATATGGCGAAAATATGTTGCGTGGTGTGAGGCCAGGAAGGCCCCAACGGAAGAATTTCAGCTGGGCCGTTTCCTGCACTTCCTACAGTCAGGGGTGACTATGGGCCTAAAATTGGGTTCCATTAAGGTCCAGATTTCGGCTCTATCGATTTTCTTCCAGAGAGAACTGGCTTCACTACCTGAAGTTCAAACTTTTGTTAAGGGAGTGCTTTATATTCAGCCCCCTTTTGTGCCTCCAGTGGCACCTTGGGATCTCAACGTGGTGTTGGATTTCCTAAAGTCACATTGGTTTGAGCCACTTAAAACCGTGGAATTGAAGTATCTCACGTGGAAAGTGGTCATGTTGTTGGCCTTGGCTTCGGCCAGGCGTGTGTCAGAATTGGCGGCTTTGTCATGTAAAAGCTCTTATCTGATTTTCCATATGGATCGGGCAGAATTGAGGACTCGTCCCCAATTTCTCCCTAAGGTGGTATCAGCCTTTCATCTGAACCAACCTATCGTGGTGCCTGCGGCTACTAAAGACTTGGAGGCTTCCAAGTTGTTGGACGTAGTCAGGGCCCTGAAAATGTATGTTTCCAGGACAGCTGGAGTCAGAAAGACTGACTCGCTATTTATCCTGTATGTGCCCATCAAGTTGGGTGCACCTGCTTCAAAGAAGACTATTGCTCGCTGGATCTGTAGTACGATTCAGCTTGCACATTCTGCGGCTGGACTGCCGCATCCTAAATCAGTGAAAGCCCATTCCACGAGGAAGGTGGGCTCTTGGGCGGCTGCCCGAGGGGTCTCGGCTCTACAACTTTGCCGAGCAGCTACTTGGTCGGGGTCAAACACATTTGATAAATTTTACAAGTTTGACACCCTGGCTGAGGAGGACCTAGAGTTTGCCCATTCGGTGCTGCAGAGTCATCCGCACTCTCCCGCCCGTTTGGGAGCTTTGGTATAATCCCTATGGTCCTTACGGAGTCCCAGCATCCACTTAGGACGTCAGAGAAAATAAGAATTTACTCACCGGTAATTCTATTTCTCGTAGTCCGTAGTGGATGCTGGGCGCCCATCCCAAGTGCGGATTGTCTGCAATACTTGTATATAGTTATTGTTTAACTAAAGGGTTATTGTTGAGTTATCTGTTGAGAGGCTCAGTTGTTATCATACTGTTAACTGGGTATTGTATCACGAGTTATACGGTGTGATTGGTGTGGCTGGTATGAGTCTTACCCGGGATTCAAAATCCTTCCTTATTGTGTCAGCTCTTCCGGGCACAGTATCCTAACTGAAGTCTGGAGGAGGGTCATAGTGGGAGGAGCCAGTGCACACCAGTAGTCTAAAGCTTTCTTTTAGTTGTGCCCAGTCTCCTGCGGAGCCGCTATTCCCCATGGTCCTTACGGAGTCCCAGCATCTACTACGGACTACGAGAAATAGAATTACCGGTGAGTAAATTCTTATTTTTATCTGCTATTCTAGTTGATCCAAGGAATGGTGAAAGTAGCAATCAGAAGAACCTATCCAATTCAAGCATGCAGGATGATCTACCCTCTTACGCAAACCAGAGTGGTCTGGGTGAATCTTCCACAATCATTGGTGGTGGATTGTTCAGTAGTAAAAAATTTTTGGTGCTGGGTTTTGTTGAGGAAGATGAAGCTTGTATCATAGACATAATAAAGAAGAATGATGGGAAAGTGCTATCTACACAGAAGAGAATCATCGCTGATTATGCTTTGGTGCCTTTATTGGGCTGTGAAGTGGAGGCTACAGTTGGAGAAGTTGTGACTAATGCCTGGTTGGTAAGAAACAACATCTAATAACATTTTAAACAGTATCTTAAATTATCATAGCCTTTTAATAATGCCAGATAGCAACAAGTTCATACTTTTCTAGTAGATGTCATTGTACTTTTATAAAACAACCTAATGCAAAAACTCATTCTTGGGTGTACTGGTGAAAATAGTATATGGTGTGAGGAGTCTGGCACTTTTTCAAGACTGCTGCTTAAACTCTTGCTCCTACAACTCGATACCCCGATTGTATGAGCCAGCATGAGATGGCATTCCTTTATGCTGGGATGTTAGCCTTGCTTATTTTTATAGTGTTTAAGTGTTTTATTATCAAGGAGCAGGAAGATGGACAAAACTCACGGTCACCTGCTGGCACTGGTAAGTAGGCTCAGGGACAGCTGCCTGTTACAGGCAGTTCAACTGTGGAGGCTTAGGTCTTCCATTCTTGCGAGGCCTTAGGGGGAGGTTCCAGCACTGCTCCTCCTTTTGCACAATTCTCAGCTAGAATGTCCAATAAAAAGTATCCCCTTGAACACTACACAGTGTCTCTGAGGCAGCAGTGTGCATGTAAGCAGATAAGTGTTCTGTGGCCAACAGCCTATAACTCTCCTTCTCCATCCCTACAATTAAGACTACAGGGAAGTTTAGAGAGGGTAGAATTAGGAAAGTAGAAATTGTGTTTTTCATAAAAATCATTACAAAAAGTACAAAGTAAAATTTCTTTGTGAGGCGTCCATAGACAAGATTACCCTTTCTGCCAGGGGTATGGTTTCAGTGGAGAGGACAGAGGACTGTTTGCATGTTTAGGTGGTGGAACCACAATCAGTTATTTGGCAAGACTTACTGTTGAGATCACTTTTCATCAAGACCAGAGAACAAGAGGTTTAACTTCCTCTCAACAGCACTTGAAATCAGTTTCCAGGAATTATAATGCATATACTTCAAGGCAATCCATTCAGGAGTAAGAAAAGGAAGCCTTGGCATCATCTTTGTTTGCTCAACTTCCAATGATTTCTGAAGTTTGCATACTTTCAACTTATCAAGAGGTCTGGTCTCTGACAGTCTATGGAATCTGCAGTACACCTTTGAGTTAGCAAGGCAACCGGCACAGTTTATGGCAGCCCGAACTCACACAGAGCTATTCGTGGCCCCATATGGGGATCTCGGCTGAATTCGGCCTGCAAGGGGTGTGAGATGCTGTTCCTTTGCTGGCATTGAAATGCTATGGCAGATCACACCCATCCCATCTAATTGGCTTGACACCTTTTGAGTGCGTTCTACAGGGCAACACCAACCTCCTGTGCACACAGGGCTTAGGCCTCAGAAGATGACCTCTGCATGCAACATCTTCTGGATGCTCTGTTTTAAGGAAAATCTATTTTACGGCACTATATATTTCTCTGACGTCCTAGTGGATGCTGGGACTCCGTCAGGACCATGGGGAATAGCGGCTCCGCAGGAGACAGGGCACAAAATTTAAAAGTTTGACCACTAGGTGGTGTGTACTGGCTCCTCCCCCTATGACCCTCCTCCAAGCCTCAGTTAGGTTTTTGTGCCCGTCCGAGCAGGGTGCAATCTAGGTGGCTCTCCTAAAGAGCTGCTTAGAAAAAGTTTGTTAGGTTTTTTATTTTCAGTGAGTCCTGCTGGCAACAGGCTCACTGCAACGAGGGACTTAGGGGAGAAGAAGTGAACTCACCTGCGTGCAGGATGGATTTGCTTCTTAGGCTACTGGACACTAGCTCCAGAGGGACGATCACAGGTACAGCCTGGATGGGTCACCGGAGCCGCGCCGCCGACCCCCTTGCAGATGCCGAATAGAGAAGAGGTCCAGAAACCGGCGGCAGAAGACGTCTCAGTCTTCATGAGGTAGCGCACAGCACTGCAGCTGTGCGCCATTGCTCTCCGCACACTTCACACCAGCGGTCACTGAGGGTGCAGGGCGCTGGGGGGGGCGCCCTGGGCAGCAATGTAATATACCTATTCTGGCTAAAATATCACATATAGCCCCTGGGGCTATATGGATGTATTTAACCCCTGCCAGGTTTCAAAAAAACCGGGAGAAGAAGCCCGCCGAAAAGGGGGCGGGGCCTATTCTCCTCAGCACACAGCGCCATTTTCCTGCCCAGCTCCGCTGCGAGGAAGGCTCCCAGGACTCTCCCCTGCACTGCACTACAGAAACAGGGTAAAAACAGAGGGGGGGGGGCACTTATTGGCGATATTTATAATATTTGAGCTGCTATAAAGGGGAACACACTTATTAAGGTTGTCCCTATATATATTTATAGCGCTTGGGTGTGTGCTGGCAAACTCTCCCTCTGTCTCCCCAAAGGGCTAGTGGGGTCCTGTCTTCTATCAGAGCATTCCCTGTGTGTCTGCTGTGTGTCGGTACGTGTGTGTCGACATGTATGAGGACGATGTTGGCGTGGAGGCGGAGCAATTGCCTGTAATGGTGATGTCACCCCCTAGGGAGTCGACACCAGAATGGATGGCTTTGTTTATGGAATTACGGGATAGTGTCTGCACGCTACAAAAGTCTGTTGACGACATGAGACAGCCGGCAAACCAGTTAGTACCTGTCCAGGCGTCTCAGACACCGTCAGGGGCTGTAAAACGCCCTTTACCTCAGTCGGTCGACACAGACCCAGACACTGACACTGAATCCAGTGTCGACGGTGAAGAAACAAACGTATTTTCCAGTAGGGCCACACGTTATATGATCACGGCAATGAAGGAGGCTTTGCATATCTCTGATACTGCAAGTACCACAAAAAGGGGTATTATGTGGGGTCTGAAAAAACTACCTGTAGTTTTTCCTGAATCAGAGGAATTGAATGACGTGTGTGATGAAGCGTGGGTTACCCCTGATAAAAAACTGCTAATTTCAAAGAAGTTATTGGCATTATACCCTTTCCCGCCAGAGGTTAGGGCGCGCTGGGAAACACCCCCTAGGGTGGACAAGGCGCTCACACGTTTATCCAAACAAGTGGCGTTACCGTCTCCTGATACGGCCGCCCTCAAGGATCCAGCTGATAGGAGGCTGGAAAATACTCTAAAAAGTATATACACACATACTGGTGTTATACTGCGACCAGCAATCGCCTCAGCCTGGATGTGCAGTGCTGGGGTGGCTTGGTCGGATTCCCTGACTGAAAATATTGATACCCTGGATAGGGACAGTATTTTATTGACTATAGAGCAATTAAAGGATGCGTTCCTTTATATGCGAGATGCACAGAGAGATATCTGCACTCTGGCATCAAGAGTAAGTGCGATGTCCATATCTGCCAGAAGAAGTCTATGGACACGACAGTGGTCAGGCGATGCGGATTCCAAACGGCATATGGAAGTATTGCCGTATAAAGGAGAGGAATTATTTGGGGTCGGTCTATCGGATTTGGTAGCCACGGCAACAGCCGGGAAGTCCACCTTTTTACCTCAAGTCCCCTCCCAACAGAAAAAGCCGCAGTCTTTTCAGCCACAGTCCTTTCGTTCCTATAAGAACAAGCGAGCAAAAGGACATTCATATTTGCCCCGAGGCAAAGGAAAGGGTAAGAGACTGCACCAAGCAGCCCCTTCCCAGGAGCAGAAGTCCTCCCCGGCTTCTGCAAAGGCCTCAGCATGACGCTGGGACCTTACAAGCGGACTCAGGGGCGGTGGGGGGTCGCCTCAAGAATTTCAGCGCACAGTGGGCTCACTCGCAGGTGGACCCCTGGATCCTGCAGGTAGTATCTCAGGGTTACAGGTTGGAATTCGAGAAGTCTCCCCCTCGCCGGTTCCAAAAGTCTGCTTTGCCAACGTCTCCCTCCGACAGGGCGACGGTATTGGAAGCCATTCACAAGCTGTATTCTCAGCAGGTGATAGTCAAGGTACCCCTTCTACAACAGGGAAAGGGGTATTACTCCACGCTATTTGTGGTACCGAAGCCGGACGGCTTGGTAAGACCTATTCTAAATCTGAAATCTCTGAACCTGTACATACAAAAATTCAAGTTCAAGATGGAGTCACTTAGAGCAGTGATAGCGAATCTGGAAGTGGGGGATTTTATGGTGTCCTTGGACATCAAGGATGCTTACCTTCATGTCCCAATTTGCCCTTCACACCAAGGGTACCTCAGGTTCGTGGTACAAAACTGTCATGATCAGTTTCAGACGCTGCCGTTTGGATTGTCCACGGCACCCAGGGTCTTTACCAAGGTAATGGCCGAAATGATGATTCTTCTTCGAAGAGAAGGCGTATTAATTATCCCTTACTTGGACGATCTCCTGATAAGGGCAAGATCCAGAGAACAGCTGGAGGTCGGAGTAGCACTAACTCAAGTAGTGCTCCAACAGCACGGGTGGATTCTGAATTTTCCAAAATCCCAACTGATCCCGACGACACGTCTGCTGTTCCTAGGGATGATTCTGGACACTGTTCAGAAAAAGGTATTTCTTCCGGAGGAGAAAGCCAGGGAGTTATCCGAACTAGTCAGGAACCTCCTAAAACCAGGGACAGTGTCTGTGCATCAATGCACAAGAGTCCTGGGAAAAATGGTGGCTTCTTACGAAGCGATTCCATTCGGCAGATTCCATGCACAAATTTTTCAGTGGGATCTGCTAGACAAATGGTCCGGATCGCATCTGCAGATGCATCAGCGGATAAAATTGTCGACAAGGACAAGGGTCTCTCTGCTATGGTGGTTGCAGAGTACTCATCTGTTAGAGGGCCGCAGATTCGGCATACAGAACTGGGTCCTAGTGACCACGGATGCCAGCCTGAGAGGCTGGGGAGCGGTCACACGAGGAAGAAACTTCCAGGGCGTGTGGTCAAGCCTGGAAACGTCTCTTCACATAAATATACTGGAGCTAAGAGCAATCTACAATGCTCTAAGCCTGGCAAAACCTCTGCTTCAGGGTCAGCCGGTGTTGATCCAGTCGGACAACATCACGGCAGTCGCCCACGTAAACAGACAGGGCGGCACAAGAAGCAGGAGGGCAATGGCAGAAGCTGCAAGGATTCTTCGCTGGGCGGAAAATCATGTGATAGCACTGTCAGCAGTGTTCATTCCGGGAGTGGACAACTGGGAAGCAGACTTCCTCAGCAGACACGATCTTCACCCGGGAGAGTGGGGACTTCATCCAGAAGTCTTCCACATGATTGTGGTCCATTGGGAAAGACCAATGGTGGACATGATGGCGTCCCGCCTCAACAAAAAACTGGACAGGTATTGCGCCAGGTCAAGAGACCCTCAGGCAATAGCTGTGGACGCTCTGGTAACACCATGGGTGTACCAGTCAGTGTATGTGTTCCCTCCTCTGCCTCTCATACCCAAGGCACTGAGGATTATACGGCAAAGGGGAGTAAGAACGATACTCGTGGCTCCGGACTGGCCAAGAAGGACTTGGTACCCGGAACTTCAGGAGATGCTCACGGAAGATCCGTGGCCTCTACCTCTAAGAAGGGACCTGCTTCAGCAGGGACCGTGTCTATTCCAAGACTTACCGCGGCTGCGTTTGACGGCATGGCGGTTGAACGCCGGATCCTAAGGGAAAAAGGCATTCCGGAAGAGGTCATCCCTACCCTGGTCAAAGCCAGGAAGGAGGTGACTGCACAACATTATCACCGCATTTGGAGAAAATATGTTGCATGGTGTGAGGCCAGGAAGGCCCCGACAGAGGAATTTCAACTGGGTCGATTCCTACATTTCCTGCAAACAGGATTATCTATGGGCCTCAAATTAGGGTCCATTAAGGTTCATATTTCGGCCCTGTCGATATTCTTCCAGAAAGAATTGGCTTCAGTTCCTGAAGTTCAGACTTTTGTAAAAGGAGTACTACATATACAGCCCCCGGTTGTGCCCCCAGTGGCACCGTGGGATCTCAATGTAGTTTTGGATTTTCTCAAATCCCATTGGTTTGAGCCACTCAAATCGGTAGATTTGAAATATCTTACATGGAAAGTAACCATGCTACTGGCTCTGGCTTCAGCCAGGAGAGTGTCAGAATTGGCAGCTTTATCATATAAAAGCCCATATCTGATTTTCCATTCGGACAGGGCAGAATTGAGGACGCGTCCTCATTTTCTGCCTAAGGTGGTATCAGCGTTTCACCTGAACCAGCCTATTGTGGTGCCTGCGGCTACTAGCGATTTGGAGGATTCCAAGTTGCTGGACGTTGTCAGAGCATTGAAAATATATATTTCAAGGACGGCTGGAGTCAGAAAATCTGACTCGCTGTTTATACTATATGCACCCAACAAGCTGGGTGCTCCTGCTTCTAAGCAGACGATTGCTCGTTGGATTTGTAGCACAATTCAACTGGCACATTCTGTGGCAGGCTTGCCACAGCCTAAATCTGTCAAGGCCCACTCCACAAGGAAGGTGGGCTCATCTTGGGCGGCTGCCCGAGGGGTCTCGGCATTACAACTCTGCCGAGCAGCTACGTGGTCAGGGGAGAACACGTTTGTAAAATTCTACAAATTTGATACCCTGGCTAAGGAGGACCTGGAGTTCTCTCATTCGGTGCTGCAGAGTCATCCGCACTCTCCCGCCCGTTTGGGAGCTTTGGTATAATCCCCATGGTCCTGACGGAGTCCCAGCATCCACTAGGACGTCGGAGAAAATAAGATTTTACTCACCGGTAATTCTATTTCTCGTAGTCCGTAGTGGATGCTGGGCGCCCATCCCAAGTGCGGATTGTCTGCAATACTTGTACATAGTTATTGTTACAAAAAAATCGGGTTGTTTATTGTTGTGAGCCATCTTTTCAGAGACTCCTACGTTATCATACTGTTAACTGGGTTCAGATCACAAGTTGTACGGTGTGATTGGTGTGGCTGGTTTGAGTCTTACCCGGGATTCAAAATCCTTCCTTATTGTGTACGCTCGTCCGGGCACAGTATCCTAACTGAGGCTTGGAGGAGGGTCATAGGGGGAGGAGCCAGTACACACCACCTAGTGGTCAAACTTTTAAATTTTGTGCCCTGTCTCCTGCGGAGCCGCTATTCCCCATGGTCCTGACGGAGTCCCAGCATCCACTACGGACTACGAGAAATAGATTTATCGGTAAGTAAAATCTTATTTTTTCAGGGGTGTTTGTTTTGTGTGTTTTTGTTTTGTTTTTTACATTTCTTCCCTTTGTCGGTCTAATTTAAAGTTAAGCCAGTGGTTCCCAAACCTGGTCCTCAAGGCACCCTAACAGTCCAGCGTTTAAAGATAACCATGGATTAGTACAGATGGTTAGTTCAAAGTGACTGAAGTACTAATTAAGTCACCTGTAGCGAAGCATAGATATACTTAAAACCAGTAGTAGTATTATTATTATATTTATATAGCACTTTTCTCCTAATAGGACTCACCTTGTTGCATTATTGCTCCAACAAAGTATTTCAAGGAAATTGAATAGCCAATAATAATTCTCCCGCGTATTAACCTTTTTATACTACCAATCTATTAAGCAACGCTTTACAAAGGATATTTAAACAATTGAATCAGTCCCTGACTTGATGGAGATTTCAGTCTAAAGTCCCTACTTTCCTAACTATGCTTATGGACTGTGAAAGGAAAGTTGAGTACCTGGAGAAACCCTATGCAGACGTGATGAGTGGGGAAATTGCCACACAGGAGGCAATTCAGTAAGATACCAGTTAACATTGCGCATGTTTCACAGGATATTTTCATGAAGCGTCAATTAGAAACACAGATGTGGTGTATTAACTATGCAGTGTGCAGCCTATGTGAAGTATCACCCTAAACCTCCAATAAAGTGACAAATAAGATAGCAGGACAGTGTAGATGGCTGTTATCGGCCATAGCTCAGTATTTGAGGCAGTTAAATTGTGTCAAATAGCTGATTTCTGCAACTTTTAAAAAAATGAGGTGTGTTTCAGCAAGTTAAAAAGGAGTTGAGTATCTGAGGTGCATCAAAGTGTGTCTGGAGTGATCTTTAAATGTTTGTATACAACTTTGTAAAAAGTTGGAAAAGAAAACCCTTGTAACTCTTCAAGTTCAAAAACAGCTTTCCGGCAATCTAATACATCAACATACATTTTCCATCATTTAACCCATTTTTCACCTGAAAAATGACATGTCTTTATTGGCCAGATTTTCTTATTTAAAATAATATATTATTCATTGGGAGGGGTTTCCCAGGGTGTACTGCATTGTGTCCAGATATTTGTGCCTTAAAATTTGTGTAACTCCCATGTAAAGTTAAAACAGATTTCTTATTGAATAGCAGAAAATCGTGTCTGCTGGTTTGTAGCCTGCGTTAAACAAGCTTTGACCACCTCACTGCTAATTGAATTTTCTAAATAGTCAAGAAATACTAGAATAGTTGCGCAGTGAGAAATGTGTACTGTACATATTTCTCTTTCATCCATCTGGGGGACGCTGTGCACTTACTGATGGGTTAGAGTATGTGGGTAGGGAGTTTGGCACAGAACCTATAGAAACTAACTCCTCCCCCCTCTGACCCCTCCCATCTCCAGCCTGAACAACAAGCACCTTAGTTTTAGTTTTGTGCCTGTGGAGTACAGGCACAGTTTTTTGCCTATAGCTTTTAGTTAGGTATCTTTTATTTGCTTTTGGTGAGGTAGTTAGTCCCTGTATACAGGTGGCAGGTACAGCTAGAGTGGGGTTAGCTAGATTAAGTAATTTGTTCCCACTCTACATGACCTCTGGATAGTCACCATACTAAGGTCACTGGGGCTCTCTATCCGGACAGGGGGGGTCATTGCGAGTTGATCGTAGCTGTGCTAAACTTAGCACAGCTACGATCATCTTTCCTGATATGCGGGGGGATGCCCAGCACGGGGCTAGTCCGCCCCGCATGTCAGTCTGGCCCCCCTCGCAGAAGTGCAAAGGCATCAGCTTTAGCGTGCTGGCCCGGGAGCTACTCCTCACTCCCTGGCCTTCAGCGGCTGCGTATGATGTCACGCAGCCGCTGTGGCCCGCCCCCCGTTTGGTCCGACCACGCCTGCGTTGGCCGGACCGCGCCTACAAAACGGTGGGCATACGCCGCCGTTTCGCCCCCTCCCGCCCATCGATCGCCTCTGCCTGTCAATCAGGCAGGGGCGATCGCTGTCCTGCTACGGCCTTTGGCCATCCCGCAGGCGCACTACGGCCCCGACCATTGCGCAGCAGGGACCCGTTCGCTCTGCTGCGTTAAAATGCAGTGAGCGAACGGGTTGGAATGGCCCCCCGGGATCCGAGGAGGCACTGTTAAGGTAGGACAACCACAATCCGTCTTGGCAGCGTTGGGCTGTTCCTTCTATTATGATGTATGTATATGCAGTGTGTCGTCCCCCCCCCCCCCCCCCTCTTATCTGTGATTGTGTGTGTGTGTGTGCAGCAGACTAACAGCGGGATCGCTTGGTGCAGAGGACGCGCTGTTATTTTTACCGCTTTCTTACAACACTGAAGGGAGGCAGCGGGCTTGTACACAGGCGGAGCGGGACTGAAGGGGAGATAATCACTTCCCGCCGGATGGTCCGTGACGGAGCCGCGAAAGTCCTTTTGCTTAATGGGAGCCGCCGTCCTTTTACTGAAGTTTGTCTACTGTAGAGGAGCTGCGGTCCATCTACTGAAGGGGATATTACGGACAGCCGCGGCGGTGAAACTCAAGGGGAAGTAAACACTTCCCGCTTTGCTGTTCCTCTCACACAACAGCCTACTGCCTGTGTAGGAGGTCTTGATCTTCAGGTGCCATCTTCCCCACGCTGACTGTGCTCCAGCTTCTCACTCTGTTTAGACAGACGGGGACCAGGCAACAGTATGTATTATAGTTATCCCTGTGTTTGTTTTTGCTGTTTTTCTATATTTGTATAGACTGTAATATAGTTTTATAATCCTTACTTATTGTGGGGTTTACTGTTAGTATCTAACTCACCCTGTTTTTCACACAGGAGGGGTTTATATTTTACAGAGCACATTATTAGAAGAGAGTTTTACCTTAGTTTTAATTCTCTATTGTGCAGGTTTTTTTTACTTGTTGCTTCTTTATTGAACCACTTGTAAGAATTTGTAATATGGCCAATAAGCCGGACATATCTGTAAAAGGGAAGCAGGCTCTGTTGTTTATTTTGTCTGTTCACAGTGTAATTCTAAACTTTCAAAGGATAGCACGGACCCAGATACTCTCTGTACTACATGCTCTGAAACACCGGTTGTGGACCAGCAGGGAGGGTCTGCGGATCAGTCTATACCTATGTAGGCCAAGAACATTGCTGATGCTATAGCAGACTTGCGTCAGTCCCAATTGAGTACTGATTCTAGTCTGACTTCTGAGGACCCACTGTGGGCGAGAAATATGGGCTAGTGTCTCACTGACTAAGCTCAGTCCTTGAACAAGATAGTGACTTATTCGGGGAATTCTACTGCCACCAAACGCCTGCAGCCATTACATGCTATAACTTTCCCGGGGAGGAGTTAGTCCGTAACCTCTCCCTTACAGGAAGGTGAAGTAGACCCTGAGTGGTAGGATGCTTCGGCTTGGGAAGAGGAGGAGCTATTTACAAGATCAGGAGTCAGATTACTGATAGAAGCCATTCGTCAGACTCTTAATCTTCAGGATACGGCTGTGGCGGAGACTTCAACAGCCTTTTTCAAACGGCAGAAAAGACAAGTGTCTGTCTTTGCATTTTGTGGATATTTTAAAGGAGCCTGGCTTAAACCGGACTCTCGTTTTCAGGCTCCCAAGAAATTGAGATTTCTGTATCCATTTACAGAGGAGGACACAAAATTCTGGTAGACAGCCCCGAAGGTAGATGCCCCTATTACACACCTGGCGAAGGCTATGGTTATCCCTTCAGTGCAATCGGTGACCTTGAAGGATCCTACAGATAGGAAGTTAGAGACAATTCTTAAATCTATGTTTGCCCCTATCAGGTATTTCTCTAACGTCCTAGTGGATGCTGGGAACTCCGTAAGGACCATGGGGAATAGCGGGCTCCGAAGGAGGCTGGGCACTCTAGAAAGATCTTAGACTACCTGGTGTGCACTGGCTCCTCCCACTATGACCCTCCTCCAAGCCTCAGTTAGATTTCGTGCCCGGCCGAGGTTGGATGCACACTAGGGGCTCTCCTGAGCTCTTAGAAAGTTATAGTCTTAGAATTTGTTATTTTCAGTGAGACCTGCTGGCAACAGGCTCACTGCAGCGAGGGACTAAGAGGAGAAGAAGCGAACTCGCCTGCTTGCAGCCGGATTGGGCTTCTTAGGCTACTGGACACCATTAGCTCCAGAGGGATCGACCGCAGGCCCAGCCTTGATGTTCGGTCCCGGAGCTCCTCTCACACACTTCACACTCCGGTCACTGAGGGTGCAGGGCGCTGGGGGGGGGCGCCCTGAGGCAGCAATAAAAACACCTTGGCTGGCTAAAATACCTCAATATATGGCCCCAGGGGCTATATATGAGGTAAATACCCCTGCCAGAATTCCATAAAAAACGGGAGAATAGGCCGTGAAAAAGGGGCGGAGCCTATCTCCTCAGCATACTGGCGCCATTTTTCCCTCACAGCTCGGCTGGAGGGAAGCTCCCTGGCTCTTCCCTGCAATTCTACAGTACAGTAAGAGGGAAAAGAGAGGGGGGCATTAAAATTGGCACTGTATACAGTATATTATATAAAAGCTATTAGGGACATAACTCAGTTAGTCCCTGTATATATATAGCGCTCTGGTGTGTGCTGGCATACTCTTACTCTGTCCCCCCAAAGGGCTATTGTGGGTCCTGTCCTCGTTTAGAGCATTCCCTGTGTGTCTGCGGTGTGTCGGTACGGCTGTGTCGACATGTTGAATGAGGAGGCTTATATGGTGACAGAACAGAGGCCGATATATGTGATGTCGCCCCCTGTGGGGCCGACACCAGAGTGGATGGATTGGTGAAAGGTATTAACCGACAGTGTCAACTCCTTACATAAAAGGGTGGATGACGTAACAGCTGTGGGACAGCCGGCTTCGCAGCCCGCGCCTGCCCAGGCGTCTCAAAGGCCATCAGGGGCTCAAAAACGCCCGCTCTCTCAGATGGCAGACACAGATGTCGACACGGAGTCTGACTCCAGTGTCGACAAGGTGGAGACATATACACAATCCACTAGGAACATCCGTGACGTGATCCCGGCAAAAATATGTTGCATGGTGTGAGGCCGAAAGGGCCCCAACAGAGGAATTTCAACTAGGTCGATTTCTGCATTTCCTGCAAGCAGGAGTGACTATGGGCCTTAAATTGGGTTCCATTAAGGTACAGATCTCGGCTCTGTCGATTTTCTTTCAAAAAGAACTAGCTTCAGTACCTGAAGTTCAGACATTTATAAAAGGAGTGCTGCAGAGTCAGCCCCCGTTTGTGCCTCCTGTGGCACCTTGGGATCTCAACGTGGTGTTGAGTTGCTTAAAATCACATTGGTTTGAACCACTAAAAACCGTGGATCTGAAATATCTCACGTGGAAGGTGGTTATGTTATTGGCCTTGGCTTCTGCCAGGCGAGTATCAAAGTTGGCGGCTTTGTCTTGTAAAAGCCCTTATTTGATTTTCCATATGGATAGGGCAGAATTGAGGACTCGTCCCCAGTTTCTCCCAAAGGTGGTGTCAGCGTTTCACCTGAACCAGCCTATTGTGGTGCCTAGGCTACTAGGGACTTGGAGGACTCCAAGTTGCTAGACGTTGTCAGGGCACTGAAAATATATGTTTCCAGAACGGCTAGAGTCAGAAAATCTGACTCGCTGTTTATCCTATATGCACCTAACAAGCTGGGTGCTCCTGCTTCTAAGCAGACTATTGCTCGTTGGATTTGTAGTACAATTCAGCTTGCACATACTGTGGCAGGCCTGCCACAGCCAAAATCTGTCAATGCCCATTCCACAAGGAAGGTGGGCTCATCTTGGGCGGCTGCCCGAGAGGTCTCGGCTTTACAACTTTGCCGAGCAGCTACTTGGTCAGGGGCAAACACGTTTGCAAAATTCTACAAATTTGATACCCTGGCTGAGGAGGACCTGGAGTTCTCTCATTCAGTGCTGCAGAGTCATCCGCACTCTCCCGCCCGTTTGGGAGCTTTGGTATAATCCCCATGGTCCTTACGGAGTTCCCAGCATCCACTAGGACGTTAGAGAAAATAAGAATTTACTCACCGGTAATTCTATTTCTCGTAGTCCGTAGTGGATGCTGGGCGCCCATCCCAAGTGCGGTTTATCTGCAATACTTGTACATAGTTATTGTTAACTAAATCGGGTTATTGTTGAGCCATCTGTTGAGAGGCTCTATTGTTTCATACTGTTAACTGTGTTTCATATCACGAGTTGTACGGTGTGATTGGTGTGGCTGGTATGAGTCTTACCCGGGATTCAAAATCCTTCCTTATTGTGTACGCTCGTCCGGGCACAGTACCTAACTGAGGCTTGGAGGAGGGTCATAGTGGGAGGAGCCAGTGCACACCAGGTAGTCTAAGATCTTTCTAGAGTGCCCAGCCTCCTTCGGAGCCCGCTATTCCCCATGGTCCTTACGGAGTTCCCAGCATCCACTACGGACTACGAGAAATAGAATTACCGGTGAGTAAATTCTTATTTTCTCTACGTCCAATCCTTGTTGGCGCTTCAGTCGCCAGTATCTGCCTTAGCTGTGACAGTAGGAAGATCTCTCTGGCTTCAGGTGTGGAACGCTGACTCTGATTCAAAAAAGACTCTAACAGCCGCTCCCTTTGAAGGGGAGTTCCTTTATGGATCAGAACTAACAAAGATCATCTCCAATACTACTGAAGGCAAGAGCCCTTCTCTTCCGGTTGCTCCTCAAAAACCAAAATCCACGAAGTTTCGATCCTTTTGTACTCTGGGCAGGGGAAGTTTCCAGTCCTTTTGGGCCTTTTCAAGATTTCCACGTAAAGGAACATTCAGGGTAGAGGAACACAGGCAACTCGCAGACCAGCCATCAAGTCTACCGACAAGCCTACCGCATGACGCTTCGAGGTCTCCAGAGGGATCATTGGTGGTCGTGGGCTTGGTTACTGCAGTTGAAGTAAGTGTGGCTCCTGTCGAAACCAGATCGGTGGGTGACGGGTGTCATCTCACAGGGATATATCTTGGACCTCGAGGAGTCATAGTAACATAGTATCTGAGGTTGAAAAAGGACAATTGAGTTCAACCTATTTGTGGTCTCCTATGCATGATGATTTGACTAAAATTTCTGACTGATGCTGCTGTCAGCCGTTGCATTTTATCCCTATTTATAGTAACTATAATGCATGACTATGCACCATACCCCTGGATATCCTTATCCATTAGGAATTTATCTAACCCATTCTTAAAGGTGTTGACAGATTCCGCCATTACAACTCCCTCGGGCAGGGAATTCCAAACACGTATTGTCCTTACCGTGAAAAAGCCTTTACGCCGTATTGTGCGGAATCTCCTCTCCTCTAACCTGAGCGAGTGTCCACGAGTCCTCTGTGTTGATCTAACCAAAAACAGGTCCAGCGCAAGCTCTGTGTATTGTCCCCTTATATATTTGTAGATGTTGATCATATCCCCTCTTAGTCTCCGCTTTTCCAATGTAAACATGCCTAGTCTTTCAAGCCTTTCCTTGTATTCCATCGTCTCCATGCCCTTAATTAGTTTGGTCGCCCTCCTCTGTACCTTTTCTAGCTCCAGGATATCCTTTTTGTAGTACGGTGCCCAGGATTGTACACAGTATTCAAGGTGTGGCCTCACTAGTGATTTATATAACGGGAGTATAATACTCTCGTCCCTAGCATCAATACCCCGTTTTATGCATGCTAATATCTTATTAGCCTTCTTTGCTGCAGTCCTACTTTGGGTACTACTGCTTAGCTTGCTATCTATGAGGACACCTAAGTCCTTTTCCAGTACAGAATTCCCTAATTTTACCCCATTTAGTAGGTAGGTGTAATTTTTGTTCTTGTTACCACAGTGCATTACCTTACACTTGTCTGTGTTGAAGCGCATTCTCCATTTGGCTGCCCATGCTTCTAATTTAACTAAGTCGTTCTGAAGAGACTTGGCATCCTCCTCTGTATTTATAGCCTTACACAATTTGGTATCATCTGCAAAAATTGACACCATGCTCTCTAGACCTTCTGTTAGGTCGTTAATGAGAATATTGAACAATAGCGGTCCTAATACTGAGCCTTGCGGCACACCACTTAGCACTTCAGTCCAATTTGAAAAAGATCCATTAACCACAACACGCTGCTCCCTATTATCTAACCAGTTTTTGACCCAAGTGCATATTGTGCTTCCTAGCCCTGATTCTTGTAGCTTGTAGATAAGTCTCATGTGTGGTACAGTATCGAACGCTTTGGCAAAGTCTAAAAAGATTACATCCACGTCTTTACCCTGATCTAGGTTTGCGCTTACTGTTTCATAAAAGCCAAGTAAGTTGGTTTGACAGGATCTGTCCTTCATAAACCCATGTTGATTCCTTTTAATGACCTTATTGACTTCAAGGAACTTCTGAATACTATCTCTTAGAATACCTTCCAATACTTTCCCCACTATAGATGTAAGACTAACTGGTCTATAATTACCTGGTTCAACTTTACTTCCCTTTTTGAATATAGGCACTACTTCCGCTATACGCCAGTCTTTGGGAACCATACCTGATATAACTGAATCCTTAAAGATCAAAGATAGCGGTTTTGCCAGTTCAGAGTGAAGCTCCATTAGAACCCTTGGGTGAATACCATCGGGCCCTGGTGATTTATTAATCTTTAAATGTTTTAATCGGTCACAGACTACTTCCTCGCTTAAATAAGTACCTATCAGTGGGATATTCTCATTATTGAGATTGTGTGTCAGTCCCTGAATTGGGTCCTCTCTAGTGAATACTGTTGAAAAAAACTCATTTAGTGTGTCCGCTATGTCATTATCATTTTTGCTTAAGACTCCCAACTTGTCTTTTAAAGGGCCTATACTCTCCTTCTTTAATCTCTTGCTATTAATGTATTTAAAGATTTTTTGGGGATTCGCTTTGCTTTCCTTTGCTACTAGTTTTTCAGTTTCTACTTTAGCCGCTCTTATTTCCTTTTTGCAAATTTTGTTACATTCCTTATAGTGCTGAAATGACTCTGCTTCCCCGTCAGATTTGTATTTTTTAAATGCTCGCCTTTTCTTGCCCATAAGTTCCTTAATCTTTTTGTTAAGCCACATCGGTTTATGATTTTTATTCATTTTTTTGCTGCTCATAGGAATAAATTTGAGTGTATTTTTAGCTAGCAGGAATTTTAGTACCTCCCATTTCTCCGTAGTATTTTTTCCTAAAAACAAACCTTCCCATTCAATATCCCTGAAAAATACCCTCATCTTTTCAAAATTTGCTTTGCTAAAGTTTAGAGTCCTAGTTGAGCCAGTATAGGGCTGTTTATGGAAACTGATATTGAATGTGACCATATTGTGGTCGCTGTTTCCTATGGGTTCCCCTACTATAATACCTGATACCAAATCCCCATTGTTTGTTAATACCAGGTCTAAGATTGCATTGTACCTAGTTGGTTCCTCAATTAGTTGGACTAAGTAGTTATCATTAAGTGTGTTTAAAAACATATTGCCCCTAGCAGTATCACATGAATCGTTTTTCCAGTTTATCTCTGGATAGTTAAAATCTCCCATCACTACTATGTCTCCTACTCCTGCTGCTCTTTCAATTTGCTTTAGTAACAATTCCTCATCAGATGCGTTGATACCAGGCGGCCTATAGCATACACCGAATACTAACTTTTTTATTCCTTTTTCCCCGCATGCAATTTCTACCCACATCGATTTTTCATCACTCCTCTCCCAAGCAATCCCTCCAGACGACAACGGAGTAATTCTTCCGGTCCCCAAACAACAACAAGGTCAGGGCTTTTACTCGAGTATTTTTCTCGTAAACAAACCGGACGGTTCGTTTCTGCCCATTTTAAATCTAAAATGTCTAAATCCATATCTCTGCTCAGAAATTCATAATGGAATCTATTCGTTCAGTTATCAGCTCCATGGATCCGGAGGAATATTTGGCTTCCATAGACATAAAAGATGCCTACCTACATGTTCCCATTTGGAAAGGTCACCAACATCTTCTGAGATTTGCAGTCGGCCCTTGGCACTTTCAGGCTCTCCTGTTCGGTCTCTCCACGGCCTCGGGTGTTTACAAAAATCATGGCCCATATGGTTGCGGTACTGAGGTATCGGGGAGTAATATTGACTCCCTATCTGTTAATCACGCTCCATCAGAGACGCTTCTTCACCTGCACTTGTGGCTCACAATGGACACCCTGCAGTCATTCGGGTGGATAATAAACTTTCTAAAATCGTCACTGCTTCTTTCCCAAAAGCTGTTTCTAGGTCTCTTATTCGACACCAGGAGCCAGAAAGTGTTTCTTCCTCGGGACAAAATTCAAGACCTACGAACCAGAATCCGATCCCTGTTACAATTACCAATAGTCTCAGTTCTCAGATGCATACAGGTGTTAGGCAAGATGGTAGCAACCTTCGAGGCAGTGCCGTATGCCAGATTTCATGGCCGACCCCTTCAAGCTCAAATTCTCAGCTGTTGGACTCAGACGGGACCACACCTGGACTCGCAATTTTTCCGTTTGACTGTTCAGACTCGTCAGTCTCTCCATTGTTGGCTTCACAGCCACAGTGTGACCAAGGGGGCGCCGTTCACTATTTGGTCTTGGAGGATGGTCACTACGGATGCCAGCCTCACAGGTTGGGGAGCGGTGTTTCAAACTCATCACTTCCAGGGACTTTGGAACAGCCAGGAATCGACCTTACAGATCAACATCTTGGAATTGAGAGCGATCCGGTATGCTCTCATTCACGTACAGACCATGGTCCAGGGTCATCTAGTGCGTATTCAATCCGACAACGCGACAGTGGTGGTTTACATAAACAGACAAGGAGGAAGTCGAAGCTGGAATGCCATGAAAGATGTCTCCCATATTCTCCGGTGGGCGGAGCATTGGGTTCCGGCCATCTACGCGATTCACATTCCGGGAGTTGAAAACTGGGAAGCAGATTTCTTAAGCAGTCACACAGTTCACCCGGGAGAGTGGGAGCTTCATCAGGAGGTATTTCTTGCTCGAGTGTCTTGTTTGGTTAATGCCCAACATAGATCTCATGACGTCTCGTCTTAACAAAAAACTCCCTTAATACGGGTCGCATACTCAGGATCCTCAGGCAGCGCTGATCAATGCCTTAACAGCTCCATGGCAGTTTCAACTGGGATGTGTTTCCACCGATTCCCCTGATTCCGCGCCTGCTTCAATGCATCCGACGACAAGGCCTGCTAGTAATTCTTGTAACTCCGGATTGGCCGTGTCGCCAGTGGTACACACTTCTGCGCAGCATGGTGGCCAAGGAACCTTTCCGTCTACCTCTGTGACCAGATCTTCTTCAAGAACCGTGTCACCACCCAGATTTAAATCGGCTGGTTTTGACAGCATGGTTCTTGAATCCAGTTTAAGAGCAAAAGGATTATCTCGGCCAGTGGTGAGACTCAAATTTATCACAGGGTGTGGCGTATCTACATTGCTTGTTGTTAAAAAAAAGGCGGGTCATCACCGGACCTCTTTAGAGAACCTTGCCTGTTTTCTTTTCTTCAGGATGGTCTACTTAAAGGACTACGTCTTTTTCTTTCCCTTAAAGGGCAAGTTTCCGCTTTATCAGTGCTTTTTCAGAACAGATTGGCTCTCATTCCAGAGGTCCAGATATTTCTTCAGGGGGTGCTTAGGATTCAACCTCCATTTGTTCCCCCGGTTCCTCCCTGAGACTTAAATTTAGTTCTTAAAGCTCTACAGAAATCTCAATTTGAACCATTGGAATCTGTGGAATTAAGGTACCTCACTCTTAAGGTTGTTTTCCTTTTAGCCATTGCTTCGGCCAGACGTGTTTCGTAGTTGGCGGCCCTTTCTTGCAGGCCGCTTTTGTTGGTTTTTCATGACGGCCTTCCTTCCTGCCGAAAGTAGTGGCTGCTTTCTACCTGAATCAAGACATTGTGCTTACGGCGTTTACCCCATCTTCCTCTGGAGAGGATAGTCATTTGGCGCTATTGGATGTTGTTAGGGCCTTGTGCATTAAGTTGTCCTGTACTGAATCTATTCGTCGTACGGATACGTTGTTGGTTTTGATTGACGCACCCAAACGGGGTTGGCCGGCTTCTAAAAACACGGTGGCTTGTTGGGTGACTTCGGCAATTCGTCAAGCCTATGTATCCTCTACTGTTCCTGAACCACTGAGGGCTCATTCAACTAGGGCTGTTGGAGCCTTTTGGGCTGTTCGTGGGGGTGTCACTGTTGAGCATCTGTGTAGAGCGGCGACCTGGTCATCCGTGCAATGGTAGAAGTTCTATCATTTTCATACTTTTGGTTTGGAGACTGTCGGGCGTGATATTTTACAGACTGCTATGTCGTCTGATTCTCCCTCCTAATTAGCTTGCTTTGGGAAATCCAATCAGTAAGTACGCTGCGTCCCCCAGATGGATGAAAGAGAAATGGGATTTTTGTTTACTTACCGTAAAATCTTTCTCTGATTCCATCTGGGGGACGTTGCGACCCCTCCCGTAAATTTATCTGGTTTATTGGTTATGTTCTGTTTTGTCTCTTTCGGGGTGGCTAAACGTTAACAGAGGTGTTTGTTGGTCAGGCTGGAGATGGGAGGAGTTAGTTTTCTATAGGTTCTCTGCCAAACTCCCTACACACACACACACTAACCCATCAGTAAGTGTGCAGCATCCCCCAGATGGAATCCAAGAAAGAGATTTTATGGTAAACAAAAATCTCCATTTTATAATTACACATTAGACTCAAAACACTAGCACAAAAATAGCAACTTAATAAACATTCATATTTAGCAGAATCATCACATACTTCAGACAACAGATATGGATTTGCATTGCCATGTAGTCATTCTTATAGGCCAGTCAAAGATCTGAATATTCAGCGTGCACCTTTGCATTACATGTAAGAATGTATGGTTTTATACTTGACTAGGTTTGCATATGTTGATTTTTATTTTATTTTTTTATTTAAGGGAATGTGTATAGAACAAGAGAAGCTCTTGGACCCTCAATCAAATTCTCTCTTCACACCAGTGACTTATCTAGAAGGGAGCACACCGCTGAAGGATTGCGTTCTTTCTGTCAGCCAATTTATGGGTGCTGAGAGGGACTCATTAGTTTACCTAGCAGGCCTTCTTGGAGCCAAGTACGTTTACAATCTCTATACTTTCTATCTAACATTTTAACTAATTAGTTAATTGAGGAATTGTTTGCTGTGGTCAGATCTAATTGATATAACTACAGATTATACATCTTTTTTTATTGATGTGAAAACAGTAGGGTGTATTTATTTTTATTTTTAAGCACTCTTCTTGTTGAAGTTTGCTTCTAGGGCAGCCCATGGTCTCCCTATTTCAGGGAAGTGTTCTACTTTCCATTAAGTAAATTTGTCTGTAGTTGGACACCGACTACCATGCCTAGGAATAAGTTTCTCTTCACTATTTTGTTTAATTTTATTTTTTTCATTCGTTACCCATAATATATAAATTGATGGGAATGAATCGGTTCTTTTTCTGGTGCCTAGCCTCATATTGATGAAACATAAATCTGCCATCTGCTTCTCCCCCTACAGTTTGATAAATCCTGTTCTCCCAAGAAGTTTTTCATCCTTGATGTTTGCATTACTTATTGGAAAGCAGGATTTTAATATTTACATTTATTTTGTCCCCAATGAATTCATGGTTTGTCTGAAACAATGAATCAATTGGGGACATTGTCACCATGGGGATACAGAGTTCCCTTCAGAACATTGTCACTGTAAAAAAAAATAAGTTCCTTTAGCTGCACTCTCCTCTGCAATGCCCATCCTGCAGGGAATACAGTTATTTCTCTAGCATCCATAAGGGATATTGGGGACACATTAGTACGATAGTTATAAACGGGGTCCAAAGGAGCCAGTGCACTTTAAAATTCATCCACTGGGTGTGCTGGCTCCTCCGCTCTATGCCCCCTCCTACAGGCAGTTTAGAAAAAAGTGCCCTCAGGAGAGGATGCACACTCTGCTAGCTCCAGAGTTGTTGTTTTTTCCATCAATGTATTTTAAAGTTTTGTTTATTTCGGTATGCTGTTTGGGCAACAGCATACTTGCGCCGTGGGAGTTAGGGGAGGGGGCGGTCACCGTCCTCCTGAGGTGCAGTGCTGCAGGGGCACTGCGCCTTGGCTTTCGCAACCGCAGCACGCCGCACACCCCTAACATAGCCTGAAGGTGATCGTCGGTGGTGAGTATACACCGGGGGACCCGCTAGGGGGTCCCCCGGTTCCTGGTGCGGCATACGGGTCCCTCCTGGGGGCAATATTAATGCTAGGACTACTGCTATGGCTGTGTCAGCACGCAGAGCCATATGGTTACGTCAGTGGATTGCAGATGCTGACTCCAAACGCAATGTGGAATCTTCCCTTTACAGATGAATGGCTTTTCAGAGGCGAATTGAACGCATGGATCTCGAAAGCTACTGCTGGCAAATCCGCGTCTCTTCCTTCGGGGGCTCCGCCTGCTAGACGTACCTACCCGGGACCATCTAGTCAGTCCTTTCGGTCCACCAGATTTCGATCTAGGGCCAGAGGTGCATCAAATACAGCTAGAGGCACCAGGGGTAAACCTAAGAAACCAGCCGTTGCCGGCTCTCAAGAACAGAGCACCAGTTCAGCTTCTGCAAAGACCTCACCATGACGGTGCCCACCCCGGGAGGATCTTGAGGTGGGAGCCCGGCTACGTCACTTCAGCCACATCTGGGAAAGTTCATGCCAGGACGCCTGGGTAAGGGACCTTATTTCTCAGGGTTACAAGCTGGAGTTTGATACTGCTCCTCCCCAACAATTTTTCAAATCAAACTTACCAGCTTTGGAAAATGTGTGTGTTAAGCTACTACAGACCATCACAAAGTTGGTCCGGTCCCAAGTCATTGTTCCAGTTCCCCTGCAACAGCAAGGGAAAAGTTACTACTTCAGTTTGTTCGTTGTGCCAAAACCAGACTGGTCTGTGAGGCCGATTTTGAACTTGAAGTCCTTGAATCTTTACCTAAAGGTTTTCAAATTCAAGATGGTATCTTTGAGAGCAGTGATCGCAGGCCTGGAACATCAGGAATTCCTAGTGTCCCTGGATATCAGGGACCCCTACCTTCATATCCCAATTTGGCCTCCCCATCAGGCATATCTGAGATTTCCCTGCTGAACGATCACTGCCGGTTCCAGGCGTTACCGTTTGGCCTGTCTACAGCTCCGAAGGTGATGGCGGAAATGATGTTCCAGCTCAGGGTCCAGGGGGTCAACGAGGTCCCTTACTTGGATGATCTCCTGATGGAGGCGATTTACAGGGAGCTCCTACCGCTCCATATAGATCGCACTATACACCTTCTGTCACATCTCGGGTGTATCCTCAATCTACAGAAGTCCCACTTGGAGCCATCTCAGCAGCTCCTGTTTCTGGGAATGCTACTGGATACTGTAGCGCAGAAAGTGTTCCTCCCAGAGGACAAAGTGAGAACTCTCCAGAAAATGGTTTGCATGGTTCTCCGACCGACTTGGGTTTCCATTCATCTTTGCATAAGATTATTGGGAAAGATGGTAGCCTCGTACGAGGCCATTCAGTATGGACGGTTCCATGCCAGACCATTTCAACTGGACATCCTGAACAAGTGGTCCGGTTCCCATCTTCAGATGCACTGAATGATTCAGCTGTCACCCCGGGCAAGGATTTCACTCCTGTGGTGGCTGCAGTCTTCCAATCTCCAAGAAGGTCGACGCTTCGGAATTCAGGATTGGGTTCTCCTCACGACCGATGCGAGGATGGGGGGAGCTGTCACCCAAGGGGTGCATTTCCATGGAAGGTTTTCTGCCCAAGAAGCCCCACTTCCGATCAACATCCTGAAACTTCGGGCTGTCTACATTGCCCTGATACAGACCTCCCTTCTGCTCCAGGATCAAGCTATCCAGGTACAGTCGGACAACTCCATGAGTAGACAACTTGGAAGCGGACTTACTGAGTCACCACGATCTCCACCAAGGGGAGTGGGGCCTACATCCTCACGTGTTTCAGCTGATCATCGACCGGTGGGGTTGCCCTCAGATCGACTTGATGGCGTTTCGCCTCAACAAGAAACTTCGCTCCTATTGCTTGCGAACCAGAGATCCTCAGGCGTGCGCAGTGGATGCACTGATGTCGCCTTGGCCTTACTGGCTGGTCTACATATTTCCTTCGATTCCGTTGATCCCGAAGGTGCTCGAGAGGAACTGGCATCAAGGAGTATAAGCAGTTCTGCTTGCCCCGGTTTGGCCCCAGAGAGCGTTGTACGCGGATCTTCTGGACATGTCCCTCGAAGACCCTTGGCCTCTACCACTCAGAAGAGATCTTCTTCATCAAGGACCGTTCGTCTACCCGGACTTACGGCGTCTTCGTTTGACGGCATGGAGGTTGAGCGGAACATTCTAGCTCACAAGGGCCTTTCCAAGAAGGTTATTGCAACCATGGTTTAGGCTAGGAAACCTGTGACCTCAAAACACTATCTCATCTGGAGAAGAAATGTCTCTTGGTGCGAGGAACGCAAGTATCTGCCTGCAGTCTTTCACTTGGGACGTTTTCTGCAGGTTGGTGTGGATAAGGGCTTACGTCTGTGTTCCATTAAGTTCCAGATTTCAGCTCTCTCCATTTTCTTTCAGGAGAAATTGGCAGTGTTGCCAGAAGTTCAGACCTTCTTGCAAGGATTACTCCATATACAACCTCCCCCTGTGCCGCCTACAGCACCCTGGGATTTGGATGTAGTGTTGAAATTTCTACATTCCTCTTGGTTTGACCCTCTGATGACGGTAGAAGACAAGTACCGCACGTGGAAGACGGTGATGTTACGGGCCCTGGCTTCTGCTAGACGTGTGTCAGAATTGGGGGCCTTATTGTAGAAAAAGTCCGGACTTTGGTCTTTTATGAGGACAGAGCGGAGCTGTGGACTAGACAGCAGTTCCTGCCGAAGGTTGTTTCGGCGTTTCATCTGAATCAACCTATTGTGATTCCATCCTGTTCTGACGCTTCTGCTCATCCGGAGACATTTGATGCTGTGCGTGCCTTGAAGATCTACGTCAAGCGTACAGCTCGGATCAGAAAAACTGATTCCTTGTTTGTGCTCTGATGCGCAGAAAAAGGGTTGCCCTGCTTCCAAGCAGTCCATTGCTTGTTGGATTCGACTTACTATCCAACAGGCCTATGTATTGGCCTGCTCCTAAGTCTCTAAAAGCCTACTCTACTAGATTGGTGGGCTCTACCTGGGCGGCTGCCCGTGGAATTTCGGCCTTGCAACTGTGCCGGGCCGCTACCTGGTCGGGTAAGAACACCTTTGTGAAGTTCTACAAGTTTGATACCCTGGCCAAAGAGGATACCCAGTTTGGGCAGGCGCTGTTGCAGTTGCCTCCGCACATTCCCGCCCGTTCTGGAAGTTTTGGGACATCCCCCATCGTACTAATGTGTCTCTCCAATATCCCTTATGGACTACGAGATTTACCGGTAGGTATTTAAAATCCTATTTCTCTGACGTCCTAGTGGATGCTGGGAACTCCGTAAGGACCATGGGGAATAGCGGCTCCGCAGGAGACTGGGCACAACTAAAGAAAGCTTTAGGACTACCTGGTGTGCACTGGCTCCTTCCACTATGACCCTCCTCCAGACCTCAGTTAGAATCTTGTGCCCGGCTGAGCTGGATGCACACTAGGGGCTCTCCTGAGCTCCTAGAAAGAAAGTATATTTAGGTTTTTTATTTTACAGTGAGATCTGCTGGCAACAGACTCACTGCAGCGAGGGACTAAGGGGAGAAGAAGCGAACCTACCTAACTGGTGGTAGCTTGGGCTTCTTAGGCTACTGGACACCATTAGCTCCAGAGGGATAGACCGCAGGAACCGGCCTTGATGTTCGGTCCCGGAGCCGCGCCGCCGGCCCCCTTACAGAGCCAGAAGCAAGAAGTGTTCCGGAAAATCGGCGGCAGAAGACTTCTGTCTTCACCAAGGTAGCGCACAGCACTGCAGCTGTGCGCCATTGCTCCTCATGCACACCTCACACTCCGGTCACTGATGGGTGCAGGGCGCTGGGGGGGGGGGGGGCGCCCTGAGCAGCAATATTAAGACCTTGGCTGGCAAAATAATCACAATATATAGTCCCAGAGGCTATATATGTGATAAATACCCCTGCCAGAATCCATAAAAAAGCGGGAGAAAAGTCCGTCGAAAAAGGGGCGGGGCTATCTCCCTCAGCACACTGGCGCCATTTTTTCTTCACAGTGCAGCTGGAAGACAGCTCCCCAGGCTCTCCCCTGTAGTTTTCAGGCTCAAAGGGTTAAAAAGAGAGGGGGGGCACTAAATTTAGGCGCAATATTGTTTATACAAGCAGCTATGGCGGAAAATTCACTCAGTTATAGTGTTAATCCCTACATTATATAGCGCTCTGGTGTGTGCTGGCATACTCTCTCTCTGTCTCCCCAAAGGGCTTTGTGGGGTCCTGTCCTCAGTAAGAGCATTCCCTGTGTGTGTGCGGTGTGTCGGTACGGCTGTGTCGACATGTTTGATGAGGAGGCTTATGTGGAGGCGGAGCAGATGCCGATAAATGTGATGTCGCCCCTGTGGGGCCGACACCAGAGTGGATGGATAGGTGGAAGGTATTAACCGACAGTGTCAACTCCTTACATAAAAGGCTGGATGACGTAACAGCTGTGGGACAGCCGGCTTCTCAGCCCGCGCCTGCCCAGGCGTCTCAAAGGCCATCAGGGGCTCAAAAAACGCCCGTTACCTCAGATGGCAGACACAGATGTCGACACGGAGTCTGACTCCAGTGTCGACGAGGTTGAGACATATACACAATCCACTAGGAACATCCGTTGCATGATCCTGGCAATAAAAAATGTGTTACACATTTCTGACATTAACCCAAGTACCACTAAAAAAGGGTTTTATGTTTGGGGAGGAAAAGCAGGCAGTGTTTTGTTCCCCCATCAGATGAGTGAATGAAGTGTGTGAAAAAGCGTGGGTTCCCCCGATAAGAAACTGGTAATTTCTAAAAAGTTACTGATGGCGTACCCTTTCCCGCCAGAGGATAGGTTACGCTGGGAGATGTCCCCTAGGGTGGATAAGGCGCTCACACGTTTGTCAAAAAAGGTGGCACTGCCGTCTTAGGATACGGCCACTTTGAAGGTACCTGTTGATAAAAAGCAGGAGGCTATCCTGAAGTCTGTATTTACACACTCAGGTACTAGACTGAGACCTGCAATTGCCTCAGCATGGATAGTGCTGCTGCAGCGTGGTCTGTGACCCTGTCAGACAGGGATACTATTTTACTAACATAAGAACATATTAAAGACGTCGTCTTATATATGAGGGATGCACAGAGGGATGTTTTGCTGGCTGGCATCCGGAATTAATGCAATGTCCATTCTGCCAGGAAGGTATTAGAGACCCGACACTGGACAGGTGATGCTGACTTTAAAAGGCACATAGAGATTCTGCCTTATAAGAGTGAGGAATTGTTTGGGGATGGTCTCTGGACCTCGTATCCACAGCAACAGCTGGGAAGAAAAAAATTTTTACCTCGGGTTTTCCTCACAGCCTAAGAAAGCACTGTATTATCAGGTACAGTCCTTTCGGCTTCAGAAAAGCAAGCGGGTCAAAGGCGCTTCCTTTCTGCACGGAGACGAGGGAAGAGGGAAAAAGCTGCACCAGTCAGCCAGTTCCCAGGATCAAAATTCTTTCCCCGCTTCCTCTGAGTCCACCGCATGACGCGGGGGCTCCACAGGTGTAGCCAGGTGCGGTGGGGGGCGCGTCTCGAGAACTTCAGCGTCCAGTGAGCTCGCTCACAGGTGGATCCCTGGGTTCTGCATGCAGTATCACAGGGATACAAGCTGGAGTTCGAGGCGACTCCCTCTCGCCGTTACCTCAAATCAGCAAGCTGTACTTCCAGCAGGTGAAAATCAAGGTACCCCTCCTTCAACAAGGCCGGGGTTACTATTCCACAATGTTGTGGTACCGAAACCAGACGGTTCGGTGAAACCCATTCTAAAATTGAAATCCTTGAACACTTATATACGAAGGTTCAAGTTAAAAATGAAATCGCTCAGGGCGATTATTGCAAGCCTGGACGAGGGAGATTACATGGTATCTCTGGACATCAAGGATGCTTACCTGTATGTCCCCATTTACCATCCTCACCAGGAGTACCTCAGTTTTGTGGTACAGGTTTGTCGTTACCAATTCCAGACGTTGCCGTTCGGTCTGTCCACGGCACCGAGAGTATTTACCAAGGTAATGGCCGAAATGATGATACTCCTTCAAAAATAGGGAGTTTTTAATTATCCCGTACTTGGACGATCTCCTGATAAAGGCGAGGTCCAAGGAGCAGTTATTGGTCGGGGTAGCACTATCTCGGGAAGTGCTACAACAGCACAGCTGGTTCCTACGACACGTCTACTGTTCCTGGGGATGGTTCTGGACACAGACCAGAAAAAAGGGTTTCTCCCGGAGGAGAAAGCCGAGGAGCTGTCATCTCTAGTCAGAGGCCTCCTGAAACCAAAACAGGTGTCGGTGCATCACTGCACGCGAGTCCTGGGAAAAAATGGTAGCTTCCTACGAAGCAATGCCATTCGGCAGGTTCCATGCAAGAGCTTTTCAGTGGGACCTGTTGGACAAGTGGTCCGGATCGCATCTTCAGATGCATCGGCTGATAACCCTGTCTCCAAGGACCAGGGTATCTCTGCCGTGGTGACTGCAGGGTGCTCATCTTCGAGAGGGCCGCAGATTCGGCATACAGGACTGGGTTCTGGTGACCACGGATGCCAGCCTTCGAGGCTGGGGGGCAGTCACACAGGTAAAAAACTTCCAGGGACTATGGTCGAATCAGGAGATTTCCCTACACATAAACATTCTGGAACTGAGGGCCATTTACAATGCCCTAAGTCAAGCAAGACCCCTGCTTCAAAACCAGCCGGTACTGATTGTCAGACAACATCACGGCGGTCGCCCATGTAAACCAACAGGGCGGCACAAGAAGCAGGATGGCGATGGCAGAAGCCACAAGGATTCTCCGATGGGCGGAAAATCATGTGTTAGCACTGTCAGCAGTGTTCATTCCCGGAGTGGACAACTGGGAAGCAGTTTTTCTCAGCAGACACGACCTCCACCCGGGAGAGTGGGGACTTCATCCAGAAGTCTTCCAAATGATTGTACACCATTGGGAAAGGCCACAGGTGGACATGATGGCGTCCCGCCTCAACAAAAAGCTAAAAAGATATTGCGCCAGGTCAAGGGACCCTCAGGCGATAAGCTGGGGACGCTCTGGTGACACAGTGGGTGTACCAGTCGGTGTATGTGTTCCCTCCTCTGCCTCTCATACCTAAGGTACTGAGAATAAGAAGAAGGAGAGGAGTAAGAACTATACTCGTGGTTCCGGATTGGCCAAGAAGAGCTTGGTACCCAGAACTTCAAGAAATGATCTCAGAGGACCCATGGTCTCTGCCGCTCAGACAGGACCTGCTGCAGCAGGGGCCCTGTCTGTTCCAAGACTTACCGCGGCTGCGTTTGGCGGCATGGCGGTTGAACACCGGATCCTAAAGGAAAAAGGCATTCCGGAGGAAGTCATTCCTACGCTGATTGGGGCAAGGAAAGATGTGACCGCACAACATTATCAGCGCATATGGTGAAAATATGTGGCTTGGTGTGAGGCTAAAAAGGCCCCAACAGAAGAATTTCAACTGGGTCGATTTCTGCACTTCCTACAGTCAGGAGTGACTATGGGCCTAAAATTGGCTTCCATTAAGGTCCAGATTTCGGCTCTGTACATTTTCTTCCAAAAAGAACTGGCTTCACTGCCTGAAGTTCAGACTTTTGTTAAGGGAGTGCTGCATACTCAGCCTCTTTTTGTGTCTCCGGTGGCACCTTGGGATCTCACCGTGGTGTTGAGTTTCCTAAAGTCACATTGGTTCGAGCCACTTAAAACCGCGGATCTAAAATATCTCACGAGGAAAGTGGTAATGCTTTTGGCCTTGGCTTCGGCCAGGCGTGTGTCAGAATTGGCGGCTTTGTCATGTAAAAGCCCTTATCTGATTTTCCATATGGATAGGGCAGAATTGAGGACTCGTCCCCAGTTTCTCCCTAAGGTGGTATCAGCGTTTCACTTTAACCAACCTATCGTAGTGCCTGCGGCTACTAGGGACTTGGAGGATTCCAAGTTACTGGACGTAGTCAGGGCCTTGAAAATTTAAGGTTTCCAGGACGGCTGGAGTCAGGAAAACTGACTCTCTATTTATCCTGTATGCACCCAACAAGCTGGGTGCTCCTGCTTCGAAACAGTCGATTGCTCGCTGGATTTGTAGCACAATTCAGCTTGCGCATTCTGCGGCTGGACTGCCGCATCCTAAATCAGTGAAAGCCCATTCCACGAGGAAGGTGGGCTCTACTTGGGCGGCTGCCCGAGGGGTCTCGGCTTTACAACTTTGCCGAGCTGCTATTTGGTCAGGGTCAAACAAGTTTGCAAAATTCTACAAATTTGATACCCTGGCTGAGGAGGACCTTGAGTTCTCTCATTCGGTGCTGCAGAGTCATCCGCACTCTCCCGCCCGTTTGGGAGCTTTGGTATAATCCCCATGGTCCTTACGGAGTTCCCAGCATCCACTAGGACGTCAGAGAAAGTAAGATTTTACTCACCGGTAAATCTATTTCTCGTAGTCCGTAGTGGATGCTGGGCGCCCATCCCAAGTGCGGGTTGTCTGCAATACTTGTATATAGTTATTGCCTAACTAAAGGGTTATTGTTATGAGCCATCTGTTGAGAGGCTCAGTTATGTTTCATACTGTTAACTGGGTATAGTATCACGAGTTATACGGTGTGATTGGTGTGGCTGGTATGAGTCTTACCCGGGATTCAAAATCCTTCCTTATTGTGTCAGCTCTTCCGGGCACAGTATCCTAACTGAGGTCTGGAGGAGGGTCATAGTGGGAGGAGCCAGTGCACACCAGGTAGTCCTAAAGCTTTCTTTAGTTGTGCCCAGTCTCCTGCGGAGCCGCTATTCCCCATGGTCCTTACGGAGTTCCCAGCATCCACTACGGACTACGAGAAATAGAATTATCGGTAAGTAAATTCTTATTTTTTTCTAGCCGCAGGACAGAACCAGAAGAAAAGTCAAGAGTGAAGTTGACAACACTAACGAAAAAAACTTCTAAACTTTGCTAAACATTTTACTGGAGAATTAAGACTGTAAAAGGTTGTGAACTCAATGTCCCCCCCCCCCCTTCAAATATTTTGAAAAAAGCATTTGACAAAACGATTAAAATCCCTTTTTCTCATTCATCCAATTTGGTGACACTTGCACTGTTCCACGTAGAAAAAAGAGAAAATGCAGGAGCATACTCTTAAGTACTAAATACTGCTAATCAGATGAATTATAATGAACTCTGTGATATATCAAGGAGTAAAATTGAGGTGCTATGGATAATTTTGGCCAATAATATGGGCCTACCAGCTGCGATCAGGTGATATCATCTGGTGGGTCCCCAACATTCCTAAGGTTAAAGTCCAGCGCACGGGACCACCCCAGGACAGCACAAGCCACCTGCCCCAAGGCATCAGACTAGTGAGAGAAAATAAGTGTTAAAAGGTGTTACACAGCTACACTATTTGGATAAAAGTATTTGGCCACAGCTGTTAATTATTGTATTCAGGTGTTTCAATCAGACCCGTTGCCACAGGTGTATAAAATCAAGCACCTAGCCGTGCAGTCTCCTTTTGCAAACATTTGTCATACAAAGTGGATCATTGTAAAAAGCTCTGACTTCAAGCATGGTACTGTGATAGGATGCCACCTGTGCAATAAGAGAAATGTAATACCTGCTGGATATTACACGGTCAACTTTAAGTGATATTATTATAAAGTGGAAGCGTTTAAGAACAATAGCAACACATCCACTAAGCAGAAGACCACGTAAAATCAGAGCGGGGTCAACAACTGCTAAGGCGCATGGTGTGTAAAATTCGCCAACGATCTGCTGATTCCATAGCTGAAGAGTCCCGGACTTGAACTGGCATCAATGTAAGCACAAAAACTGTGTGGCGGGAGCTTAATGTAATGGGTTTAAATCGCCAAGCAGCTGCATGGAAGCCTCACCTCACCAAGTCCAATGCCAAACGTCTGATGGAGTGATGTAATGCACATCGACACTGGACTGTGGAGCAGTGGAAACATGTTATGTGGAGTCATGAATCACGCTTCTCTGTTTGGCAGTCAGGTGGGCGAGTCTGGGTTTGGTGGATGCCGGGAGAGCGTTACCTGCCGAACTGCATTATACCAACTGAAGTTTTGTGGAGGAGGGATAATGGTATGGGGCTGTTATTTTTCAGGGTTTGGGCTAGGCCCTTTATCTCCAGTGAAGGGCATTCTTAATGCTTCAGCATACCAATACATTTTGCATAATGCTATGCTTCCAACTTTGAGGCAACAATTTTGAGAAGGCCATTATTTTATTCCAATGTGACTGTGGCCCAGTCGACAAAGCAAGGACTGTAAAGACATGGTTTGATGATTTTGGTGTGGAAGAACTTGACTGGCCTGCACAGAGTTCTGATCTCAACCCTGTTATACACTTTTGGGATGAACTGGAGTTAGCGAGCCAGGCCTTCTCTTCCAACATCAGTGTCTGACCTCATGAATGCTTTACAGAATGAATGGGCACAAATTCCCACAGAAACACTCCAAAATCTTGTGGAAAGCCTTCCAAGAAGAGTGGAAGCGGTTACAACTGCAAAAGGGGATCAACTCCATATTAAATTGTATGTATTTGAAGACAATGTCATTATAGTCCCTGTTGGTATAATGGTCAGGCGTCCGAATACTTTTGTCCATATAGTGTATGCATTGAGAGTGTTTCCACAGGTGAGAGGTAATGATTAAAAAGTGTTACATTAGTAAAAAAAAAAAAGTGCTAAAGTGCTAGATTAAGTGTTACAATGTAATGCCCCAAAGCAGCCAACACAGGGAGCCCCACGCACCCCCAAACTCATCCCTAAAACTGACAAATTGTATAAATTTATTTATAAAGATTATTCTAAAGAGGTCTCCTTAATCCACTAGTGGACTCTGGAGTATACACTAGGGTATAGACAGGAGAAGAGTGAAGCCTGACAGTTTAAGAATTCATTAGAGTTGAAGTTGGCTTCTCCCCCTCTACACCCCACTGGAACTAGATTAGGTTAGTGCCCGAGGGAGTCGGGTGTTTACAGGGCTGTCTTCAGCCTTTTTACATTTTCTTTTCTGTTACTTTGATTTTTCTTTCAAGGCTACAACAAGCAATATGAAAGCTGCTGAAGTCTGCCTGCACTGCTGGAAGCCCCGGGGGGACCCGCCTCAGCTATGTATGCATCCCTGGCCACACGATCGTCAGGCTCTGTGGCCTCCTGCGCACTGGTTTGCCTAAGCAGTAATAATTATAACCCACCACCCTTGATTAGCAAGGGCAGTGGGCAGGTATGGGCACGGGTCCCCCCAGGTTAGGTCTGTGCAGCAGATATAGCATTTAGCCCTGCAAGAGTGCACTTTGGCCAGAAGTCTGGCTGAGGGTGCTTGTAGCAGCAGCATTACTATGTGTCTCACAGCCTTCCCGCAGCTCACATGAATAGCCCATGGGTAGTTTAAACAAAGTACAGCGCTATATTAAAAATGTTTGCGCACCCAAAAGTTAGAATCTTAGCGCTTCCTGGGATGGTGGTTGAGTTTAGCAGTGGTGCAGTCCCATCTCGCACCACCGCTTGCATGGCTGTGCTGGGGGCTTACAGTCCAGGTCAGACAGGGGCTGGACTATTTCCCCTACTAAGGTGAGCCTTCTGCATACAGACGTCATGATTTTCTCTGTACTGTGCGCTCAAACATGGTGCTGTGCGTCTGCATGCTCAAATCTGGCTGTGTTGACATCTCGCTCATGTTGTGTTTAACCCTTCAGCATACTACTATATAGTTTTCTCTGCTTGCTATTGAACAGACCGTGTCCATAACACGGCTGGGAAGGCAAGTCTGTGCTAGTCTAAACTGCTTGTTTGTGTACAAGGTAATCTGGATCAGGCTGTATGTGGTAAAAATGTTGCTATAGTATGGCAGAGCACATTCTGTATGCTTTTTATGCTTACGATATAATAGTGGTTCCTACTTTTTTGAATTACAGCGCCCTAGAGTATCGGAATTTCTCTTACGTCCTAGAGGATGCTGGGGACTCCGTAAGGACCATGGGGTATAGACGGGCTCATCAGGAGACATGGGCACTCTAAGACCTTTTAATGGGCGTGATCTGGCTCCTCCTCTATGCCTCTCCTCCAGACCTCAGTTAGATCCTGTGCCCAGAGGAGACTGGTTGCACACTAGGGGAGCTCTACTGAGTTTCTCTAGAAAAGACTTTTGTTAGGTTTTTTATTTTCAGGGAGCACTGCTGGCAACAGGCTCCCTGCTTCGGGGGACTGAGGGGAGAGAAGCAGACCCACTTTCCTGGACTGATGGGCTCTGCTTCTTATGCTACTGGACACCACTAGCTCCAGAGGGTCGGAACTCAGGTGTTGTCCTTGCTGTTCGTCCCGGAGCCGCGCCGCCGTCCTCCTCTCAGCGCCGGAAGATAGAAGCCGGGTAAGTATAGGAAACAAGAAGGCTTCAAAGGTGGCAGAAGACTTCAGATCTTCGGGAGGTACCGCGCAGCGCGCCATTGCTCCCACACACACACAAAAGGCACAGCAAGGGTGCAGGGCGCAGGGGGGGTGCCTTGGGCAGCAATTATGGCCTCATATTAGACTGGCGCAGATATATAGACACTGCGGAGGCAATATATATTTAAAAAAAAACAGTATAAACAAATAGCGGGACCGAAGCCCGCCATCGAGGGGGCGGAGCTTGATCCCTCAGCACTAACCAGCGCCATTTTCTCCACAGCTTGCTGCAGAGAAGCTGCTCCCGGACTCTTCCCCTGCTGTACAAGTAACAGGGGGCAAAAATGAGGGGGCACATTGATTTGGTGCTAAATTTGTTATAAAAAGCGCTTACAGGTCTGGGACTTTGTTTCAGAACGAAGTGGCGCTGGGTGTGTGCTGGCATACTCTCTCTCTGTCTCTCCAAAGGGCCTTATTGTGGGTCTGTCCCCATATCCATATATCCCAGTGTGTGTGGGGGTCTCAGTACGCGTGTGTCGACATGTCTGAAGCGGAAGGCTCGTCTAGGGAGGAAGCAGAGCAGATGGTGGTAGTGTCTCTGTCGGCACAGCCGACGGCGGATTGGGTGGACATGTGGAGTGTTTTGAATGCTAGTGTGGCTTTATTACATAAGAGATTGGACAAGGCAGAGTCCAAAGACCAAGCAGGGAGTCAATCCATGGCTCTTACTGTGTCAGAAGACCCTTCAGGGTCCCATAAACGTCCCTTTACCCAGATAGCAGACACTGATACCGACATGGATTCTGACTCCAGTGTCGACTATGATGATGCAGGGTTATACCCAAGGGTGGCCAAGAGTATTCAATACATGATTATTGCAATAAAAGATGTATTACATATCACAGAGGACCCCTCTGTCCCTGACACAAGGGTCTGCATGTTTAAGGAAAAGAAACCTGAGGTAACATTTTCCCCATCTCATGAGCTGAACGCTTTATTTGAAAAAGCTTGGGAAACTCCAGACAAGAGACTGCAGGTTCCCAAGAGAATTATTATGGCGTATCCTTTCCCCTCAAAGGACAGGTTACGGTTGGAATCCTCACCCACGGTGGACAAGGCCTTGACACGCTTGTCCAAGTAGGTGGCCCTACCGTCCCCGGACACGGCAACCCTAAAGGATCCTGCGGATCGCAGGCAAGAAAGTACCTTAAAAGCAATTTATGCGACTACGGGAGCCCTGCTCAGACTGGCAGTAGCGTCGGCATGGGTGGGTAGCGCAATTGCAGCTTGGGCAGATAACTTGTCATCTGACATGGACACCCTAGATAAAGATAGTATTTTATTGACCTTAGGTCACATCAAGGACGCAGCGTTATATGAGGGAGGCTGTGAGAGATATTGGTCTTTTGGGTTCAAGAGCCAATGGCATGGCAATTTCTGCTAGAAGGTCCCTGTGTACCCGTCAATGGACTGGTGATGCTGACTCAAAGAGACATATGGAGGCTTTACCTTACAAGGGTGAAGTTTTATTTGGGGAGAGCCTCGCGGACCTGGTTTCCACAGCTACCGCGGGTAAGTCTTCTTTTTTGCCTTACGTTCCCCCACAGCAAAAGAAAACGCCTCAATATCAGATGCAGTCCTTTCGGTCTCATAAGTTCAGAAAGGGGCATGGCTCATCCTTCCTTGCCAGAGGTAGAGGGAAAAGAACACCAGCTATGACTAGTTCCCAGGAGCAAAAGTCCTCCCCGGCCTCTACCAAATCCACCGCATGACGCTAGGGTTCCGCTGCGGGAGTCCGCACCGGTAGGGGCACGTCTTCAAGTCTTCAGCCAGGTCTGGGTTCAGTCAGACTTGGATCCTTGGGTAGTCGAAATTGTATCCCAAGGCTACGAACTGGAGTTCGAAGATGTGCCTCCACACCGATTTTTCAAATCGGCCTTGCCAGCTTCTCCCCCAGAGAGAGCAATAGTTTCAGCTGCCATACAAAAGCTGTGTCTAACAGCAAGTGAATATCAAGGTTCCCCTATTGCAACAGGGGAAGGGGTTTTATTCAACCCTATTTGTGGTCCCGAAGCCGGATGGCTCAGTCAGACCAATTCTGAATCTAAAATCCCTAAACCTATATTTGAAGAGGTTCAAATTCAAGATGTAATCTCTCCGGGCAGTGATCTCCAGCCTGGAAGGGGGGGATTTTATGGTGTCACTAGACATAAAGGATGCATACCTTCATGTCCCCCCATATATCCTCCTCATCAGGCGTACCTGAGATTCGCTGTACAGGATTGTCATTACCAGTTTAAGACGTTGCCGTTTGGTCTTTCCACTCCAGACAAGAGACTGCAGGTTCCCAAGAGAATTATTATGGCGTATCCTTTCCCCTCAAAGGACAGGTTACGGTGGGAATCCTCACCCACGGTGGACAAGGCCTTGACACGCTTGTCCAAGAAGGTGGCCCTACCGTCCCCAGACACGGCAACCCTAAAGGATCCTGCGGATCGCAGGCAAGAAACTACCTTAAAAGCCATTTATGCGACTACGGGAGCCATGCTCAGACTGGCAGTAGCGTCGGCATGGGTGGGTAGCGCAATTGCAGCTTGGGCAGATAACTTGTCATCTGACATGGACACCCTAGATAAAGATAGTATTTTATTGACCTTAGGTCACATCAAGGACGCAGCGTTATATATGAGGGAGGCCGCTGGATCGGCATCGCAAGGAAAATAGACTGTGTGCAGGCAGCCCAACATTGACTATATCGGTGGGGCTGGACTCCGGCCGCGACGAATAGTCAATGTTGGGCTGTACAGTGCATCGCACCGTGTGCATACACCTTTAATAAGCAACCTGTAGAATACGCCAGCTCAAGAAACATAGCAGCTGTAAAGAACTACCAGGAGTCACCAAAGAGTTCCAAGCACTCCACTGTAGGACATGGATTTTGATACATTGTTAAAGTGAGTCCTTATATACAAGTCCCTCTTTTAGGATGGGTATTCCCCTAAGGAAAAAATATTTTTTAAAAATATATGTGTGGGTGTATGTATGTATGTATGTGTGTGTGTGTGTGTGTGTGTATGTATGTATGTATGTATATATATATATGTGTGTGTGTGTGTATATATATATATATATATATATATATATATATTTATATTTCACAGAAAGGGTAGTGGACAAGTGGAATAGCCTCCCATCAGAGGTGGTAGAGGCTAAGACAGTAGAGCAATTTAAACATGCATGGGATAGACATAAGGATATCCTTACAAAGAAATAAGGATCAAATAAGGTTAGAGATAAAAATAATGTAAAAAAAAAAAAAGGGGCAGACTAGATGGGCCAAGTGGTTCTTATCTGCCGACAAATTCTATGTTTCTATGTTTATTTATATATATATATATATATATATATATAAAATAAATAAAATATAAATTTATTTATAGTGCATCCGGAAAGTGTTCGCAGCTCTTCACTTTTTGCACATTTTGTTATATTACAGCCTTTTTCCAAAATGGAATGAATTCATTTCCCCCCCCCCCTCAAAATTCTACACACAATGCCCCATAATGAAAACGTGCAAAAAAATGTTTTTTTGAGATTTTGCAAATTTATAAGAAATGTAAAATAAAAATTTCCACTGATCATCCTTGAGATGTTCCTACAGCTTAATTGTAATCCACCTCTGATAAATTCAGCTGATTGAACATGATTTGGAAAAGCACACACCTGTCTATATAAGGTCCCGCACTTGACAGTGCATGTCTGAGCACAAACCAAGCATGAAGTCAAAGGAACTGTCTGTAGACCTCCGAGACAGGATTGTCTCAAGGCACAAATCTGGGAAAGGGTACAGAAAAATATGTGCTGCTTTGAAGGTCCCAATGAGCTCAGTGGCCTCCATCATCCGTAAATGGAAGAAGTACTCAACCACCAGGACTCTTCCTAGAGATGGCCGGCAGTCGGGGAAGAAGGGCCCTAATCAGGGAGGTGACCAAGAACCTGATGGTCACTTTGTCAGAGCTACAGCATTCCTCTGGGGAGAGCGGAGAACCTTCCAGAAGGACAATCATCTCTGCAGCAATCCACCAATCAAGCCTGTATGGTAGAGTGGCCAGACGGAAGCCACTCCTTGGTAAAAAGCACGTGTCAGCCCGCCTAGAGTTTGCCAAAATGCACCTGAAGGACTCTGAGACCATGAGAAACAAAATTCTCTGGTCTGATAAGACAAAGATTGAACTCTTTGGTGTGAACACCAGGCATCATATTTGGATTAAACCAGGCACCGCTCATCACCAGGCCAATACCATCCCTACAGTGAAGCATGGTGGTGGCAGCATCATGCTGTGGGGATGTTTTTCAGCGGCAGGAACTGGGAAACTAGTCTGGATAGAGGGAAAGATGAGTGCAGCAATGTACAGAGACATTCTGGATGAAAACCTGCTCCAGAGCGCTTTTGACCTCAGACTGGGGCGACTGTTCATCTTTCAGCAGGACAGCGACCTTAAACACACAGTCAAGATATCAAAGGAATGGCTTAAGGACAACTCTGTGAACGTCCTTTAGTGGCCCAACCAGAGCCCAGACTTGAATCCAATTGAACATCTCTGGAGAGATCTGAAAATGGCTGTGCACCGACGCTTCACATCCAACCTGATGGAGCTTGAGAGGTGCTGCAAAGTGATATGGGCGAAACTGCCCAAAAATAGGTGTGCCAAGCTTGTGGCATCACATTCAAAAAGATTTGAGGCTATAATTTCTGCCAAGGGTTCAACAACAAAGTATTGAGCAAAGGCTGTGATTACTTATGTACATGTGGTTTCTTAGTTTTTTATTTTTAATACATTTGTATAAATCTCAAAAAACATTTTTCACGTTGTCATTATGGGGTGTTGCGTGTAGAATTTTGAGGGAAAAAATGAATTTATTCCATTTTGGAATAAGGGTGTAACACAACAAAATGTGGAAAAAGTGAAGCGCTGTGAATATTTTCCGGATGCACTGTATATCACCTTAGATTCTAAAATACACACTCCATAACCCAAGGATAAACACCCGGAGATGGGGTAGTGTTCTTCTTTTATAATACAGGATCCACCCTGTGGTGATGACAGATGTGAAAACTGATGCTCACTTCAATGCTCACTATGCGATAGGGGCTGTGGTCGGTATCGCACGCATAGAGGACTGTGCTTGCGATACTGGCTCTGTGCGATTTTGGTTAACTGTCAATTTTGACTATACTTTTATACTAGATAGTCAAAATTTACTTGCCTGCGCAGTCCATCTAGGCTTGTGATACCGACTGCGCATCGGAATCGCAAGGTGAATTTCACCTTACGATCTGCACTAACTTTACTTGCGATTTTGACTATATAGTCAAAATTGCAAGAAAATCTCTCCGTGTGTAAACACCTTTACATAAACATGCAGATGCAGAAACACATAAAGGTATCTTTAAGATGCAACTGGAAGCCTCAATACTCCGTACTGTATGAAATAACCTTCTAGGGGCCACAGGCACTGCATGGTCTTAAAACTTTCAGATGCCTACATGTATCATTACATGAGTCATGAATTTTCCATACATGCAAAGGTTTCTTTGTTTATTTTTTGCGTGTGGGTATTCCCAAAAGAGGGGAGGGCACTATCAGCCTACATACATCGCAGGTCTTCCTTATGGAGATGATCGTGTTTAATGTTTCTTATACTGTGTGTCAATCAAAAAGAGGTGGGTTCAGCATTTTTAATGTAATTGTCCCTCGGTTTCCACTATGTCTTCATCATGGATGGTAGACAGTACTATGTTTGTACTTCACTTCTGGGCCTCTTTATCTCGGCAGATGTATTGGTTGAACACCATTCTGGTGTGTGTGTGTGTGTGTATGTGTATGTGTGTATATATATATATATATATATATATATATATATATATATATATATATACATACATACATACATACATACATACATACATACCTACCTACCTACCTACCTACCTACCTACCTACATACATACATACCAATCTAGAAAACCACAGCACTCGCAACCCCAGAAGCAGGGTGCAATATCTGCACTCACCACTCATAGGGTGGGGTGCATGCAGCGCATGGCCACCAACCCAAATATGTACAAACAGAAAGTTCAGCACTCACCATAGCAAGCTCACTTATCCTCACAACATCAATAAATAAATGATGCGGGTTTAGTTAGTGAATTGGCCAATGCACGGAAGCCTGCATACCGCTCGCCAAGGTACCCCACCTTCATGCAGGTCCTACACGATCACAAAGTCTCAAAAATTAAAACCTGACAACTGTATCACACATAATATACTGCACACATGCCCACTAGGTTTAATATGTATCTGGCATGCATCTTATGGCTTTTAAAGGTACACTAGTCACCTGACACTGGCTGATAAATTACTAAGGAGCAGCTGACACAGGTTTAGAACAAGTGAGATTACACAGGGGTGCATGAAAAGGCCTGTGACCACAGTTAATAAGAGTTAACCAAAGATTAACCCCGTAATATACAAACACCCCTGTGTAATCTTATAGAGAAATATATATATGTATGTATGTATGTATGTATGTATATATATATATATATATATATATATATAACGTCCTAAGTGGATGCTGGGGACTCCGTAAGGACCATGGGGATTAGCGGCTCCGCAGGAGACTGGGCACAACTATAAAGAAAGCTTTTAGACTACTGGTGTGCACTGGCTCCTCCCACTAAGACCCTCCTCCAGACCTCAGTTAGATTCTTGTGCCCGGCTGAGCTGGATGCACACTAGGGGCTCTCCTGAGCACCTAGAAAGAAAGTATATTTAGTTTTTTTATTTTCAGTGAGATCTGCTGGCAACAGACTCACTGCAGCGAGGGACTAAGGGGAGAAGAAGCTAACCTACCTAACAGGTGGTAGTTTGGGCTTCTTAGGCTACTGGACACCATTAGCTCCAGAGGGATCGACCGCAGGACCCGACCTTGATGTTCGTTCCCGGAGCCGCGCCGCCGTCCCCCTTACAGAGCCAGAAGCACGAAGAAGGTCCGGAAAATCGGCGGCAGAAGACTTCGGTCTTCACCAAGGTAGCGCACAGCACTGCAGCTGTGCGCCATTGCTCCTCATGTACACCTCACACTTTGGTCACTGATGGGTGCAGGGCGCTGGGGGGGGGGGGGGGGGCGCCCTGAGGGCAATAAATAACACCTTGGCTGGCAAAATATACATCATATATAGTCCCAGAGGCTATATAGATGTAAAATTACCCCTGCCAGTATTACAGAAAAAGCGGGAGAAAGTCCGCCGAAAAGGGGGCGGGGCTTCTCCCTCAGCACACTGGCGCCATTTTTCCCTCACAGTTCCGCTGGAAGGAAGCTCCCTGGCTCTCCCCTGCAGTCTAAGAATACTACGGAAGGGTAAAAAAAGAGAGGGGGGGCACTAAATTTAGGCGCAGTATAGATATATATATATATATATGTAATATATATAAAAAAGCAGCTATAGGGAAAACACTCATTGATAGTGGGATCCCAGTGTTATATAGCGCTCTGGTGTGTGCTGGCATACTCTCTGTCTCCCCAAAGGGCTTTGTGGGGTCCTGTCCTCTGTCAGAGCATTCCCTGTGTGTTTGCGGTGTGTCGGTACGGCTGTGTCGACATGTTTGATGAGGAGGCTTATGTGGAGGCGGAGCAGATGCCTGTAAATGTGATGTCACCCCCTGCGGGGTCGACACCTGAGTGGATGGTGCTGTGGAAGGAATTACGTGATAGTGTCGACTCCTTACATAAAAGGTTTGACGACATACCTAATGTGGGACAGCCGGCTTCTCAGCCTGTGCCTGCCCAGGCGTCTCAAAAACCATCAGGGGCTCTAAAACGCCCGCTACCTCAGATGGTTGACACAGATGTCGACACGGATACTGACTCCAGTGTCGACGACGAAGAGACTAATGTAACTTCCAGTAGGGCCACACGTTACATGATTGAGGCAATGAAAAATGTGTTGCACATTTCTGATGTTACCTCCGGTACCACAAAAAAGGGTATAATGTTTGGAGAGAAAAAACTACCAGTAGCTTTTCCTCCATCTGAAGAGTTAAATGAAGTGTGTGAAGAAGCGTAGGCTTCCCCTGATAAAAAGATGGTAATTTCTAAGAGGTTACTAATGGCGTACCCTTTCCCGCCAGAGGATAGGTCACGCTGGGAAACATCCCCTAGGGTGGATAAAGCGCTCACGCTTGTCAAAGAAGGTGGCACTACCGTCTCTGGATACGGCCGCCATGAAGGAATCTGCTGATAGAAAGCAGGAGGCTATCCTGAAATCTATATATACACACACAGGTGTGATACTGAGACCGGCTATAGCTTCAGCCTGGATGTGCAGCGCTGCTGCTGCGTGGTCCGATTGCCTGTCAGAAAATATAGATACCCTAGACAGGGACACTATATTGCTAAACGTAGAGCATATAAAAGACGCACTTTTATACATGAGGGATGCACAGAGGGATATTTGCCGGCTGGCATCCAAAAGTAGTGCAATGTCCATTTCTGCCTGGAGAGGGTTATGGACTCGGCAGTGGACAGGTGATGCAGATTCCAAACGACACATGGAAGTTTTGCCTTATAAGGGTGAGGAATTGTTCGGGGATGGTCTCTCGGACCTCGTTTCCACAGCAACAGCTGGGAAGTCTACATTTTTACCCCATGTTCCCTCACAACCAAAGAAAGCACCGTATTATCAGGTACAGTCCTTTAGGCCCAATAGGGGCAAGCGGGTTAAAGGCGCGTCCTTTCTGCCCAGAGGCAGAGGTAGAGGGTAAAAGCTGCAGCATACAGCCAGTTCCCAGGAGCAAAAGTCCTCCCCCGCTTCCTCTAAGTCCACAGCATGACGCTGTGGCTCCACAGGCGGAGCCAGGTACGGTGGGGGCCCGTCTCAAAAATTTCAGCAATCAGTGGGCTCGCTCACGGGTGGATCCCTGGATCCTTCAAGTAGTATCTCAGGGGTACAAACTGGAATTCGAGACATCTCCCCCCCGCCGTTTCCTCAAATCTGCCTTGCCAACCACTCCCTCAGGCAGGGAGGCAGTGTTACAGGCAATTCAAAAGCTGTATTCACAACAAGTGATAGTAAAGGTGCCCCTACTTCAACAAGGAAGGGGTTACTATTCCACAATGTTTGTGGTACCGAAACCGGACGGTTCGGTGAGACCCATTTTAAATTTGAAATCCTTGAACACATACATAAAAAAATTCAAGTTCAAGATGGAATCGCTCAGGGCGGTTATTGCAAGCCTGGACGAGGGAGATTACATGGTATCGCTGGACATCAAGGATGCTTACCTACATGTCCCCATTTATCATCCTCACCAGCAGTACCTCAGGTTTGTGGTACAGGATTGTCATTACCAATTCCAGACGTTGCCGTTCGGTCTCTCCACGGCTCCGAGGGTCTTTACCAAGGTAATGGCGGAAATGATGATACTCCTTCGAAGGAAGGGAGTTTTAATTATCCCGTACTTGGACGATCTCCTGATAAAGGCGAGGTCCAGAGAGCAGTTGTTGGTCGGGGTAGCACTATCTCGGGAAGTGCTACAACAGCACGGCTGGATTCTAAACATTCCAAAGTCACAGCTGGTCCCTACGACACGCCTGCTGTTTCTATGGATGGTTCTGGATACAGAACAGAGAAAAGTGTTCCTCCCGGAGGAAAAGGCCAAGGAGCTGTCCTCTCCAGTCAAAGGCCTCTTAAAACTAAAACAGGTGTCGGTGCATCATTGCACGCGGATCCTGGGAAAAATGGTAGCTTCCTACGAAGCGATTCAATTCGGCAGGTTTCATGCAAGAACCTTTCAGTGGGACCTGTTGGACAAGTGGTCCGGATCGCATCTTCAGATGCATCGTCTGATAACCCTATCTCCGAGGACAAGGGTGTCTCTGCTGTGGTGGCTGCAGAGTGCTCATCTTCAAGAGGGCCGCAGATTCGGCATACAGGACTGGGTCCTGGTGACCACGGATGCCAGCCTTCGAGGCTGGGGAGCAGTCACACAGGGAAGAAACTTCCAAGGACTATGGTCAAGTCAGGAGACTTCCCTGCACATAAATATTCTGGAACTAAGGGCCATTTACAATGCCCTAAGTCAGGCAAAACCCCTGCTTCAAAACCAGCCGGTACTGATCCAGTCAGACAACATCACGGCGGTCGCCCATGTAAATCGACAGGGCGGCACGAGAAGCAGGACGGCGATGGCAGAAGCCACAAGGATTCTCCGATGGGCGGAAAATCACGTGTTAGCACTGTCAGCAGTGTTCATTCCGGGAGTGGACAACTGGGAAGCAGACTTCCTCAGCAGGCACGACCTCCACCCGGGAGAGTGGGGACTTCATCCAGAAGTCTTTCAAATGATTGTAAACCAGTGGGAAAAACCACAGGTGGACATGATGGCGTCCCGCCTAAACAAAAAGCTAGAAAAATATTGCGCCAGGTCGAGAGACCCGCAGGCGATAGCTGTGGACGCTCTGGTAACACCGTGGGTGTACCGATCGGTTTATGTGTTCCCTCCTCTTCCTCTCATACCAAAGGTACTGAGGATAATAAGGAGAAGAGGAGTAAGAACTATACTCATTGTTCCGGATTGGCCAAGAAGAGCGTGGTATCCGGAACTTCAAGAAATGATGTCAGAGGACCCATGGCCTCTACCGCTCAGACAGGACCTGCTGCAGCAGGGGCCCTGTCTGTTCCAAGACTTACCGCGGCTGCGTTTGACGGCATGGCGGTTGAACACCGGATCCTGAAGGAAAAGGGCATTCCGGAGGAAGTCATTCCTACGCTGATAAAAGCTAGGAAAGAAGTAACCGCAAACCATTATCACCGCATATGGCGAAAATATGTTGCGTGGTGTGAGGCTAGGATGGCCCCAACGGAAGAATTTCAGCTGGGCCGGTTCCTGCACTTCCTACAGTCAGGGGTGACTATGGGCCTTAAATTGGGTTCCATTAAGGTCCAGATTTCGGCTCTATCGATTTTCTTCCAGAGAGAATTGGCTTCACTACCTGAAGTTCAGACTTTTGTTAAGGGAGTGCTGCATATTCAGCCCGCTTTTGTGCCTCGAGTGGCACCTTGGGATCTCAACGTGGTGTTGGATTTCCTAAAGTCACATTGGTTTGAGCCACTGAAAACCGTGGATTTGAAATATCTCACGTGGAAAGTGGTCATGTTGTTGGCCTTGGCTTCGGCCAGGCGTGTTTCAGAATTGGCGGCTTTGTCATGTAAAAGCCCTTATCTGATTTTCCATATGGATAGGGCAGAATTGAGGACTCGTCCCCAGTTTCTCCCCAAAGTGGTATCAGCTTTTCATCTGAACCAACCTATCGTGGTGCCTGCGGCTACAAATGATTTGGAGGCTTCCAAGTTGTTGGATGTAGTCAGGGCCCTAAAAATGTATGTTTCCAGGACAGCTGGAGTCAGGAAGACTGACTCGCTCTTTATCCTGTATGCGCCCAACAAGTTGGGTGCACCTGCTTCTAAGCAGACTATTGCTCGCTGGATCTGTAGTACGATTCAGCTTGCGCATTCTGCGGCTGGACTGCCGCATCCTAAATCAGTGAAAGCCCATTCCACGAGGAAAGTGGGCTCTTCTTGGGCGGCTGCCCGAGGGGTCTCGGCTCTTCAACTTTGCCGAGCTGCTACTTGGTCAGGGGCAAACACGTTTGCAAAATTCTACAAATTTGATACCCTGGCTGAGGAGGACCTTGAATTCTCTCATTCGGTGCTGCAGAGTCATCCGCACTCTCCCGCCCGTTTGGGAGCTTTGGTATAATCCCCATGGTCCTTACGGAGTCCCCAGCATCCACTTAGGACGTTAGAGAAAATAAGAATTTACTCACCGGTAATTCTATTTCTCATAGTCCGTAGTGGATGCTGGGCGCCCATCCCAAGTGCGGATTGTCTGCAATACTTGTATATAGTTATTACTTAACTAAAGGGTTATTGTTGAGCTATCTGTTGAGAGGCTCAGTTGTTATCATGCTGTTAACTGGGTATTGTATCACGAGTTATACGGTGTGATTGGTGTGGCTTGTATGAGTCTTACCCGGGATTCAAAATCCTTCCTGATTGTGTCAGCTCTTCCGGGCACAGTATCCTAACTGAGGTCTGGAGGAGGGTCTTAGTGGGAGGAGCCAGTGCACACCAGTAGTCTAAAAGCTTTCTTTATAGTTGTGCCCAGTCTCCTGCGGAGCCGCTAATCCCCATGGTCCTTACGGAGTCCCCAGCATCCACTACGGACTATGAGAAATAGAATTACCGGTGAGTAAATTCTTATTATTATACGCACACAGGTTCCCTGAATCACCCACTATATTTGTGCTTTATCTGTGACTGTGTACGTATTTAGCACTTAAAGTCGTAGCCCATCGATACTTGTTTTACATTTGGAAAGCTGTACATCACTGTAAAATAATATTTAGCATTTTAATGTTGCAGAGTACAAGAATTTTTTGTGAGAAAGGCAAACCCCAGAAAAGGCATGTTTGCCAGCACCCACCTTGTGCTTCAAGATCCAGAGGGCTCTAAATATGATGCTGCTAAAAAGTGGAACTTGCCGGCAGTGACTATGGCCTGGCTCCTGCAATGTGCCAGAAGTGGCAAAAAGGCAGATGAGAACCTTTTTCTTGTTGAAAACGCCTGTGAAGATGGTTGGTTAACCCCTGTTTGGGTTCTTCTGTTGTTGTTTTTTATTTGTTTTTGTTTTTTTTACATAGAAAATATTTGAAAATTTAAAACTACAGTACCTCGGTAAATTTATATTTAGGTCACATTTATTTTTTAAGGTTTAGTAATGCAGATTATATGTGCTTTCTATATTACTACACATTTTATTTCCTTTCAGATAAAGAAGCAAGTTTTGTAAGTCAGACATACAGACCACAAATAAGGCAATCAGTGGATACACCTGATCATCAATTTAATCATCCTGCAGCCCTGAAAAAAGCTGCAGTGACACCCTTAGATATGAATCGCTTCCAGAGCAAGGCATTCCAGTCTGTGTTGTCGCAGCACAACAGGAAAATTCCAACCCCTGGTAGAGAAAGTAAATTAACTAAAAGGGAACCATCTCTACATCTTGATACTCCGTCCAAATTTCTATCTAAAGACAAGCTCTTCAAGCCCTCTTTTGATGTTAAGGTTTGTTTATTTTTTCTTAATACAGATCATTTTACATAGAAGGTAATGAATCTGTTGTATGACTAAAGCACGAATAGGAAAAATAGCATTTTGGTACTTACCAGGTAAATCCTTTTCTTTGAATCCATAGGGGGCACTGGAGTACTCTTGGGATATGGACGGCTTCCGCAGGAAACAGGGCACTGAATATTTAAATTTAGAACTCTCCACCCCTCCATATCCCAGAGTACCTCAGTGTTTTTTACTGAGCCGAACAGGAACTATAGAGAGGTTGACAATGGAGAATTACATATAACATAAAGGACAACAACAAAGTTGACACATAACGTTACTGACAACTAAACAGTTGACACCATAACCGATAGAACTTTATAATTTGAACCAGTCGGTGAAAGTGTGTTACCATAAGATCCCCTGAGCTTACCACAAACCAGGTAAAACTGCTCTGGGTGGGCGTCCAGTGCCCCCTATGGATTCAAAGAAAAGGATTTACCTGGTAAGTACCAAAATCCTATTTTCTTTTTCATCCACTAGGGGTCACTGGAGTACTCTTGGTACGTACCAAAGTTTCCCTTGTGGGCGGGAGAGCTGTTTGGCACCTGTAACACTATGCGGCCAAAGCTAGATGCTGATGCCGCAAACGTATCAAACTTGTAACAGCGCACAAACGTGTGCACTGATGACCATGTAGCCGCACGGCAAAGCTGCGTCGTAGAAGCTCCACGACCAGCTGCCCATGAAGCTCCCACAGAACATGTGGAATGAGCTGTTACTGATGTAGGCGGTTGTAACCTAGCATGAAGGTAAGCCTGACGTATAGTCAGTTTTATCCATCTGGATAAGGTCTGCTTAAAAGCTGGCCAACCTATCTTGGCAGCATCATAGAGAACAAACAACGTATCCGTTTTACTTACTGTAGACGATCAGGATACATAAACGCGGAATGCGCGTACCACATCCAGAGTTCCAGAATGTCCGGTTAACACAGGAACTACTATTGGTTGATTGATGTGAAAAGATGACACTACCCTTTGGTAAGAAAGCGGGATTCGGTCGAAGTTCCGCTCTGTCATCATGAAACACCAAATACGGTGGCTTGCATGACAAGACACCCAATCTGAAACACGCCTTGCCAAAGCTAAGGCTAGGAGAAAAATTATTTTCCAAGTAATATCCACTTTCAAAATGTGAAGACTGTAATAAATCTAAAACCAGATTCAAGTCCCATGGCGCTGTAGGTGGAATGAATGGAGGCTGTACTCTGAGGACACCTTGCAGAAAAGTGTGTACAGACGGCAATAGAGCCAATCGTCTTTGAAAATAAATTGACAACGCAGATACCTGCACCTTTAGTGTAGATAAACGCAGTCCTCCATCTAACCCCGTCTGTATACATAACAAAAGATGGGATAACTTGAAAGATGTCGGAAACTTCTGAGTTTCACACCAACCTATATAGGCACGTCAAATTCTGTAATAATGAGCTGCCGTAACTGGCTTCCTAGCTCGTAACATGGTTGGTATAACCGATTCTGGAATGCCCTCTCTCCTTAAGAGTGCGTTCTCAATAGCCACCCCGTCAAACGCAGCCGCGCTAAATCGGGGTAAAGGAACGGACCCTGTTGTAACAAGTCCGGACGTAGTGGCAGCGGCCAAGGATCGTCTGCGAGTAGTCCGCGGAGATCCGAGAACCAAGCTCTCCGAGGCCAATGAGGCGCCACTAGTATGACTGTGACGGACTCTTTTGATCCGTTTTAGCAACAGAGAGAGCAGCGGAAACTGTGGAAATAAATACACGAGGCTGTACGGCCACGCGATTGTGAGAGCATCCACCGCCACTGCCTTTGGATCTCTCGTTCTGGACACATACTGGGGCGTTTGGTGATTGTGGCGAGATGCCATCAGGACCACTTGAGGGTAACCCCACCTCTGGACCAACATGTGAAACACTTCTGGATTTAATGCCCGTTCTCCTGGATGAAAATCCCGACGGCTGAGATAATCCGCCTCCCAGTTGTCCACTCCCGGAATGAACACTGCCGACAATATCACCTGGTGGTATTCTGGCCAATTGAGGATTCGATCTACTTCCCGCATTGCCATGCGGCTTCTCGTTCCTCCTTGTTTGTTGATGTATGCGACTGCCGTCGCGTTGTCTGACTGCACTTGGACAGTCTGAGAGCGAAGCATGTGTACTGCTTGTCGTAGTGCATTGTACATTGCGCGGAGTTCCAGGACCTTTTATAGACAGCAATCTTTCATGATCCGCCCAGAGACCCTGGAGCTGACAATTTTGAACTACAGCTCCCCAACCTCTGAGACTCGCGTCCGTCGTTAGAATTATCCAATTCCAGCCGCCGCCTGCGGTTAAATTGTGTACCTTGAGCCACCAGAGTAGACATCCTTGCCCTTGGCGACAACCTCACCCTGTGGTGAATCTGCAGATGCGAGGCCGACCACTGTGCGAGCACATCCAGTTGAAATGGACGTGAGTGAAATCTTCCGAACTGAAGCGCTTCGAAAGCCGCCACCATTGTTCCTAATAGGCGAATACACAAATGTACCGAGACTGTGCGTGGCTTGAGCACTAATTGTACCAGATGGCGAATAATCTGTACTTTCTGTTGTGGTAGGTAAATTCTTTGATTTACCGTATCGAGAATCATACCTAGGAATTGAAGTCGTTGAGACGGAATTAGATGTGATTTCTTGACGTTGGCACTCCAACCGTGGTGAACAGTACATTGTACGTTAGCAGCGCATGTTGGAGGAGCATCTGTTGAGACGGAGCTTTTGTGAGCAGATCGTCTAAGTACGGAACGATTGTCACTCCCAGGGATCTGATATGAGCTATCATCACAGACATCACTTTGGGAATACCCGAGGCGCTGACGAGAGGCCAAACGGTAGAGCCTGAAACTGGTAATGGTTGTGGCGTATTGCAAAACGCAAGAACCTCTGATGAGGTGACCAAATCGGAATGTGTAAGTACGCATCCTTGAGATCTAGCGCAATCATGCATTCTTGTGGCTCTAAATCTGCAATTACTGACCGCAGAGATTCCAGCTTTAATCTGTAGTAAGTGACTTACTGATTGAGACTCTGACGGAGCCATCCGGCTTCGGTACCACAAACAGACTGCAATAATAACCCTGACCTTGTTGGTGTACCAGGCCTGGAATTAAAAACTGCTGAATCCAGCAGAGACTGAATGGCAATTTGCCGAACCGCCTTCTTGTCGTCCGACAGAGACAGTCCTGTCTTGAAAAAGCGCAGTGGCGGGAGACAGCTTTCTTTTAACACTAAATTGCGGATACATCCATCAGTGGATGTCTGGAATCCCGGCAAATGTAACATCTGAAGGCGCGCTTCCACAATTGGAAATCGAGATGGCCTGGGAGCCCGTCAAGCCACTGCTTGTCGGTGACCTTAGCGCCCTGACGTTACAAGGCGTGGCTGTTTCTCTACCACAGCCTTGAAAGGACTGAAGCTAAAGGATTTGAACGCCGGGCCAGAGTATTTCCGTCTCGGTACCGGTGGAGGCAATGGCAGGAAACTAGACTCTCCTCCCCCCCCCCCCCCCCCACCTTGGCCTGAGAAATGCATTTGTCCAATTTAGGACCAAACAACTTCTGCCCACCGTATTCTTTTGACCTCTGACTCCGCTTGCCAAGAACGCAGCCAGAGTACTTGTCGTGCTGTAACTAGCGACGATGAGAAGCGAGCTGACAGCCAGCAGCAGAAGCTGTACATAGATACTCAGCAGCTTCTCAGATTTGAGTAGCGATAAGTATAACGTGATCGTCATGTAGAGCAGACTTGAGTTCTGTTATCCATACAAATAGCGCCTTAGTGACCCAAATGCCCATCTATCTTACGTCTGAAGGGTCTTTATAAGGTTTGACACAGACGAATCCACCAATGGCGGATTCTCCAATGTAGATGTCACTGTGTGGAAACGGGTAAGTAGACTTAAATCTGTGAGGTATAGAACCGGTTATTCGGTTCTTTCGTGTTTCTACTAACATCTTATTAAGATATTCCTAAATAAGAACCCCATTGGAGATCTGTCGTTTAGTAAATACGACTTTATTATATGTCAGAGGCTCCTTAGTCTCTGTAACCTTCAGAGACTGACGCACTGGCCTGATGAGATTATCAATGTCTGGGCTGTCAAAAGCTGCACTATCTGACTGCTGGTCTAATTTGCCCTCCTCACCCTTATTTAGCGCTGTGAGGTCTGGCATAGAATTGTCAGACTGCAACATAGCAGAAACGGGTAAATTATAAGACAAATTAAATTAATCTCTTGTACCCAAAGTGAAGTTGGACCTTTGCAAAGGCTGAGACTCTTCCGTTAGATCTGGCGGTCTCACCCGAGACTCTGATCTTGCTGCTCGTGTCGAGCGGCGGCCAATTCTAATTGCAACCCAGCCATTACATTTGCTTAACATAGGATCTGGGAATGAAACCGGGTTCCGGAGTGGAAACCTACAAAACATACTGAACATGTGGTAGATTCATGTACAGACATTGCAGTAAAACTTCTTTTTAGTCTTTGCTGGTGCCGTACTCATTATGCAGACAGACAACACAATAGACAAAGACAGACACTTGCACGACTCAGTAAAATTGTTACTTAAGGTGTGTAATATATATATAGCCGAAGTGCAGTTCACATGGCCAGCCTATATAAAACCTGAACCAAAAATTCCCACTAACACCCCTGCGCCTCCGGTGGAGTAGAGATGTAGGACAGGAACGTTCTGGAATTACAAACAGGAAGAAACAGGAAGCATGGTTAAAATGGCCCCCATGCCATGCTTACAGTGATAATCACAGGTCAGGTTGCAATACATGCCTCCTGTGTTTAATATAGACTCAATAGTCTATTAATATAACCTATGGTGCATATGAAATCTGGCAGCCTGTCATGCAGCCTATTGTTCCCATATAAGTTTTTCTCCCTTGCAGCAGCGCTGCCTGTGAGCAGACTTGTCCCCCCTCCCCCTGTGCTCCGTGTAGCGCTGTGTCTCAGCGGGGAGCGTTGCTGGGAAGCTGACCTTGGTGTCATTGCAGGGAGGCGGGGGACGCTTATGAAGAGAGCGGCCGAGTGAACTGAGTTCGGCTGGCTGGAGCGGCGTGTAGCTGCTTCCGGGGCCGCTAGTGTGAGCGCTGAGCTGCGGCGGTTCTCCCCCTCTTAGCACTGGAGCAACTTTGAAGTACGTACAGCGCAGACGGAGCGGCTGGGGCGGGCGGGCTGTATTAGCGGCGGGTGCGGGCGGTGGCTGTTGAACACGGACCCCACACGGCGGGGCAGCAGCGCGCGCTGACCGCCCCGTTCCCCCCCCCCAGCATACCTTGTCTCCTTGTAGGGAGGGCTGCGACGGGGCTTCTTTCTGTAAGCTCCGTCCAGCTGTAGCAGCAGGCAGTGAGCTGCGTGTGGCTGTGAGGGTGCTCTTTGTGAGGACCGACACGCCATGCGCTGCTCCGTGCAGCGGCATTGTCCCGGACCCATGTTTTTAGTAGAAACTGGGAAGGGATGTGCTGAAGTAGTAATAAAAAAGTAAAAATTAAAATCAAAATCTATTCAAAGAAAAGTGTGGGAACCCCACATAAGCCTGGTTAGTGCATGAGCACAGAAAAAACACTGAGGTACTCTGGGATATGGAGGGGTGGAGAGTTCTAAATTTAAATATTCAGTGCCCTGTTTCCTGCGGAAGCTGTCCATATCCCAAGAGTACTCCAGTGACCCCTAGTGGATGAAAAAGAAAAATGCTACACGAATTCCTGGCCCACTTTTTTTTTTAATTGTTCCATATTAGCAGGAATGTTTTAGTTTAATGTCTAGTTGGAGTAGTCTAGGCGAGATCTAGATCATTTTAAAGGGGTCACAAATTTGGCCTTTCAAATCAAACTAGTATTCAAATAGTCCTTGGGAAATAGTCATTGGTTACAGGCGGGGATCTGTGTATACTTGCTGTCAGATTGGTTTTGAACGTTTCCTTTGTCGAAGTGGCTGGATCCTAATAAAGCCTGAGGGTCCCGCCGAGGAGTATCTCATGTTGAATGTGCTTTGTCTATTAGTAAAGTGGGTTGGGGGTAGGTGTTCGTTTCAGGGGCAGGCTCACTGAAAACTATTACATTTAACTTTTACATTCAATCCCTAGTAAATGGATCTGAAAACATTACATACATAATAATACATTTTATATATGCAGTAGATATTTGGTATGTACATAAAACAATGCATATCATCTTATGCTGATTAAAACAAGTCTAAACATGAGCATACAATTATGCAAAAGTATACATAAACTTAAACTACAGATTTCATTTAGTAACTTTGTATTGATCATATTTAATAGCCAGACGGTGCGATAATTTCTTAAGGGTCACCAAAAGCTTCCTATTGAAATAAAGAACAAAACAAGTCCAAGCAGTATACAGCTTGCGTACGGAGTACACAGATTCTTTTTTTCTCTTACGTCCTAGAGGATACTGGGGTCCATTTAGTACCATAGGGTATAGACGGGTCCACTAGGAGCCTTGGGCACTTTAAGAATTTGATAGTGTGCGCTGGCTCCACCCTCTATGTCCCTCCTTGGGGGGGGGGGTTACGGCCCAACCTCCTATAGGGTTAATGGTCCCGTTCCCCGCTGACAGGACATTGAGCTCCTGAAGGAACCATTCGCAAGCCCCACCACGGCGAGCGTACATTCCCGCTGCACGCCGCCACCCCTAACAGAGCCAGAAGAAAGAAGAGTGGTGAGTGTTATGCCGGTTACTGGGTTGCTGGCTATTATGTCGGCATGAGGGTACGGAGCGCAGCGCTGAGGAGCAGGCTGCGTCTCCAGGCTCTGATCACGCAGGCTGCACCGCCATGAGGGACGAGCCGAGTCATCCTATACAGTACCCACACTGACAAATACGCTTACAGGGGCTATGTCCCACTGTTTAAGCATCTAAAACACCTCAGCAAGTTTAAAATAAAACCTGGAAGACCGTGCACCATTAAGGGGACGGGGCTTCACTATGAGTGGCTCACCTGCACCATTTTCCCTCTGCAGTTCTACACAGACAGAATGGCAGGGAAGCGCAGCTTCTCCAGAACGACTCCAGCTTACCTCAGCGGTACCAATGAGTCCTAGTAAGGGGGAGGGGGGCGTTATTAGAGTACTAAGCCCCTATCAGGGTACTTAGTCTGCGACCCAGCTAAGCTTGGCATTAGCACCAAGGGCGCGGTGTGGCTGGCTCCTATATACTCTGTCTGTCCCTGGAAGGGCTCTGTGTGGGTTAACTGTGTTTTAACTTCCTGTGTGTGTGTGCTTCACATTTACAATGTCAGGCAAGGAGTGTGTTTCCTGTACGGCAGAATGTCTTTCTTCCTCAGGGGGATCACTACAGTGTACTCAGGATAGTACACATTCTCAGGCTAGTGGGTCCAAACCAGCATGGTTAGATTCCGTTAAAGGGGTGATCTCAAATATTTCGAATAAATGATCCCATAATGAAAGAGAGATGCAATACTTAAGGCAGTCTGTGGATAACCTGATGAATACAGATTCAGTTCCTATACCGGCGTCTCAGACCCCTACAATTTGTCCGCAGAAGCGTACACTGGCCCAGATCCTGCAGGCTGACACTGATGATGACGTATCAGACGCAGAGGAGGGTGAGGTGGACTCGGAAGGGGGGGATGCTGCTCTGTCACAAGGAATACAGGCCCTGAAAGAAGCTAATAGAAACGTCCTGCACATTCCTGAAAAGGTGACAGGAGGATGAGGAATCTTATTTTAAAGTAATTAAGAAATCCTCTGCTACTTTTCCTGCATCAAAAGAGTTGAATTCCCTATTTGAAGAGACTTGGGTTAATCCTGATAAGAAATTTCAGATCCCAAAAAGGTTATCCTTCCCTTTTCCTCAGGATGATAGGAAGAAATGGGAAAATCCACCGATTGTTGAAGCATCGGTATCTAGGTTATCACGTAAAATAATCTTACCTGTCCCTGGGGCAGCCTCCTTAAAGGACACGGCTGACCGCAAGATTGAGACCACTCTCAAATCTGTATATACAGTACAAATGCTGGGGTAGCCCAAAGACCCACTATTGCTTGTGCATGGATCACTAGTGCCATTGCAAAATGGCCAGGTAACCTAATTGAGGGATCAGATTCCTTATCCAGGGGGAAGGTAGTTTTACGCCTACAACATATACAGGACTCTGCAAATTTTATGGTGGAGGCCATAAAAGAAATAGGCTTGCTCAACGCACGCACCAGTGTCAGCACGCAGGGGCTTATTGCTATGTCAGTGGACTGCGGATGCGGATTCCAGGAAGGGCGTGGAAAGCCTACCATTCACAGGTGAGGCCCTATTTGGAGATGAACTGGATACGTGGATATCCAAGGCTACGGCAGGTAAGTCCACATATCTTCCTTCCGCAGCCTCCTCCCCCCAGTTAAGGAGACCTACTCGCCTCCAACTTTGCAGTCCTTTCGGACAGCCAAATTTAAATAAAACCAGAGGTTCTTCTACAGCCTCCAGAGGCAATAGAGGAAAACCCAGAAAACCAGCAACTGCAGGTTCACAGGAACAGAACTCGGGTTCTGTTTCCTCAAAGCCTTCAGCATGACGGTGGACCGCACTGCCTGGAAGACAGACAGGTGGGAGCCCGACTAAAAGATTTCAGTCACATATGGGCGACAACATGCCAGGATCCCTGGGTCAAAGATCTTATCACCAGGGGGTACATGCTGGAGTTTCAGGAACTCCCACCTCACAGATTCTTCAAATCAGGCTTACCGGCTTCTCAGGAAGCAGTATGACTTTACAGGAAGCAATTCAAAAACTGGTACAGGCTCAGGTCATTGTTCCAGTTCCACCTCATCTGCGCGACAAAAGTTATTATTCCAACCTTTTTGTGGTACCAAAGCTGGACGGTTCGGTAAGACCCATTTTAAACCTCAAGTCACTGAACCTGTACTTATGGGTGTTCAAATTCAAGATGGAGTCTCTGAGAGCGGTGATCTCAGGTCTGGAGGAGGGGGAATTCCTGGTGTCTCTGAATATCAAGGATGCGTACCTTCATATTCCAATCTGGCCACCTCATCAGGCTTATCTAAGGTTTGCATTACAGGACTGTCACTACCAGTTCCAGGCCCTGCCATTTGGCCTATCCATGGCACAGAGGGTGTTCACCAAAGTAATGGCAGAGATGATGTTTCTCCTCAGCGATCTGCTGATAAAGGCATCATCCAGGGAGAGGTTGTTGGACAACATTGCCCTCTCAACTAGTCTACTCCGGGATCACGGGTGGATTCTGAACCTACCAAAATCTCACCTGGAACCAACACTGAGGCTTCCGTTCCTGGGGAATGATACTAGATACGGAGGCACAGAAGGTAATTCCTTCCTTTGAAAAGGCTTTGGTAATCCAGTCGATGGTGCTGGACTTTCTGAAACCAACCCAGATATCGGTGCATCTATGCATTCGCCTTCTGGGGAAGATGGTAGCCGATTACGAGGCACTGCAGTACGGAAGGTTTCACGCAAGGTCCTTCCAGCTGGATCTGTTGGACAAATGGTCTGCATCGCATCTCCACATGCACCAGATGATAAGTCTGTTGCCAAGAGCTAGGATTTCTTTTCTGTGGTGGCTTCAGACTTCTCACCCTGACCGAGGGCCGAAGGTTTGGGATTCAAAATTGGATTCTGCTAACCACAGATGCAAGCCTCAGAGGTTGGGGAGCAGTTACCCAAGGGGAACAGTTCCAAGGAAAATGGTCAAGTCAGGAAACCATTCTCCCCATCAACATTCTGGAACTAAGGGCCATATACAACGCCCTTCTGCAGGCATCACATCTTCCAGATCAAGCCATTCATGTTCAGTCTGACAATGTGACGGCAGTAACGTACATACACCGGCTGGGCGGAAAGAAGAGCAGAGCAGCAATGTCAGAGGTAACAAGGATTCTCCTCTGGGCAGAAAGACACTCTGTGGCGTTGTCGGCAATCTTCATTCCGGGAGTGGACATCTGGGAAGCAGACGTCCTCAGCAGACACGACCTCCACCAAGAAGAGTTGGACCTTCACCCGGAGGTGTTCGGGTGCTTGACACGTCGGTGGGGGGTTCCTCAAATCGACATGATGGCCTCTTGTCTCAACAAGAAGCTCAAGTGGTATTGTTCCAGGTCGAGAAACCCACTGGCTGTGGCGGTGGACGCTCTGGTGACTCCATGGGTTTACCAGATGGTGTACGTGTTTCCACCACTTCCATTGGTCCCAAGAATTCACAAAAGAATAAAAAGGGAAAAGATTCAAGCAATACTCATTGCTCCGGACTGGTCAAGAAGGGCCTGGTACACGTATCTACTGGAGATGCTCTTGGAGGACCCATGGCCTCTACCTCTTCGTGAGGATCTGCTGCAACAAGGGCCGTTCGTCTATCAAGACTTACCACAGCTACGTTTGACGGCATGGAAGTTGAGCTTCAAATTCTAGCCCGGAAAGGGATCCCGGACAGGGTTATTCCAACTTTGATCCAAGCCAGAAAGGGGTTAATGTCTAAACATTACCATCGTATTTGCAAAAAATACGTCTCTTGGTGGGAAAACAGGGAATTTCAACAGTGACGTTTTCTCCTTTTTCTGCAGTAAGGGGTGGACGTGGGTCTACGCTTGGGCTCCACAAAAAAAAGTCCAGATTTTGGCCTTGTCCATTTTCTTGCAGAAACACTTGGCTTCCCTCCCGGAGCTTCAGACATTCTTGAAGGGTGTTCTGCACATCCAACCACCCTTTGTGCCTCCCACGGCACCTTGGAATCTCAACGTGGTGTTGCTGTTTCCACAGTCAGAATGGTTTAAGCCTTTACAGGAGGTTGGCATGACGTTTCTTACGTGGAAAACAGTCACACTGTTGGCCTCAGCTTCAGCAAGGCGCGTGTCGGAACTGGGGCGTTGTCTCACAAAAGCCCCTATTTGATTTTTCATGAAGATAGAGCTGAAATCAGAACTCGTCAGCAATTTCTTCCTAAGGTGGTGTCTACGTTTCATATCAACCAACCTATTGTGGTTCCGGTGGTTACCGACAGCTCTGCTACTTCAAAGTCCTTGGATGTTGTGAGGGCTTTGAAGATCTACGCGAAGCGGACAGCTCGTCACAGAAAATCAGACTTGTTGTTTGTTCTCTGTGATCCCAAAAAAATTGGGTGTCCTGCTTCAAAGCAGTCTATTACTCGCTGGATCAGGCTTACTATCCAGCATGCTTATTCTACGGCAGGTTTGCCAGTTCCAAAATCTGTACAGGCCCACTCTACTAGGTCGGTGGGTTCTTCCTGGACGGCTGCCCGGGGTGTCTCGGCTTTACAGCTCTCTCGAGCAACTACTTGGTCATGTTCGATAACGTTTGCTAAGTTGTTCAAGTTCGATACTTTGACCAAACTGAAGGTCCTCAGAGGCCAATCAGTTCTGCAGGAACCTCAGCACTCTCCCACCCGGTTTGGGAGCTTTGGTACATCCCCATGGTACTAAATGGACCCCAGTATCCTCTAGTACGTAAGAGAAAATAGGATTTTAATTACCTACCGGTAAATCCTTTTCTCTATCGTCCTAGTGGATGCTGGGGTTCCTGAAAGGACCATGGGGAATAGCGGCTCCGCAGGAGACAGGGCACAAAAAGTAAAGCTTTATGATCAGGTGGTGTGTACTGGCTCCTCCCCCTATGACCCTCCTCCAAGCCTCTGTTAGGTTTTTGTGCCCGTCCGAGAAGGGTGCAATCTAGGTGGCTCTCCTAAAGAGCTGCTTAGAAAAGTTTAGCTTAGGTTTTTTATTTTACAGTGAGTCCTGCTGGCAACAGGATCACTGCAACGAGGGACTTAGGGGAGAAGAAGTGAACTCACCTGCGTGCAGGATGGATTGGCTTCTTTGGCTACTGGACATTAGCTCCAGAGGGACGATCACAGGTACAGCCTGGATGGTCACCGGAGCCTCGCCGCCGGCCCCCTTGCAGATGCTGAAAAGAGAAGAAGGTCCAGAATCGGCGGCAGAAGACTCCTCAGTCTTCTTAAGGTAGCGCACAGCACTGCAGCTGTGCGCCATTGCTCTCAGCACACTTCACACGGCAGTCACTGAGGGTGCAGGGCGCTGGGGGGGGGCGACCTGGGAAGCAATGTAAACCTATTTTTTGGCATAAAATACCTCACATATAGCCTCCGGGGGCTATATGGAGATATTTAACCCCTGCCAGAATCCGTTAAATAGCGGGAGACGAGCCCGCCGAAAAAGGGGCGGGGCCTATCTCCTCAGCACACAGCGCCATTTTCCTCACACAGCTCCGCTGGTCAGGAAGGCTCCCAGGCTCTCCCCTGCACTGCACTACAGAAACAGGGTAAAACAAGAGAGGGGGGGCAAAATTGTGGCAAAATTATATATATTAAAGCAGCTATATAGGGAGCACTTATTATAAGGCTATCCCTGTCATATATAGCGCTTTTGGTGTGTGCTGGCAAACTCTCCCTCTGTCTCCCCAAAGGGCTAGTGGGGTCCTGTCTTCTTTAAGAGCATTCCCTGTGTGTCTGCTGTGTGTCGGTACGTGTGTGTCGACATGTATGAGGACGATATTGGTGTGGAGGCGGAGCAATTGCCAAATATGGGGATGTCACCCCCTAGGGAGTCGACACCAGAATGGATGGCTTTATTTATGGAATTACGGGATAGTGTCAACACGCTAAAGCAGTCGTTTGACGACATGAGACGGCCGGACAATCAATCAGCACCTGTCCAGGCGCCTCAAACACCGTCAGGGGCTGTAAAACGCCCGTTACCTCAGTCGGTCGACACGGACACAGGCACTGATTCCAGTGGCGACGGTGACAAATCAACCGTATTTTCCAGTAGGGCCACACGTTATATGATTTTGGCAATGAAGGAGGCGTTACATATTGCTGATACTACAGGTACCACAAAACAGGGTATTATGTGGGGTGTGAAAAAACTACCTATAGTTTTTCCTGAATCAGATGAATTAAATGAGGTGTGTGATGAAGCGTGGGTTGCCCCCGATAAAAAACTGCTAATTTCAAAGAAGTTATTAGCTTTATACCCTTTCCCGCCAGAGGTTAGGGCGCGCTGGGAAACACCTCCTAGGGTGGACAAGGCGCTCACACGCTTATCAAAACAAGTGGCGTTACCCTCTCCTGAGACGGCCGCACTTAAAGATCCAGCAGATAGGAGGATGGAAAATATCCAAAAAAGTATATACACACATACAGGTGTTATACTACGACCAGCTATAGCGACAGCCTGGATGTGCAGTGCTGGGGTAGCTTGGTCAGAGTCCCTGATTGAAAATATTGATACCCTGGATAGGGACAATGTTTTACTGTCTTTAGAGCAAATAAAGGATGCGTTTCTTTATATGCGTGATGCACAGAGGGATATTTGCACACTGGCATCACGGGTAAGTGCTATGTCCATTTCGGCCAGAAGAAGTTTATGGATGCGACAGTGGTCAGGTGATGCGGACTCAAAACGGCATATGGAAGTTTTGCCGTATAAAGGGGAGGAGTTATTTGGTGTTGGTCTATCGGATTTGGTGGCCACGGCTACAGCCGGGAAATCCACCTTTTTACCTCAAGTCACTCCCCAACAGAAAAAGACACCGACTTTTCAGCCGCAGCCCTTTCGTTCCTTTAAAAACAAGAGAGCAAAGGGATATTCATATCTGCCACGAGGCAGAGGAAAGGGGAAGAGACTGCAACAGGCAGCTCCTTCCCAGGAACAGAAGCCCTCCCCCGCTTCTACAAAAGCCTCAGCATGACGCTGGGGCTTCTCAAGCGGACTCGGGGGCGGTGGGGGGTCGTCTCAAGAATTTCAGCGCGCAGTGGGCTCACTCGCAGGTGGATCCCTGGATCCTGCAGATAATATCTCAGGGTTACAGGTTGGAACTAGAGACGTCTCCACCTCGCCGTTTCCTGAAGTCTGCTTTACCAACGTCCCCCTCCGACAGGGTGACGGTCTTGGAAGCCATTCACAAGCTGTACTCTCAGCAGGTGATAGTCAAGGTACCCCTTTTACAACAAGGAAAGGGGTATTATTCCACTCTATTTGTGGTACCGAAGCCGGATGGCTCGGTAAGACCTATTCTAAATCTGAAATCCTTGAACCTGTACATAAAAAAGTTCAAGTTCAAGATGGAGTCACTCAGAGCGGTGATAGCGAACTTGGAAGAAGGGGACTTTATGGTATCCTTGGACATCAAGGATGCGTATCTCCACGTTCCAATTTACCCCTCACACCAGGGGTACCTCAGGTTCGTCGTACAGAACTGTCACTATCCGTTTCAGACGCTGCCGTTTGGATTGTCCACGGCACCTCGGGTCTTTACCAAGGTAATGGCCGAGATGATGATTCTTCTTCGAAGAAAAGGCGTATTAATTATCCCATACTTGGACGATCTCCTAATAAGGGCAAGGTCCAGAGAACAGCTAGAGATGGGACTAGCACTGTCTCAAGAAGTACTAAAGCAGCACGGGTGGATTCTGAATATTCCAAAATCCCAGTTAATTCCGACAACACGTCTGCTGTTCTTAGGGATGATTCTGGACACGGTTCAGAAAAAGGTTTTTCTCCCGGAGGAAAAAGCCAAGGAGTTATCCGAACTTGTCAGGAACCTCCTAAAACCAGGAAAGGTGTCTGTACATCAATGCACAAGAGTCCTGGGAAAAATGGTGGCTTCTTACGAAGCAATTCCATTCGGCAGATTCCACGCAAGAGTTTTCCAGAGGGATCTGCTGGACAAATGGTCAGGGTCGCATCTTCAGATGCACCAGCGGATAACCCTGTCTCCAAGGACAAGGGTATCTCTTCTGTGGTGGTTGCAGAGTGCTCATCTATTGGAGGGCCGCAGATTCGGCATACAGGATTGGATCCTGGTGACCACGGACGCCAGCCTGAGAGGCTGGGGAGCAGTCACACAAGGAAGAAACTTCCAGGGCGTGTGGTCGAGCCTGGAAACGTCTCTTCACATAAACATTCTGGAACTAAGAGCAATCTACAATGCTCTAAGCCAGGCAGAACCTCTGCTTCAAGGAAAACCGGTGTTGATCCAGTCGGACAACATCACGGCAGTCGCCCATGTAAACAGACAGGGCGGCACAAGAAGCAGGAATGCAATGGCAGAAGCTGCAAGGATTCTTCGCTGGGCGGAGAATCATGTGATAGCACTGTCAGCAGTGTTCATCCCGGGAGTGGACAACTGGGAAGCAGACTTCCTCAGCAGACCCGACCTTCACCCGGGAGAGTGGGGACTTCATCCAGAAGTTTTCCACATGCTTGTAACCCGTTGGGAAAGACCAATGGTGGACATGATGGCGTCTCGCCTCAACAAAAAACTGGACAGGTATTGCGCCAGGTCAAGAGATCCGCAGGCAATAGCTGTGGACGCGCTGGTAACGCCTTGGGTGTACCAGTCGGTGTATGTGTTTCCTCCTCTGCCTCTCATACCAAAAGTATTGAGAATTATACGGCAAAGAGGCGTAAGAACGATACTAGTGGCTCCGGATTGGCCAAGAAGGACTTGGTACCCGGAACTTCAAGAGATGATCACGGAGGATCCGTGGCCTCTACCTCTGAGAAGGGACCTGCTTCAGCAGGGTCCCTGTCTGTTTCAAGACTTACCGCGGCTGCGTTTGACGGCATGGCGGTTGAACGCCGGATCCTAAAGGGAAAAGGCATTCCGGAAGAAGTCATTCCTACCTTGATTAAAGCAAGGAAGGAAGTAACCGCGCAACATTATCACCGCATTTGGCGAAAATATGTTGCGTGGTGCGAGGATCGGAGTGCTCCGACGGAGGAATTTCAACTGGGTCGATTCCTACATTTCCTGCAATCAGGATTGTCTATGGGTCTCAAATTGGGATCTATTAAGGTTCAAATTTCGGCCCTGTCGATTTTCTTCCAGAAGAAATATCTCATATGGAAAGTGACCATGCTACTAGCCCTGGCTTCGGCCAGGAGAGTGTCAGAACTGGCAGCTTTATCTTACAAAAGCCCATATCTGATTTTCCATTCGGACAGGGCAGAACTGCGGACTCGTCCGCATTTTCTCCCTAAGGTGGTGTCAGCATTTCATCTGAACCAGCCTATTGTAGTGCCTGCGGCTACAAGCGACTTGGAGGACTCCAAGTTGTTGGACGTTGTCAGAGCTTTAAAAATATACATTTCAAGGACAGCTGGAGTCAGGAAATCTGACTCACTGTTTATACTATATGCTCCCAACAAGTTGGGCGCTCCTGCGTCTAAGCAGACTATTGCGCGCTGGATTTGTAGTACGATTCAGCTTGCACATTCTGTGGCAGGCCTGCCACAGCCAAAATCGGTAAATGCCCACTCCACAAGGAAGGTGGGTTCTTCTTGGGCGGCTGCCCGAGGGGTCTCGGCATTACAACTCTGCCGAGCGGCTACGTGGTCGGGGGAGAACACGTTTGTAAAATTCTACAAATTTGATACCCTGGCTAAGGAGGACCTGGAGTTCTCTCATTCGGTGCTGCAGAGTCATCCGCACTCTCCCGCCCGTTTGGGAGCTTTGGTATAATCCCCATGGTCCTTTCAGGAACCCCAGCATCCACTAGGACGATAGAGAAAATAAGAATTTACTTACCGATAATTCTATTTCTCGGAGTCCGTAGTGGATGCTGGGCGCCCATCCCAAGTGCGGATTATCTGCAATAATTGTACATAGTTATTGTTACCTAAATCGGTTTATTGTTGTAGGGAGCCATCTTTCAGAGGCTCCTCTGTTATCATACTGTTAACTGGGTTTAGATCACAGGTTGTACGGTGTGATTGGTGTGGCTGGTATGAGTCTTACCCGGGATTCATAAATCCTTCCTTATTGTGTACGCTCGTCCGGGCACAGTATCCTAACTGAGGCTTGGAGGAGGGTCATAGGGGGAGGAGCCAGTACACACCACCTGATCATAAAGCTTTACTTTTTGTGCCCTGTCTCCTGCGGAGCCGCTATTCCCCATGGTCCTTTCAGGAACCCCAGCATCCACTACGGACTCCGAGAAATAGAATTATCGGTAAGTAAATTCTTATTTTCTCGTAGTCCGTAGAGGATACTGGGCGCCGACCCAGTGCTTCGTTCTTCCTGCACTGTTACTTGGTTAAATAATGTTGGTTCAGCCGTTGCTGTTCCTGTTTCAAGTTTGGTTAGCTTGGCTTTCCTCTTGTTTTGTGTGTGCTGGTTCGGATCTCACCACTGTCATTTAAATCTTTCTCTCAAGGTATGTCCGTCTCCTCGGGCACAGTTTCCTGGACTGAGTCTGGTAGGAGGGGCATAGAGGGAGGAGCCAGCGCACACTATCAAATTCTTAAAGTGCCCATGGCTCCTAGTGGACCCGTCTATACCCCATGGTACTAAATGGATCCCCAGTATCCTCTACGGACTACGAGAAAAGGATTTACCGGTAGGTAATTAAAATCCTATTATCCAGATAGTACACAGTGTGTGTACTGACTACATAAAAACGTCTGTATTAAGTTCAGTTGCAAACATAATTTAAATATATAAATTTTATAAACTGCATCTATAAATCATAACCTTAGACATTACCAATGTTGATATAACTTGTGACCTTTATGAGAATGCAGTCGCATACAATCAGATCTCATACCATCAAATCATCCAATTGCGATTTGTTTTTAGCTGAATTGTGCGATGAACCTTTTCTTTAAGAAATGCCTTCATCCAATTTATCTGACTTTTAACAGTTGATTGTCCGTAAATAAGAATAATGTTTTTATCTTATGGGCAGATTTCATATTTCAATGTAATTGTTGCAGACGTTATTGTGGATTATGGTTATAAATATTTCTCTTTCATCCACTAGGGGACACTGGAGTGTTCTTAGACATTAGGGGTGTGAAGCTTGCAACCGGAGGTGTGGCACAATCTAAAATTAGCATTGTCTGCACAGCCGGTTCCTCCCCCTTCACATCCCTCCTCCCTCAGTTTGGAAAATTGTGCCTAGGAGGTACAAGCACAGAAGGGAGCTCCTGCTCCATGCAGATTAATTAATTTATTATTATTTTTTATTTTATTTTTTTCATTTATACTGGCCCAATCCCTCCTAACTAAAGGGAGGGTGCAGGTTTTAAAAGAAAAGATGGTAAATGCCCGATCCCACCTAAATGAAAGGGGGTGCAGGCTTTACCAGACAAAAAGGCTGTGTTCCCCTAATAAAAGGGGGACAAAGTTCAGGATTGGAGACAATGATTCCAGCTAAAGGGGTCTACATCTCTATAAAGGCACCAACTGTGAGTACTGGTTGTTTTAAAATGGCCCTGCAGGAGTTGAAGTAGCATTAGATTTTTTCTTATTCATTTATTTATTTATATATTTATTTTCCCTATGGGGCTTTATTAGACTTTGCTAGCAGTTCCCCACAGCGGCGCGCCAGGCAGCGGTCACAGTGTGAAGCGGGCCAGGATCCCTTCAGCGCACAGTCTTCCCTGTCAGTCCAGAGGCAATCAGAAAGAGGCGCCGCTACGGGACCTGATGAGAGCGGTCCCGGCGCGCGCCGGCCAGCGGGAGATCGTATTACCGCGCGGCTGAGCAGATACACTCAGCCGCCGGAGGCGGGGAGCGGGAGGAGAGACGCTGCAGTGAGAAGCGGCTGAGGAGATTCCCTCAGCCGCGGGAAGGCGGGGATCTATAGCGCTCAAACAGGGCGGCCACTACGGCAAGTAAGGCTCCCTTCAGCAGTCATGTAAATACAAGAGTGTGGACAGGGGGGCTCACCAGTGGAAGATCCCCCTCCTAAATGAATTGTCCAGAATTTTTAATTGGCGGCCATCTTAAAATTTACATGCAGGTGCCAGAAAAACTGAGGAGCATGGGGGGTAATTCCAAGTTGATCGCAGCAGGAAATTTTTTAGCAGTTTGGCAAAACCATGTGCACTGCAGGGCAGGCAGATTTAACATGTGCAGAGAGAGTTAGATTTGGGTGTGGTGTGTTCAATCTGCAATCTAATTTGCAGTGTAAAAATAAAGCAGCTAGTATTTACCCTGCACAGAAACACTATGGGGTATATGCAATTGCGGTCGAATTCTCGAAATTGTCGAATTTCGGGTCATTTTCGACCAAAAAAAAAAAATCGCCTATGCAATTCAGTGCTTTCCGACCAAAAAACGGACTTTCAAAATTCGACTTTTTGAAATTCGAATTTTTGCAAATTCGACTTTTCTGCAATGATACAAGTGCTGCAATTCGACCAAAGCATATTCAATTCAAGTTTGGAAATTCGACAGCAGTGCTTTTAGACAGCAAATTCGTCATTTTCAATCCGCCACACTTTGGAGGGTGAAAACAAATAAAAAAAATTTAAACATGTTTTTTTTTAGTGTTTTTTTTTTGGGGAATAGCAGATCTATTTATATTAGAAGGGATTAGGTACTTTTTTTTTTTTTTTTTTTGGAGGCACAAATATTATTTATATATTTTTTAAAATATTATTATTATTTTTTTTTTTTTTATGCTGGAACGGTGAAATCATTAAAAAAAATGGCGTGGGGTCCCCCCTCCAAAGCATAACCAGCCTCGGGCTCTTCGAGCTGGTCCTGGTTCTAAAAATGCGGGGGAAAAATTGACAGGGGATCCCCCGTATTTTTAAAACCAGCACCGGGCTCTGCGCCTGGTGCTGGTGCCAAAAATACGGGGGACAAAAAGAGTAGGGGTCCCCCGTATTTTTAACACCAGCATCGGGCTCCACTAGCTGGACAGATAATGCCACAGCCGGGGGTCACTTTTATGCCGTGCCCTGCGGCCGTGGCATTAAATATCCAACTAGTCACCCCTGGCCGGGGTACCCTGGGGGAGTGGGGACCCCTTCAATCAAGGGGTCCCCCCCCCAGCCACCCAAGGGCCAGGGGTGAAGCCCGAGGCTGTCCCCCCCCCATCCAATGGGCTGCGGATGGGGGGGCTGATAGCCTTTTGTGATAATAAAAAGATATTGTTTTTTCCAGTAGTACTACAAGTCCCAGCAAGCCTCCCCCGCAAGCTGGTACTTGGAGAACCACAAGTACCAGCATGCGGGAGAAAAACGGGCCCGCTGGTACCTGTAGTACTACTGGGAAAAAAATACCCAAACAAAAACAGGACACACACACCGTCGACAGTAAAACTTTATTTCATACGTCGACACACACATACTTACCTATGTTCACACGCCGACATCGGTCCTCTTCTCCATGTAGAATCCACGGATACCTGAAAAGAAAAGATCAATATACTCACCTCAGCCATGGTCCAGAGATAAATCCACGTACTTGGCAAAAAAACAAACCGAACACCCGCTCCATGCCGGACTGAAAGGGGTCCCATGCTGACACATGGGACACCTTTCCACGAATGAGACCTGTCAGTGACAGCTGTCACAGAAAGGTCTCTAAGCCAATCAGGAAGCGCAACTTCGTTGCGCTCACCTGATTGGCTGTGCGCTGTCTGTACTGTGACAGCACATCGCAAAGCCGCTCCATTACTTTCAATGGTGGGAACTTAGCGGCTAGCGGTAAGGTCACCCGCCGGTCAGCGGCTGACCGGCGGGTGACCCCACCGCTACCCGCAAAGTTCCCACCATTGAAAGTAATGGAGCGGCTTTGCGATGTGCTGTCACAGTACAGACAGCGCACAGCCAATCAGGTGAGCGCCACGGAAGTAGCGCTTCCTGATTGGCTGAAGGGACTTCAGTGACAGGAGTCACGTGATGTCCCGGCATTCGGGAGAAAGGGGTCTGATGTGAAAGCATTGGACCCCTTTCTAGTCCGGTATGGAGCGGGTATTTGCGTTTTCTTTTTTTTTTTACAAGTACGTGGATTTATCTCTCTGGACGTGGATTTATCTCTGGACGCTGGAAGGTGAGTATCATTTTTTCACAGGTACCCTCGGATCGTCGGAGACCGTGGCAGTCGGCGTGTCAACATAGGTAAGTATGTGTGTGTCGGTAGTGTGTAATAAAGTTTTACTGTCACAGTGTGTGTGTCCTGTTTTATTTGGGGTATTTTTTTCCCAGTAGTACTACAGGTACCAGCGGGCCCGTTTTTCTCCCGCATGCTGGTACTTGTGGTTCTCCAAGTACCAGCTTGCGGGGGAGGCTTGCTGGGACTTGTAGTACTACTGGAAAAAACAATATCTTTTTATTATCACAAAAGGCTATCAGCCCCCCCATCCGCAGCCCATTGGATGGGGGGGGGACAGCCTCGGGCTTCATCCCTGGCCCTTGGGTGGCTGGGGGGGGGGACCCCTTGATTGAAGGGGTCCCCACTCCCCCAGGGTACCCCGGCCAGGGGTGACTAGTTGGATATTTAATGCCACGGCCGCAGGGCACGGCATAAAAGTGACCCCCGGCTGTGGCATTATCTGTCCAGCTAGTGGAGCCCGATGCTGGTGTTAAAAATACGGGGGACCCCTACTCTTTTTGTCCCCCGTATTTTTGGCACCAGCACCACCAGGCGCAGAGCCCGGTGCTGGTTTTAAAAATACGGGGGATCCCTGGCCAATTTTTCCCCGGATTTTTAGAACCAGGACCAGCTCGATGAGCCCGAGGCTGGTTATGCTTTGGAGGGGGGACCCCACGCCATTTTTTTTTCCGGGTTTTTCCCGTTTTTTCCCGTTTTTTAAAATCGCGGCAAAATCCGCCAAATCGGCCGATTTTCGCCCGCGACTCTGGCGAATCCGTTTTTCATTGAATATGGTGAATTCCGGAAGCCACCTTCCGGAATTCACCTGGCGAATTTAGTCGAATTAAAAAACGGCGAAAAATTGCCGCGATTCGCCGTGAATTGCATATACCACTATAACCCACCCAAATCTAACTCTTTCTGCAAATGTTATATCTGCCTCTCCTGCAGTGCACATGGTTTTGGCCAACTGCTAAAAAAATTTCCTGCTGCGATCAACTTGGAATTACCCCCATGGAGTGAACCTCTCCCCTGTTATAGATTAATAGTAAAACAGCGCCCTCTGCTGGTGAAATGTTATAATGAGGATCTCCTGAAATATAATCTGATTATGATTTATTTTCAAAGGTACTCTATTACAAAGAGCCTACAGAAAATACAAAGAAGCAAGTGAAGCCAACTCTAACACTGTAGCTGACTTACAGTTGGGTGTGTGGCGGTTGCAAGTCGGCTGGTGTAAAGACAAAAGACATTAAAAAAAAGAATTTTTTTTTTTTCCCTTTTCTACAATATAGAGAGAATTCCAGCCAGGCAACTCAATACCTTTTGTTTCCGTCATCTATCACAGTCTTTCTCTTCCTAGTTTAAAGGGTGAAAGCGCTGCGACACAGTCTGGTAAAGGGTTTTAGTCAACATGTCTAAAATACCAACCAAGACCTCCAAGACCCATTATGTTTGCATGTAACGGGAAGAGCACGCGGATGGTAGCTCCGGGGTGTGCGATTCCTGCTTAGACAAGGACGCTCCACCTGGGAGCAGTGCTCCGTCTAGGTCAGGGAAGGATAACCTTGCAGAGAGAATCTCCAATGAGACACGCAACAATCAGGGCTGCGGGATTCTCAAAGACGATGGAAGAATTTCTCATCAGGTTAACGCCTTTCGCACAAGCAGTAACAAAGGTGTGCAAGGCGGTTAAAAGGCTTCTTCCTCTTGTACCGGAAGCAGAGGAGGAAGAGGGTCTTCTCATTGATACTAAGAAAGGTGAGTTAATGAATCTAACCTAGACGCCGATTTCCAGAGGAGGACACGCCAATCTCGGGTCTTGATTCTTTAATCGAAATGGTGACGGAGATCCTAAACTTTAAAGTAGAATAAGTAAAGGAACCAGAAGATTCGAATTGTTCGAATCCCAAAAGCCGCGTTCAGCAGCGTTTCCCATTCCTAAATCCCTCCAATCTCAAATGGAGGAGGCTTGGAAACAACCTGACAAACGCTTTAAATTTCCAAACAGGGTTTCCAGTAACTTATCCCCTACCTAAGAGTGTAATGGATAAGTGGGAGACTCCACCGGTAGTGGATGTTTTCTTAGGAAGGTTGTCGAAGATGACAATCTTACCATTATCTAATGTAACGACTTTAAGAGGTTGACACAGCTTTAAAGTCAATTTTTGTAGCAGGTGTCGTCTGCGCTTGGGTTAACAAGGCCATGGGAGCATGGTCTGGACGTATAGTACAGGCTATTGAGGGGGAAAATTACTTGGAAGAAATTACCCAACTGGCGGAACACATTCGAGAATCAGCTTCATACTTGTGCAAGCCTCTAAGGATATTCGCAGGATAGCATCGCGCATCTCTGCATCAGCCATATCGGCTAGACGGACAGAGAATGGCGTGGAAACTCTGACACCAAGGGGCGGTAGAATCCATCCCCTTTGGTGGTGAGATGCTTTTCGGTCCAGAGTTGGACAAGTGGATTTCGCAAGCTACAGCAGGGACGTCCACTTTTCTGCCTAATCCTTATACAAGAGCCGCTCCACAGGTTAGGAGAGGTTATTTGGGACCAGCGTGTAATTCCTTTAGATCGCAGTCCTTGCGAGCCAGAGGAAGAGGTTTTGGTACACAAGTACGTGGGGGCAGAGGTAGAGGCCGCTCACAGGCAGCAGCCAGAAAGCGGGATAAACCTGCTGACAAGACCGTGGCAGGACAGTCGCCCGGCTTACCTGGGATCCCCCTTGGTGGGCGAAAGTCTGGAAGGTTTTCGTGATATCTGTGCCTACACCTCACCGGAACTTGGGATAAACGACCTAATCTCCCTAGGGTACAAACTGGATTTTCCACAGAGGCCTCACAGTCAGTCAGTTTTTTACAAGGGGATTGCCTCGGTGCCCTCAGAAAGCAAAAGCGCTACTACCAGCAATTGAAAAATTGCTACGGTCAGAGGTCATTATTCCGGTTCCCGCCTCTGAGAGGAACGGCTTTCTATTCCAATCTTTTTGTCGTGCCAAAGCCAGACGGGACGGTCAGGCCGATACTCCATTTAAAAGTTTTAAACCGGTTTCTAAGGGTCTACAAATTCAAGATGGAATCAATCCAGTCGGTCATTGCAGGCTTAGACCATGCAAATCTGCATATCCCAATCTAGGCCCCTCACCAGGCTTACTTAAGGTTCGCACTGCTGATGGATCACTACCAGTTCAGGACCTTGCCGTTGGGTCTATCATCGGCCCCAAGAATCTTTACCGAAGATCATGGCAATCATGGTTGCAGAATTGAGACTGTTGAGGGTCACGATTAGACCTTATCTAGACGACATGCTAATCAAGGCATCCTCTCGAGAACAGTTGATCAAGGATGTTTAGACATCTCATCCATTTCTCATTCAACATGGGTGGATTGTGAATTTCCAGATCCAACCTCATGCCAACTCAACGGATTCAGTTCCTCGGTCTCCTCTTGGACACTGTACAATTGAGAGTATTCCTACCAGAGAACAAGGTCCAGGACCTACAGAGATTAGTGGCTCAGGTACTGCGGTCACAAACGGTTTCTCTACACCTTTGTGTGGATTCTTTTGAAGCTTTCCAGTAAGTCAGACTTCATTCCCGACCATTACAGATGAACCTCATTGCTCAGGGAGCAGGGTCACACTGGCTTCTGCATCGAAGAATCTGACTTCCACCGCGCATACGGTGCGAATGCGCGGTGGAAGTCAGATTCTTCGATGTAGAAGCCAGTACTTTGGTGGTCGTTGCACGGGAATCTTGCAGCAGGCAAGAGATTCGTCATTTGGGATTGGAGGATCCTGACAACAGACGCCAGTCTCAGAGGTTGGGGTACCGTCTTAGAGGAGCATCAGTTTCAGAGCAGATGGACGCTACTGGAGAGCAGCCTACCCATAAACATTCTCGAACTAAGAGCAGTTTACAATGCGCTTTTCTTAGCCGAAGACCAAGTCATGGGTCAACACAAAAGGATGCAGTCGGACAATGTCACGACGACAGCATACATAAACCGTTAAGGAGGAACAAGGAGCGGGATGGCGTTAACGGAAACCACAAAGATCTTGTTGTGGGCAGAAAGGCGAAACATCATCCTCTCGGCAGTGTTCATTCCAGGTGTGGAGAACTGGGAAACAGATTATCTCAGTCACCAGGACATGCGTCCGGGAGAGTGGTGCTTCCATCCACGGATTTTCGATATGGTGGTGAGGAGATGGGGTCTACCTCAAGTCGACCTAATGGCGTCTCGGCAATACCATCAGCTGCCCAGATACGTGTCCAGGGCAAGAGATCCAGCAGCAGCAGGAGTGGACGCATTAACACTTCCTTGGTGTTACAGGATGGTTTACATTTTTCCACCTTTCCAACTCATACCCAGAGTTCTGAAAAGGGTTGAAACGAGAACGAGTGTGGGCGATTCTAATCGCACCAGATTGGCCCCGCAGGAGTTGGTGCTCAGACCTGCGAGGGTTGCTAGCGGAAAATCCTTGACAGTTACCTCAGAGAGAGGACCTGCTATCTCAGGGACCGTTCCAACACCCAGACCTGAACAGGCTGCGTTTAACGGCGTGGCTATTGAAACCCGGATCTTAAGAAACAGGGATACCAAGAACGGCCATTCCTACGATGACTGCCGCTAGGAAGCCGGTCACAGCCATACACTACTACAGTATTTGGAAGAGGTACTTGGACTGGTGTCAAGAACGTGGGTGGAATTCGACGAACTTCCACTTATCCAGACTTCTAATTTTCCTTTAGGCCGGTCTGGAGATAGGACTGAGGCTGGGCTCTCTGAGGGGTCAAGTTTCGGTTCTGTCCATCCTATTTCAACAGCGGTTAGCATCCTTGCCAGAGGTTCAAACCTTTTTATAAGGGGTTCTGAGGATCCAACCCCCTTTTCGTCCTCCCACTGCGCCTTGGGACTTAAGTTTGGTGTTGGAATTTTTGTGATCCAACTTTTGAGCCGTTAGCACGAACAGACCTGAAATATCTCTCTTGTACGGTCACATTAATGCTTGCCTTGGCTCCGGCCAGGCGGGTTTCTGGGTTGGGAGCCTTATCGTGTAAGAGTCCCTTTTTAAGTTTTCAGGAGGATAGGGCAGAACTCCGTACAAAAGCAGATTTCCTTCCTAAGGTTGTCTGAGCTTTACAGGTATGCGTACAAGTTACGCCGTCCTTCAGAAAGTCGGACCTTTTGTTTGTTTTTATGATGGGCCAAAGAAGGGTTGGCCAGCATCTAAGCAGTCTTTGTCTAGATGGATTAGACTTGCCATCCGGCAAGCTTATACTTCCTGTGGTAAACAGGTTCCGGTTCAGACGGGTGCTCATACCACCCGATCTGTGGGTGCCTCATGGGCGGCTACCAGTGGTGTTTCCACTACTCAACTTGGCAGAGCGGCAACGTGGTCCTCAGCTCACGAGTTCGCGGAATTTTACAAGTCCGGGGACTCTTAAGTTCGGACGTTTAGTTTTGCAGGCCACCGACAGCACTCCCTCCCTGGGGGATAACTTTGGGACGTCCCCTAATGTCTAAGAACGCTCCAGTGTCCCCTAGAGGATTTTGGTACTTACCGATAAATCCATTTCTCTGAATCCTTTTGGGGACACTAGACGCCCGCCTCGGTGCTGTCAACCTGCTGCGTTCAAACTTTCTGTTCACAAAGTTTGTACAAACAGCGTTGGTTTTTCAGTTAAGAGTTTCTTGGATGCTGTTTGATATGTTGTACGGTTCGGTTCCTCGCCATGTGCTATAGTGTCATGTCCTATTCTATCAGTGAAATTTTCCAAACTGGGGAGGAGGAATGTGAAGGGGGAGGAGCTGGCTGTGCAGACAATGCTAATTTTAGATTGTGCCACACCTCCGGTTGCAAGCTTCACACCCCTAATGTCTAAGAACGCTCCAGTGTCCCCTAGAGGATTCAGAGAAATGGATTTATCGGTACATACCAAAATTTTCTTTTTGCTTTCGTGCCCAAAAAATAACAAAATAAGAAAAATTTTGGGGGTGGGGGGTGGTTCTTCATCATAAATTACTATTGACATTGATATATTTTGTTTCATGTGCATTTTGCAGACAGACCTTTTATGCCTGTTGAATCTTAGGGCATAGAAAGGAAGGATTACTCTGCGCTTTAAATCACTTTAAATGTTATCTTATTAATTATCACTGTGCAGTTCACCATCGAGAGTAATTGACTCAGTGAGACTTGAATATAGATAGTTTATCAGAAAAAAATTATATAACATACAAAAAACATAACATTTAATAATTTAATTAATCACTGTATACCAAAAGCTGTTGGTTAGCAGACATAATTTAAAATATATGCAATAATTAATTTTAGCTCTCTCAGATGATAAATTAATACTAATCAGAAACACTGGCGTCCCAGTGTGTAATGAAATAAATGTCCCGCAATAAATGTCCGCAAACTCAATTGATGTATTAATAATAAGGTGGTGCAGTCTGTAATAGTTACCCACGTGCTGGTTCCTGTGGAAAGGTAAGTTTGCACGTGGAGTAAGTAATATATTGTCGTGTGGCTGCTGCAATTCAATATCGGCCGCTCCGTTTAGGGGACACTGCACGTCTCCAAAGAAGTGATAGACGCTGGCCGCTGATGTGAGCTGTGTGAACTTGCGGTTAAGACTCGTCTTGAGGAAGTCTCCGGTTGCTAGGAGACTAAACGCGTTGACGCCCACACTCTGCCATATAGCTCTCCAGGTGCCGTTACCTGCAAGTTCACACAGCTCACGGAGCTCTACAAATTCCAGCACTTTGCCGTGTGACATCTTTGTCCATTACCGGGTGCTTCATGCTAGAGCCCCCCAGCAAAGTCCAATCACCCGACAATCTCTAAGGGATATATGGACGTTTTTCCTAACATCAGCGGCCAGCGTCTGTTACTACTTTGGAGACGTGCAGTGTCCCCTAAACGGAGCGGCCGATATTGAATTGCAGCAGCCACACGACAATATATTACTTACTCTACTTGCAAACTTACCATCTGAAAGGACCCTGTTTGCATTTTCCACAAGAACCAGCACGTGGGTAACTATTACAGACTGCACCACCTTATTATTAATACATGACATTTATTGCGGGACATTTATTTCATTACACACTGGGACGCCAGTGTTTCTGATGAGTATTAATTTATCATCTGAGAGAGCTAAAATTAATTATTGCATATATTTCTCTAACGTCCTAGAGGATGCTGGGGACTCCGTAAGGACCATGGGGATAGACTGGCTCCGCAGGAGATAAGGGCACTTGAAGAAAGTCTTTAGACCTGGGTGTGCACTGGCTCCACCCTCTATGCCCCTCCTCCTGACCTCAGTTTGATACTGTGCCCAGAGGAGCTGGGTGCTTTTCAGTGAGCTCTCCTGAGTTTGCTGATAGAAAGTATTTTGTTAGGTTTTTTATTTTCAGGGAGCTCTGCTGGCAACAGACTCCCTGCATCGAGGGACAGAGGGGAGAGAAGCAGCCCTACTCTCTGAGTGCAGGTCCTGCTTCTTAGGCTACTGGACACCATTAGCTCCAGAGGGATTGGTACGCAGGATCTCACCCTAGCCGTCCGTCCCAGAGCCACGCCGCCGTCCCCCTCGCAGAGCCGGAAGAATAGAAGCCGGGTGAGTATGAGAAGAAAAGAAGACTTCAAAGGCGGCAGAAGACTTCATGATCTTCATTGAGGTAACGCACAGCACTGCAGCTGTGTGCCATTGCTCCCACACACCTCACATACTCCGGTCACTGTAAGGGTGGGAGAGGGTGGGGGGGGTGGCGGGCGCGCCCTGGGCAGCAATATAAACCTCTTATTTGGCAAAAGGAGCATATATACAGCTGGACACTGTATATATGCAGGAGCCCCCGCCAATTTTACACTTTAGCGGGACAGGGCTTCTCCCTCAGCACTCACCAGCGCCATGTTTTTCTCCACAGCACCGCTGAGAGGAAGCTCCCTGGACTCTCCCCTGCTTATACCACGGTAGAAGAGAGGGTTTTAAAGAAGAGGGGGGGCACATAATTCGACGCAGATAATGACAGCGCTACTGGGTAAACATTAAATTGCTGTGTTTTTTCCTGGGTCATATAGCGCTGGGGTGTGTGCTGGCATACTCTCTCTCTGTCTCTCCAAATGGCCTTGTGGGGGAATTATCTTCAGATGAGCATTCCCTGAGTGTGTGGTGTGTCGGTACGTGTGTGTCGACATGTCTGAGGTAAAAGGCTCTCCTAAGGAGGAGATGGAGCAAATGTGTGTGTGAGTGGTGTCTCCGTCGACAATGCCGACACCTGATTGGATATGTGAAATTAAGTGCTAAGGTAAATTTATTGCACAAAAGATTAGAGAACAGACAGTGAATCTACACGTCTGTCCCTATGTCGCAGGGACCTTCAGAGTCTCACAACGCTCACTATCCAAAATAAGACACTGATATCGACACGGAGTCTGACTCTAGTGTCGACTACGATAATGCAAAGTTACAGCCAAAACTGGCAGAAAAGTATTCAATATATGATTATTGTAATAAAAGATGTTTTGCATATCACTGATGACTCATCTGTCCCTGACACGAGGGTACGCATGTTTAAGGGGAAGAAAGCTGAGGTAAATTTCCCTCCTCTCATGAAGAAAAAGAGCGGGAATCTCCAGACAAGAGACTGCAGATTCCCACAAAGAATTCTCAGGGAGTATCCTTTCCCTACTAGGGCCAGGATACGATGGGAATCTTCCCCTAGGGTGGACAAAGCTTTGTCACGTTTACCCAAAAGGTAGCGCTGACTTAACAGCTATCCTCAGGGATCCTGCAGATAGCATGCAGTAAAAGTACTTTGAAGTCCATTTACACACATTCTGGTACACTACTCAGACTGGCGATTGAGTCGGCATGGGTTTATAGCGCTGTAGCAGCGTGGACAGATACCTTATCAGCGGAGATTGAAACCCTAGATAAGGATACCATGTTATTGACCCTAGTATATGTATGTGTGTGTGTGTATATGTATATATATATATATATATATATATATATATATATATATATATATATATATATATATAAAACATGCCCAGAGAGACATTAGTCTACTGGGTGCTAGAGTCAACGCTATGTCGATTCCTGCTAGACGTGTCATGGGGAACATGCAATGGACATGTGATGCCGACTAAAAGAGGCATATGGAAGGTTTACCTTACAAGGCTGAGGAATTGTGTGGAGAAGGGCTCTCGGACCTGGTCTCCACAGCTATAGCTGGTAATTCTGATCTTTTGCCTTATATTCCCTCACAGCCTAAGAAAGCACGACATTATCAAATGCAGTCCTATCGGTCGCAGAATAACAAGAAAGTACGAGGAGCGTCCTTTCTTACCAGAGGTAAGGGCGCAGGGCACAGCTAGTTCCCAGGAACAGAAGTCCTCCTGGCCTCTACTACATCCACCGCATGAAGCTGGAGCTCCGTTAAGGGAGTCCGTCCCAGTGGGAGCACGTCTTCGACTCTTCAGCCACATCTGAGTTCACTCACAGGTGGATCCCGGGGCAATAAAAATTGTTTCTCAGGGTTACAAGCTGGAATTCGAAAGGTGCCTCCTCGCCGGTTTTTCCTTATCGGACCTACCGGCTTCTCCCCCAGAAAGGGACATAATATTAAATACAATTCACACATTGTATCTCCAACAGGTGGTGCTCAAGGTTTCCCTCCTGCAACAAGGAAGGCGATATGACTTAACCTTGGCTGTAGTCCCGAAACCGTACGGTTCGGTCAGACCTATTTTAAAATTAAAATCTCTGAACCTATATGGGAAAAGGTTCAAATTTAAAGTGGAATCGCCCAGAGCGATCATCGCCAGCCTGGAAGGGGGGGATTTGATGGTGTATCTAGACATAAAGGCTGCATACCTTCATGTTCCCATTTATCCACCCCATCAGGCATACCTGACAATTGCGGTACAGGATTGTCATTACCAATTTCAGGGTAATTGGCGGAAATAATGGTGCTCCTACGCAAGCAAGGAGTCACAGTTATCCCTTACTTGGACGATCTCCTGATAAGGGCGAGATCAAAAGAGCAGTTGTTCAACAGCATGTCACTTTCGCTGAAGGTGTCACAGCAACACGGCTGGATTCTAAATTTCCCGAGGTCTCAGTTGGTTCCTATAACTCGTCTGCCCTTCTTGGGTATGATTCTGGATACAGACCAGAAATGGGTTTACCTTCAGATAGAGAAGGCCCAGGAACTCATGACTCTAGTCAGGGACCTATTGAAACCAAGACAGGAGTCAGTGCATCACTGCACTCGAGTCCTGGGAAAAACATTCCCTTAGGCAGGTTCCATGCTAGGACTTCAAATGGGACCTACTGGACAAGTGGTTCGGGTCACATCTACAAATTCATCAGTTGATCACCCTATCCCCCAGGGCCAGGGTATCTCTCCTGTGGTGGCTGCAGAGTGTTCACCTTCTAGAGGGCCGCAAATTCGGCATTCAGGACTGGATCCTGGTGACCACGGACGCGAGCCTCCGAGGCTGGGGAGCAGTCACACAGGGAAGACATTTCCAAGGTCTTTGGTCAAGTCAACAGACTTGTCTTCACATCAACATATTGGAACTAAGGGCCATATACAACGCCCTACGTCAAGCGGAGACCTTTCTTCGCGACCAACCAGTTCTGATCCAGTCAGACAACGTCACCGCAGTAGCTCATGTAAACCGCCAAGGCGGCACAAGGAGCAGAGTGGCGATGGCGGAAGCCACCAGAATTCTTCGCTGGGCGGAGAATCATGTAAGAGCACTGTCAACAGTGTTTATTCCGGAAGTGAACAACTGGGAAGCAGACTTCCTCACCAGACATTCGTCCTGGAGAGTGGAGACTTCATCAGGAAGTCTTCGCACAGATTGCAGTTCGGTGGGGACTGCCACAGATAGACATGATGGCGTCCCGCCTCAAAAAAAGCTGCAGAGTTATTGCACCTGGTCAAGAGACCCTCAGGCAGTAGCGGTAGACGCCCTAGTGACACCGTGGGTGTTCCAGTCAGTCTATGTATTTACTCTTCTTCCTCTCATACCCAAGGGTTGAGAATAATAAGAAAAAGGAGGAGTGAGAACAATCCTCATTGTTCCAGATTGGCCACGAAGGATCTGGTATCCGGATCTGCAGGAAATGCTTACAGAAAATCCGTGGCCTCTTCCTTTAAGGCAGGACCTGTTGCAACAGGGCCCATGTCTGTTCCAAGACTTACCGCGGCTGCGTTTGACGGCATGGCGGTTGAACGCCGGATCCTAGCGGAAAAAGGCATTCCCAATGAGGTCATTCCTACGCTGATAAAGGCTAGGAAGGACGTGACATCTAAACATTATCACTGTATATGGCGAAAATATGTTTCTTGGTGTGAGGCCAGGAATGCTCCTACGGAAGAATTCCATCTGGGCCGTTTCCTTCACTTCCTACAAACTGGAGTGAATTTGGGCCTAAAACTTAGGCTCCATTAAGGTTCAGATTTCGGCCCTATCCATTTTCTTTCAAAAAGAATTGGCTTCTCTCCCAGAAGTTCAGACTTTTGTAAAGGGAGTGCTGCATTTTCAGCCTCCTTTTGTACCTCTGGTGGAGCCCTGGGACCTTAACGTGGTGTTAAGTTTCCTTAAGTCACACTGGTTTGAACCACCTAAAACGGTAGAGTTAAAATATCTCACTTGGAAGGTGGTCATGTTATTAGCCTTGGCTTCGGCTAGGCAAGTGTCGGAATTGGCGGCTTTGTCTCATAAAAGCCCCTATCTGGTTTTCCATATGAACCAGCCTATTGTGGTGCCTGTGGCTACGTGTGACTTGGAGGACTCCAAGTCCCTGGATGTGGTCAGGGCTTTGAAAATTTACGTAGCCAGAATGGCTAGAGTCAGAAAAACAGAATCACTGTTTGACCTGTATGCTGCCAACAAGCTTGGCGCTCCTGCTTCAAAGCAGACTATTGCCCGCTGGATTTGTAACACCATTCAGCAGGCTCATTCTACGGCTGGATTGCCGTTGCCTAAATCGGTTAGGACCCATTCCACTAGGAAGGTGGGTACTTTTTGGGCGGCTGCCCGAGGGGTCTCGGCATTACAGTTGTGCCGAGCTGCTACTTGGTCGGGTTCAAACATCTTTGCAAAATTCTATAAGTTTGATACCCTGGCTGAGGAGGACCTCATGTTTGCTAAATCGGTGCTGCAGAGTCATCCGCACTCTCCCGCCCGTTTGGGAGCTTTGGTATAATCCCCATGGTCCTTACGGAGTCCCCAGCATCCTCTAGGACGTTAGAGAAAATAAGATTTTATACCTACCGGTAAATCTTTTTCTCGTAGTCCGTAGAGGATGCTGGGCGCCCGTCCCAAGTGCAGACTACTTCTGCAATACTTGTATATAGTTATTGCTTCAATAAGGGTTATGTTATAGTTGCATCGGTCCTGAACTGATGCTATGTTGTTTCATACTGTTAACTGGATAGTATATCACAAGTTATACGGTGTGATTGGTGTGGCTGGTATGAATCTTGCCCTTGGATTAACAAAATCCTATCCTCGTACTGTCCGTCTCCTCTGTGCACATTTTCTCTAACTGAGGTCTGGAGGAGGGGCATAGAGGGAGGAGCCAGTGCACACCCAGGTCTAAAGACTTTCTTAAAGTGCCCATGTCTCCTGCGGAACCAGTCTATCCCCATGGTCCTTACAGACTCCCCAGCATCCTCTATGGACTACGAGAGAAAGATTTACCGGTAAGTTTAAAATCTTATTTTTAAATTATGTCTGCTAACCAACAGCTTTTGGTATACAGTGATTAATTAAATTATTACATTTTATGTTTTTTGTATGTTATATAATTTTTCTGATAAATTGTCTGTCTATATTCAAGTCTCACTGAGTCAATTACTCTCGATGGTGAACTGCACAGTGATAATTTATAAGATAACATTTAAAGTGATTTAAAGCGCAGAGTAATCCTTCCTTTCTATACTCTAAATCTGTTGCAGCTTAGCAAGCTGCTTTTTTCTCTCAGCTGCTATTAATCTCTATTATACATTGATATATTGATATTTATTAATTATAGCGCCGGATTATAAATCCGTGAGTAATATCCCGATTTATTTACCTCTGTTTGAATCTTAGGGCATGACTTATGTCTGGTTCTCACCACCCAGTGGTGCCAGTTTCCCTCCAGAATGCTGTTATTAAACAAATTAGACAGGAGTTCTACTCGTAAAATGATTTTGATTCCCAATACCAGTTTAGATTAGGTTACTATTTATAGACCTTCTATTAAAACACAAGCCAAAATCACTTTTACTGAAGTTCTGTATTTAATACAATTATCAAAGATTCAGGATCACTACATTGAATTTTAAGTTGAACGCTGCGCTTATATCAATACAGGATGCCCTTGCTGCATTGGACACACCTTTGGGTCCCAACCAGAAGAACTGGACACAAAGCACCCCCTTGTCAGAGGTCATTGGCAGAAATTTACAGTTGGCTCTTGCAAATAGTAACCGTCAAACTGCTGCTATTACTGCTAGCCCTCAATTAAAGGCAACAGAGCAAAAACAGGTAAAATAAATGTTTTCTGAAGCACTTTAAATGCATTGTTCAGTTTAAAGCGGAATAATGGTTTTGTTCCATATAGGTTTCAATAGGGTTTATTTTTCTCAATTCAACTGAGCAATTTGAACTGGGGTGTGTTGGCTTTTAAATGCTAATGTGTTGCAGAACACCATTGGTATTAAATCCCATGTAATCAGCCAGCATGATTTATTATAGCAAAGATATTTGCTATTTTCTCTGACGTCCTAAGTGGATGCTGGGACTCCGTAAGGACCATGGGGAATAGCGGCTCCGCAGGAGACTGGGCACAACTAAAAGAAAGCTTTAGACTAACTGGTGTGCACTGGCTCCTCCCACTATGACCCTCCTCCAGACTTCAGTTAGAATCTTGTGCCCGGCTGAGCTGGATGCACACTAGGGGCTCTCCTGAGCTCCTAGAAAGAAAGTATATTTTAGGTTTTTTATTTTACAGTGAGATCTGCTGGCAACAGACTCACTGCAGCGAGGGACTAAGGGGAGAAGAAGCGAACCTACCTGACTGGAGATAGTTTGGGCTTCTTAGGCTACTGGACACCATTAGCTCCAGAGGGATCGAACACAGGACCCGACCTCGATCGTTCGGTCCCGGAGCCGTCCCCCTTACAGAGCCAGAAGCAAGAAGTGGTCCGGAAAATCGGCGGCAGAAGACCTCGGTCTTCAACAAGGTAGCGCACAGCACTGCAGCTGTGCGCCATTGCTCCTCATGCACACCTCACACTCCGGTCACTGATGGGTGCAGGGCGCTGGGGGGGGGGCGCCCTGAGCAGCAATATAAACACCTTGGCTGGCAAATCACCACAATATATAGTCCCAGAGGCTATATATGTGATAAATTACCCCTGCCAGAATTCCTGAAAAAAGCGGGAGAAAGTCAGCCGAAAAAGGGGCAGGGCTAACTCCCTCAGCACACTGGCGCCATTTTTCCCTCACAGCTCCGCTGGAAGGATCGCTCCCTGGCTCTCCCCTGCAGTATCAAGCTACTAAGGGTAAAAAAGAGAGGGGGGGCACTAAATTTAGGCGCAGTATAACTTATATAGCAGCTATAAGGGGAAATAATTCAGTTAATCCCTGTATTATTATAGCGCTCTGGTGTGTGCTGGCATACTCTCTCTCTGTCCCCCCAAAGGGCTTTGTGGGGTCCTGTCCTCTGAGCATTCCCTGAGTGTGTGCGGTGTGTCGGTACGGCTGTGTCGACATGTTTGATGAGGAGGCTTATGTGGAGGCGGAGCAGATGCCTATAAATGTGATGTCACCCCCTGCGGGGCCGACACCTGAGTGGATGGTTATGTGGAAGGAATTACGTGACAGTGTCGACTCCTTACATAAAAGGTTTGACGACATACCAAATATGGGACAGCCGGCTTCTCAGCCTGTGCCTGCCCAGGCGTCTCAAAAGCCATCAGGGGCTCTAAAACGCCCGCTACCTCAGATGGCAGACACAGATGTCGACACGGATACTGACTCCAGTGTCGACGACGATGAGACTAATGTAACTTCCAATAGGGCCACACGTTACATGATTGAGGCTATGAAAAATGTGTTGCACATTTCTGATGTTACCCCAGGTACCACAAAAAAGGGTATTATGTTTGGAGAGAAAAAACTACCAGTAGTTTTTCCTCCATCTGAGGAATTAAATGAAGTGTGTGAAGAAGCGTGGGCTTCCCCCGATAAGAAACTGGTAATTTCTAAAAGGTTACTAATGACGTACCCTTTCCCGCCAGAGGATAGGTCACGTTGGGAAACATCCCCTAGGGTGGATAAAGCGGTCACCCGCTTGTCAAAGCAGGTGGCACTACCGTCTCCGGATACGGCCGCCCTAAAGGAGCCTGCTGATAGAAAGCAGGAGGCTATCCTGAAGTCTGTATATACACACACAGGTATTATACTGAGACCAGCTATTGCTTCAGCATGGATGTGCAGTGCTGCAGCTGCGTGGTCAGATTCCCTGTCGGAAAATATTGATACCCTAGACAGGGACACTATTGCTAACCGTAGAGCATATTAAAGACGCAGTCTTATACATGAGAGATGCACAGAGGGATATTTGCCGGCTGGCATCTAAAATAAGTGCAATGTCCATTTCTGCCAGGAGAGGGTTATGGACTCGGCAGTGGACAGGTGATGCAGACTCAAAAAGGCACATGGAAGTTTTGCCTTATAAAGGTGAGGAGTTGTTCGGGGATGGTCTCTCGGACCTAGTTTCCACAGCAACTGCTGGGAAATCTGCATTTTTACCCCATGTTCCCTCACAGCCAAAGAAAGCACCGTATTATCAGGTACAGTCCTTTCGGCCCCATAAGGGCAAGCGGGTTAAAGGCGCGTCCTTTCTGCCCAGAGGTAGAGGGAAAAAGCTGCAGCATACAGCCAGTTCCCAGGAGCAAAAGTCCTCCCCCGCTTCCTCCAAGTCCACCGCATGACGCTGGGGCTCCACAGGCGGAGCCGGGTACGGTGGGGGCACGTCTCAAAAATTTCAGCAATCAGTGGGCTCTCTCACGGGTGGATCCCTGGATCTTTCAAGTAGTATCTCAGGGGTACAAGCTGGAATTCGAGACGTCTCCCCCCCCGCCGTTTCCTCAAATCTGCCTTGCCAACAACTCCCTCAGGCACGGAGGCAGTGCTAGAGGCAATTCACAAGCTGTATTCCCAGCAGGTGATAGTCAAGGTGCCCCTACTTCAACAAGGACGGGGTTACTATTCCACAAAGTTTGTGGTACCGAAACCGGACGGTTCGGTGAGACCCATTTTAAATTTGAAATCCTTGAGCACATATATAAAAAAATTCAAGTTCAAGATGGAATCGCTCAGGGCGGTTATTGCAAGCCTTGACGAGGGGGATTACATGGTATCACTGGACATCAAGGATGCTTACCTGCATGTCCCCATTTACCATCCTCACCAGGAGTACCTCAGATTTGTGGTACAGGATTGTCATTACCAATTCCAGACGTTGCCGTTTGGTCTATCCACGGCTCCGAGGGTCTTTACCAAGGTAATGGCCGAAATGATGATACTCCTTCGAAAGAAGGGAGTTTTAATTATCCCGTACTTGGACGATCTCCTGATAAAGGCGAGGTCCAGGGAGCAGTTGTGGGTCGGGGTAGCACTATCTCGGGAGGTGCTACAACAGCACGGCTGGATTCTAAATATTCCAAAGTCACAGCTGGTCCCTACGACACGTCTACAGTTCCTGGGGATGGTTCTGGACACAGAACAGAAAAAAGTGTTTCTCCCGAGGAGAAGGCCAAGGAGCTGTCATCTCTAGTCAGAGGCCTCCTAAAACCAAAACAGGTGTCGGTGCATCACTGCACGCGGATCCTGGGAAAGATGGTAGCTTCCTACGAAGCAATTCCATTCGGCAGGTTCCATGCAAGAACCTTTCAGTGGGACCTGTTGGACAAGTGGTCCGGATCGCATCTTCAGATGCATCGGCTGATAACCCTGTCTCCAAGGACCAGGGTGTCTCTGCTGTGGTGGCTGCAAAGTGCTCATCTTCAAGAGGGCCGCAGATTTGGCATACAGGACTGGATCCTGGTGACCACGGATGCCAGCCTTCGAGGCTGGGGGGCAGTCACACAGGGAAGAAACTTCCAAGGGCTATGGTCGAGTCAGGAGACTTCCCTACACATAAATATTCTGGAACTGAGGGCCATTTTCAATGCCCTCAGTCAAGCAAAACCCCTGCTTCAAAACCAGCCGGTACTGATCCAGTCAGACAACATCACGGCAGTCGCCCATGTAAACCTACAGGGCGGCACAAGAAGCAGGATGGCGATGGCAGAAGCCACAAGGATTCTCCGATGGGCGGAAAATCACGTGTTAGCACTGTCAGCAGTGTTCATTCCGGGAGTGGACAACTGGGAAGCAGACTTCCTCAGCAGGCACGACCTCCACCCGGGAGAGTGGGGACTTCATCCAGAAGTCTTCCAACTGATTGTAAACCGTTGGGAAAGGCCACAGGTGGACATGATGGCGTCCCGCCTAAACAAAAAGCTAGAAAGATATTGCGCCAGGTCAAGAGACCCTCAGGCGATAGCTGTGGACGCTCTAGTGACACCGTGGGTGTACCGGTCGGTTTATGTGTTCCCTCCTCTTCCTCTCATACCAAAGGTACTGAGGATAATAAGGAGAAGAGGAGTAAGAACTATACTTATTGTTCCGGATTGGCCAAGAAGAGCTTGGTACCCGGAACTTCAAGAAATGATCTCAGAGGACCCATGGCCTCTGCCACTCAGACAGGACCTGCTACAGCAGGGGCCCTGTCTGTTCCAAGACTTACCGCGGCTGCGTTTGACGGCATGGCGGTTTAACGCCGGATCCTGAAGGAAAAGGGCATTCCGGAGGAAGTCATTCCTACGCTGATTAAAGCTAGGAAAGAAGTGACCGCGAACCATTATCACCGCATTTGGCGAAAATATGTTGCGTGGTGTGAGGCCAGGAAGGCCCCAACGGAAGAATTTCAGCTGGGCCGTTTCCTGCACTTCCTACAGTCAGGGGTGACTATGGGCCTAAAATTGGGTTCCATTAAAGTCCAGATTTCGGCTCTATCGATTTTCTTTCAAAGAGAACTGGCTTCACTGCCTGAAGTTCAGACTTTTGTTAAGGGAGTGCTGCATATTCAGCCCCCTTTTGTGCCTCTAGTGGCACCTTGGGATCTCAACGTGGTGTTGGATTTCCTAAAGTCTCATTGGTTTGAGCCACTTAAAACCGTGGAATTTAAATATCTCACGTGGAAAGTGGTCATGTTGTTGGCCTTGGCTTCGGCCAGGCGTGTATCAGAATTGGCGGCTTTGTCATGTAATAGCCCTTATCTGATTTTTCATATGGATAGGGCAGAACTGAGGACTCGTCCCCAGTTTCTCCCTAAGGTGGTATCTGCTTTTCATTTGAACCAACCTATTGTGGTGCCTGCGGCTACTAAAGACTTGGAGGCTTCCAAGTTGTTGGACGTAGTCAGGGCCCTGAAAATTTATGTTTCCAGGACAGCTGGCGTCAGAAAGACTGACTCGCTATTTATCCTGCATGCGCCCAACAAGTTGGGTGCACCTGCTTCAAAGCAGACTATTGCTCGCTGGATCTGTAGTACGATTCAGCTTGCACATTCTGCGGCTGGACTGCCGCATCCTAAATCAGTGAAAGCCCATTCCACGAGGAAGGTGGGCTCTTCTTGGGTCTCGGCTTTACAACTTGGCCGAGCAGCTACTTGGTCGGGGTCAAACACATTTGCTAAATTCTACAAGTTTGACACCCTGGCTGAGGAGGACCTAGAGTTTGCCCATTCGGTGCTGCAGAGTCATCCGCACTCTCCCGCCCGTTTGGGAGCTTTGGTATAATCCCCATGGTCCTTACGGAGTCCCAGCATCCACTTAGGACGTCAGAGAAAATAAGAATTTACTCACCGGTAATTCTATTTCTCGTAGTCCGTAGTGGATGCTGGGCACCCATCCCAAGTGCGGATTGTCCGCAATACTTGTATATAGTTATTGTTTAACTAAAGGGTTATTGTTGAGCCATCTGTTGAGAGGCTCAGTTGTTATCATACTGTTAACTGGGTATTGTATCACGAGTTATACGGTGTGATTGGTGTGGCTGGTATGAGTCTTACCCGGGATTCAAAATCCTTCCTTATTGTGTCAGCTCTTCCGGGCACAGTATCCTAACTGAAGTCTGGAGGAGGGTCATAGTGGGAGGAGCCAGTGCACACCAGTTAGTCTAAAGCTTTCTTTTAGTTGCGCCCAGTCTCCTGCGGAGCCGCTATTCCCCATGGTCCTTACGGAGTCCCAGCATCCACTACGGACTACGAGAAATAGAATTACCGGTGAGTAAATTCTTATTATTATTGTGTTTGTTTTTTTGTTTTTGTTTCTTTATATCTAAACAAATTTGTGTGACCCCATAAATCCTGCCTTCATAATTATCAGACACTGGCATCAGAGAAGCATTACTAAGTATTGAAGCTGATCAAACTGCTTATTTTAGATTTGTTAAGTATTATATAAGTTTAGTTGCAGTACAGGATTGCTCAACAGTCATTAATTCTCTTTTTGTTGTACAGGTTGATGAAGAACCCAGAGTACTTAGTGATGTAGTTATTTGTGTGAGCAAGAAGCTCAGTAAAAGACAAGGGGAACTGAATGGCATAGCAGCCTCACTCGGAGCAGAATACAGGTAGTGTGCAGTAAGATGTACTAATTAGAAACAATAAGAGCGCAACGCACATCGATACTAGTGTACTTGTGATAGCACCTGAGATAATGTGGAATCCAATCTAATTTAATAATTTCTGAAAATGAACACCCAGTGCTCAAATTAAGATATTACCCTCATATGGAAGTTGATACCATGCAGAAAGGAGAATGGAGAATGAATACTCAATAAACTTAAAATACATGAAAACAGTACAAAATGTAACAATGTATTAAACGTTCAGTATGCGAACAAGGTCATAGAATATTCAAGTGTGCTGCCACAATCCTGATTAGTGTAAATGACAAAATAAACAAAGACTGTATGCTGAGTCTAATGTATACATTTTATGGTATTGGTTATCCAAGTACTGTATAAGGCTGAGTACACACCTGAACAATATTGGGCCGATTTGCTGTATTTGAACAACTATGGGGTATATGCAATTCCGGGCTAATTGCAGCACTTTTTCGCCCGTTTTTAAATTCGACACAATTCGACCGTCGAATTCCGACAGGTGGGTGCCGGAATTCGACATATTCAATAAAAAACGAATTCGACAGTCCCGCTTTCGAAAAACGGCCGATTTGACGGATTTTGATTACATTTTTTAAAATGTTTAAAAAACGGTAAAAAACCCGAAAAATTTTTGCGTGGGGTCCCCCCTCCTAAGCATAACCAGCCTCGGGCTCTTTGAGCCGGTCCTGGTTGCCAAAATACGGGGAAAAAAATGACAGGGGATCCCCCGTATTTTAACAACCAGCACCGGGCTCTGCGCCTGGTCCTGGTGCAAAAAATACAGGGGACAAAAAGAGTAGGGGGGTCCCCTGTATTTTTTGTACCAGCACCGGGCTCCACTAGCTGGACAGATAATGCCACAGCCGGGGGTCACTTTTATACAGCGCCCTGCGGCCGTGGCATTAAATACCCAACTAGTCACCCCTGGCCGGGGTACCCTGGAGGAGTGCGGACCCCTTCAATCAAGGGGTCCCGTCCCCCCCAGCAACCCAAGGCCAGGGGTGAAGCCCGAGCCTGTCCGTCCCCCCCCCCCCCATCCAAGGGCTGCGGATGGGGGGCTGATAGCCTTGTTGAAAATGTAAGAATATTGTTTTTTGCAGAAGAACTACAAGTCCCAGCAAGCCTACCCCGCAAGCCGGTACTTGGAGAACCACAAGTACCAGCATGCGGGGGGGGGGAACGGGCCCGCTGGTACCTGTAGTTCTACTGCAAAAAAAAAATACCCAAATAAAAACAGGACACGCACACCGTGAAAATACAACTTTATTTCACACATGCCGACACACATACTTACCTATGTTGACACGCCGACTCTGGCCACGTCTCCAATGTCGACGTATAATACTTAATTATAATTATAATACTTGTGCCTCCTAAATAGACAAACCAAGTACCTAATCCCTTCTAATATAAATAGATATGCTATTACCAATAAAAAAAACACAAAAAAAACATGTTTTTAAAATTTTTTATTAGATTCCGCCAGCAAAGTGTGGCGGATTGAAAATGACGAATTTACTGTCTAAAAGCACTGTTGTCGAATTTACAATCTTCAATTGAATATACTTTTGTCAAAATGCCGCATTTGTACCATTGCAGAAACGTCGAATTTGACAAATGTCGAATTTCAAAAAGTCGAATTTGGAATGGCCGTTTTTTTGACGAAAAGTACTGTATTGCATTGTGAATTTTTTTTTATTTTATTTTTTGGCGAAAATGTCCAGTTTTTCGACATTTTCGGGAATTCGACCGCAATTGCATATACCCCTAATTGTCTACATCATCTTGTGTGTATGCACAGTTGTGCACGGCCAACCGGACGATCTCGTGTGCATTTAGGTGCCAATCGTGTAGTGTGTATGGCAGACCAGACCATACAATACACCCCTTTTACAGCACAGCCCATTATTAAAATTAGCCAGTGATTGGTGTAGTATGTACGAAGTAATGATAAATCATATCAGACAAACAATACTATATATTGTTCGTATTCCGTATTGGATAGTGTGTACAATATTGTTTGTTCTGGGCTCAAGAGAGATTGGATGTAAAATCAGTCCAATTACAAGTAGTTCAGGTGTGTACCCAGCCTAAGACTCATGTACATCCCTTAAGCAACCGCGGTCTTTAATATCCTTTCTTGTCTTATATTTCCAAAATCAACCTTACTGTATGTTGTTGACTGGTGCAGAAACCAAAAAACCTTCCACCCAAATACTGTAGCTCGTTCTTTCTTAAATAATGATGTAATTCAGATGTTTTATGGCACACTGGCCGATTACACTGAAAAATATGAACGATCTCATTCATTAATGAACAAGATATAATTCATAACTTTCAGTGTGTATGCACCAACAATGAATGATGCGCGGCCCCGCGGGGTGGGGCCAGCTGTCCGCATCATCAGGTCCCTTCCCGATGACTGCGAATCACGGGTCTTCGAGGAAGAGGCATGGCTAAAATGACAGTGATTTGCATCATTATAGCTATGCCACCTGCATTTTGACCTGCGGTTCCCCACCTCCCTAGGAAGCGGGCAGGACGCAGGAGGCGTACCCACTCTTCCAGGACTAACCCCGAAAAATCTTGAGTCTCCCGCAAGTAGGTAAGTAGTGTTCCCCCAGGACTTGGGTAGGGAGCTGAGATGCCGGGCAGTTAGCACGTGCACCTGAAAAGGGGGCACAGCAACGCCGGCGTCCCTGTAAGGGTCGTCACTGATGGGGGGGCGTGCCTAGAGGTACTGGGCTTACTGCAGGTGCTCCCTTTATGGGAATATATTCACACTGTGGCAATCCGTTTTAGCAGGGCGCCGCTAAAGTGTCAGCCCTGCTAAAACAGCCTAGCGTGAACACTAGGCAAGTATGCTTTACACGAATATATATATATATATATATATATATATATATATATATATACACACAGGAAAAAACATCCGGCACTCTGATAAAAGAAAGAAATGCCTGGGTGCCCTCCAAATGATAATGTAGACAAATTATCCTTCCCAACCTGTGGCTCAGGTATTATGCGGCGAAGGAAACAGGCGGCACTCCAAGGACTTGTGTAGAAACTTGTTTTTGTATTCAAAGCATAGTGACAAAAAAACAAAACAAAAATACAGGTATCTTACAACGTTTCAAGGCATGGCAGCCTTTTCATCAGGTAAGTAACCCTGGTGCTGTGAAGAAAAGCAAAAAACGAGTTTGGTTCGTTTTTTGTTTTTCTTCACAGCACCAGGGTTACTTACCTGATGAAAAGGCTGCCATGCCTTGAAACGTTGTAAGATACCTGTATTTTTGTTTTGTTTTTTTGTCACTATGCTTTGAATACAAAAACAAGTTTCTACACAAGTCCTTGGAGTGCCGCCTGTTTCCTTCGCCGCATAATACCTGAGCCACAGGTTGGGAAGGATAATTTGTCTATATATATATATATATATATATATATATATATATATATATATATATGTGTATATATATATATATATATATATATATATATATATATATATATATATATATATATATATACATATATACATATATGTGTATGTATATATATATATGTGTATGTATATATATATATATATATATATATATATATAATACATACACACACACACACACACACACACACACTGTATGTTCAGCTATTTATATGTCTACAGCAGATGTTAATTAAAAATGTGAATTTGTTTTTGTTATAGGTGGTGTTTTGATGAAAGTGTAACTCATTTTGTATATCAAGGAAGACAAACTGACACAAACCGTGAATTCAAATCCGTAAAAGAAAGAAGTGGCATCTACATAGTGTCTGACCACTGGCTCCTGGCTGTATGTGTCATGTAAATTTGTTTTTTGTTTATGCTCTATTTAAAAAATTTATTTTCTTTACATAATTATATAATTTGTAAACATGTACATATATGTAATACCGACTCGGCAGTTAGCAGGAAATGAAGTCATGAAATTCTCCAGTTAATAAGACCACAGAATGGAGCAATGTGCTGTACCATAAAACTAAGGACTTGTACATTCCGTATGTACCTCATCACTTTATTTTTGTGTTGGCCTGTTAATTGCAAAGACAACAAAAAAATGCAGTGATATACATTATGTACTGGGATTTTTGTTTTGTTTTGTTTTGTTTTTGAGTGTTTGTTTAATAAATTAGCCCTTAAAGTTGACCATTGTCCTTGAGGATTCATTGGTCATCATTTCTCCCAATACATTCTTTTATATGCAAGCCATGTATTCCATTTTCTCATACATCCTAGAGGATGCTGGTGAGGACATCAAGACCATGGGATATAGACGGGATCCGCAGGAGACATGGGCACTCTAAAGACTTTTCATTGGGTGTGAACTGGCTCCTCCCTCTATGCCCCTCCTCCAGACCTCAGTTTTATAAATGTGCCCAGGTCAACTGGATGCACTCTGAGGAGCTCTACTGAGTTTCTCTGAAAAGACTTATGTTAGGTTTTTTATTTTCAGGGAGATCTGCTAGCATCAGACTCCCTTCTTCGTGGGACTGAGGGGGCAGAAGCAGAACCAACTTCCTCAGAGTTTCATGGCTCTGCTTCTGGCTGACAGGACACCATTAGCTCCTGAAGGGAACTGAACGCTAGCCGTATCTAGATGCTCACTCCCACAGCACGCCGTCACCCCACTCACAGAGCCAGAAGTCAGATGAGTATAAGAAGAATGATCCTCTATCAAGTAAGTGACGGCTGAGGTGCCGCGCGGCTGGCGGGAGCGCAGCGCGCCATTGCTGCCCACACACACAGGCACTGCATGGTGCGGGGGGGGGGGGGGGGCAGCAAGAAAAATACCTCAAACTGGCTAAAAGGGGGAATAAGTTGCAGCTAGCACAGCCCTACCCCTGCCAGTATAAATATTACAGTGTTTGTATGAGTGTAAGGACGCGCCAATGCGGGGGCGGAGCTTCTTCCTCAGGCAGCCAGTACACTACTCAGCGCCATTTTCTCTCTCTCCTCAGGCTGCAGAGAACACGCTGGTCCTCTCCTCCACTTCTGACAAGTACAGGGTGCTATTAAGGGGGGGCACAAAGCGATTGTGGTGCATTTGATAGTGTTTATTACTATTTAAAAAGCGCTGTTAGGCTGTGGACATACTGTGCTCACAGGAAATACTGGCGCTGGGATTGTGAACTGGCTGCTCCTATCCTGTGTCCCTCTGACAGATTTACTGTGGGTCTGTCCCCAAAATAAGTTCCAGTGTGTCTGTTGGTGTGCTGTACACGTGTGAGGCATGTCTGAGGCAGGGAGTTCCTCCCCGAAGGAAGCCATTTTAGAGACAGAGTTGTAATGTGGTGGCGCTACCGGCACACCAAGAGCCTGCATGGGTGAAGAGATACATGACAGTATGCATCTGATTAACCGTATATTAGATAACTCTGAATCTAAAGGTGGGTACACACTAGTAGATATATCTGCAGATCAATTGATCTGCAGATATATCTATGGACGGATCGGGCAGTGTGTTGAGCATACACACTGCCCGATCCGTCGGGGACTGACGTCATGAACTGGCACGCCCGCCCAGTTCACCTGTCAATCACCGCCGGCCGCCGCAGCATGTGTACGGGCGGTCGGCCAACCGCCCCGTACACACACAGCGACGCGCCAATATATCGGTAGATATATTGGCCGTCGGCTGTGCTGCGCAGCCGACGCGATACGTCTGTGAACGACGGAGTTCACAGACGTATCGGCTGTACACACTGGCCGACGGTTCCGCGATATATCGGCCATTCAAGAGAACGGCCGATATATCGACCAGTGTGTACGGGCCTTAAGGCTGCATGCTGGAGAAAATCTGTGGAAGATGTGATTTTTCAGGATGCTGTTATTCCTTATGCGGGCGGCCCCTCTGGGTCACATAAGAGACCATTTGCAAATGTTGTAAACACTGACACCAACACGGATTCTGACTCTTGTGTCGACGATAGTGAATCCAGAGAGAGAGATCATAAATTGGCGAAAAATATACAATATATGATTGTGGCTATAAGGGACGTGTTGGAGGTTACAGAAACCACTCCTGTACCTCAGGAGAAGGCGTATTTATGTAAGGAAAAGAAGTCCAAAGTCACTTTCCCCCCCCTTCACACGAACTAAATGCTCTGTTTGAAGGGATGTGGGTGAATCCTGATAAAAGATTTCGTATTCCCAAAAGGATTCACCTAGCTTACCCTTTCCCGGCTGAGGACAGAAAAAAGTGGGAGTCACCCCCTGTGTTAGACAGGGCACTTTCCAGGTTGACAAAGAAGGTAATTCTCCCTGCTCCTGGCACGGCTTCTCTTAAAGAGCCGGCAGACCGCAAAATGGAAACGACATTGAAATCCATTTATGTTACCAATGGTACACTGATTAGGCCCACTATTGCCTGCGCATGGGTGAGTCGCGCTATTGAAAAACGATCAGAAAGCGTGTCAGCAGAAATTGACACAATTGATAAAGATGAGATACTCCTTAAGTTAGGGAATATCAAGGACGCTGCCGCCTACATGCTGGAAGCAATGAAGGATATTGGACTCTTGAGTTCACAGGCCGCTACCATGGCAGTATCGGCTAGGCGGGCGTTGTGGATTCGCCAGTGGAACGCGGATGCAGATTCCAAAAGAAACATGGAGGCTCTCCCATATAAAGGTGAGGCCTTATTTGGCGATGGCCTGGATGCGTTAGTCTCGGAGGCTACCGCAGGTAAGTCGACATTTTTGCCCTCTGCGTCTGCATCGGCAAAAAGACCTATCACCCGCAAATGCAGTCCTTTCGGCCCAATAAATAAAAAAAGACGAGAGGTTCCCCCTTCTTTGCAGGAAGGGGAAAGAAGCCCACAGCGGCTCCAGGTTCCCAAGAGCAGAAGTCTACCCCTACTTCTGCCAAATCCCCAGCATGACGCTGGAGCTCCCTTGCGGGAGGCTGCTCGGGTGTGGGCACGTCTCAGACTCTTCAGCCAGGATTGGATTCTGTCTGGCCTGGATCCCTGGGTGTTGCAAATAGTATCCCAGGGGTACAAGCTGGAGTTTCAAGACGTTCCCCCATGCCGATTTTTCAAATCGACCTTGCCAGTTTCTCCGTCAGAAAGAGAAGCAGTAAGAGCGGCAATCCAAAAATGGTCAAAACCAGGTCATAGTCCTGGTACCGTTGTCACAACAAGGGAGGGGTTTTTATTCAAGCCTCTTTGTGGTTCCGAAGCCGGACGGCTAGGTCAGACCGATCCTAAATCTAAAGGATCTGAATGGTTACCTAAAAAGGTTCAAGTTCAAGTTGGAATCACTTCGGGCAGTGATTGCCAGTCTGGAGGAGGGGGACTACTTGGTGTCAGTGGACATAAAGGATGCTTACCTGCATGTTCCCATTTATCCTCCTCACCAGGTTTATCTGAGATTTGCGGTTCAGGATTGCCATTACCAATTCCAGACGTTACCTTTCGGTCTCTCCACGGCGCCGAGGGTATTCACCAAGGTGATGGTGGAGATGATGGTTCTCCTTCGTCAGAAAGGAGTCAATATAATTCCTTATCTGGACGACCTCCTGATAAAGGCGAGATCCAGGGAGCAGTTGTTACAAAACATATCACTCTCTCTGTCAATACTCCAACAACACGGGTGGATCATAAATTACCCAAAGTCACAGTTGGAACCGACGACAAGGTTGTCTTTCCTCGGGATGATTCTGGACACAGAAGTTCAGAGAGTATTTCTTCCGCTGGAAAAGGCTCTGGAAATCCAGAAAATGGTAAAACAGATATTGAAACCATCAAGTGTGTCAATCCATCAGTGTATTCGGTTGTTGGGGAAGATTGTGGCGGCCTACGAGGCCATACAGTTTGGCAGGTTCCATGCAAGAGTATTCCAGTGGGACCTGTTGGACAAGTGGTCGGGGTCACACCTACACATGCGCAGAAAGATAATCCTGCCGTCAAAAACCAGGATTTCGCTCCTGTGGTGGTTACACAGCTCTCACCTACTAGAGGGACGCAGGTTCGGGATTCAGGAATGGGTCCTGGTAACCACGGATGCAAGTCTCCGAGGCTGGGGAGCAGTCTCTCAGGGAGAAAACTTCCAGGGACGTTGGTCACAACAGGAAGCCTGCCTTCACATAAACGTTCTGGAGCGAAGAGCCATTTACAACGGACTTCAACAAGCAGTACATCTTCTTCAAGACTGTCCCGTGCAGATCCAGGCGGACAATGTAACAGCAGTCGCATACATAAACAGGCAGGGCGGAACGAAAAGCAGAGCGGCAATGGCAGAGGCGACAAAAATCCTCCGCTGGGCAGAAAAACATCTACAAGCTCTGTCGGCAATATTCATTCCGGGAGTAGACAACTGGGAAGCAGACTTTCTCAGCAGACACGATCTCCATCCAGGAGAGTGACAAGTCTTTGGGGAGTTCTTCAAATAGACATGATGGCGTCTCGTCTCAACAAGAAGCTTCAGAGATACTGTTCCAGGTTGAGGGACCCTCAAGCAGTAGCAGTGGATGCACTGGTGACCCAGTGGGTGTTTCCGTCAGTGTATGTCTTCCCTCCACTTCCGCTGATCCCAAAAGTACTCAGGATCATAAGAAAAACAAGGGTTCGAGCAATCTTCATTGCCCAAGACTGGCCAAGGAGGGCTTGGTACCCAGATCTTCAGCAGTTACTCATAGGAGATCCTCGGCCTCTTCCTCCTCGAGAGGACCTGCTGCAGCAGGGGCCGTGTGTGTACCAAGACTTACCGCGGCTACGTTTGACGGCATGGCTGTTGAGCGCCGTATCCTAGCCAGGAAGGGTATTCCCGAAGAGGTCATTCCCACCCTTATTCAGGCCAGAAAGGGAGTAACGTCGAAACGTTACCACCGTATTTGTAGAAAATATTTATCTTGGTGTGACTCCAAGAAGGCTCCTACGGAAGAGTTTGAGTTGGGACGTTTTCTCCATTTTCTGCAGGATGGTGTGGAGGCGGGCCTCCGATTGGCATCAATCAATGTCCAGATTTCGGCCTTGTCAGTGTTCTTCCAGAAACAATTGGCCTCTCTTCCAGAGGTTCAGACCTTTGTGGAAGGGGTTCTGCACATCCAGCATCCATTCGTGCCTCCAGTGGCACCATGGGACCTTAACGAGGAATTGCGGTTCCTTTAATCGGATTATTTTAAGCCTCTACAAAAGATAGAGTTGAAGTTTCTCACTTGGAAAGTGGTGATGCTTTTGGCTTTGGCATCCGCAAGGCGGGTGTCTGAATTGGGGGCCTTGTCTCACAAGAGCCCTTACCTGATCTTCCATGAAGATAGGGCAGAGTTGAGGACTCGTCAACATTTTCTTCCGAAGGTGGTTTCATCTTTCCACATAAACCAACCTATTGCAGTGCCAGTAGTTACTGACACATTCACTGATTCAATATCTCTAGATGTGGTTAGAGCTTTGACAACAAGTTGTCAACAAGTTGTAATGCCGAGCAGCTACTTGGTCAGGGTCAAACACATATTTGCTAAGTTCTTAAAGTTTGAAACCTTGGCCGATGAGGACCTCAAGTTTGGTCAATCGGTGCTGCAGGGTCATCCGCACTCTCCCGCCCGTACTGGAGCTTTGGTATAGACCCCATGGTCTTGATATCATCCCCAGCATCCTCTAGGACGTATGAGAAAATAGGATTTTGATACCTACCGGTAAAACATTTTCTCCTAGTCCGTAGAGGATGCTGGGCGCCCGTCCCAGTGCGTATTTTACCTGCAGTTTAGTTATTACAGTTACACAAGTTGTGTTATTTTAGTTCAGCATGTTGCTCCAATTGGTTCATGCCTGTTGGCATGTGTTATGTTGAATGCCATGTGTGCGGCATGGTTGAGGGTGTGAGTTGGTAGATATCTCACCACTAGTTAAGTAATTCTTTTCCTCGAAATGTCAGTCTCCCTGGGCACAGTTCCTACAACTGAGGTCTGGAGGAGGGGCATAGAGGGAGGAGCTAGTTCACACCCAATGAAAAGTCTTTAGAGTGCCCATGTCTCCTGCGGATCCCATGGTCTTGATGTCGTCCCCAGCATCCTCTACGGACTAGGAGAAAGGGATGTACCGGTAGGTATCAAAATCCTATTTTTTTTTTAGTCTCTTCCATTTCCTTTGCCAAAAACCTTGCATGCGATGTAGGAGAGGGATTATTAGCACTTTTGTGAGCAATGTGACATAACCAAAACTAGTTTGTTTTTAATACATGGATTTTACATGGGAATATCATTTTAATAAATTTACGTTTAATTCAGTTTAACCTCATCCAGAATGAAAAATATAGGTGGAGTTTGGTTACTTTTTCCTTGTATATGCCATTGTGGTCCCCTATCCTGGTCTGTATTGCGCAAACTGCTGGACCAAGTGTGTGTTGGAATCCCTATCCCTTAACATGTTATTCATATAAAGTGATTAGTTCAAGGTAGCTTTACTTGTGTGGCCTTTCTAATGAGATTTGAATTTAGACCATATGATCGGTGTCTTAGCTATGTCCTATTTACATGCGTCCTATGTTACCTTTCTGACAGTGTGCAGAAGAACAGAGACTAGTTCCTGAGTCACTGTACCCTCATACCTACAACCCAAAAATGAGCCTGGATATCAGTGCAGTGCAAGATGGAACACAGAATAGCCGTAAACTTTCTAAAAGTACAACCTTCAAGCATGTTGAGGTATGATTTGAGCTTTGTTCCACAAAAATTGTACCTGCAATGTGTATGCAACAAAACTGCATGAGGCTACATCTGTATCGATATGGATTGAGAGTGGTGGTAGATTTCCGCTCATTTGGTGGCAGTGCACTTTGTAAAAAGTAATTAGGCTTGTCCTACACTAATAGTTTTTAAAAATAACATTTAAAAGTGTACAAGCTAATCAGTAGAATTAGTATTGCAGTTTATACAATATCCGTTAATCCCAGGCAAGATTACAGCTGGTTTGCAGACCACTGTGTAAAGTGCTTCCCTCTGTCATCATGTTTTATATGTACTCTGGGTCCCAACGTAGGAAAATTTGGAATGTAGCATTTGATGGAGGAAAAAGGGAAAATTAGACTGGAATTAATTGCCTTCTATATACAGGTTGAGTATCCCATATCCAAATATTCCGAAATACGGAATATTCCGAAATACTGACTTTTTTGCGTGAGAGTGAGATAGTGAAACCTTTGTTTTCTGATGGCTCAATGTACACAAACTTTGTTTAATACACACAGTTATTAAAAATATTGTATTAAATGACCTTCAGGCTGTGTATATAAGGTGTATATGAAACATAAATGAATTGTGCAAATGTACACACACTTTGTTCAATGCACAAACTTACAAAAAATATTGGCTAAAATTACCTTCCGGCTGTGTGTATAAGGTGTATATGTAACATAAATGCATTCTGTGCTTAGCTTTAGGTCCCATCACCATGATATCTCATTATGGTATGCAATTATTCCAAAATACGGAAAAATCCGATATCCAAAATACCTCTGGTCCCAAGCATTTTGGATAAGGGATACTCAACCTGTGTGTGTATGTATGTATATATATATATATATATATATATATTGTTAGTTGTTGCTATTAACTGTTCAAGCTGGTATTATGTAGGGTTCACTGTAGGATTTGTTTTGGGCAGGGTGCTGATCACCACATTTAAATTTTGAATAGCAAAATTTTGGTTTTGACTCATCACTACAGCTGTGTCCACTTACATGTAGCCTCCGTATACGTTAAACAGCCCTTCTAGTCATGCCATGGCGTGACTTGGTAGCACTGAGTGTCTTATCTTGCAACTTTTTCCAGTAAAATGCATCCTGTTCGCAAAACGATGAAAATAGGATGCATAAACAATTTATGCTGATTAAAATTAAATGCGGCATGCCTATATTCTACAAACGCAGCCACGGTCGCATACAGAATATAGGCATGCCGCATATAATTTTAATCAGAGTCTGATTATACTGCATGTTTCTCTAGCATCCATAAGGGATATTGGGGACAGATTAGTACGATGGGGTATAGACGGGTCCAAAGGAGCCAGTGCATTTTAAATTTCTTCAACTGGGTGTGCTGGCTCCTCCCCTCTATGTCCCATCCCACAGGCAGTTTAGAAAAAAGTGCCCTCAGGAGAGGATGCACACTCTACAAGCTCCAGAGTTTTTCTTCATTTTCTTTTAAACCTTTATTTCTTTCGGTATGCTGTTTGGGCAACAGCATACCTGCACCATGGGAGTTAAGGGGGGGACGGTCACCGGCCTCGTGAGCTGCAGAGCCGCTTCCCCGCTGCAGGGCCACCGTCCTGAGGGGCTGTTTGTTCAGCGGGGCACTGCGCCTTAGCTGTTGCAGCCGCAGCACCCCGCACACCCCTAACAGAGCCTGAAGGTTATCGTCTGTGGGGAGTACAAACCGGGGGCCCGCTAGGGGGGTCCCCTGGTTCATTGTGCGGCAGAGGCGCGCGTGTCCCTCCTGGGGGAAGACCCGCTGGAGCCATGCGTGAGACTGGCTGGCGTTATTGTACCAAACATTTATGTGAGGCTACAAATGGTGTGGGAGACATAGCCAGTATAAACATTATTAGTAGCTCTGGCGCCATTACGGGTGGCAGAGCTACATCAGAGCGGGCTCAGCGGCATTTTGGCTCCCTCCTCTGCGTAAGCAGCAGAGGCCTCATACAGCTCCTCCACACGTTCACAGAATCACTGGTACCGGGTGTAGAGGGTGAGAGCCGCTATTGGTGCCCAGTTTACAGACTGTATCACTGATATAGATAGATAGATATATTTCTGCTGCGGGGTACACTGGGCTCCACAAGGATTGGACAATGGGGTGTAGAGTAGGATCTTGATCCGAGACACCAACAGGCTCAAAGCTTTGACTGTTCCCAGAATGCACAGCGCCGCCTCCTATATCACCCCGCCTCCCAGCACAGGAGCTCAGTTTTGTAGTTGGTGCTGCAGTAAACAGGCACTTAACAGAGGGGCTGCTCCAAGCAGCCCTATGAAAAGCTTTTTATGAGGTAAAAAGTGAAGACTTCAAGGGCAGCAGCAGGGGTAAATGTCTTGTGACATTCACTGCTGCAGCTCCAGCTCTCCCCAGCGGCGCTGTACACTCCCGAGCCCTGGTTGCCGGGTATCTACAGCGGAGGCTCCGGTTTTCTTCACGTTAGACACACACGGCTGGGGCTTGCAAGGATCGTGTGGCAGCGCTTTGGGAGGTGGTAAGTGGGTCCCGCTTGCGGGACCCGGTCTTTATCGCGATCCGGCGCGGTCAGTGGGAGGCGGGCCGCGCGCGCTGGCGGTGGACACTGGCAGTACAGGCGATCCCACTAGATCACCAGGGCATGGGCGCAGATCAGGTTTTCTCTCTAAACCAATTCTTATATCGCCCACAGTACCCGCTGGTTTTGCCAGCAGAGGGGATAAGGCTTAGACCTGAAGCCCCTCCCCCAGCCCCAGGGCGCCATTTCTAGCAAGTGTTCCCGCCCTGGAGCTTCATCTCTGTCTTTTCCTCACTCCCTGTCAGTGTCTGCGGCGCCATTATTCCTCAGCTCACTGTTCCTGGGACTGCTTGGGCAAATCCTCCTATGTAAAGCCGCCTGGTTGTCAGCGCTGTGCCTTTACAAGACACTTAAGTATTCTACCTGCCTTTTTAGACAGTGATAGTTAAGAAAGAGTGCACTTAGTCAGGGTTTTATAGTACAATTACCCTGTGATATACATCCAGTTCTTACTGTGTACGGTTATATCTATTGTTATATAGCTGTGTAAGCTAGTCCAGTGCAGTATTATTGTCAGTAATAACCTCTGCATTGTACAAACTGTGACTTTCTGTGTGTGCATTTGATAGCTGAGTGGTGTCCATTTCGTGTCTTTCACTCAACCTGCTATCCCTATATTCCATAACCTGAGGGGGCTTGGTGCGTCAGGTGTTATCTAATATAGGATTTTCACAAAGATATACTGTATTACGTATTTTTCTCTTTGATTTAGTCACCATATCTCTCCTTTATCTCTGCTGGTGCTGACTACACTGCGCAGGGGTTTGGGTTCAGAGGTATAGTGCTGCTGATAATTGTACTGTTAACCTCATACTGCAAGTTATATCATGTCTGCTTCTGAGGGTAATGGTTCTGGGGCTGAACACTCTGCCGGTGTTGCTGACGCCACGGGGCCATATTAGGAGAATATAGCAGCTGTGGGCTCTGGTTCTGGGGGCTCCTTGCCCCCCAGTGGGACTGTGGCAACAGAGGCACATACTGACCCACCGTGGGCCGCTTTTTCCACGATTCTGCCTACGCTAGTTCATAAACTAACTCCCCCTATGGGACCCCCAATGCCGGTACAACCGTATGTGGCCCCTGGAGCTAAACCGCCGTGGGCGGACGATTTATCTGCTCAATTAAAGAAGTTGTACCAGTCCTTGACTACTAAAAAGTTTGACCAACGCTCACCTAAGTCCAAGAGGTCCTCTAAGTGAGCGCTTATCTCCTCACAATCCACTGCTGTCACTGACACCTCGTCTGATGAAGACGGCACATATACTGACCCCTCAGGTTCTGACTCAGATACGGCTGATGGGGAGGGTAGTTCACATGTGGATGTTCCTGATCTTTTGGAGGCTATTAAGTTAATTCTGCAGATTACGGATGATCCCGAGCCATCCGTCCCTCCTAAGAAACCAGATAGGTTCAAGCGTCAGAAGGTGGTTAAGCAAGTTTTACCTCACTCTGACCACCTAGTGTATATATGTCAGGAACCCTGGGAAAACTCGGGTACGAAGTTTGTGCCTCAAAAGAAGTTGCTGGCTCGCTATCCCCTCGCGCCAGAGCTGTCTAAAAATTGGGAAACGCCTCCTCCAGTAGACTCACATGTGGCTAGGATGGTGGTTTCCTCAGCTCTACCTATCACTACCGTCACGTCTCTAAAAGAGCCTACGGATAAACGTGTGGAGGGTTGTCTGAAAGCGATTTACACCCTCACGAGTGCTGCACAAAGGCCCACTATTGCAGCTACATGGGCTGCAGAGGCTATTGAAGCATGGGCCTTGGAGTTAGACATGTTAAAGAAAGAAGAGAATGGGGTTGTACTGGTAAGGTGCACAAAGAAGAATTGTAATTAAAATATAACTTTTATTATATCATTAAGAGCCGTGAATCGGTCAGCAAGGCGAAATATATGGTTAAAATGACAAAGAATTTAGAAAGATCAAGTGCTCTAAGATAGAGAAGTGATAAGATTTAAAATATATCCACTCCGATGAATACAGAAACTACCAATGAAATTTAATTATAATACTGTTGACAGATGAATCTGTTGTATGTACCTATAAATAGATAGTAGAGCCCCAGTTAGTGGCTCACTGCTAAATTTCAGCTCCCAGTGTCCTCTATAATGTAGATGTTATTATGAGATTCTTATTCTGAGTCAAATACTCAAACATATGCTAATTTTCAGCTCCCAGTGTCCTCTATGCTGTAGATATTATTATAGAATTCTTATTCTGAGTCAAATACTCTAACGTACATAGCTTACATGTGTCCAAAAAAACATTTAGGGTGCAAATTTGAGTGTCCTGAATCAACTATCTAATTTACCTGGGTATTCACTCCCAGTATCTAACCAGCTATGTCAACAGCCACATAGAATCACCTAAGACATTATTAATCAATTGGTAATATTTTATTAATTTATTATTGTTGTTATTAATTATTATTTGTTTGTTGTAACAGTCTTCTAAATTATAAGAACCAAATTTGCAGGGGATATCTTTAATGCATATTTGTAACTTGTTTCAAAGATACTGTGTATACAGCTGTTTCTGCCTCTGCCCCACCTGTCAGAAATGGATTACATCTGGATGGGGTTGATTAAGCCTATCTACTAATATTGCAAGAATGGGCACCTTCATTTGTGTCAAAAAATGGGATAATCTTTATTCCCTGACACAGATTATTGATGATTCTGGAACAATGTCTGGTGTGCCTCACTTTGAAAATATAATAAAATAAATTCACCTATCACACTTGCTATATGTAACAATAGTGTATCCACTGGAATTCATTGATAGACTCCGGTCAAATAGTATCCTACGTTCTTGAGATTAAATATAACTGTCGATGGAGGGAGTGTTTGGTGTAAGTAGGCTTATTGTGCAGTTCTATTAAACATCATATTTTGGCTATTTAAAACAGTACCCTCAATGTAATAGCCTCCCATGAACACCCATCAATGAATGGATGGAAACAGGGGACCCCTCAAGCTCTTATAGCATGTGTTGATGTGAAATGATCTAATTGTCTCATTTGCTGTTATGGGTACATAAATAGTTAAGTGATTCTAAAGGCATTGAATGGCTTCTGAAATGTAAAGTTAATAGCACACATTCAATTTGCATATGTGTGTTTAGTGAAAAATGTGAGGCTGTGAAACACAAAGGTGAATGTGCTATACCGGCTTTATTAGCATCAATTCGGGTATTCCCGTGTTTGCCGTATAGCAAGATATCAACCTTCTGTGTATGAACTGGCAAGAGAGTAATTCGGACACCAGAGACTATGAGAGTGAAATACTGCAACGGCACCTACTGAATCAGCGTTTGTCCGATTAACGGGCATTCCCGTTTGTCGTGCAGTATTCCAACCCCCATACTCAATGAACGGGCAATGAAACACAGAAGTATATATGCTGCCATGGTATATATTCAATTTGCATACATCAAATCAGGCATTCCCGTATTGCCGTGTAGTAAGGTATCGCCCTTCTGTGCATATGCTACGAGAGGGAATAATTCAGACACTGGAGACTATGAAGGTGAACATGCTGCAGCGGCACCTAGTGAATCGGCATTTGTCCGATTAACGGGCATTCCCATTTGCCGTGCAGCAGTCCAACCCCCGTGCCAATATCAAAATAAGTAGTTAATGTAAGAGCATCAGAGCGGAAAAGAAAGCCAATGCGCGCATTTAGGGTATAGCTTTGTCGAGGCTTAGAGTTAGAAGCTGAAATCTCTTCTGACCATGCTAGACAATGCTTGTCATATATTTTCACAGCTTCTCGATATATTAAAGAGGCGGCTTCTGATGCCGGTATCCTAGCAGCCAAGGCCTCTACCACGCCAGTCCTGGCTCGCCGGATATTGTGGCTGTTATCCTGGTCTGCGGATCTGGACTCCAGAAAAACCCTGGAGGTACTCCCTTTCAAGGGAGATATTCTGTTTGGGGAGGACTTAAATACGATTGTGGCTGACTTGGCTAATGCCAAAACTGCCTGTCTGCCTAATACCGCTCCTTCTGTGTCGAAGTCTAAAGGTACGTCCTTTCGCCCATTTCGTCCTTCAGGTAATGCAAAAGGTCAGGCGTACCATAAGCAGGCCTGCACTTCCAAACCTGGTAAGCCGAAGCCCAAAAGAGCCTGGGCTGCCCGTCAGCCAGCAGCCAAGACCGATAAGCCTGCCGCATGACGGGGCGGGCCTCCCCCTGGGGGATCCCAGGGTGGGGGGCCGGCTTCTAGGGTATACCCAGGAATAGTTGAAGACCACTTCAGATGCCTGCGTACGGGAAGTCGTCACTCGAGGTTACGCCATAGCCTTCAAATACCGACCCCCTCATCGATTTTGCCAGACAGACGTCCCTTTGGACCAAACAAAGGCAAAAACTCTACACTCTGTGGTACAGACCCTCCTGGATACATGAGTTGTAGTACAGGTGCCTCTTACTCAGAGGGGCCGAGGGTACTATTCTCTGCTGTTTCTAGTCCCGAAACCGAATGGGTCCTCTCTGCCCATTCTCAACCTCAAGGCATTGAACAGGTTTGAAGATTTCCAAGTTCTGTATGGAAACACTTCGCTCTATAGTTCTGGCCTTGGAACCTGGGGACTACATGGTCTCCCTGGACATACAGGATGCTTACCTGCATATTCCTATAGCAGTGTCACATCAGCAATACCTGAGGTTCGCTTTTGGCAACCTACATTACCAGTTTCGGGCATTACCTTTTGGTTTAACAACGGCTCCGCGAGTCTTCACCAAAGTTATGGCGGTGATGACGGTGGTACTCCGCCGTCAAGGGGTCGGGATACTGCCCTATCTGGACGACTTGTTAATCCTGGCAAATTCCCCAGATCTTCTCCTGCGTCATCTGGATATGACGGTCCGGTTTCTACAAGCCCACGGGTGGCTCATCAACTGGAAGAAATCCTCCCTGGTCCCTGTCCAGAGCATGGTGCACCTGGGAGCATTGTTGGACACTCACAACCAGAGGTTGTTCTTGTCTCAGGAGAAAGTCCTGAAGATTCAGGACAGGATTCGTTGCTTCCTTTCTCGTCCGCAAGTGTCGATACATTCGGCAATGCAGGTGCTGGGCCTAATGGTATCAGCATTCGACATGGTGGAGTATGCTCAATTCCATTCTCGCCCCCTACAGAGGCTGATTCTAGCCAAGTGGGACGGCCTGCCTCACCGGATCAGATCTCAAATGATCTTCTTGACTCCGGAGGTCAGTCTGTCGCTACACTGGTGGCTCCGGGACCAACAATTGTGCAGGGGTCGTCCCTTCTGGATATCCAACTGGGTCCTGTTGACGACAGATGCCAGTCTAAGAGGTTGGGGCGCGGTGCTGGAGCAACACTCCCTTCAGGGTCGGTGGACCAAGGAGGAATCTCTCCTCTCGATCAACATTCTGGAATTGTGGGCGGTCTTCAATGCGTTGAACCTGGCCCAGCATTTAATTCAGAACCGTCCTGTTCAAGTACAGTCGGACAACGCCACCACAGTGGCTTACATAAATCATCAAGGTGGCACTCGAAACCATTTGGCAATGAAGGAAGGCTCACGGATTCTACGTTGGGCAGAACGCCATCTACCGGCCATACCGGCAATATTCATTCCGGGAGTCCTGAATTGGGAAGCGGACTTTCTCAGTCGTCAGGACATGCATGCCGGCGAGTGGGGCCTCCATCCAGAAGTGTTTCAACTCCTCGTGGAAAAGTGGGGCCTTCCAGACGTGGATCTGATGGCGTCTCGACACAATTTTTTTTAATTATTACTAAATATCTGAGATCTCTCATGGTTATGAGCACAGAAAAAATTATGATATTACTACTGTATGTAGTAATTTCACCAAATGGTACCAACATAACACCGGATTGTTAACAACATAGCAAAGATCTAATCATAAGATGGTTGGTATTCTCCTTTGTGATTATAAAAAAGGTAAATAGCTGTTGTTCTCGTTCAGCCCTTTGGGATATTGGCTTCCCATCAAGAATATCATCTTGCTCTCAAACCTGAGGAGGTCTCCATCAATATCACCCCCCCGAATGCCTACGCCAAAATGTTTCAAACCAAATGCCTGAAGACCCTTTGGAGTCCCATTGTGTTGGTGCAGGAAGTGGTTAGCAACGGGAGTCAAAGATTTAAATCTTAATTTGTCCTGTCATTTTTAATAAAGGAAATAGAAACCTGCAGCTCCAGTTGTAACTGTTGCAATGTTTATAACAACACCATAAAAGTTATGGATTGTTGCAATTTTCAAGACAGTAATAGAACAGTTACATGAGAGAGATACATATGAGCCATTTTGTTGTATCAAACCAGCATAATACTCAGGCTGTGGATATTTTGTGGAATAAACGCACACTGCAGACAGCTTATATTTATTCAACCAAAATTTGTGATATAGCTGTATTTCTGACATGCATATGCCCTCTGCAGGACAGTCTGTACAATAAATAAACAGAGGAGTGTACACATGATTGGTTAACAGAGGCTCATGGGGTGGAGGTGCATCCTTTAAAAGTGAATGCTATCATCTCCCGCAGGATACATTATGCAAGATATGGACATAGCAGTTCATCTTCAATAAAGGATATAGAACCCTGCAGCTCCAGTTGCAACTATTGCAGTGGTTAGAACAACAGAGGGTAGACGAGCAATCTGCAGCTTCAGTGCTAATAGTTGCAATTCATTAGGATTGCGTTATAATAACCATAGGTTGCAGTAACCCTCGAGATAGAAACAGAAGAGTCACCAATGAGCTATAATTGTTAAATTATATGCGGTAATAACTGTTCATCAACACTGTGTGCCGAATAAATGTAGTTCGGTTCCATGTACATGTGCAAAATTATGAACACGGAATAAAGACTCAACCGCAAATTTTTAATGATTATTGGATATAATATTATACCCGTTCATGATTTGAATTAATAAAGGTATCCCAGTTAATAAGGGTTTGATTTGAGTAGTCAATCTGCGGTTATCTTTAAGCCATTGCGGCACACACCTAAAAATTACAAACCAAATAAATATAATAAAGACACATAGGAGGATTTGATAATATTTCATCATATTTTATTTTATTTCATGTATTGTTTGTGATTGTTGTCTCATGATTTTTTACGTTCTCAGGCATTTTAATCATATGAAATTAACAGTTACATTTTAAATATATTTCTCTGACGTCCTAGTGGATGCTGGGAACTCCGTAAGGACCATGGGGAATAGCGGGCTCCGAAGGAGACTGGGCACTCTAAGAAAGAATTAGGACTACCTGGTGTGCACTGGCTCCTCCCTCTATGCCCCTCCTCCAGACCTCCGTTAGAATCTGTGCCCGGCTCGAGCTGGATGCACACTAGGGGCTCTCCTGAGCTTCTAGAAAAGAAAGTATATTTAGGTTTTTTATTTTCAGTGAGATCTGCTGGCAACAGACTCACTGCTACGAGGGACTTAGGGGAGAGAAGCGAACCTACCTGCTTGCAGCTAGCTTGGGCTTCTAGGCTACTGGACACCATTAGCTCCAGAGGGATCGAACACAGGCCCAGCCTCGGTCGTCCGGTCCCGAAGCCGCGCCGCCGTCCCCCTTGCAGAGCCAGAAGCAAGAAGAACGTCCAGGAAATCGGCGGCTGAAGACTCCGGTCTTCATTAAGGTAGCGCACAGCACTGCAGCTGTGCGCCATTGCTCCCCATGCACACCTCACACTCCGGTCACTGATGAGTGCAGGGCGCTGGGGGGGGGCGCCCTGGGCTGCAATAAGATTACCTTATATTGGCAAAAATACACATAATATAGTCATTAAGACTATATATGTGTAAAATCCCCTGCCATATATCCATAAAAAAAGCGGGAGAAGCCCGCCGTGAAGGGGGCGGTGGCTTTCTCCCTCAGCACACTGGCGCCATTTCCTCTCACAGCTCCGCTGGAAGGACGCTCCCCAGGCTCTCCCCTGCAGTTTCCAGGCTCAATAGGGTAAAAATGAGAGGGGGGGGCACTAAATTTAGGCGTAAATACTATATATATAGCTGCTATTGGGTAAAATCACTCATTATAGTGTACATCCCTGTGATTTATAGCGCTGTGGTGTGTGCTGGCATACTCTCTCTCTCTGTCTCCCCAAAGGACTTTGTGGGGTCCTGTCCTCAGTCAGAGCATTCCCTGTGTGTGTGCGGTGTGTCGGTACGGCTGTGTCGACATGTTTGATGAGGAGGCTTATGTGGAGGCGGAGCAGGTGCCGATAAATGTGATGTCACCCCCTGCGGGGTCGACACCTGAGTGGATGGATATGTGGAAGGAATTACGTGACAGTGTCAACTCCTTACATAAGAGGTTTGATGACATAGCAGATGTGGGACAGCCGGCTTCTCAGTCCGTGCCTGCCCAGGCGTCTCAAAAGCCATCAGGGGCTCAAAAACGCCCGCTACCTCAGATGGCAGACACAGATGTCGACACGGATACTGACTCCAGTGTCGACGACGATGAGACTAGTGTACATTCCAATAGGGCCATCCGTTACATGATTACGGCAATGAAAAATGTGTTGCACATTTCTCACATTAACCCTGGTACCACAAAAAAGGGTATTATGTTTGGGGAAAAAAAGCAACCTGTGGTTTTTCCCCCTTCTGAAGAATTAAATGAAGTGTGTGATGAAGTGTGGGTTTCCCCCGATAAGAAACTGGTAATTTCCAAAAAGTTACTAAGGGCGTACCCTTTCCCGCCAGAGGATAGGATACGTTGGGAGACATCCCCTAGGGTGGATAAAGCGCTCACACGCTTGTCAAAGAAGGTGGCACTACCGTCTCCGGATACGGCCGCCCTAAAGGAGCCTGCAGATAGAAAGCAGGAGGCTATCCTGAAGTCTGTATATACACACTCAGGTATTATACTGAGACCGGCTATTGCTTCAGCATGGATGTGCAATGCTGCAGCTGCGTGGTCAGATTCCCTGTCTGATAACATTGATACCCTTGACAGGGACACTATATTGCTAACTGTAGAGCATATTAAAGACGTAGTCTTATACATGAGAGATGCACAGAGGGATATTTGCCAACTGGCATCTAGAATAAATGCAATGTCCATTTCTGCCAGGAGAGTATTATGGACTCGGCAGTGGACAGGTGATGCGGATTCTAAAAGGCACATGGAGGTTTTGCCTTACAAGGGTGAGGAATTGTTTGGGGATGGTCTCTCGGACCTCGTTTCCACAGCGACGGCTGGGAAGTCGACATTTTTACCCCATGTTCCCTCACAGCCAAATAAAGCACCGTATTATCAGGTACAGTCCTTTCGGCCCCAGAAAGGCAAGCGGGTTAAAGGCGCATCCTTTCTTACCAGAGGCAGAGGTAGGGGGAAAAAGCTGCACCAAACAGCAAGTTCCCATGAACAAAAGTCCTCTCCCGCTTCCTCTAAGTCCACCGCATGACGCTGGGGCTCCACAGGTGGAGCCAGGTGCGGTGGGGGCCCGTCTCCGGAACTTCAGCGACCAGTGGGTTCGCTCAGCTGGAATTCGAGACATCTCCCCCTCGCCGTTTCCTCAAATCAGCCTTGCCAACTACTCCGCCAGACAGGGAGGTGGTGCTGGAGGCGATTCACAAGCTGTACTCCCAGCAGGTGATAACTAAAGTACCCCTCCTTCAACAGGGACGGGGTTACTATTCCACAATGTTTGTGGTACCGAAACCGGACGGTTTGGTGAGACCCATTTTAAATTTGGAATCCTTGAACACTTATATAAGAAGGTTCAAGTTCAAAATGGAATCGCTCAGGGCGGTTATTGCAAGCCTGGACGAAGGGGATTACATGGTATCACTGGACATCAAGGATGCTTACCTGCATGTCCCCATTTACCCTCCTCACCAGGTGTACCTCAGATTTGTGGTACAGGACTGTCATTACCAATTCTAGACGTTGCCGTTTGGTTTGTCCACGGCACCGAGGGTATTTACCAAGGTAAAGGCCGAAATGATGATACTCCTTCGAAAAAAGGGAGTTATAATTATCCCGTACTTGGACGATCTCCTTATAAAGGCGAGGTCCAGGGAACAGTTGTTGATCGGAGTAGCACTAGCTCGGGAAGTGCTACAACAGCACGGCTGGATCCTGAATATTCCAAAGTCGCAGCTGGTTCCTACAACGCGTCTACTGTTCCTGGGGATGGTTCTGGACACAGAACAGAAAAAGGTGTTTCTCCCGGAGGAGAAGGCCAAGGAATTGTCATCTCTAGTCAGAGACCTCCTAAAACCAAAACAGGTGTCGGTGCACCACTGCACGCGAGTCCTGGGAAAGATGGTAGCTTCTTACGAAGCAATTCCATTCGGAAGGTTCCATGCAAGGATCTTTCAGTGGGATCTGTTGGACAAGTGGTCCGGATCGCATCTCCAGATGCATCGGCTGATAACCCTGTCTCCAAGGACCAGGGTGTCGCTGTTGTGGTGGCTGCAGAGTGCTCATCTTCTAGAGGGCCGCAGATTCGGCATACAGGACTTGGGTCCTGGTGACCACGGATGCCAGCCTTCGAGGTTGGGGGGCAGCCACACAGGGAAGAAACTTCCAAGGACTATGGACGAGTCAGGAGACTTCCCTACACATAAATATTCTGGAACTAAGGGCCATTTACAATGCCCTAAGTCAGGCAAGACCCCTGCTTCAACACCAGCCGGTGCTGATCCAGTCAGACCACATCACGGCGGTCGCCCATGTAAACCGTCAGGGCGGCACAAGAAGCAGGATGGCGATGGCAGAAGCCACAAGGATTCTCCGATGGGCGGAAAATCATGCGTTAGCACTGTCAGCAGTGTTCATTCCCGGAGTGGACAACTGGGAAGCAGACTTCCTCAGCAGGCACGACCTCCACCCGGAGAGTGGGGACTTCATCCAGATGTCTTCCAAATGATTGTACACCGTTGGGGAAGGCCACAGGTGGACATGATGGCGTCCCGCCTCAACAAAAAGCTAAAAAGATATTGCGCCAGGTCAAGGGACCCTCAGGCGATAGCTGTGGACGCTCTAGTGACACCGTGGGTGTACCAGTCGGTTTATGTGTTCCCTCCTCTGCCTCTCATACCCAAGGTACTGAGAATAATAAGAAGGAGAGGAGTAAGAACTATACTTGTGGTTCCGGATTGGCCAAGAAGAGCTTGGTACCCAGAACTTCAAGAAATGATCTCAGAGGACCCATGGCCTCTGCCGCTCAGACAGGACCTGCTGCAGCAGGGGCCCTGTCTGTTCCAAGACTTACCGCGGCTGCGTTTGACGGCATGGCGGTTGAACACCGGATCCTAAAAGAAAAGGGCATTCCGGAGGAAGTCATTCCTACGCTGATTAAAGCTAGGAAAGATGTGACCGTAAGACATTATCACCGCATATGGCGAAAATATGTTGCTTGGTGTGAGGCCAGGAAGGCCCCAACGGAGGAATTTCATCTCGGTCGATTTCTGCACTTTCTACAGTCAGGAGTGACTATGGGCCTAAAATTGGGTTCCATTAAGGTCCAGATCTCGGCTCTGTCGATTTTCTTCCAAAAAGAACTGGCTTCACTGCCTGAAGTTCAGACTTGTTAAAGGAGTGCTGCATATTCAGCCCCCTTTTGTGCCTCCAGTGGCACCGTGGGATCTCAACGTGGTGTTGTATTTCCTAAAGTCGTATTGGTTTGAGCCACTTAAAACCGTGGAGCTAAAATACCTCACGTGGAAAGTGGTCATGCTGTTGGCCTTGGCGTCGGCCAGGCGTGTATCAGAATTGGCGGCTTTGTCTTGTAAAAGCCCTTATCTGATTTTTCATATGGATAGGGCGGAATTGAGGACTCGTTCCCAATTCCTTCCTAAGGTGGTTTCAGCTTTTCATGTGAACCAACCTATTGTGGTGCCTGCGGCTACTCGGGACTTGGAGGATTCCAAGTTACTGGACGTAGTCAGGGCCCTGAAAATATGTTTCCAGGACGGCTGGAGTCGGGAAAACTGACTCGCTATTTATCCTGTATGCACCCAACAAGCTGGGTGCTCCTGCTTCTAAGCAGACTATTGCTCGCTGGATCTGTAGCACGATTCAACTTGCACATTCTGCGGCTGGACTGCCACATCCTAAATCTGTAAAGGCCCATTCCACGAGGAAAGTGGGCTCTTCTTGGGCGGCTGCCCGAGGGGTCTTGGCTTTACAACTTGGCCGAGCTGCTACTTGGTCGGGTTCAAACACATTTGCAAAATTCTACAAGTTTGATACCCTGGCTGAGGAGGACCTTGAGTTTGCTCATTCGGTGCTGTAGAGTCATCCGCACTCTCCCGCCCGTTTGGGAGCTTTGGTATAATCCCCATGGTCCTTACGGAGCTCCCAGCATCCACTAGGACGTCAGAGAAAATAAGAATTGACTCACCGGTAATTCTATTTCTCGTAGTCCGTAGTGGATGCTGGGCGCCCATCCCAAGTGCGGATTGTCTGCAATACTTGTATATAGTTATTGCCTAACTAAAGGGTTATTGTTATGAGCCATCTGTTCGTGAGGCTCAGTTGTTGTTCATACTGTTAACTGGATATAGTATCACGAGTTGTACGGTGTGATTGGTGTGGCTGGTATGAGTCTTACCCGGGATTCCAAATCCCTTCCTTATTGTGTCAGCTCTTCCGGGCACAGTTTCCCTAACCGAGGTCTGGAGGAGGGGCATAGAGGGAGGAGCCGGTGCACACCAGGTAGTCCTAATTCTTTCTTAGAGTGCCCAGTCTCCTTCGGAGCCCGCTATTCCCCATGGTCCTTACGGAGTTCCCAGCATCCACTACGGACTACGAGAAATAGAATTACCGGTGAGTAAATTCTTATTTCATCTTCTTCTCGTAAGTGCGCCAACAGAGACAATCCTTTTCTTCTCAGTACTTCTCTTCCAATTTATTGTCTATGGCGGCACCCCCACATAACATCATGAATTGACTCATAATATGAAAATTGGGGAATTTTGTTAGTTTATTATAAGTGTTATCAATCTGATATAAGTCCAGTGCAGAGGATTACACCCTTTCCCCCTTCCTTGAATCTATATCCATATCATGTGAGCAGTGTAGTCATCATCACAAAATGCTGATGATAGTGTGGGGGAGAGTCAAGAGCCTTCCTGGTTGGGGGTTATCAAAACTATGATGTCTGATATGTCATCTCAACTCACTGCCAATGGCAATAAAACACAAGAACTGCAACAAGCAGTAGCTAACCTAGCTGCCAAGGCTGATGTTCCCCATCCCCCCCATGTCTACTACAGGTGCACAAAAATGTGCTTTTCCTGCCATCCTATCAGATACTGATGATGATGTGGATCCCAGTGGGGAGTCCACCCCTACACAGGGTATTGAACCCCTCATATTGGCTATACGGATGTGTTACAGCTCTCCCTGGAGGCCGCTACTAATCAGCATTCGTTTTTCCTCCCACAAGACAAACTGACAGTCACATTTCCTGATTTCAAGGAATTGGATGATTTATTTAAATTAGCCTGGAAAAATCCAGATAAAAAATATCAGGTGTCCAAAGGATTTTGCATACCTTCCCCTTTGCCCCTTTGAAGAATCTCCAGCAGTAGACGTCTGTCTCTCGTCTCTCTAAAAAGGCAGTGTTTCCAGCTCCGGGCTCCTTTACGGTAAAGGACCCAGGGGATAGGAAAATTGAGACCACTCTGAAATCTATCTTCACTGCTGCAGGTGTAGCTCAAAGACTGGTCATTGCTGGTTGCTAAGACCACTGCTATGGCTGTGTCTCCACGCAGAGCCATATGGTTGCATCAGTGGATTGCAGACGCTGACTCCAAACGTAATGTGCAATCTCTTCCCTTCACAGGGGAATGGCTCTTCAGAGGTGAGTTGGACGCATGGATCTCCAAAGCTACTGCTGGAAAATTCACGTTTCTCCCTTTAGGGGCTCTGCCTGCTAGGCGTGCCTTCCCGGGACCGTCTACTAAGTCCTTTCGGTCCTCCAGATTTTGATCTAGAGCCAGGGGTGCCTCCAACGCAGCTAGAGGCTCCAGAGATAAGCCTAAGAAACCAGCTGTTGCCGGTTCTCAAGAACAGAGCACCAGTTCAGCTTCCACAAAGACTTCGGCATAATGGTGCCCACCCACCACGAGGGGATCTCGAGGTGGGAGCTCGGTACGTCACTACAGCCACCTCTGGGACGGTTCCTGCCAAGATGCCTGGGTAAGGGACCTTATCTCTCAGGGTTACAAGCTGGAGTTTGAGGTTGCTCCTCCCCAACGATTTTTCAAATCAAGCTTACCAGCTTTGGAAAATATGCGTGTTAACCTACTACTGGCCATCGACAAGTTGGTCCAGTCCCAGGTTATTGTTCCAGTACCCCTGCTACAGCATGGACAAGGTTACTACTCCAGTCTGTTCATAGTGCCAAAACCAGACTGGTCTGTGAGACCCATTTTGAATCTGAAGTCCTTGAATCCTTTCCTGAAGGTTTTCAAATTCAAGATGGAATCTTTAAGAGCGGTTATCGCAGGCCTGGAACACCAAGAATTCCTAGTGTCCCTGGATATCAAGGACTCTTACCTCCATATTCCAATTTGGCCTCCTCATCTGGCCTATCTGCGGTTCGCCCTACTGAGTGATCATTACCAGTTTCAGGCGTTACCCTTCGGCCTGTCTACAGCTCCGAGGGTGTTCACGAAGGTGATCGCTGAAATTATGTTTCAGTTCAGAGTCCAGGGGGTCAACATTGTCCTTCTACTGCTCCACATAGATCGCACTATCCAACTTCTGTCTCACCACGGGTGGATTCTCAATTTACAAGAAGTCCCATCTGGAGCCATCTCAACAGCTCTTGTTTCTGGGCATGATACTGGATACTGTAGCTCAGAGATTGTTCCTCCCGGATGACAAAGTGAGAACACTTCTGTCTTCTCACATGGTTCTCTGGCCTACTCGAATATCCATCTTTGCATAAGATTGTTGGGGACAATGGTTGCCTCGTACGAGGCGATCCAGTATGGAAGGTTCCATGCCATAACATTTCAGTTGGATCTCCTGAGCAAGTGGTCCGGATCACATCTTCAGATGCATCGGTTAATACGGGTGTCACCTCAGGCCAGGATTTTCCACATGTGGTGGCTTCAGTCTTCCAACCTACTGGAAGGCCGAAGTTTTGGGATTCAGGATTGGATCCTCCTCACGACAGATGCGAGTCTGAGAGGATGGGGACCTGTCACCCAGGGGGTGCAGTTCCAGGGCAGGTGGTCAGCCCACGAAGACCTCCTTCCAATCAACATTCTAGAACTTCGGGTGATCTACAATGCTCTTATTCAGGCCTCTCCTCTGCTCAGGGATCACACGATCCAAGTACAGTCAGACAATGCTACAGCAGTAGCGTACATCAATCGACAAGGAGGAACAAAAAGCAGGGCCTGCATGTGAGAGGTGTCAAAGATACTCTTCTGGGCAGAAAGAAATGCAAGAGCACTGTCCGCAATCTTCATTCCGGGAGTAGACAACTGGGAAGCGGACTTCCTGAGTCGTCACAATCTCCACCTGGGAGAGTGCGGGCTTCACCATCTGGTGTTTCAGCAGATCATCGACCGGTGGGGCTTCCCACAAATAGACATGGCTTCTCGACTCAACAAGCAGCTTCATTAGTATTGCTCATGAACCAGGGACCCTCAGGTGAGGGCAGTGGATGCACTGACGTCGCCTTGGCCTTACCGGCTGGTCTACCTATTTCCTCCGATTCCATTGTTCCCAAGGGTACTCAAGCGAATCAGGAATCGGGGAGTACAGGCAATTCTGATTGCCCGGATTGGCCTCGGAGGGCATGGTACGCGGATCTTCTGGACATGTCCATCGAAGACACTTGGCCTCTGCCATTGAGAAGAGATCTTCTTCAACAAGGTACAGAGAGCCAGTGTCTCCTTCAGCCGGGGATCCATCCCAAGCCTCACGCAGCTGTGATGGGACCCCGCCGGCAGCTCCCGCGGTGCAGACTGTCAGAGGCAGAGCTGCCAGTCTGTGAAGAAAAAAAAAATCTTCAGGAGCAATCAAGAGTGTCCAGCTCCCTTGGGCACAAAATAAAGACTGGCTTGGAGGGGGGACATAGTAGGGCAGGAGCTAGCCACAGTGTTAGAGTTTTAAAGTGCCAGCTCCCAGTTACTGCCTACTATATCCCCCCATTGTGACGGCTCTCCAGTGTCCCCTAGTGGATGAAGGAGAAAGACCCATGGTAGCACTCAGTGTACAAGCAAAGTTTACCAGTTTTATCTATAGTAGAAGCTTAGAAGTTCTGTACAGTTCTAACAACAAACCAGTATTATAAGCATTTTTTATATAACATTTTTTTATATTTTTAGTGTCCCCCAAGGCCTTTTCTCAGTTATGGCGCCCGATTCAACCTGGGGAATATGCTTATAAGCTCAAAAAAGAATAAATAAAATGACACTATTTTAAAAATTCTTTCCAAAAATTATGTTTCTTTTAATGAAAGAAAACCATATAAAATTAAAACACTAACAAAATGGCAGTGTGTTTGCTAGAAACTGCCCTTAGTCTTTGTGAGGTTAGCCACAGTTTGTAGATCATCTTTGCTTTTCATTCATTTCTATCTTGAATAAAAGTTGAATTCTTCAAAGACTGTACACTCAGTTTTGCATTTAGAATAATGAACTGCAAGATGAAGATGACCAAGTTGAACTCTCACCAGTTAGAGCAACTGATGTTGGAGAAGCTGCAAGGGAAGTTAAAGGAGGTAATAAATTGACCTTTTTAGTTTCGCAGTTGGGTTGGGTATGAAATCCTGCCAGTCAGATCCTGACAAATCCCGGTTAGTATTTTCTCCTTACCTTTTACCCCTTATCCCACCCCTCCCCCAGCCTAACTATAACTGCCCATAGTTAATGCTTATGCCCACTTGACCTGCAGTACAGGTCAGCAGTCTTGTACTATTATCTTACACTTCCTATACTGCTCTTGCGCATTGGCTTCTCTGTTCTCCACAACACCCACTTGGAATTCACACAAGTCCGAACTTTAGCTTACACAACAGTTATGTCTTCATGGCATCACCTGTAGGAGGGGGTACAAGTCTATCTAGAATCTCAGCACGTCACTTATCCTGTACCCCCTGAGCTGAGGTCACTTGGGCTCATTGTTTTTGTCTTTTATTTGCCTAGTTATGTTTGTCTGTACTGGGTAGTAGAGTGTTAACAGTGGAGCGAGGCATTGCAGTCCTGCTTTTTAAAGTCACTTAAGAATTCATTCTTTTCCATCCAAAACATTGGAAAATTTTTAACTTTCTTAATTTGCTTCAGATGCAATCCCACACACCTTGCTGCCTTGTGCACACTTGTCTTCCTTTGAGTATTCAGAAGTGTATTGTTGTAATAGTGATGATTTATATTTTTCATATGTGGCCAGCTCTTACACAGACATTAGAGATGAGAGAGAATTTCCAGCGACAACTTCAAGAATTGATGTCTGCAACATCCATGGTGAAGGCACAAGGACAAAGGGCATCACTGGGCAGAGCAGGATATGACAGCTCACCTTGCACTCCGGATGGTGCTCGCTCTACACGTAATGGAAGGATCAGGGTATTAGAAGCACGAAGGTATTTATATTAATCAGGGATGCACAAATAACTACTCTTCACAGTTTCTTCAGTATGATTTTCAGTCTATTAAATATGCAGTATGAATAATGGGGGTCATTCCGAGTTCGCTCGGTAAATTTCTTCGCATCGCAGAGATTTTCCGCTTAGTGCGCATGCGCAATGTCCGCACTGCGACTGCGCCAAGTAAATTTGCTATGCAGTTAGGAATTTTACTCACGTTTTTTTCTTCGTTCTGGTGATCGTAATGTGATTGACAGGAAGTGGGTGTTTCTGGGCGGAAACTGGCCGTTTTATGGGTGTGTGTGAAAAAAACTAGTGATGAGCGAGGTTCGGTTTTACTCGGTTTTACTCGGTTCTCAAAACGGCATCTTATTGGCTATCCAAAACACGTGACATCCGTGAGCCAATAAGATGCCGTTTTGAGAACCGAGTAAAACCGAATCCGCTCATCACTAGAAAAAACGCTACCGTTTCTGGGAAAAACGCGGGAGTGGCTGGAGAAACGGAGGAGTGTCTGGGCGAACGCTGGGTGTGTTTGTGACGTCAAACCAGGAACGACAAGCACTGAACTGATCGCAGATGCTGAGTAAGTCTCGAGTTACTCAGAAACTGCACAGAGATGTCTTTTCGCAATATTGCGAATCTTTCGTTCGCAATTTTGATAAGCTAAGATTCACTCCCAGTAGGCGGCGGCTTAGCGTGTGCAAAGCTGCTAAAAGCAGCTTGCGAGCGAACAACTCGGAATGACCCCCAATGCCAATGTGTGTAAGCTGTTAGGATAGTAACAGTGACACTATACATCTAAATTGCCAAATTTACGTTGATGATGTTCATGTGGCTTCAATTTCTCACATGGACAATGCGGAGGCATCAATACACAAATGGGTGTAGTCACTTTGCCATGGCCATTAAGCCAACATTAGTGTTAATTATTCTAATCACTCACAATTTTCTGTGGGATGACTTTATGGTGTGTACACACGGTGAGATCCTTGCTATGCCCGATTTTCACTTTGCGATTTTCCCTGAACTCCCCTGAGCCCAGCACCACCGATTTTGACTAACTTTTCTTGAGATATGGACTATGTGTGTTAACGATTTTGGCTTATGTGAGATGTCATTGACATGTGAGATGAACTAGATAGTACACTGATCTAGCAAGGATTGAACTGCCTGCACAGTCTATATCTTTTCTTGCGATACTGACCTGGCGGGATCGCAAGTGGCATAACACCTTGCGATTTACACTAACTTTTCTTGCGATTTTGACTATATAGTCAACATCGAAAGAAAAAATCTCACCGTGTACAGAAACTGCTGCGGAGTATTGGTTTTGTAAATATTTCTTTTCTGCCAGTTGGTAGGATGGGGGCAATCTTTTACAAAAAGTAAAACAAATCTACCAGTTAGTTGGTTGTTTTGTCTTTAGTTTGTACAGTACTAAAGAATATGGTTGTTTGACTACTAGTAATATACATATTAGAAACAGGGCTTAGACAAGATTACACTATGTATTTTACTCCTAAAACTTATTTGGCACTATATGGCTTGAAAAGGTCTGTCCAAAGGAAACTTTTTCTTGTCTGTCATCCTACACTGGTTCATATGGATTGATGTTTGTATATCCAACCTGTTCTTGTTACGGAAATAGAGGTAATATGACATTGCTTAAAGCGTTTGGACAACATGCCAGCATGTATTAGGTTGTATGTTTGGGATAGTCAACCATTTGAATCTTTTCAGAGGCACATACAGTGCTGTAACTGTATTGCTTAGAATAATGTGTACAGTTCACTGTAGATTGAGATGCATGTACATATGTATTTTCTCTTACATCCTAGAGGATACTGGGGATCAGTTTAGTACCGTGGGGTATAGACGGGTCCATGGGCACTTTAGGTATTTGATAGTGTGAACTGGCTTCTCCCTCTATGTCCCTCCTACCAGATTCAGTTTAGAAAATGTGCCCTGAGGAGCCAGTCATGCTTATGGAAGCTCCTGAAGAGTTTTCTGCATTTATTTTTCTGTTTGTTCTTTTCAGGCAGGTCTGGATGGCACCAGCCTGCCTGCTTCGTGGGACTTAGGGGGGGAACGGCCCAACCTCCCAAAGGGTTAATGGTCCCGTTCCCCGCTGACAGGACACTAGCTCCTGAGGGAACTATTTGCAAGCCCCACCACGGTGAGCATACATTCCCGCAGCATGCCGCCACCCCTAACAGAGCCAGAAGAAAGAAGAGTGGTGAGTACTAAGCTGGCGTCCTGGTTAGCGGGTCGCCGGCCATAATGGCGGCATGAGGGTACGGAGACGCATGGCTTCTAACCAGGGCGGATTGCGTCTCCAGACTCAGTACACAACTGTGTCTCCGTACACTCTACACAGTACCCACACTGGCAAGCAAAGCATTAGAACGGTTCTGTCTCCATTTTAACCACAATTTCTCTATCGTCCTAGTGGATGCTGGGGTTCCTGAAAGGACCATGGGGAATAGCGGCTCCGCAGGAGACAGGGCACAAAAAGTAAAGCTTTAGGATCAGGTGGTGTGCACTGGCTCCTCCCCCTATGACCCTCCTCCAAGCCTCAGTTAGATTTTTGTGCCCGGCCGAGAAGGGTGCAATCTAGGTGGCTCTCCTAAAGAGCTGCTTAGAAAAGTTTAGCTTAGGTTTCTCTTTCATCCATCTGGGGGACGCTGCGCCATTACTTGTGGGTTAGAGGTGTGTGGTTGTGGAGTTTGGCACAGAACTAATAAAACCTGACTCCTCCCCCCTCTAACCCCTCCCATCTCCTTCCTGCCTAGCCAGTACCTCAGTTTTAGTTTTGTGCCTGTGGAGTACAGACACAGTTTTTCTTTCTCCTTAGATTTTTTTTTTTTTTTTTCCCTTTCTTATTTTTCTATACCTAGTCCCTGTCTACAGGTGACAGGTATAAATGGAACAAGGATGCTGTCAGAAAGGGCCACCATACCTTGGTCACTGGGGCCTTTTTTATTCACTAAAGCGACAGATCAAAAAGGTACTGGACAGCCACAATCTGTCACTGACAGTATTGGGCTGTCCCTAACTGCTTTTATTATTATTTTCTTATTATTATTATTATTATTATTATTATTATTTAATATTTTTTTTTATTTGATTTATTTTATTGATTATTAATATTTCACACCCTCCCTCCCCCCCCCCCCCCCCCCCCCCCCCCGACCCCCTCTCCCCCGGCGGCAAGCCCACCAGCGGGAGCTATGCCGGAGACCTGTATCCCTACACCCGCAGTAGTGTCTGAGGGGCTGTGGGGACGGACGGGGATCCCGGAGAAGCCGCCGCGTAAGTCGCTATACTTAGCAACGCGCGGCAGCCCGAACTTCCGGTTGATCGCGTAGTAACAGGAGTGCAGGGACGGCTTCCCGCCCTGCTCTGCCCGCGCGCGCGTCACTTTGCCTGACGCCATCTTCCGAGGGGGACGCTGTGCATACAGGAGAGCCTCTCAGGGGGAGACTTTATTTACAAAACCGCAAGTATAGAGGGGCTATTCATAGGGGGAGATTACAATCAAGCTAATGGGCTAAGGCTGTTTATTACTTAGCAAAGAGAGCCAGCATACTGGGTTACAGTCCCAGAGATCTCTTCAAGCTATAAATTTCCTATTGAAAGGTCACTAGTCACAATTGTATGCTACTTTCTTTAGTACATTCAGAATAGAGAAAATGACTAGTAAACCGGACAAACCTTCAAAGGGAAAAACGGCCTCAGTGGTTTAAAATTTCCTGCTCTCAGTGTGGCTCAAAGCTAGAAAAAGGTAGTACTGACGCGGGTACCCTATGTACAGCATGTTCTGGTGCAATTTCAGATTTGCGTCAGTCTAGAGAGACTGAATCTGCTCGGACTCAGGTGGAGCCCTTGTGGGCCCAGAATATGGGCAGGAGTATCACTGATTTAACTCAGTCCTTAAAATAAGTTTGTAAATGCGGCCAGCAGTTCGACTGCTACTAAGCGATCGCAGCCGTTACCAGCTATAGCGTTTCCAGGTAAGGAGGCGGACACTCTGTCATCTCCTTTGGAGGAGGGGGAGGTAGATCCTGAATGGGATGAGGTTTCGGCTTGGGAAGTTAGATTGCTAATAGAAGCCATTCGTCAGACTCTTAATATTCAGGACGCGGCGGTGGAGGAGACTCCTTCCCCCTTTTTTTCAAACAACAGAAGAGACAGGTTACTGCCTTCCCTTCTTATTCTCACTTTGCAGATATTTTAAAAGAACCCTGGCTTAAGCCGGATTCTCGTTTTCAGGCGCCTAAAAAGTTAAAGTTTCTATATCCCTTTACGGAGGAAGATACAAAATTTTGGGAGACGGCCCCAAAGGTAGACGCTCCTATTTCACATCTGGCAAAAGCTACGGTGATTCCGTCGGTACAGTCTGTGACCTTAAAAGACACTACCGATAGGAAGATAGAAGCATTACTAAAATCTATGTTTTCTTTATCAGGTGTTTCCCTCCGTCCAGTACTGGCGAGTGCCTGGGTACTTAAGGCCGTGGATGAATGGCTTGCACAGGTGGTATCGGGAATGCAGTCGGACGATCCGTCAGAAGCCATCCAATTAGCAGAGCAGATTTCGGAGGCCCTCACTTATGTGGGTGAGGCCTGGTTGGATTCGGTTGCGCTACAGTCTCGGGTTTCAGCCTTGACAGTATCCGCAAGACGCTCCTTGTGGCTTAGAGTTTGGAATGCTGATTCTGACTCAAAGCAAACCTTGACGGCAGTGCCTTTTGAAGGTGAGTTTCTTTTTGGATCAGAGTTAAAGAAGATTATTTCAGACACTACTGGAGGAAAGAGTCCTTTCCTTACATCTGCACCTCACAAACCAAAACCTACAAGGTTTCGGTCCTTTCGTACACAGGGCAGAGGTAGTTTCCAATCCTTTCGTGCTTCCTACAGATTTCCAAGACGGGGGTCTTTCAGAGGAAGAGGATCCCAGGCTATTCGCAGGCCGGCCAGTAAGCCTGCCGACAAACCTGAGCCATGACGCCTCAGGTCTCCTGGAGGGATCAAAGAAGGTTGGGGCCCGGTTACTTCAGTTCAAGGATGTGTGGCTCCTATCGAAACCGGATCGGTGGATAATGGGAGTCATATCCAGAGGATATATGTTGGATTTCGAAGAAACAGTCCCAACCCGACTATTTATAACACCTCTCCCAGACGATCCCTCCAGACGTCAAGCTCTCCTTCAGGCAATAACAACCCTCTTACAAAATGGAGTAATCATTGCGGTTCCCTCTCATCAGAGGGGTCGGGGTTTTTACTCAGGTCTTTTTCTCGTAGACAAGCCGGATGGTTCGTTTCAAACCATTCTGAATCTGAAGGCTCTCAACCCGTATCCCTCAACCCAAAAATTCAAGAACATAAAAGACGCTTACTTACATGTCCCGATTTGGGTAGGACATCAATCTCTACTGAGATTTGCATTGGGCCCGGAGCACTTTCAGTTTCAGGCTCTTCCCTTTGGTCTCTCTACGGCTCCCCGGGTTTTTACAAAGGTCATAGGTCATGTAGTCGCAGTTCTCCGTTGTCAAGGGGTCAACATCACTCCATATTTGGACGACCTGTTGGTCAAGGCACCATCAGCGGAGATTCTCACTCAGAACCTGCATCTCACGATGGAGACGCTACAGTCGTTCGGGTGGATAATCAACTTTCCAAAGTCATCTCTACTTCCTTCTCAGAAAATGATTTTTCTAGGACTTCTATTCGACACCAACAGCCAGAAGGTGTTTCTTCCGGCGGACAAGATTCAGGGACTACAGTCCAGAATCCGAACCCTGTTACACTTACCAGTAGTGTCGGTCCTCAGATGTATGCAGGTGTTGGGCAAGATGGTATCCTCTTTCGAGGCAGTTCCATATGCCAGATTTCATGCCCGACCTCTCCAGACTCAGATTCTCAACTGTTGGACTCGGACGGAACCGCGTCTCGAATTACAGTTGATCCGCTTGTCGGTAAAGACTCGTCAGTCTCTTCAATGGTGGCTTCACAGTCGGAATTTGAAAAAGGGTACACCTTTCAGGATCTGGTCTTGGATGATGGTCACCACGGATGCAAACCTCAGTGGTTGGGGGGCAGTGTTCCAGACTCATCACTTCCAGGGACGCTGGAGCAATCAGGAGTTAAAAATTGCAAATCAACATTCTGGAACTAAGGGCGATTCGGTATGCACTCCTTCACATTCAAACCATGGTACAGGGTCAACCAGTTCGTGTGCAGTCCGACAATGCCACCGCAGTGGCTTACATCAACAAACAGGGAGGAACTCGCAGCTGGTCCGCAATGAGAGAAGTCGCTCAGATCCTCGCGTGGGCGGAACGTTGGGTTCCGGTGATCTCCGCGATCCACATTCCAGGAGGGAAGCAGACTTTTTGAGTCATCACACGATTCATCCGGGAGAATGGGAACTTCATCAGGAGGTGTTCCTCTCTCTAGTGGACCGATGGGGAATGCCAGACATAGACCTGATGGCGTCTCGCCTCAACGCAGAACTTCCTCACTACGGCGCAAGGACTCAGGATCCACAGGCATTCCTGATCGATGCTCTAACTGCTCCATGGCAGTTTCAACTGGGATATGTGTTTCCGCCAATTCCACTGATCCCGCGTCTACTTCAACGCATTCGGCGAGAGGGTCTCGCAGTGATTCTAGTGGCTCCAGATTGGCCGCGTCGACAGTGGTACACTCTACTGCGCAGTATGGTCGTCGGAGACTCCTTTCGCCTACCTCTGCGACCAGATCTTCTTATTCAAGGACCTTGTCGCCACCCAGATTTACATCGGATGGCTTTGACGGCTTGGCTCTTGAATCCAAGATTTTGAAGGCAAAAGGTCTTTCTCGATCGGTTGTTCAGATGATGATTCGAGCAAGGAAACCGGTGACCTCTGGCATTTACCATAGGATATAGCGTATTTACATTGCATGGTGCGAAAAACGGAGACTAACTCCGCATTTGTTTAGGCTACCTCGCCTACTCTCTTTCCTTCAGGAGGGTCTCGACAAGGGCCTAAAGCTTTCTTCACTAAAAGGTCAGGTTTCAGCTTTATCGGTTCTTTTTCAGAAGAAACTAGAAAATATTCCAGAGGTTCAAACATTCCTGCAGGGAGTACTTCGGATTCAACCACCTTTTGTCCCTCCGGTTCCTCCCTGGGATTTAAACTTGGTCCTTACGACTCTTCAGACCTCTCCATTTGAACCTTTAGAATCGGTTGAACTCCGTTATCTGACACAGAAAGTTGTTTTTTCTGTTGGCTATTGCCTCAGCTAGACGAGTATCTGAGTTGGCGGCTCTTTCTTGCAGACCCCCCTTGTTAGTGTTTCATGAGAACCGGGTGGTTCTACGGACTAAGCCTTCTTTCCTTCCAAAGGTTGTTTCAAAATTCCATTTAAATCAGGACATTGTCCTTCCGGCCTTTACTACGACATCTTCTCCTGGGGAGGACTCTCATTTAGCTCTCCTGGATGTGGTTCGAGCTTTACGTGTCTATTTGTCTCGCACCGAGTCATTACGGCGTACGGATAACTTGCTGGTTTTGATTGATGCTCCGAAACGAGGTTGGCCGGCCTCCAAAAATACTGTGGCCCATTGGATAACTTCGGCCATAAGACAGGCTTACGTGTCTGCTAATGTTTCGGTTCCTGACTCAATTAGGGCTCATTCCACTAGAGCTGTTGGAGCCTCTTGGAGCTGTTCGCGGTGGTGCATCTGTTGAGCAACTGTGCAGGGCGGCAACCTGGTCGTCAGTTCATACCTTCACACATACTTTCACCGTTTTCATACTTTTGGTTTGGAGACTGCCGCTGTTGGGCGTCGTATATTAAAGACGGCTATGCCGTCCCCGTCTCCCTCCTCTTATTAGCTTGCTTTGGGAAATCCCACAAGTAATGGCGCAGCGTCCCCCAGATGGATGAAAGAGAAAAGGTGATTTTTGTTACTTACCGTAAAATCTCTTTCTCTGATTCCATCTGGGGGACGCTGCGATCCCTCCCAGATGTTTGTCTGGTTTACCCAGTTAATTTTCTTTGATCTATCTCCTTTGGCTTGGCTAAACGTTAACTGAGGTACTGGCTAGGCAGGAAGGAGATGGGAGGGGTTAGAGGGGGGAGGAGTCAGGTTTTATTAGTTCTGTGCCAAACTCCACAACCACACACCTCTAACCCACAAGTAATGGCGCAGCGTCCCCCAGATGGAATCAGAGAAAGAGATTTTACGGTAAGTAACAAAAATCACCTTTTTTTATTTTACAGTGAGTCCTGCTGGCAACAGGATCACTGCAACGAGGGACTTAGGGGAGAAGAAGTGAACTCACCTGCGTGCAGGATGGATTGGCTTCTTTGGTTACTGGACATTAGCTCCAGAGGGACGATCACAGGTACAGCCTGGATGGTCACCGGAGCCTCGCCGCCGGCCCCCTTGCAGATGCTGAAAAGAGAAGAAGGTCCAGAATCGGCGGCAGAAGACTCCTCAGTCTTCTTAAGGTAGCGCACAGCACTGCAGCTGTGCGCCATTGCTCTCAGCACACTTCACACGGCAGTCACTGAGGGTGCAGGGCGCTGGGAGGGGGGCGCCCTGGGAGGCAATGTAAACCTATTTTTTGGCAAAAAATACCTCACATATAGCCTCCGGGGGCTATATGGAGATATTTAACCCCTGCCAGAATCCGTTGAAGAGCGGGAGACGAGCCCGCCGAAAAAGGGGCGGGGCCTATCTCCTCAGCACACAGCGCCATTTTCCCTCACAGAAAGGCTGGAGGGAAGGCTCCCAGGCTCTCCCCTGCACTGCACTACAGAAACAGGGTTAAAACAGAGAGGGGGGGCACTAATTTGGCGTTAGAAATATATAAAAAGATGCTATAAGGGAAAACACTTATATAAGGTTGTCCCTATATAATTATAGCGTTTTGGTGTGTGCTGGCAAACTCTCCCTCTGTCTCTCCAAAGGGCTAGTGGGTCCTGTCCTCTAGCAGAGCATTCCCTGTGTGTGTGCTGTGTGTCGGTACGTGTGTGTCGACATGTATGAGGACGATGTTGGTGAGGAGGCGGAGCAATTGCCTGTAATGGTGATGTCACTCTCTAGGGAGTCGACACCGGAATGGATGGCTTATTTAGGGAATTACGTGATAATGTCAACACGCTGCAAGGTCGGTTGACGACATGAGACGGCCGACAAACAATTAGTACCGGTCCAGACGTCTCAAAAACACCGTCAGGGGTTTTAAAACGCCCGTTTACCTTAGTCGGTCGACACAGACACGGACACTGAATCCAGTGTCGACGGTGAATAAACAAACGTATTCCTTATTAGGGCCACACGTTAAGGGCAATGAAGGAGGTGTTACATATTTCTGATACTACAAGTACCACAAAAGAGGGTATTATGTGGGATGTGAAAAAACTACCTGTAGTTTTTCCTGAATCAGATAAATTAAATGAAGTGTGTGATGATGCGTGGGTTCCCCCCGATAGAAAATTATTGGCGGTATACCCTTTCCCGCCAGAAGTTAGGGCGCGTTGGGAAACACCCCTTAGGGTGGATAAGGCGCTCACACGCTTATCAAAACAAGTGGCGGTACCGTCTATAGATAGGGCCGTCCTCAAGGAGCCAGCTGACAGGAGGCTGGAAAATATCATATAAAAGTATATACACACATACTGGTGTTATACTGCGACCAGCGATCGCCTCAGCCTGGATGTGCAGAGCTGGGGTGGCTTGGTCGGATTCCCTGACTAAAAATATTGATACCCTTGACAGGGACAGTATTTTATTGACTATAGAGCATTTAAAGGATGCATTTCTATATATGCGAGATGCACAGAGGGATATTTGCACTCTGGCATCAAGAGTAAGTGCGATGTCCATATCTGCCAGAAGATGTTTATGGACACGACAGTGGTCAGGTGATGCAGATTCCAAACGGCACAAAGGTGTATTGCCGTATAAAGGAAGAGGAGTTATTTGGGGTCGGTCCATCGGACCTGGTGGCCACGGCAACTGCTGGAAAATCCACCGTTTTTACCCTAAGTCACATCTCTGCAGAAAAAGACACCGTCTTTTCAGCCTCAGTCCTTTCGTCCCTATAAGAGTCATATTTGCCCAGGGATAGAGGAAAGGGAAGAAGACTGCAGCAGGCAGCCCATTCCCAGGAACAGAAGCCTTCCACCGCTTCTGCCAAGCTCTCAGCATGACGCTGGGACCGTACAGGACCCCTGGATCCTACAAGTAGTATCCCAGGGGTACAGATTGGAATGTCGAAACGTTTCCCCCTCGCAGGCTCCTGAAGTCTGCTTTACCAAGGTATCCCTCCGACAAGGAGGCAGTATGGGAAAAAATTCACAAGCTGTATTCCCAGCAGGTGATAATCAAATTACCCCTCCTACAACAAGGAAAGGGGTATTATTCCACACTATATTGTGGTACTGAAGCCAGAAGGCTAGGTGAGACCTATTCTAAATCTAAAAAAATTTGAACACTTACAAAGGTTCAAATCAAGATGGAGTCACTCAGAGCAGTGATAACGAACCAGGAAGAAGGGGACTATATAGTGTCCCGGGACATCAGGGATGCTTACCTCCATGTCCCAAATTTGCCCTTCTCACTAAGGGTACCTCAGGTTCGTGGTATAGAACTGTCACTGTCAGTTTCAGACGCTGCCGTTTGGATTGTCCACGGCACCCCGGGTCTTTACCAAGGTAATGGCCGAAATGATGATTCTTCTTCGAAGAAAAGGCATCTTAATTACCCCTTACTTGGACGATCTCCTGATAAGGGTAAAGTCCAGGGAACAGTTGGAGGTCGGAGTAGCACTATCTCGGATACTGCTACAACAGCACAGATGGATTCTAAATATTCCAAAATCGCAGCTGATCCTGACGACACGTCTGCTGTGCCTAGGGATGATTCTGGACACAGTCCAGAAACAGGTGTTTCTCCCGGAAGAGAGAGCCAGGGAGTTATCCGAGCTAGTCAAGAACCTCCTAAAACCAGGAAAAGTGTCAGTGCATCATTGCACAAGGGTCCTGGTAAAAATGGTGGCTTCCTACGAAGCAATTCCATTCGGCAGATTTCACGCAAGAACTTTTCAGTGGGATCTGCTGGACAAATAGTCCGGATCGCATCTTCAGATGCATCAGCGGATAACCCTATTTCTCTATCGTCCTAAGTGGATGCTGGGGTTCCTGAAAGGACCATGGGGAATAGCGGCTCCGCAGGAGACAGGGCACAAAAAAGTAAAGCTTTACTAGGTCAGGTGGTGTGCACTGGCTCCTCCCCCTATGACCCTCCTCCAGACTCCAGTTAGATTTTGTGCCCGAACGAGAAGGGTGCAATCTAGGTGGCTCTCCTAAAGAGCTGCTTAGAGAAAGTTTAGTTTAGGTTTTTTTCTTTACAGTGAGTCCTGCTGGCAACAGGATCACTGCAACGTGGGACTTAGGGGGAAAGTAGTAAACTCACCTGCATGCAGAGTGGATTTGCTGCTTGGCTACTGGACACCATTAGCTCCAGAGGGATCGAACACAGGCCCAGCCGTGGAGTCCGGTCCCGGAGCCGCGCCGCCGACCCCCTTGCAGATGCTGAAGCGTGAAGAGGTCCGGAAACCGGCGGCTGAAGACTCCTCAGTCTTCATAAGGTAGCGCACAGCACTGCAGCTGTGCGCCATTTTCCTCTCAGCACACTTCACTGGGCAGTCACTGAGGGTGCAGAGCGCTGGGGGGGGGCGCTCTGAGAGGCAAATATAAACCTTATACAAGGCTAAAAATACCTCACATATAGCCCATAGGGGCTATATGGAGATATTTAACCCCTGCCTGACTGGAAAAATAGCGGGAGAAGAACCCGCCGAAAAAGGGGCGGGGCCTATCTCCTCAGCACACGGCGCCATTTTCTGTCACAGCTCCGCTGGTCAGAACGGCTCCCAGGTCTCTCCCCTGCACTGCACTACAGAAACAGGGTAAAACAGAGAGGGGGGGCACATTAATGGCTATATATATATATATTAAAGCAGCTATAAGGGAGCACTTAATATAAGGATATCCCTTGTATATATAGCGCTTTGTGGTGTGTGCTGGCAGACTCTCCCTCTGTCTCCCCAAAAGGGCTAGTGGGTCCTGTCTTCATTAGAGCATTCCCTGTGAGTTTGCGGTGTGTGTCGGTACGTGGTGTCGACATGTATGAGGACGATATTGGTGTGGAGGCGGAGCAATTGCCAAATATGCAGATGTCACCCCCCAGGGGGTCGACACCAGAATGGATGCCTTTATTTGTGGAATTACGTGATGGTTTATCTTCCCTTAAACAGTCAGTTGAGGACATGAGGCGGCCGGACAATCAATTAATGCCTGTCCAGGCGCCTCAAACACCGTCAGGGGCTGTAAAACGCCCTTTGCCTCAGTCGGTCGACACAGACCCAGACACGGGCACTGATTCCAGTGACGACGGTAGAAATTCAAACGTATTTTCCAGTAGGGCCACACGTTATATGATTTTGGCAATGAAGGAGACGTTACATTTAGCTGATACTACAGATACCGTAAAACAAGGTATTATGTATGGTGTGAAAAAACTACAAACAGTTTTTCCTGAATCAGAAGAATTAAATGACGTGTGTGATGAAGCGTGGGTTGCTCCTGATAAAAAGTTGATAATTTCAAAAAATTTATTGGCATTATACCCTTTCCCGCCAGAGGTTAGGGCGCGCTGGGAAACACCCCCTAAGGTGGACAAGGCGCTCACACGCTTATCCAAACAAGTGGCGTTACCCTCTCCTGAGACGGCCGCACTTAAGGATCCATCAGATAGAAAGATGGAAGTTATTCAAAAGAATATATACACACATGCAGGTGTTATACTACGACCAGCTATAGCAACTGCCTGGATGTGCAGTGCTGGAGTAGTTTGGTCAGAATCCCTGATTGAAAATATTGATACCCTAGATAGGGACAATGTTTTACTGTCGTTAGAACAAATAAAGGATGCATTTATCTATATGCGTGATGCACAGAGGGATATTTGCACACTGGCATCTCGGGTGAGTGCTATGTCCATTTCAGCCAGAAGAGCCTTATGGACACGACAGTGGACAGGCGATGCGGATTCAAAACGTCACATGGAGGTTTTGCCGTATAAAGGGGAGGAGTTATTTGGAGTTGGTCTATCAGACTTGGTGGCCACGGCTACTGCCGGGAAATCCACTTTTTTACCTCAAATCACTCCCCAACAGAGAAAGGCACCGACCTTTCAACCGCAGCCTTTTCGCTCCTACAAAAATAAGAGAGCAAAGGGCTTGTCGTACCTGCCACGAGGCAGAGGAAGAGGGAAGAGACACCAACAGGCAGCTCCTTCCCAGGAACAGAAGCCCTCCCCGGCTCCTGCAAAAACCTCAGCATGACGCTGGGGCCTCTCAAGCGGACTCGGGGACAGTGGGGGGCCGTCTCAAAAATTACAGCGCGCAGTGGGCTCACTCGCAGGTAGACCCCTGGATCCTGCAGATAATATCTCAGGGGTACAGGTTGGAATTAGAGACGGATCCTCCTCATCGTTTCCTGAAGTCTGCCTTACCAACCGTCTCTTCCGAAAGGGAGAGGGTGTTGGAAGCCATTCACAAGCTGTACGCTCAGCAGGTGATAGTCAAAGTACCCCTTTTACAACAAGGAAAGGGGTATTATTCCACTCTATTTGTGGTACCGAAGCCGGATGGCTCGGTAAGGCCTATTCTAAATCTGAAGTCCTTGAACCTCTACATAAAAAAGTTCAAGTTCAAGATGGAGTCACTCAGAGCAGTGATAGCGAACCTGGAAGAAGGGGACTTTATGGTATCCTTGGACATCAAGGATGCGTATCTACACGTTCCGATTTACCCCGCACACCAGGGGTACCTCAGGTTCATTGTTCAAAACTGTCACTATCAGTTTCAGACGCTGCCGTTCGGATTGTCCACGGCGCCTCGGGTCTTTACCAAGGTAATGGCCGAGATGATGATTCTTCTTCGAAGAAAAGGCGTATTAGTTATCCCATACTTGGACGATCTCCTAATAAGGGCAAGGTCCAGAGAACAGCTGGAGACAGCTTTAGCACTATCTCAAGAGGTGCTAAGACAACACGGGTGGATTCTGAATATTCCAAAATCCCATTTAATCCCGACAACTCGTCTGCTGTTCCTAGGAATGATTCTGGACACGGTTCAGAAAAAGGTTTTCCTTCCAGAGGAAAAAGCCAAGGAGTTATCCGATCTGGTCAGGAACCTCCTAAAACCAGGAAAAGTGTCAGTACATCAATGCACAAGAGTCCTGGGAAAAATGGTGGCTTCTTACGAAGCAATTCCATTCGGCAGATTCCATGCAAGAATATTCCAAAGGGATCTGTTGGACAAATGGTCAGGGTCGCATCTGCAGATGCACCTGCGAATAACCCTGTCACCAAAGACAAGGGTGTCACTTCTGTGGTGGTTGCAGAAGGCTCACCTATTAGAAGGCCGCAGATTCGGCATTCAGGATTGGATCCTGGTGACCACGGACGCCAGCCTGAGAGGCTGGGGAGCAGTCACACAAGGAAGAAACTTCCAGGGAGTATGGACGAGTCTGGAAAAGTCTCTTCACATAAACATTCTGGAACTAAGAGCAATCTACAATGCTCTAAGCCAGGCGGAACTTCTCCTGCAAGGAAAGCCGGTGTTGATTCAGTCGGACAACATCACGGCGGTCGCCCATGTAAACAGGCAGGGCGGCACAAGAAGCAGGAGTGCAATGGCAGAAGCTGCCAAGATTCTTCGCTGGGCGGAGAATCACGTGATAGCACTGTCAGCAGTGTTCATCCCGGGCGTGGACAACTGGGAAGCAGACTTCCTCAGCAGACACGATCTTCATCCGGGAGAGTGGGGTCTACATCCAGAAGTCTTCAACATGTTAATAGACCGTTGGGAAAGACCAATTGTAGACATGATGGCGTCTCGCCTCAACAAGAAACTGGACAAATATTGCGCCAGGTCAAGAGATCCACAGGCAATAGCTGTGGACGCACTGGTAACTCCTTGGGTGTACCAGTCAGTGTATGTGTTTCCTCCTCTGCCGCTCATACCAAAGGTATTGAAGATCATACGGCAAAGAAGAGTAAGAACAATACTAGTGGTTCCGGATTGGCCGAGAAGGACTTGGTATCCGGAACTTCAAGAGATGCTCACGGACGAACCGTGGCCTCTACCTCTGAGAAGGGACCTGCTACAGCAGGGTCCCTGTCTTTTTCAAGACTTACCGCGGCTGCGTTTGACGGCATGGCGGTTGAACGCCAGATCCTAAAAGGGAAAGGCATTCCAGAAGAAGTCATTCCTACCTTGATTAAGGCACGGAAGGAAGTCACCGTGAAACATTATCACCGCATTTGGCGAAAATATGTAGCGTGGTGCGAGGATCGGAGGGTTCCGACGGAGGAATTCCAACTGGGTCGTTTCCTACATTTCCTGCAATCAGGATTATCTATGGGTCTCAAATTGGGATCCATTAAGGTTCAAATTTCGGCCCTGTCAATATTCTTCCAAAAAGAATTGGCCTCTGTCCCTGAGGTCCAGACTTTTGTCAAGGGAGTACTGCATATACAGCCTCCTGTGGTGCCTCCGGTGGCACCGTGGGATCTAAATGTAGTTTTAGATTTCCTCAAATCCCATTGGTTTGAACCATTGAAAAAGGTGGATTTGAAATATCTCACATTGAATGTGACTATGTTACTAGCCCTGGCCTCTGCCAGGAGAGTATCTGAATTGGCGGCTTTATCTTATAAAAGTCCTTATCTAATCTTCCATTCGGATAGGGCAGAACTGCGGACTCGTCCGCATTTTCTCCCTAAAGTGGTATCAGCATTTCATCTGAACCAACCTATTGTGGTGCCTGCGGCCACTAGCGACTTGGAGGACTCCAAGTTGTTGGACGTTGTCAGAGCCTTAAAAATATACATTGCAAGGACGGCTGGAGTCAGAAAATCTGACTCGCTGTTTATATTGTATGCACCCAACAAGTTGGGCGCACCTGCTTCTAAGCAGTCGATTGCTCGTTGGATTTGTAACACAATTCAACTTGCACATTCTGTGGCAGGCCTGCCACAGCCTAAAAATGTAAAAGCCCACTCCACAAGGAAGGTGGGCTCATCTTGGGCGGCTGCCCGAGGGGTCTCGGCATTACAACTCTGCCGAGCAGCTACGTGGTCGGGGGAGAACACGTTTGTAAAATTTTACAAATTTGATACCCTGGCAAAGGAGGACCTGGAGTTCTCTCATTCGGTGCTGCAGAGTCATCCGCACTCTCCCGCCCGTTTGGGAGCTTTGGTATAATCCCCATGGTCCTTTCAGGAACCCCAGCATCCACTTAGGACGATAGAGAAAATAAGAATTTACTTACCGATAATTCTATTTCTCGGAGTCCGTAGTGGATGCTGGGCGCCCATCCCAAGTGCGGATTATCTGCAATACTTGTACATAGTTATTGTTAACTAATTCGGGTTATTGTTAAGGAGCCATCTTTAAGAGGCCCTTTCTGTTGTCATACTGTTAACTGGGTTTAGATCACAAGTTGTACGGTGTGATTGGTGTGGCTGGTATGAGTCTTACCCGGGATTCAAAATGCCTCCCTTATTGTGTATGCTCGTCCGGGCACAGTACCTAACTGGAGTCTGGAGGAGGGTCATAGGGGGAGGAGCCAGTGCACACCACCTGACCTAGTAAAGCTTTACTTTTTTGTGCCCTGTCTCCTGCGGAGCCGCTATTCCCCATGGTCCTTTCAGGAACCCCAGCATCCACTACGGACTCCGAGAAATAGAATTATCGGTAAGTAAATTCTTATTATCCAAGGACAAGGGTGTCTCTCCTGTGGTGGTTACAGAGTGCTCATCTTCTAGAGGGCCGCAGATTCGGCATTCAGGATTGGATGCTGGTGACCACGGAGGCCAGCCCGAGAGGCTGGGGAGCAGTCACACAAGGAAAAAATTTCCAGGGAGTGTGATCAAGTCTGGAGACTTTTCTCCACATAAATATACTGGAGCTAAGGGTAAATTTATAATGCTCTAAGCTTAGCAAGACCTCTGCTTCAAGGTCAGCCGGTATTGATCCAGTGGGAAAAACATCACGGCAGTCGCCCACGTAAACAGACAGGGCGGCACAAGAAGCAGGAGGGCAATGGCAAAAACTGCAAGGACTTTTCGCTGGGCGGAAAATCATGTGATAGCACTGTCAGCAGTGTTTCATTCCGGGAGTGGAAACTGGGAAGCAGACTTCCTCAGCAGGCACGACCTCCACCCGGGAGAGTGGAAACTTCATCGGGAAGTTTTTCCACATGATTGTGAACCGTTGGGAAATACCAAAGGTGGACATGATGGCGTCCCGTCTGAACAAAAAACGGGACAGGTATTGCGCCAGGTCAAGAGACCCTCAGGCAATAGCTGTGGACGTTCTGGTAACACCGTGGGTGTACCAGTCGGTGTATGTGTTCCCTCCTCTGCTTCTCATACCTAAGGTACTGAGAATTATAAGACGTAGAGGAGTAAGAACTATACTCATGGCTCCGGATTGGCCAAGAAGGACTTGGTACCCGGAACTTCAAGAGATGCTCACAGAGGACTTATGGCCTCTGCCGCTAAGAAGGGACTTGCTTCAGCAAGTACCATGTCTGTTCCAAGACTTACCGCAGCTGCGTTTGACGGCATGGCGGTGGAACGCCGGATCCTAAGGGAAAAAGGCATTCCGGAAGAGGTCATTCCTACCCTGGTCAAAGCCAGGAAGGAGGTGACCGCACAACATTATCACCACATGTGGCGAAAATATGTTGCGTGGTGTGAGGCCAGGAAGGCCCCACGAAGAAATTTCAACTCGGTCGATTCCTGCATTTCCTGCAAACAGGAGTGTCTATGGGCCTCAAATTGGGGCCCATTAAGGTTCAAATTTCGGCCCTGTCGATTTTCTTCCAGAAAGAATTGGCTTCAGTTCCTGAAGTCCAGAAGTTTGTCAAGGGAGTATTGCATATACAACCCCCTTTTGTGCCTCCAGTGGCACTGTGGGATCTCAACGTAGTTCTGGGATTCCTCAAATCACATTGGTTTAAAACCAGTCAAATCTGTGGATTTGAAGCATCTCACATGAAAAGTGACCATGCTCTTGGCCCTGGCCTGGGCCAGGCGAGTGTCAAATTGGTGGGTTTTTTTCTCAAAAAAGCCCATATCTGTTTGTCCATTCGGACAGGGCAGAGCTGCGGACTCGTCCCCAGTTCTCTCCCTAAGGTGGTGTCAGTGTTTCACCTGAACCAGCTTATTGTGGTGCCTTGCGCCTACTGGGGACTTGGAGGACTCCAAGTTGCTGGATGTTGTCAGGGCCCTGAAAGTATAGGTTCCAGGACGGCTGGAGTCAGGAAAACTGACTTGCTGTTATCCTGTATGCACCCAACAAACTGGGTGCTCTTGCTTCTAAGCAGACTATTGCTAGTTGGATGTGTAATACAATTCAGCTTGCACATTCTGTGGCAGGCCTGCCACAGCCAAAATATGTAAATGCCCATTCCACAAGGAAGGTGGGCTCATCTTGGGCGGCTGCCCGAGGGGTCTCGGCTTTACAACTTTGCCGAGCGGCTATTTAGTCAGGGGCAAACACGTTTGTAAAATCCTACAAATTTGATACCCTGGCTAAGGAGGACCTGGAGTTCTCTCATTCGGTGCTGCAGAGTCATCCGCACTCTCCCGCCCGTTTGGGAGCTTTGGTATAATCCCCATGGTCCTTTCAGGAACCCCAGCATCCACTAGGACGATAGAGAAGATAAGAATTTACTTACCGATAATTCTATTTCTCGGAGTCCGTAGTGGATGCTGGGCGCCCATCCCAAGTGCGGATTATCTGCATTACTTGTACATAGTTACAAAAATCGGGTTATTATTGTTGTGAGCCATCTTTTCAGAGGCTCCGCTGTTATCATACTGTTAACTGGGTTCAGATCACAGGTTGTACAGTGTGATTGGTGTGGCTGGTATGAGTCTTACCCGGGATTCAAAATCCTTCCTTATTGTGTACGCTCGTCCGGGCACAGTATCCTAACTGAGGCTTGGAGGAGGGTCATAGGGGGAGGAGCCAGTGCACACCACCTGATCCTAAAGCTTTACTTTTTGTGCCCTGTCCCCTGCGGAGCCGCTATTCCCCATGGTCCTTTCAGGAACCCCAGCATCCACTACGGACTCTGAGAAATAGAATTATCGGTAAGTAAATTCTTAGTTTACCTCAGCAAGTATAAAAAAAGCAAGAAGACCGCGTGCCATTGAAGGGGCGGGGCTTCACTATGAGAGGATCCAGCAGCTCACCAGCGCCATTTTCTCTCTGCGGTGGACACAGGCGCTGACGAACAGGGACGCGCAGCTCCTCCGGTTTGACTCCAGATTACCTCAGCGTTACCAGGGGGTTATAGCAGGGGGGAGCGATTATTAGTGTACTAAGTCCCCAATCTGGGTGCTTAGTCTGCGACCCGGCTAAGCTTGACATTAGCAATAAGGGCGCGATGTGCTGGCTCCAAATACCTCTGTGTCTGCCTGGAAGGGCTCTTTGTGGGTTAATTGTGGTTTTAACCTTTCCTGTGTGTGTGCGCGGTCACATTTACAATATGTCAGGCAAAGAGTGTTTTTCATGTACGGCAGAGTGTTCCTCTTTCCCAGGGAGCTCACTACTATGTACTCAGTGTAGTGCACCTTCTCAGGCTAGCGAGGCTGTACCAGTGTAGCTAGATTCCCTCAAAGGAATGATTTATAGTATCTCTAATAAATTTTCCCGCAATGAGAAAGAGGCGCAATACTTAAGACAGTCTGGATGAGATTATGAACAGAGACTCAGTCCCAAACCAGCGTCTGTCCCTTGCCATTTGTCCACAAAAACTTACTCTGGCCCATATCCTGCAGTCTGACTCTGACACTGAGGGGTCAGACATGGAGGAGGGGGAGGTGGATTCAGAAGGTGGGGGGGAATGGGGGGGGGCTGCTCTGTCACAGGGAATACGGGCTCTCATAGAAGCTACAGTATCAGAGATGTGCTACAAATTCCTGATAAGGTGACACAGGAGTGTGAGGAATCTTATTTTAATGTAAAAAAGAAGTACTCGGTCACTTTTCCTGTGTCAAAGGAATTGAATACCCTGTTTGAAGAACCGTGGGTTAATCCAGATAAGAAATTTCAAATCCCTAAGAGGTTACTCTCATCTTTTCCTTTTCCTCCTGAGGATAGGAAAAAATGGGAAAGTCCACCGATAGTGGATGCATCTGTGTCCAGGTTGTCACGGAAGATTGTGTTACCAGTCCCTGGTGCAGTCTCCCTGAAAGACACAGCTGATCGTTAGATTGAGACTACACTCAAATCCTTGTACACATCTGCTGGGGTGGCTCAGAGACCCACTATAGCATGTGCGTGGATTACTAAAGCCATTGCTAAATGGTCGGGTAACCTTATTGAAGGGTTGGATTCCTTACCTAGGGGGAAAGAATGTGTTACTCCTGCAGCATATACAGGACTCTGCGAACTTTATGATGGAAGCCATAAAAGAAGTAGGTTTGCTTAATGCACGCACCACTGCTATGGCAGTGTCAGCCCGTAGGGGCTTATGGTTATGCCAGCGGACCGTACGCGGACTCCAGGAAAGGCGTGGAAGGCCTACCCTTCACAGGAGAGGCCTTATTTGGAGATAAACTGGACAAATGGATCTCCAAAGCTACTGCAGGTAAGTCCACATATCTTCCTTCTGCAGCTCCCCCAACCAGGAAGACCTACTCAGGACCTACCCTACAGTCCTTTCGGACTACCAAGTTTAAGGGCAAATTCAGAGATCTTCTACTGCCAACAGAGGCGCTAGAGGTAAACCACGCAAACCAGCAACTGCCGGTTCTCAGGAAAAGAGCTCCAGTTCTGCTTTCTCAAAGCCTTCTGCATGAAGGTGGACTGCGTGGCCTGGAATACTGGCAGGTGGGAGCCCGACTAAAAAATTTCAGTCACAACTGGACAACATCATGCCGGGATCCCTGGGTCATAGATCTTATTCTCCAGGGCTACAGACTGGCGTTTCAGGAGCTCCCACCTCACAGATTCTTCAAATCAGGCTTACCAGCTTCCCAAGAGGCAAGTATAACCTTACATGATGCCATTCTAAAACTGGTACAGACTCAGGTCATTGTTCCAGTTCCACCTCATCTGCAAAACAAGGGGTACTATTCCAACTTGTTTGTAGTACCGAAACCGGACGGTTCGGTAAGGCTTATTTTGAACCTGAAGTCGTTGAACCCGTACATAAGAGTGTCACGATGGAGTCTCTGAGAGCGGTGATCTCAGGTCTGGAGGAGGGGGAATTCCTAGTGTCTATGGATATCAAGGATGCATACATTCACATTCCAATCTGGCTGCCTCACCAGGCTTATCTACGTTTTGCACTACAGGATTGTCACTACCAGTTCCAGGCCCTGCCATTTGGTCTCTCTATGGCACCGAGGGTGTTCACCAAGGTGATGGCAGAGATGATGTTTCTCCTTCGCAAGCAGGGAGTGAACATAATTCCATACCTGGACGATCTTCTGATAAAGGCGCCGTCCAGGGAAAGGTTGTTGGACAGCATTGGTCTGACAACCAAACTACTCCTGGATCACGGGTGGATTCTAAATTTCCCGAAATCTCACTTAAAGCCAACTCGGAGGCTCCCATTTCTGGGACTGATACTGGACACAGAGTCGCAGAAAGTTTTTCTTCCATTAGAAAAGGCATTGGTTATCCAGTCGATGGTTTGGGATGTCCTGAAGCCAACCCGGATATCTGTGCATCTATGCATTCGCCTTCTGGGGAAAATGATGGCCTCTTACAAGGCGCTTCAGTACGGAAGGTTTCATGCGAGGCCCTTCCAGCTGGATCTGTTAGACAAATGTTCCGGATCGCATCTTCACATGCACAAGAGTACCCGTCTGTCGCCAAAGGCCAGGATCTCCCTTCTGTGGTGGCTACAGACTTCTCACCTAATCGAGGGCTGACGGTTCGGGATTCAGAAATGGATTCTGCTAACCACAGACGCAAGCCTCAGAGGTTGGGGAGTGGTCACCCAGGGGGTGCAGTTTCAAGGAAGATGGTCAATTCAGGAAGTCGTCCTTCCAATCAACATTCTGGAACTCAGGTCATATACAACGCCCTTCTACAGGCCTCATATCTTCTTCAAGATCGGGCCATCCAGGTTCAGTCGGACAATGTGACGGCAGTAACGTACATAAACCGACAGGGCAGAACGAAAAGCAGAGCAGCAATGTCAGAGGTATCAAGAATTCTCCTCTGGGCAGAAAAACATGCTGTGGCATTGTCGGCGGTCTTCATTCCGAGAGTAGACAACTGGGAAGCAGACTTCCTCAGCAGACACAACCTGCACCCGTGGGAGTGGGGCCTTCACCCGGAGGTGTTCAGTTGCTTGATACGTCGATGGGGATGTCCACAAATCGACATGATGGCCTCTCGTCTTAACAAGAAGCTCAAGTGGTATTGTTCCAGGTTGAGAGACCCACAGGCAGTGGCAGTGGACGCTCTAACAACTCCATGGGTCTATCAGATGGTGTACGTGTTCCCTCCACTTCCGCTGATCCGAAGAATTCTGAAAAGAATAAAAAGGGAAAAAGTTCAAGCAATTCTCATTGCTCCGGACTGGCAAAGAAGGGCCTGGTACGCGGACCTTCTGGAGATGCTTCTGGAAGATCCGTGGCCTCTACCTCTTTGCAAGGATCTCCTGCAACAGGGGCCGTTCGTCTATCAAGACTTAACACGGCTACGTTTGACGCCATGGAAGTTGAACGGCTGATTCTAGCCAGGAGAGGCATCCCTGACAAGGTCATCCCGACTATGATTCAAGCCAGAACGGGGGTAACGTCTAAACATTACCACCGTATTTGGAAGAAATATGTCTCTTGGTGTTTGAGCAGAAAATCTTCTGCGATGGAATTTCATCTGGGACGTTTCCTGCTTTTTCTGCAGTCGGGTATGGATGTGGGCCTACGTCTGGGCTCCATAAAAGTCCAGATTTCGGCCTTATCCATTTTCTTTCAGAAACAATTGGCGTCTCTCTTCCTGAGGTCCAGACGTTCTTGAAAGGGGTTCTGCACAACCAGCCTCCCTTTGTGCCTCCCATGGCACCTTGAGATCTCAATTTGGTACTGCAGTTCCTCCAATCGGACTGGTTTGAACCATTACAGGAGGTAGGTCTTATGTGGAAAACAGTCACACTGTTGGCCTTGGCTTCAGCAGTGTGTCGGAGCTGGGGGCGTTGTCTCACAAGAGCCTCTATTTAATCTTCCATGAGGACAGAGCTTAACTCAGGACTCGTCAGCAATTTCTTCCTAAGGTGGTGTCTGCGTTTCACATCAACCAACCTATTGTGGTTCCGGTTGTTACCGACACTTCTGTTACTTCAAAGTCCTTGGATGTTGTGAGGGCTTTGAAGGTGTATGTGAAGAGAACAGTTTGTCACAGAAAATCGGACTCGCTGTTTGTTCTTTACGATCCCAATAAGATTGGGTGTCCTGCTTCAAAGCAGTCAATTGCACGCTGGATCGGGTTCACTATCCAGCATGCTTATTCCTCGGCAGGATTGCAGATTCCAAATTCTGCATGGGCCTACTCAACTAGGTCAGTGGGTCCCTCTTGGGCGGCTGCCCGAGGTGTCTCGTCTTTACAGCTCTGCCAAGCAGCTACTTGGTCATGTTTGACCACTTTTGCAAAGTTCTGTAAGTTCGATATCTTGGCCTCTGAGGACCTTCAGTTTGGTCAGTCAGTTCTACAGGACCCTCAGCACTCTCCCACCCGGTTTTGGAGCTTTGGTACTTCCCAGTGGTACTAAATTGATCCCCAGTATCCTCTAGGGCAGTGGTTCTTAACCTTGTTGGAGGTACTGAACCCCGCAAGTTTCATACGTGCATTCACCGAACCCTTCATAGTTCGGAAAAAAATAATAATAATTTTCAAATTCAAAACTTAGAGATATATTTTTTATTAGTGCACAAAATGAACCATGCATCAGTTGCACATAAAATCACTCAAAAGCATAACTCAATGAATATTTACTGCAAATCAATGTGACTTTTGCTGTTGCTTTTTAGAGACAAGGTCAGAAATGCGCGGCTTCACCTTGGCAAGTGCCACTGTCCTATCATTTTCGCAACAAAGTCTGTTCCTTTTCTTCGTTTTTATATCTACCATCCTCGAAAAGGTTGGCTCGCAAAGATACGTTGTAACAAACTGTATGAGTATCTCAAGGGCTTTCTTAGCAATAAGAGGGTACAGTCTGATTTGGTGATACCAAAACGTTGAGAGAGTTTTGTTCTGAATAGTTGCTCTTGAACCTGGCTCTGCTGAAGTTAAATGATTTCGTTGAGGTACTCCTCATTGACATCTTCTGTCGCAACACTAAACGTGAACGGCTGTCTCACCCATGCTGGATATGACTCTCTGGTGGGGAAGGATCCGTTGAGAGACTTTGAGTTCATCTAAGTGCATGGTAATTGCTAGCTTCAGTTCCCCGGGTACAGAAATGTCTCCGATTCCAAACTCAGCTTCGATCTTACTTACACAGTCGTCCAGCAAGGGAGAGTTTGCGAAGTTATCATTTACTGTTCGTCGTCTCCATAACGGCAGCTTTTTTTGAAAAGCCTTCAGGTTTTCTTCCGCTTCGATAATGTTGAACCCCCCATTTCCCCGGTTCAACTGTTAATTGAGATGATTGAGAGCATCGACGATATCGGCCATGTACGCCAAATTGAGAATGAACTCAGAATTTTCAAAGCAATCTGCATGGCTATGTTGGTGCTCTCGCAAAAACAGGGCTAATTCCACACGCATGGCAAAAACACGATTCAGCACCTTTCCCTGGGATAACCACCGAATGTTAGAATAGTACAGAAGTACCCCGAATTCAGAGCCCATTTCATTACACAGCTATTTGAAGATGCGGTGCTTCAGAGCACTATTTCGCACGTAGTTCACACATTCCAATACAATTTTGAATACTTCTGCCAGTTTTGGGGGCAAGGTTTTAGTTGCCAACACATGCCTGCATGCCTGTGCAGAACACAGTGCATAACAATGATGTGTGGTGCAGCCACTTTCACCAGTGCACCAAAACCAGAGTTTCGTTCCAGCATGGCTGGAGCTCCGTCCGAACAAATTGCAGAAACCATATCCCATGAAAGATCGTTGTCTCTGAAGAAGTCATCCACAAGTTTCTTCATGTCGGCTGCCTTAGTTATTGTTGTAAGAGGCTTACAAAATAAAAAATCTTCCTTTATCATGTCGTCTTTCGCATAGCGCACAAACACAACAAGCTGGCTTACATTGGAAACATCAGTGGTCTCGTCGAGTTGGAGGCTGAATTTTGCTGGGCTTGAAGTCAGATCTGCAACTACTTGAGCCAAGATGTCATTGCTCATATCATCTATTCTGCTGCTGATGGTGTCATTTGAAAGAGGAATTTGGGACAGTGTATTTTCAGCAGCTTTTCCCAGCATGTTCGCCATCTTCAACGCAACTGGTTTTACGAGTATTTCACCAATGGTGTGGTTTTCCCTGCTTTGCGATCAGGTACGCAACTTCTTATGATGCTGTTAAGATCGGTTTGTCAATGGGTACAAAGCCGAGAATAGGCAGAGTACCCCTTTCATGGAATCTGGCTCTCTTCACCTTGAATTCAGCAAGCGTTGTATTCTTGTATTTCCCATATCAATGCAGCTTTAGGAAGTGTTCCCTTAGTTTTGCCGGTGCTATACTAGAATTGCTCAACTTGGCATTGCAAATCATGCATTGGGGATGCTGACTTCTATCGCGTTCCGTTATACACGTGAATCCATATTGTACGTATTCGTCTTAATTTGCTTGACATAGTACGAAGGGATTGGAATATTAAAAAGGAAATCACAAATGACGTACAGTCACGACAGTCACTAGTCGACTATTGCGTCCATCAAGTTCCCTGCAGCACAGATATCAAGGCCAAGCGAGCAGCCAATGATGGCCATGCTGAGCGTGACGTCACGAATCATATGAGTGGGGTGAACGGCAGGGCTGCCATGTCGTGCCATGTATGGCATTTTTTTACATTTGTCAATAGCCTTCAGTTTCTTATGGTGAAACATTGAAAAGGCCATAACAGTATTGTGTGAATGCCAAAAGTATATTAATGCACCTGGCAACTCTGGCGAACGGAATGGAGACACACCTCCGCTGAACCCCTGAGACTGACTCACCGAACCCCTGGGGTTCGATCGAACTCAGGTTAAGAACCACTGCTCTAGTCGGAGCACAGGATATAATAAACATTGAAACTTTCAGCACTCCACTGGTAGGTAAACAATGCAGGGTATATAATATTATAATAAATTCAAAACACACACAGGATATGTTGTGAGCATAAGCCATCTGGGAGTCACCAAGGATACCAGCAGGGTAATGCATTTGGAGTGACAAGAAGTTCCATCCATCTCAACTGTGTTCATACCAGTGGTGGAGAACTTGGATGAAGATTTTATTTTTTATTTTTTTCAGCAACTATGCCCAACACACTGATGAATGTTTTCTTCCTGAAGTGTTCCAGCAAGTTGTAGAAATATGGGGTCAGACAAATGTCAAAAAGATGCCATCTCTGTTGAATTTCAAGGTGGAGTATTTCTGTTCAAGGACAAAGCATCTGAAGACCCTTTGTTTTTAGCCACTGTTAGTCCCATGGAATTTTCATCTTAATGACTACAGTACTTCTGTCTAGGTGGAGGCTTTAGAGGTCTAGCAAAAGATAAAAATAGAAGGTGATCTGGTAATTTTAGTGGCACTGAAAAAGGTTGTGTTATATACAGACATTCTCAAGATGACCACAAACCTGTCACGGAGTCTTTCTCTAAGATGGGACCTGTTATGTTGGGAATCATTTCATTATGGGAGTTTTGAGAGCTTCTTTGACAGTTTGCTTACCTTGTATGCTGAGCACAAACGTAGTTGGCTGGCAAAGAAACAATCCGTGGCCAAGTGGATCACTGCTACTATTAGGCAGGTGTATGTCTCATATCATGCTCCTCTTCCCGAACGTATTTTGGCTCATTCTACTAGATAAGTGAGCACCTTTTGGGTTTTGCAACACAGTGCATTGATTGAAAAGTACAAGGTGGCCACCTCCGTTCATACCTTTACCAGATTTTACAAGTTTAATGTGTTTGTGACAGTTTAGAGCAAAATGTTTTGTGCACAACTTTGGCTGTGCGTACCCTCCTCTAGGGGCAACTTTGGAACATCTTGTTGGTTGATGTTCGTGCTATGAGGACCTATGTTAGTTGGACTCTTAACATTTCCCACAGATGACCTTGTGGTCTTCTATGATGCCCATAAGAGAGCTTGGCCTGCCTTTAAGCAGGCTGTTGCCAAGTGGATTATTTCAGTCATTGCTCAGGTTTACTGTATATTGGAGCGTGAAAACCTGTTCTGGAGAATGTGTTGACAGATCAGTGAGCTGCATGGAGCCTAATCTGAGCAGCTGAGTTAGTCAATTGGTATCCAGGGATACTTGTTTAGGATAAAAGATGTTGTGTTCTAAAATTTCTGAGCTTACCCACCCATATGGGCAGGCCCCCAGATTTTAATTTCTCCCAAGAGAAAATAGCATTTTTGTATTTGCATTAAAACATATACTCCAAATCCTTTGCCAGACACTGAATGCCCACCCGTTTATACTCCAGACTTCCATTTTAAGTTACAATGTTTAAGGCTGTTGGAAGATGGTGTTTTATTTATTATTATTTTTTAATCTTTCTCATTTTGTTCCTCTCTGTTCTCTTCTCTGAGGCTTGGTACGAATTTAAAAAAACAAAAAAAAAACAGGCTTGGGGATATAGAGGAGGAACTAAGACTTTATGTAGAACTTCTTAAAGTGTCCCAATTCCTAGCTGAGTAACTGTAGCCCAAGGTTACATCGTCCCCCAATGTATTCAGAGAAATGGATTTAATGTATGTACATTGGCGTTTTGGGGGCTTTTCGCATTGATGAAATTCATGTATTCCCCTTGCTTTTCAAATAAGTTTATTTTCATTGAAACAGTCAGCGGCAAAACAAACCCTACAATACATTATGACAGTAGGTCCCAAACTTTTTTGAATCATGGCGCCCTAGAGTATCAGAATTTTTTTTCACGGCACCCAAAGGCCAAAAGTTTTTTTTTTTTTTCTTCTAAAAATTCAGAAAAACACATTCAGTTAAGTAAACTGTGTTTATATGTCATACTCTGGTTCAGTTGCGGTATGTGGTGAGGGACAGAATTCACTTATTGTTTATTTTTATTTTTTTATTAGTTAAGCAGATTTGTTAATGCAGATATACTGTGTAAATGTGGTTCCACTTGGACTAACTTGCACCTGAAATGTACATTGCGTAATGTCTTTTTTTCCCCCATAAATTAAACATTGGTCTACGTATAAAACCCTCCTAGATTGCAGTACAGAAGACATTGCAGAGCCAATATTTTGAGCAGCAGCTTACTGTAATTGAGCAGCAGCTTACTGTAATTTCAAATCTAATAGGTATAGCATAATGGAAACTGTCATGGGATACACATATAATTTATATGGGTACCAATCGACCTTAAATTTTAATGAACTTCCACATAACATTTTATTAAGACATGCATAGCAGATACATATGTGTGGCACAGCATGCAGTATGGTGTCTCTGCATCCTGCCTTAGAATAGACCAGGCACTCCCAACCTCCGTCCCCAAGGCACACCAACAGTGCAGGCCTCAGTGATAAGGATTCACTTTTGTTTGTACACATATTTTGAATGGAAGCCATAAGCACTGGTTTTGCCTATTACATTGACCATAAATAATTTTAATTGGTCCTGGACCACCAACCCAGGTGGCTTGAGTGCCTTGGCATCCACTTTGGGAAAAACTGCATTAAGATGGTAAGCACAAAAAATAAGATTTTACTTACCGGTAAATCTATTTCTCGTAGTCCGTAGAGGATGCTGGGGACTCCGTAAGGACCATGGGGATAGACGGGCTCCGCAGGAGACATGGGCACTTTAAGAAAGAATTTAGTTCCTGGTGTGCACTGGCTCCTCCCTCTATGCCCCTCCACCAGACCTCAGTTAGAGAAACTGTGCCCAGAGGAAATGGACAGTACAAGGAAAAGATTTTGTTAATCCAAGGGCAAGATTCATACCAGCCACACCAATCACACCGTATAACTTGTGATAACTACCCAGTTAACAGTATGAAAACAACATATCATCAGTGCAAGACCGCTGCAACTATATCGTAACCCTTATTGAAGGAATAACTATATACAAGTATTGCAGAAGAAGTCCGCACTTGGGACGGGCGCCCAGCATCCTCTACGGACTGCGAGAAATAGATTTACCGGTAAGTAAAATCTCATTTTCACTAACGTCCTAGAGGATGCTGGGGACTCCATAAGGACCATGGGGATTATACCAAAGCTCCCAAACGGGCGGGAGAGTGCGGATGACTCTGCAGCACCGATTGAGCAAACATGAGGCCCTCCTCAGCCAGGGTATCAAACCTATAGAATTTTGCAAAAGTGTTTGAACCCGACCAAGTAGCAGCTCGACACAGCTGTAGTGCCGAGACCCCCCGGGCAGCCGCCCAAGAAGAGCCCACCTTCCTAGTGGAATGGGCCTTGACCGATTTTGGTAACTGCAATCCAGCCGTAGAATGCGCTTGCTGAGTCGTGTTACAAATCCAGCGAGCAATAGTTTGCTTTGAAGCAGGGGCACCAATCTTGTTGGATGCATACAGGACAAACAGCGCTTCAGTTTTCATGACTCTAGCCGTTCTGGCCACATAAATTTTCAAAGCCCTGACCACATCAAGTAACTCGGAATCCTCCAAGTCACGTGTAGCCACAGGCACCACAATAGGTTGGTTCATATGAAAAGATGATACCACTTTCGGCAGAAATTGCGAACGGGTCCGCAATTCTGCTCTATCCCAGATAGGGTCTTTTATGTGACAAAGCCGCTAATTCTGACACACGTCTAGCCAAAGCCAAGGCTAATAACATGACCACCTTCCACGTGAAATATTTTAACTCTGCCGTTTTAAGTGGTTCAAATCAGTGCGACTTTAGGAAACTTAACACCACGTTAAGATCCCAAGGTGCCACCGGAGGCACAAAAGGAGGCTGAATACACAGCACTCCTTTTACAAACGTCTGAACTTCTGGTAGAGAAGCCAACTCTTTTTGAAAGAAAATGGATAGGGCCGAAATCTGAACCTTAATGGAGCCTAAGTTTTAGGCCCAAATTCACTCCAGTTTGTAGGAAGTGAAGGAAACGGCCCAGATGGAATTCTTCCGTAGGAGCATTCCTGGCCTCACACCAAGAAACATATTTTCGCCATATACGGTGATAATGTTAAGATGTCACGTCCTTCCTAGCCTTTATCAGCGTAGGAATGACCTCATCCGGAATGCCTTTTTCCGCTAGGATCTGGCGTTCAACCGCCATACCGTCAAACGCAGCCGCGGTAAGTCTTGGAACAGACATGGGCCCTGTTGCAACAGGTCCTGCCTTAGAGGAAGAGGCCACGGATTTTCTGTAAGCATTTCCTGCAGATCCGGATACCAGATCCTTCGTGGCCAATCTGGAACAATGAGGATTGTTCACACTCCTCCTTTTTCTAATTATTCTCAACCCTTGGGTATGAGAGGAAGAGGAGGAAATACATAGACTGAATGGAACACCCACGGTGTCACTAGGGCGTCTACCGCTACTGCCTGAGGGACTCTTGACCAGGCGCAATATCTCTGCAGCTTTTTGTTGAGGCGGGACGCCATTCTGTCTATCTGTGTCAGTCCCCACCGAACTGCAATCTGTGCGAAGACTTCCTGATGAAGTCTCCACTCTCCAGGACGTATGTCTGGTGAGGAAGTCTGCTTCCCAGTTGTTCACTTCCGGAATGAACACTGTTGACAGTGCTCTTACATGATTCTCCGCCCAGCGAAGAATTCTGGTGGCTTTCGCCATCGCCACTCTGCTCCTTGTGCCGCCTTGGCGGTTTACATGAGCTACTGCGGAGACGTTGTCTGACTGGATCAGAACCGGTTGGTCGCGAAGAAAGGTCTCCGCTTGACGTAGGGCGTTGTATATGGCCCTTAGTTCCAATATGTTGATGTGAAGACAAGTCTCATGACTTGACCAAAGACCTTGGAAATGTCTTCCCTGTGTGACTGCTCCCCAGCCTCGGAGGCTCGCGTCCGTGGTCACCAGGATCTAGTCCTGAATGCCGAATCTGACACCTGTCTTGGTTTCAATAGGTCCCTGACTACAGTCATGAGTTCCTGGGCCTTCTCTATCTGAAGGTAAACCCATTTCTGGTCTGTATCCAGAATCATACCCAAGAAGGGCAGACGAGTTATAGGAACCAACTGTGACCTCGGGAAATTGAGAATCCAGCCGTGTTGCTGTGACACCTTCAGCGAAAGTGACACGCTGTTCAACAACTGCTCTTTTGATCTCGCCTTTATTAGGAGATCGTCCAAGTATGGGACAACTGTGACTCCTTGCTTGCGTAGGAGCACCATTATTTCCGCCAATTACCCTGAAATTGGTAATGACAATCCTGTACCGCAATTGTCAGGTACGCCTGATGGGGTGGATAAATGGGAACATGAAGGTATGCAGCCTTTATGTTTAGATACACCATCAAAGGCTGGCGATGATCGCTCTGGGCGATTCCACTTTAAATTTGAACCTTTTCCCGTATAGGTTCAAAGATTTTAATTTTAAAAATAGGTCTGACCGAACCGTACGGTTTCGGGACTACAGCCAAGGTTGAGTCATATCGCCTTCCTTGTTTCAGGAGTGGAACCTTGAGCACCACCTGTTGGAGATACAATGTGTGAATTGTATTTAATATTTTCTCCCTTCCTGGGGGAGAAGCCGGTAGGTCCGATAAGGAAAAACCGGCGAGGAGGCACCTTTCGAATTCCAGCTTGCCGCGGGAACCACCTGTGAGTGAACTCAGATGTGGCTGAAGAGTCGAAGACGTGCTCCCACTGGGACGGACTCCCTTAGCGGAGCTCCAGCGTCATGCATTGGATGTAGTAGAGGCCGGGGAGGACTTCTGTTCCTGGGAACTAGCTGTGCCCTGTACCCTTACCTCTGGTAAGAAAGGACGCGCCTCGTACTTTCTTGTTATTCTGCGACCGAAAGGACTGCATTTGATAATGTCGTGCTTTCTTAGGCTGTGAGGGAATATAAGGCAAAAGATCAGAATTACCAGCTATAGCTGTGGAGACCAGGCCCGAGAGCCCTTCTCCACACAATTCCTCAGCCTTGTAAGGTAAACCTTCCATATGCCTCTTTTAGTCGGCATCACCTGTCCATTGTATGTTCCACAGGACACTTCTAGCAAAAATCGACATAGCGTTGACTCTAGAACCCAGTAGACTAATGTCTCTTTGGGCATGTTTTTTATATATATATATAAGACAGTATCTTTTATATATATGTATATATATATATATATATATATATATATATACACTAGGGTCAATACCATGGTATCCTTATCTAGGGTTTCAATATCCGCTGATAAGGTATCTGTCCACGCTGCTACAGCGCTATAAACCCATGCCGACACAATCGCCAGAATGTGTGTAATTGGACTTCAAAGTACTTTTACTGCAAGCTATCTGCAGGATCCCTGAGGATAGCTGTTAAGTCAGCGCTACCTTTTGGGTAAACGTGACAAAAAAAATTCCCATCGTATCCTGGCCCTAGTAGGGAAAGGATACTCCCTGAGAATTCTTTTTGGGAAGCTGCAGCTTCTTGTCTGGAGATTCCCGCTCTTTTTCTTCATGAGAGGAGGGAGATTTACCTCAGCTTTCTTCCCCTTAAACATGTGTACCCTCGTGTCAGGGACAGATGAGTCATCAGTGATATGCAAAACATCTTTTATTACAATAATCATATATTGAATACTTTTCTGCCAGTTTTGGCTATAACTTTGCATTATCGTAGTCGACACTGGAATCAGACTCCGTGTCGATATCAGTGTCTATTATTTTGGATAGTGAGCATTGTGAGACTCTGAAGGTCTTTGCGACATAGGGACAGACCTGTGTAGATTCACTGTCTGTTCTCTAATCCTTTTGTGCAATAAATTTACCTCAGCACTTTATTTCACATATCCAATCAGGTGTCGACGGAGACACCACTCACACACACATTTGCTCCATCTCCTCCTTAGGAGAGCCTTTTACCTCAGACATGTCGACACACACGTACCGACACACCACACACTCAGGGAATGCTCATCTGAAGATAATTCCCCCACAAGGCCCTTTGGAGAGACAGAGAGAGAGTATGCCAGCACTATATGACCCAGGAAAAAACACAGCAATTTAATGTTTACCCAGTAGCGCTGTTATGATCTGCGCCGAATTATGTGCCCCCCTCTTCTTTAAAACCCTCTCTTCTACCGTGGTATAATCAGGGGAGAGTCCGGGGAGCTTCCTCTCAGCGGTGCTGTGGAGAAAAACATGGCGCTGGTAGTGCTGAGGGAGAAGCCCTGCCCCCTCGACGGCGGGCTTCTGTCCCGCTAAAAGTGTAAAATTGGCGGGGGCTCATGCATATATACAGTGTCCAGCTGTATATATGCTCCTTTTGCCAAATAAGAGGTTTATATTGCTGCCCAGGGCGCTCCCCCCTGCGCCCTGCACCCTTACAGTGACCGGAGTATGTGAGGTGTGTGGAGCAATGGCGCACAGCTGCAGTGCTGTGCGTTACCTCAGTGAAGATCTGAAGTCTTCTGCCGCCTCTGAAGTCTTCTTTTCTTCTCATACTCACCCGGCTTCTATCTTCCGGCTCTGCAAGGGGGGCGGCGGCGCGGCTCCGGGACGGACGGCGAGGGTGAGATCCTGCGTATCAATCCCTCTGGAGCTAATGGTGTCCAGTAGCCTAAGAAGCAGGAACTAGCTTCAGAGAGTAGGGCTGCTTCTCTCCCCTCAGTCCCACGATGCAGGGAGTCTGTTGCCAGCAGAGCTCCCTGAAAATAAAAAACCTAACAAAATACTTTCTATCAGTAAACTCAGGAGAGCTCACTGAAAAGCACCCAGCTCGTCTGGGCACAGTATCAAACTGGAGGAGGGGCATAGAGGGTGGAGCCAGTGCACACCAGGATCTAAATTCTTTCTTAAAGTGCCCATGTCTCCTGTGGAGCCCGTCTATCCCCATGGTCCTTACGGAGTCCCCAGCATCCTCTAGGACGTTAGAGAAATATATAAATTAGTATGGAATGTTTAAGTGGTGTCAATAAATGTTACAATTCTGCAAGCTTTATTTAATTCTGTGCTTTACAAGAAAAGTTCATATTGAGCCATATGATATTGTTATCACATAATTTAAAACTCTTTACATGCTATGTCTTACTAAATTTTTATTGTAACACTTTCTTTGTTGCTAATCTTCTAGAAATTCTCGCCAGCCCACAACAGACCTAAATACAGAGCCATCACAGAATGAGCAGATTATTTGGGATGACCCTACTGCAAGAGAGGAAAGGGCCAAGCTGGCGAGCAACTTGCAGTGGCCTAATAGTCCCTCTCAGTGCACTGAATCTCTGCAACCTCAGATGAAAATGCATGGCGCTGATCAAATTCAGTTTAAGGAATCCTTGACCGACACAGAGTTAGCCGAAATGGGTAACAATATCTTAGAAATGAGTTTTTGCCATTACATATAATAGCGGTCCTTCAGGCAAAAATTGCAATCTGAAAAGTGTATATGGGGGGAACCTTGGACTGCACACCCTAATCCCAAACAAAAGAGGTGCTATCATGCTGAGACTTGTAGTTCCACACAGAAAAAAAAATGCAGATGCACACGCTTTAGTGCTAAGCACTGCTATTAAGAATAATTATAATAAACTCTGCACCCTAACATAGAGCACCTCAATTTTGCTTTGTTAGATTTCATAGTTTATTATAATTGTTTTGATTAGCAGTTCTTAGTACTATAGAGCGTGCATCTGCATTTTCTCTTTTCAGTCTGAAAAGTGTAACCAGGGCACAGGGCAAGTGGGAGATGTCAGTTTAAATAAATATGAGCGCCTATATGGAAATGACCAGTTTAGTGGAATTATTTCACAACAATGTCTTTATTTACCTGTTACTAATAACTTGTTAATGATAACATAGCAGACTTTAGCAAGTGTAAAATGTTAATAACCAACCGTATATAATTCGCATTTGAATTAAACTATATATACATGGCTTTGCCTTCAGAGTTACATAAATGTTTAAAACTGATGAGGGTAATTCTTTGCGGTGAGATATGCTGTTAGAACAGAGCTGGAATTCTCTTTATGGCATTCTAGCATAATTGCCCATTTTATCTTACACCACCATAGGCTTGCATGTTTGGCTACTCTAGATATTAGTGATGTGTTCAGCTACGCTTCTTGGCCCAACATCACTCCGAATTGATTATGCTCCATAGTCTTTGAAATGGAAGACTAATGATTGACCACAATCTTCAAATGTTTTTCTATTGTCAGAGGCATGTGAACTAGAACACACTTCAGCAGGAGAAACCCACCGAAACGAACAAGACCTCCAATCACCAGTCAAAGAGGACTGTCTAATCCCCACCCCACAAGCCCCAAGTATCGCATTCCCACTTGCCAAGCCGCCAGTGGCACCACAGCCCAAGGAAATGGTGAGAATTTGGATTGACTGTGAATTTGGATTGAATTCCCAATGCATTGTGTACTATATTTTCTATGGGCTTTTCCTCTGCATTATGTCATATTAACTATCACTCATTTCATTTGAACCTATTCTAAAAAATAAAGGGTAATAAGTAAACCTTTCTGGGACATGAGATCTAGATATACAAGTTTTGTTTGTTTTGCTTTTGTCAGTTTTTTGTTTTGGTTCCCATACACTTGTGAGATAATCTGCGCTAACCTTCGTTTTCGACCGCATCTGTGAGAGTAATCGAAGGATTGTATGCACATTTTAGGTACCTTTCGACGCGATGCACGGGCACGCCGGTCGAATCTCACGTCTCAAGATAGTATGTGCTGCACTTAATATTTATCGAATCGCAGTGCGATCGCATGTGTTTTTAAAAACGCATGCTATATATCGCACTGCGATGTGCGATGGCCACCCGCCGGGAGAGGCCAGAGGCTGCTCCCACTCTGCGGTGACGTACCTGTCACGTGATTACCATGCGATCTATCGCATGGTAATCACTTCAGCAGTTCAGGTGCGATGCCCCACGATGTCGCGTCGCGGGGCATCGCACAAGTGTATGGGCACCATTAGAGTAATAAGTGAAATCCAATGAATAAAAGCATTTTAGTTTTATATTTGAATTTTTTGTGTATTCTGCATGTTACTTTCTATGCTTGCTATTGGCAGGATGAGAAGATAACAGTGGATGAGGAAGATAAGAAGGAGCGTCGATTCCAGCTGTCTTCCTTGACTCCCCAGGAAAGAATCGATTACTGTCAACTCATCGAAGAGCTCGGTAAATTGATTTCATGGTGTCATAATACTTTGGTGTCTGTTTTAATCAATAGCAATAGCTTATTGGTCATAAATAGTAGTGTTCTAGATTATATTAAGGTCAGTGGATTACTCTTATTCACTTGACAAAGAAACTGTTATGGACACATAAAAGTTATGGTATTATCCTCCGTCTGATTAGGAAGGCAGTACCAATCCACTTCTTCACTACATCTCTGCAGTCATATACAGTATCACAGTATTAATCTATTGGCATTTCAGGAGGGGTGAGGACTGAATCATATTACTTTCTCCCACCTTTATGAATATACTTTTAAAGGCAGGGTAAGCCTCTAACACTAAATTGGGTACTTTAATTTCTAGGCGCTAGATTGCATCAGATTTTATAAATAGTAGACCTATCTGGCTATTGCAGATTCACGGGTGAAATAGCATATATTGCACTAATTCCTTTTAAATAATGTTAAAAATAATGAAGGAAACCCATGTATATTTTTCCTATTTTGTTTGTAATTTTACATCTAATAATGTCCGTAGAATAAAGAGATTTCCTTTTATGAAAGCCATTTCTGTCCCAAAACAAAACACATTTGCATATAGTAGGTATAATAGGGGATGTATTCCCGCTGAAATAGTCCTTTATAAAACACACACATTGTTCTGGTCATCAAGTTGTAGTATGATGATTAATTAAAGTATAGCATTGTTTTGTAAATTATCATAATTATCATCATCTGCCATAATTTTCAAAAAGGTTGCTTGCATCTAGCCTTTAACTTGATTTAAAATAAAAAAGTAATGTCTTCATATGATTCCATAGTGTATACAGTGTTTTATATACAGGAGCCTGTTTTGTAGCTGGCTACAGTCTATAATACAGGATAATGTGATATCTTGCTTTGTGTTCTTCCAGGTGGAGTAGTGATAGACAAGCAATGCTTTGACCCAAGCTGTACGCACATCATTGTTGGGCATCCTCTCCGTAATGAGAAGTATCTTGCCTCAATGGCTGCTGGGAAATGGGTGCTTCATCGATCTTACTTGGAGGCCTGCCGAGCTGAAAAGCATTTCATTCAGGTCTGTTATACCATGAACTCTTTCTAGAGTACAGTAGATGATGAAATGATATGTTCTTTATTCATGTTGTCACATTGCTGCATGTGTTAGTGGAACTTTAATGTTACATGCTTGAGACATTCAATATGCCACCATAGTTTAATCACTTTTACACATTGCAGAACAATGTTTTGAATGTACATGTAGGTTTGATGAATGTCCTCCCTTCAGTTTTTCTAGTGACGTTCACACAGTATTGCTCTTGTACTGTATTATTGATGTGTGTTCCCTGTAGGAAGATGATTACGAGTGGGGAAGCAGTGCGATATTGAATGCTGTTAGTAGCATTAGCATGCAGCAACGGATGCTGGCTGAGGCAGCAATGAGATGGAGGAAGAAACTGCAGAAAATAAAGCAAGGTCTGGGCACTGTGGAGGTATGCAGCTGCGCAAGGCTGACAACAGCTCCCTAATCAATCAGTCATAAAGGGAGAAAAATGCTACGTTCCATTCTATACATAAATTCAAACAATGTGTATATTAATAAGTTATCTAAGGCCTCTCTTTATTATCGGTGAATAGGGAATGACACTGTTGACTCAACTAACATAGGGGCAGATTTATTAAGCTTGGAGAAGTGATAAAGCAGTGATAAGTGCAAGGTGATAACTCACCAGCCAAACTGTAAATTTACATATTGGAGCAGATTGGATGGTGCTTTGTCACCTTGCACTTATCACTGCTTTATCACTTCTCCAGGCTTAATACATCTGCCCCATATTAACATAGTGAGGTTGAAAAAAGACCATTTGTCCATCGAGTTCAACCTATATGTATTCTCCTACGCTGTATTATTTTTTAGGACTAATTTTGTCTGTTGCCAATGTCGGCCGTTATGTTTATTCCTTATCCCTCTTTTCTCTGACGTCCTAGTGGATGCTGGGGACTCCGTAAGGACCATGGGGAATAGACGGCTCCGCAGGAGACTGGGCACATCTAAAGAAAGATTTAGGACTATCTGGTGTGCACTGGCTCCTCCCCCTATGACCCTCCTCCAAGCCTCAGTTAGATTTCTGTGCCCGGCTGAGCTGGATGCACACTAGGGGCTCTCCTGAGCTCCTAGAAGAAAGTATAGTATAGGTTTTTTATTTTCAGTGAGACCTGCTGGCAACAGGCTCACTGCAACGAGGGACTAAGGGGAGAAGAAGCGAACCTACCTAAGTGGTGGTAGCTTGGGCTTCTTAGGCTACTGGACACCATTAGCTCCAGAGGGATCGAACACAGGACCCGACCTCATCGTCCGTTCCCGGAGCCGCGCCGCCGTCCCCCTTACAGAGCCAGAAACAAGAAGGTGGTACGGAAAATCGGCGGCTGAAGACTTCTGTCTTCTCCAAGGTATCGCACAGCACTGCAGCTGTGCGCCATTGCTCCTCATGCACACCACACACTGCGGTCACTGATGGGTGCAGGGCGCTGGGGGGGGCGCCCTGAGCAGCAATAATAACACCTTGGCTGGCAAAACTAACACCATATATAGCCCCAGAGGCTATATAGGTGTATATTAACCCCTGCAAGAAACAATAAAATAGCGGGAGAAAGCCCGCCGAAAAAGGGGCGGAGCCAACTCCCTCAGCACACTGGCGCCATTATTCCCTCACAGCTTCGCTGGAAGGAAGCTCCCTGGCTCTCCCCTGCAGTCCTGCACTACAGAAAGGGTAAAAAAGAGAGGGGGGGCACAATTTAGGCGCAGTATATATATATTATAGGCAGCTATAGGGGAAAACACTCTGTATAGTGATATCCCTGTTGTTATATAGCGCCCTGGTGTGTGCTGGCATACTCTCCCTCTGTCTCCCCAAAGGGCTTTGTTGGGGTCCTGTCCTCTGTAAGAGCATTCCCTGTGTGTCTGCTGTGTGTCGGTGCTGCTGTGTCGACATGTATGATGAGGATAATGATGTGGAGGCGGAGCAAATGCCTGTGAATGTGATGTCACCCCCTGCGGGGTCGACACCAGTGTGGATGGACTTATGGAAGGAATTACGTGACAGTGTCAGCTCCTTACATAAAAGGTTTGACGACATAGGACAGCCGGCTACTCAGCTTGTGCCTGTCCAAGCGTCTCAAATGTCATCAGGGGCTATAAAACGCCCGCTACCTCAGATGACAGATACAGATGTCGACACGGATACCGACTCCAGTGTCGACGATGATGAGACGAGTGTACCCTCCAATAGATCCACCCGTTATATGATTGAGGCTATGAAAAATGTATTACACATTTCTGATGATACCCCAGGTACCACAAAAAAGGGTATTATGTTTGGTGAGAAAAAACTACCAGTAGTTTTTCCTGCATCTGACGAATTAAATGAGGTGTGTGAGGAAGCGTGGACTTCCCCAGATAAGAAATTGATCATTTCTAAACGGTTAATGGCTGCGTACCCTTTCCCGCCAGAGGATAGGTCACGCTGGGAAACACCCCCTAGGGTAGATAAAGCGCTGACACGCTTATCAAAGAAGGTGGCACTACCGTCTCCGGATACGGCCGCCCTAAAAGAACCTGCTGATAGAAAGCTGGAAAGTACCCTAAAAGCTATATACACACACACTGGCATTATATTGAGACCCGCTATTGCATCAGCTTGGATGTGCAGTGCTGCTGCTGCGTGGTCAGATTCCCTGTCGGAAAACATTGATACCATGGATAGGGACAATATTTTGCTAACGATTGACCATATAAAAGACGCGGTCTTATACATGCGTGATGCACAGAGGGATATTTGCCGGCTGGCATCAAAAATAAGCGCTATGTCCATTGCCGCCAGACGGGGGTTATGGACTAGGCCAGGCCTGGCCAACCTGTGGCTCTCCAGATGTTGTGAAACTACACATCCCAGCATGCCCTGCCATAGTTTTAGCATTTCCTAATAGCAAAACTGTGGCAAAGCATGATGGGACTTGTAGTTTTACAACAGCTGGAGAGCCACAGGTTGGCCAGGCCTGGACTAGGCAATGGTCAGGTGATGCCGACTCCAAGCGGCACATGAAAGTTTTACCCTATAAAGGGGTGGAACTTTTTGGGGAAGGTCTTTCAGACCTCGTTTCCACAGCTACTGCTGGGAAATCGACTTTTTTGCCACAGGCTACCCCACAGCAAAAGAAAGCACCGTATTATCAGGTACAGTCCTTTCGGCCCCAGAAAAATAAGCGGCCTAGAGGCTCATCCTTTCTGCCGAGGGGCAGAGGAAGGGGGAAAAAGCTGCAGCACACAGCTAGTTCCCAGGAGCAGAAGTCCTCCCCTGCGTCCGGTAAGTCTACAGCATGACGCTGGGGCTGCTCAGGCGGAATCGGGAACGGTGGGGGCACGTCTCAGGTTTTTCAGCACACAGTGGGCTCTCTCACAAGTGGATCCCTGGGTCCTTCAAATAGTATCTCAGGGGTACAGGCTGGAATTCGAGACGTCTCCCCCCCCCCCGCCGTTTCCTAAAATCTGCCTTGCCGGCAACTCCCTCTGCCAGTGAGGCAGTGTTGGTGGCTATTCAAAAACTGTATTCACAGAAAGTGATCGTCAAGGTACCCCTCCTTCAGCAAGGAAAGGGTTACTACTCCACAATGTTTGTGGTACCGAAACCGGACTGTTCGGTGAGACCCATCTTAAATTTAAAAGCCTTGAACACTTATATCAAAAGGTTCAAGTTCAAGATGGAATCGCTCAGGGCGGTTATTGCGAGCCTGGAGGAGGGGGATTACATGGTATCCCTGGACATCAAGGATGCGTACCTGCATGTCCCCATTTACCCTCCGCACCATGAGTACCTCGGATTTGTGGTACAGGACTGTCACTATCAGTTCCAGACGCTGCCGTTTGGGTTATCCACGGCACCGAGGGTCTTTACCAAGGTAATGGCCGAAATGATGATACTCCTTCGCAAGAAGGGAGTTTTAATTATCCCGTACTTGGACGATCTCCTGATAAAGGCGAGGTCCAAAGAACAGTTGATAGTGGGGTTGGCACTTTCTCAGGAAGTGCTACAACAGCACGGCTGGATTCTAAACATTCCAAAGTCACAGCTGGTCCCGACGACACGTCTTCTGTTCCTGGGAATGATTCTGGACACAGACCAGAAAAAAGTGTTTCTTCCACTGGAAAAAGCCGAGGAATTGTAATCTCTGGTCAGAGACATCCTAAAACCAGGAAAAGTGTCGGTACATCAATGCACACGAGTCCTGGGAAAAATGGTAGCTTCGTACGAAGCAATTCCATTCGGAAGGTTCCACGCAAGGACGTTCCAGTGGGACCTGTTGGACAAATGGTCCGGGTCCCATCTCCAGATGCAACAGCGGATAACCCTATCGGCCAGAACCAGGGTGTCGCTGCTGTGGTGGCTGCAGAGGGCTCATCTACTAGAGGGCTGTAGATTCGGAATACAGGACTGGGTCCTGGTGACCACGGATGCCAGCCTTCGGGGCTGGGGGGCAGTCACAAAGGGAAGAAATTTCCAAGGACTGTGGTCAAATCAGGAGATTTCTCTTCACATAAATATCCTGGAGGAGCTAAGGGCCATTTACAATGCCCTAAGCCAGGCAAGACCCCTGCTTCAAAACCAGCCGGTACTGATCCAGTCAGACAACATCACGGCGGTCGCCCATGTAAACAGACAGGGCGGCACGAGAAGCAGGATGGCGATGGCAGAAGCCACAAGGATTCTCAGATGGGCAGAGAATCATGTGTTAGCACTGACGGCAGTGTTCATTCCGGGAGTGGACAACTGGGAAGCAGACTTCCTCAGCAGGCACGACCTCCACCCGGGAGAATGGGGACTTCATCCAGAAGTCTTCCAAATGCTGGTCAACCGGTGGGAAAAACCACAGGTAGACATGATGGCGTCCCGCCTCAACAAGAAGTTGAAAAGATATTGCGCCCGGTCAAGAGACCCTCAGGCGATAGCGGTGGACGCTCTAGTGACACCATGGGTGTACCAGTCGGTTTATGTGTTTCCTCCTCTACCTCTCATACCCAAGGTACTGAGAATAATAAGAAGGCGAGGAGTGAAAACCATACTCGTGGTTCCGGATTGGCCAAGAAGAGCTTGGTACCCGGAACTTCAAGAGATGCTTACAGAGGACCCTTGGCCTCTGCCGCTCAGACAAGACCTGCTGCAGCAGGGACCCTGTCTGTTCCAAGACTTACCGCGGCTGCGTTTGACGGCATGGCGGTTGAACACCGGATCCTAAAGGAAAAGGGTATTCCGGAGGAAGTCATCCCTACCCTGATCAAAGCCAGGAAGGATGTCACCGCAAGACATTATCACCGCATTTGGCGAAAATATGTTGCTTGGTGTGAGGCCATGAAGGCCCCGACGGAGGAATTTCAACTGGGTCGATTCCTGCACTTCCTGCAAGCAGGGGTGACGTTGGGCCTCAAATTGGGGTCCATAAAGGTCCAGATTTCGGCTCTGTCGATTTTCTTCCAAAAAGAACTGGCTTCACTGCCCGAAGTTCAGACTTTTGTCAAAGGAGTACTGCATATTCAGCCTCCTTTTGTGCCCCCAGTGGCACCTTGGGATCTCAATGTGGTTTTGGCATTCCTGAAATCACATTGGTTCGAACCACTTAAGACTGTGGATTTAAAATATCTCACGTGGAAAGTGGTCATGCTGTTGGCCTTGGCGTCGGCCAGGCGGGTTTCAGAATTGGCGGCTTTGTCTTGTAAAAGCCCTTATCTGATTTTCCATATGGATAGGGCAGAATTGAGGACTCGTCCTCCGTTTCTCCCAAAGGTGGTCTCAGCTTTTCACTTGAACCAACCTATTGTGGTGCCTGCGGCTACTAGGGACTTAGAGGATTCCAAGTTGCTGGACGTAGTCAGGGCCCTAAAAATGTATATTTCCAGGACGGCTGGAGTCAGAAAGACCGACTCGCTGTTTATCCTGTATGCACCCACCAAGCTGGGTGCTCCTGCTTCTAAGCAGTCTATTGCGCGCTGGATTTGTAGCACTATTCAGCTGGCGCATTCTGCGGTAGGCTTACCGCAGCCTAAATCTGTAAAAGCCCATTCCACACGGAAGGTGGGCTCATCTTGGGCGGCTGCCCGAGGGGTCTCGGCTTTACAACTTTGCCGAGCAGCTACTTGGTCAGGGGCAAACACGTTTGCAAAATTCTACAAATTTGATACCCTGGCTGAGGAGGACCTGGAATTCTCTCATTCGGTGCTGCAGAGTCATCCGCACTCTCCCGCCCGTTTGGGAGCTTTGGTATAATCCCCATGGTCCTTACGGAGTCCCCAGCATCCACTAGGACGTCAGAGAAAATAAGAATTTACTCACCGGTAATTCTATTTCTCGTAGTCCGTAGTGGATGCTGGGCGCCCATCCCAAGTGCGGATTGTCTGCAATACCTGTTCATAGTTATTGTTACAAAAATCGGGTTTTGTTGTGAGCCATCTCTTCAGAGGTTCCATTTGTTATCATACTGTTAACCGGGGTTCCTATCACGTGTTATATGGTGTGATTGGTGTGGCTGGTATGAGTCTTACCCGGGATTCAAAAATCCTTCCTTATTGTGTCAGCTCTTCCGGGCACAGTTCCTAACTGAGGCTTGGAGGAGGGTCATAGGGGGAGGAGCCAGTGCACACCAGATAGTCCTAAATCTTTCTTTAGATGTGCCCAGTCTCCTGCGGAGCCGTCTATTCCCCATGGTCCTTACGGAGTCCCCAGCATCCACTACGGACTACGGGAAATAGAATTACCGGTGAGTAAATTCTTATTTTTTAATAACTATAGTGCGTGACTACGCACCATAACCCTGTATATCCTTATCCAATGGGAATTTATCTAGCCCATTCTTAAGTGTTTACTGAGTTCACCTTTACTACTCTCTCAGGCAGGGAATTCCAAACGTGTATTGTCCTTCCTGTGAAAAAACCTTTATGCCTCTGCGTGTGAAATCTCCTCTCCTCCAGCCTAAGCGAGTGTTCACGCATCCTCTGTGTTGATCTTACCAAAAACAGATCCCCCACAAGCTCTGTGTATTGTCCCCTTATATATTTGTAAATGTTGATCGTGTCCCCTCTTAGTCTCCTCTTTTCCATTGTGAACGTTTCTAGCCTTGCAAGTCTTTCCTGGTATTCCAGCGTCTCCATCCCCTTAATTAGTTTGGTGCTCCAATTTCAACAACTGACATTTCAGCATGTCCGTTGTTGAAATCGGAGCACCAATTATCAGATCTTTCAAGCATGCAGGACAATTTTGCATGTCTGACAGACTGATAAGTACTGCTCAGTCACAACCATACACTGTTCAGTTCTCAGCCCTATCAGCAGATTGTTGGCTGATCGGGCTGATAGTTGAACAGTGTATGCCCAGCATTACAAAAATAGTTGAGGGAAAATATCCATTAAGTGGATTGTAGTATTCTGCTAAATTTGTAAAATTTGTAAACCGTGTTAATGTGTAAGTGACTTTGGAGGTAATTCAGACCTAATCGTAGCAGCAAATTTGTTAGAACTGGGCAAAACCATGTGCACTGGAGGGAGGGCAGATATAACATGTGCAGAGAGAGTTAGATTTGGGTGGGGTGTCTTTAAACTGAAATCTAAATTGCAGTGTAAAAATAAAGCAGCCAGTATTTACCCTGCACAGAAACAAAATAACCCACCCAAATCTAACACTCTCTGCAAATGTTATACCTGCAGTGCACATGGTTTTGCCCAACTGCTAACAGATTTGCTGCTGCGATCAACTCTGAATTACCCCCTTTGAAGCAGACAGGGCTATGCCAAATCCTGAAGCACTGTATCAGAACATTCAAGTGGCTAGCCCAACCTGTATTCAATCAAAGCACTAGAATCCTCAGTGTTAGAACAGCCTGTAACCAGAGTATAAGATCAGTCACTACACCAGTGTAAACTGTTTGAGCATATTTCAAATGGCAGTGGTACACATCATGAGACAACCTCCATTCTTCTTATGGAATAGAGGGTCTCCAATCTGCTATTTCAGTAATGTTTTTGTTTTTTCTTGTAATGTTAATGAGCTGTTATCGGGAGACTGCGCATGTTCTGCAATCGCACTGCACAAGGTGCTGTGGCGATCCCACTCACAATGAGGATTTCATGGGAAAGTGATTCACAAAAAGTGACTGTTTGGAGGTGTTAAAGGGGAGTTGTTGCAAAACGCAGTTATGTCACGGACGTTTTTGAGGCATGTATCAGCTGTGAGTTCATATGTACAAAAACATGGCGCCTGTGTAACTACTGTCGTGTCCAGTCTGCGTAGCCATAGGCCAACCCTTACACTCAATGTTCCTTATTTTTGTGTATAGGCTGAGAATTTGTACGCAGTTGCAAATAAATTTGCGATGGCTCCAGTGGGTGTCTCTTATCACGGCTGGGCAGCAGCTTCACTTGCTAATATTAACAGTTGCTACGACCGAACAATCACATTCTAAAGCATGTGCGTACAACCATGAATTAGGCCCATTGTGCAGAATGTAGTCAAATGTCAAGTAATTGCTGGAGTTTGGTAAATGTGTCAGTTTAAAACTGAATTGTCATGTTATCTTTTTCAACATTTACAGGGTGCATTCAGTGGGTGGAGAGTTATACTAAATGTCGACCAAGCTAAAGAAGCTGGGTTTAAACGTCTTCTGCAATCAGGAGGTGCAAAGGTATGTCTCCTCTTACTGCTGTGTTAGAAATAAAACTGCACTCCCTTGCAGCAGATTTTGTAACATTGCTTGTAGTATATTTCCCTTGTGAAGCTATTGGCTTAGATGCCAGGGTGTCTGTTATTAGGTAGACTGATTTAATAAAAGTTATTGGTATGAATATCAATATTGTACATCTTATTCCGTTTAGGAATTGTGACAGTTTCCAGACATTCTAGTTTTCAGTTATTAGTAATGTAAAAGGATTAATTTGGTGGATGTTTCATCCTCTGTGTCTGCCAATAAATGTGTAACATCTCTAAGAAAATTCTACATAGATTAAATGTGTATCTGAAAGCATGCAAGTTTTCACACCATTGGGATCCCTTCCTGTGCAGGTCAACTGAGAGCACTTTCTCTTACGTCCTAGAGGATTCTGGGGACTCCGTAAGGACCATGGGGTATAGACGGGCTCCGCAGGAGATAGGGCACCTAAAAAGAACTTTGACTATGGGTGTGCACTGGCTCCTCCCTCTATGCCCCTCCTCCAGACCTCAGTTAGATCTTGTGCCCAGAGGAGAATGGGTGCACTGCAGAGAGTTCTCCAGAGTTTTCTGTGGAAAAATAATTTTGTTAGGTTTTTTATTTTCAGGGAGTCCTGTTAGCAACAGGCTCCCTGCATCGTGGGACCGAGGAGAGAGAAGCAGAGCTGGCTTGTCAAGTTGGGCGCTGCTTCTAAGGCTACTGGACACCATTAGCTCCAGAGGGAGTCGGAACACAGGTCTCACCTGGGGTTCGTCCCGGAGCCGCGCCGCCGTCCTCCTCACAGATGCCGAAGATAGAAGCCTGATAGAGAAGGCAGAAGACATCTTAGGCGGCAGAAGACATCAGATCTTCATGAGGTAAGGCTGCGCGCCATTGCTCCCAGTCACACACACACAGAGCAGCACTGCAGGGCGCAGGGGGGGGGCGCCCTGGGCAGCAATAAACCTCACATTTTGGCACAACTACAGTTGGATTAGAGTGCGGAGGCAGTAAATCTATAATCCCCCGCCATTTTATTGAAAAATTACTGGGACCGAAGCCTGCCGTCGGGTGGGCGGGGCTTGATCCTCAGCACTAACCAGCACCATTTTCTCCACAGAAGCTGCATGAGGAAAACGCTAACTCCCTGGTCTCTCCCTTGCTGAACACAGGCTGGTAAAAAGAGGAGGGGGGCACATTAGCGACGCAGTGAGTGGGAATTGGCATAATATATATATAAAAAAGCGCTATCTGGACATATTTTTTCCAGTGTTTTTAAGCGCTGGTGTGTGCTGGCATACTCTCTCTCTGTCTCTCCTTAGACCTGGTTGGGGTTTTGTCCCCTTATAGGTTAATCCCTGTGTGTGTGGGGTGTCGGTACGTGTGTGTCGACATGTCTGAGGCGGAAGGCTTCTCCAAGGAGGAGGTGGAGCAAATGAGTGGTGTGTCCCCGTCGGTTGTGCCGACTCCAGATTGGATGGAAATGTGGCATATGTTGAATGCAAGTGTGGCATCTTTACATAAAAGGCTTGATAAGGCTGGTTTAGGGGGGACATCAGGGGGTCCATCCTCTGATTGGACCGACTCACAGGGCCCGTCGGGGTCTCAAAAGCGTCCCTTAACACAAGACACTACTACCGACACGGATTCTGATTCCAGTGTCGACTATGACGAAGTAAAATTGCACCCTAGGGTGACTAAAACCATTCAGTGTATGATTGTGGCAATAAGGGATGTGTTGCATATTGTGGATGAACCCTCGGTCCCCGACACAAGGGTACACATGTTTAAGGAAAAGAAACAGATTATTAACTTTCCCACATCTCATGAATTAAATGAATTCTTTGGAAAAGCTTGGGAGACTCCGGATAAGAGACCGCAGATCCCCAAAAGAATTTATATGGCATACTCTTTCCCTAAGCAGGACAGGGAGATTTGGGAATCACTCCCCACTGTGGACAAGGCCCTGACGCGCTTGTCCAAGAAAGTGGCGCTACCGTCTCCTGACACAGCGGCCCTTAAGGACCCTGCAGATCGCAGGCAAGAAACTACCTTAAAGTGTATTTATTCTCATACGGGTGCTGTGTTAAGACCGACAATTGCGTCGGCATGAGTGTGTAGCGCAATTGCAGCTTGTACAGATGAGCTGACAGATCAATTTGATGATAAGGATACTATATTCCTAACTCTAGCCCATATTAAAGACGCAGTCTTATTTATGAGGGATGCTCAAAGGGACATTGGATTGCTAGCTTCTAGGGCCAATGCCATGTCCATCTCAGCGAGAAGATCCTTATGGACTCGCCAATGGACGGGTGATGCGGATTCCAAGAAACATATGGAAGTACTACCCTATAAGGGGGATGTATTGTTTGGGGATGGGCTGACGGACCTGGTTTCCACAGCTACAGCAGGTAAATCAAATTTTTTACCATATATTCCCCAACAGCAAAAGAAGGTAACACCCTATCAGATGCAGTCCTTTTGATCGCACAAGTCCAAAAGAGGTCGGGGATCCTCTTTCCTCGCCAGAGGTAAGGGGAGATGCAAGAGAGCACCTGCTTCGACAGGTGCCCAGGAACAAAAGTCCTCCCCGGCTGATCCAAAACCCACAGCATGACGCTGGGGCTCCCCTGAGGGAGTCCGCACCGGTGGGGGCACGTCTTTGACTTTTCAGTCAGGCCTGGGTCAGTTCGGACCTGAATCCCTGGGTGGTGGAAATAGTTTCCCAGGGTTACAAATTGGAATTCGAGGAGGTGCCCCCGCGCCAATTTTTCAAATCGGCCCTACCAGCTTCCACATCGGAAAGGGATGTAGTGTTAGCTGCAATTCAAACGCTGTGTATACAGCAAGTGATAATCAAGGTTCCCCTGCACCAGCAGGGAAGAGGTTACTATTCAACCCTATTTGTGGTCCCGAAACCGGACGGTTCGGTCAGACCTATTTTGAATCTGAAATCCCTAAACCTGTACATAAAAAGATTCAAATTCAAAATGGAATCTCTCAGAGCGATAATAGCTAACATGGAGGAGGGGGAGTTTATGGTGTCTCTGGACATAAAGGATGCGTACCTTCATGTCCCCATATATGCCCCCCATCAGGAATACCTGAGATTCGCTGTACAGGATTGTCATTACCAATTTCAGATGTTGCTGTTTGGACTCTCCACGGCCCCGAGGATTTTCACCAAGATAATGGCGGAAATGATGGTGGTCCTGCGCAAGCATGGAGTCACAATTATCCCATACTTGGACGATCTCCTGATAAAAGCGAGATCAAGGGAGAAATTGCTGAGCAGTGTGGCGCTCTCTCTGAGAGTGCTCCAGCAACACGGTTGGATTCTAAATCTACCGAAGTCACAGTTGATTCCGACAACTCGACTACCGTTCCTAGGTATGATACTGGATACGGAACAAATGAAGGTCTTCCTCCCAATAGAGAAAGCCCAAGACATCCAGAACATGGTCAGAGACCTGCTAAAACCGAAAAGGGTGTCAGTTTACCAATGCACTCGAGTTCTGGGGAAAATGGTGGCAGCCTACGAGGCCATTCCCTTCGGAAGGTTCCATGCAAGGACTTTTCAATGGGACCTTCTGGACAAGTGGTCCGGGTCCCATCTGCACTTACATCGGAAAATAACACTGTCCCCAGGGACAAGAGTGTCCCTCCTGTGGTGGTTGCAAAGTGCTCACCTCCTGGAGGGTCGCAGGTTCGGAATTCAGGATTGGATCCTGGTTACCACGGACGCGAGCCTCCGAGGATGGGGAGCGGTCACACAGGGAAAGACTTTTCAGGGTCTTTGGTCAGACCAGGAGTCCTATCTACACATCAATGTGTTGGAACTCAGGGCCATCTACAACGGCCTTCGACAAGCGGAGAGTTTTCTTCAAAACCTACCGGTTCTGATTCAATCAGACAATGTCACAGCAGTGGCTCATGTGAACTGCCAAGGCGGGACAAGAAGCAGAGTCGCGATGGCAGAAGCCACAAGGATCCTTCGCTGGGCGGAAAATCATGTAAGTGCTCTGTCGGCTGTCCTCATTCCGGGAGTGGACAACTGGGAAGCAGACTTCCTCAGCAGACACGATCTCCATCCAGGAGAATGGGGACTTCATCAAGAAGTCTTTGCAGACGTAACACGTCTATGGGGAACTCCTCAAATAGACATGATGGCGTCACGCCTCATTAAAAAACTTCGGAGGTATTGCGCCAGGTCGGGACCCTCAGGCAGTAGCAGTAGACGCACTGGTAACACCGTGGGTGTTCGAATCGGTCTACGTGTTTCCTCCTCTTCCTCTCATAACGAAAGTGTTGAGGATCATAAGACGAAGAAGAGTACAGACGATACTCGTTGTCCCAGACTGGCCTCGAAGGGCCTGGTACTCGGATCTCCAAGAGATGCTCACAGGAGATCCCTGGCCTCTTCCTCTGAGGGAAGACCTGTTGCAGCAGGGGCCCTGTTTATTTCAAGACTTACCGCGGTTACGTTTGACGGCATGGCGGTTGAACGCCGAATCCTAGCAAAAAAGGGAATTCCGGAAGAGGTCATCCCTACTTTAATAAAGGCTAGGAAGGAAGTGACGGTAAAACATTATCACCGTATCTGGCGAAAGTATGTGTCGTGGTGTGAGACCCAGAATGCACCTACGGAAGATTTTCATCTGGGTCATCTTCTCCACTTCCTACAGACAGGAGTGGATATGGGCCTGAAATTAGGCTCGGTTAAGGTACAGATTTCGGCCCTCTCGATTTTCTTTCAGAAGGAATTGGCTTCTCTTCCAGAAGTCCAGACGTTTGTAAAGGGAGTGCTGCACATCCAGTTGAAATTTCTTACCTGGAAGGTGGTCATGTTGTTGGCCTTAGCATCAGCAAGGCGAGTGTCAGAATTGGCGGCTTTGTCACACAAGAGCCCCTACTTGATTTTTCATGTGGATCGAGCTGAATTGAGGACACGTCCGCAATTTTTGCCTAAAGTGGTTTCTTCGTTCCATATGAACAATAGGTTGTATTGTGGTGCCTGTGGCTACAAGTGGCCTTAAAAATTTATGTAGCCAGGACGGCTAGAATTAGGAAAACAGAGGCTCTGTTTGTCCTGTATGCGGCTAATAAGATTGGCGCACCTGCTTCGAAGCAGACTATTGCTCGCTGGATCTGTAATACGATTCAGCAGGCTCACTCTACGGCTGGATTGCCGGTACCAAATTCGGTTAAGGCCCATTCCACTAGGAAGTTGGGCTCTTCCTGGGCGGCTGCCCGAGGCGTCTCGGCATTACAACTTTGCCGAGCGGCGACTTGGTCGGGGTCAAACACTTTTGCTAAATTCTACAAGTTTGATACCCTGGCTGATGAGGACCTAGCGTTTGCTCAGTCGGTGCTGCAGAGTCATACGCACTCTCCCGCCCGATTGGATGCTTTGGTATAAACCCCATGGTCCCTACGGAGTCCTCAGCATCCTCTAGGACGTAAGAGAAAATAAGATTTTAAACCTACCGGTAAATCTATTTCTCCTAGTCCGTAGAGGATGCTGGGCGCCCGTCCCAGTGCAGAAACTCTGCAAGACTTGTATATAGTTGTTGCTTACATAAGGGTTATGTTACAGTTGACATCGGTCTTGGACCATTACTGTCGTTTTGTTCATACTGTTAACTGGTTATGTATGTTCCAGGTTACATGGTATGATTGGTGTGGGCTGGTATGAATCTTGCCCTTGGATTGCTAAATCCTGCCTTGTATTGTCCATCTCCTCTGGGCACAGTTCTCTAACAGGTCTGGAGGAGAGGCATAGAGGGAGGAGCCAGTGCACACCCATAGTCAAAGTTCTTTTTAGGTGCCCTATCTCCTGCGGAGCCCGTCTATACCCCATGGTCCTTACGGAGTCCCCAGCATCCTCTACGGACTAGGAGAAATAGATTTACCGGTAGGTTTAAAATCTTATTTTCTAGATTGTGCTGCTGCCTGTGGAATGATGGGAGGAAAATGACTGCTTTATTGCCCTACTGTAATGATGAAGTCCTGCTGCCTATAAGTGGCACACTAACCATCACTGGTTAGCATGCATCCTTTATATGCTGTAGGACTCTATCAGAGCAGTCCTGCAACATAACAGTCAGGCCACCTACTCCTCCCTTTCGTGTATAAGAGAAGTGGGTATTTTAAACTGGTCAGCACACTTGGCTGAATAGGAGCACAATGTGCATCTTCAGCAAGGCTTCACAATGACGCCATGAACAAGGCTGGGATGGGATTATAGCACAGAGATTATTTAATTAGTTTACTGGTCCTTTAAATATCATTGCATTATTTTGTAAGTTTATTTTCTAATGTGTGCACTTCTAGGTATTTGTCGGCCATTCTTCCTCTTTATTTAAAGAGGCAACGTACCTGTTTGCAGACTTCAGTAAACTGAAACCAGAAGATGCAAAAGTCAATATATCAGATGCCGCAGCACAAGGAGTGAACTGTCTAAAACCAGAGTTTATTGCTGATTACCTTATGAAGGTAATATGGGATGAGGAAACTCAGAATATCCATTATTTTTTTCTATTGCACTATTTTATAAAAGGTTTCCTTCTTTCTAGTCTTACTTTTTATTATCATTGTATTCATAGGACCCACCACCTCCTGCCAGCAACTACTGTCTCCCTGATGCTGTCCCTTTTCTTCAAGTTACAAACCATGTGACCTCCCGCAAGAGAAAAAACTCAGATGACACCAATGATGTAAAACGGTCGAGGCTGTATTAAGATGTTTTAGTATTATGGATATTTATAATTTCTGTGTATGATGTATTCTCTATTCAGTGGATTTGTCAACAATGATCTTCTTCCCCTTAAGCATTTGTTTATTAATAAACGTATTTACATGTACCTGTGCTACATATCATATTCCATTTTTGTTCATTGGTGTTCTATAACAAATGGAAGAGACACCCTGCTTTCTCAGTCATCTATTCATTTGTATTCAGTAGTGATCCTGTCCACTTATGTGTAATTGATACCATTCCTGCCAACAATTATTAAAATTTACAGACTAAAATTGTCTACAGGTTTTATGCTGGTTATCCTACTACATATAGTACAACTGCAATATGTAAATTCTATTTATAAGTTCCATACATTCTTTGATGGTGCCAACAGTTGTTGGATGGTTAACAACTGTTCTATGTTAATGCATTTTATATACAAATAATTCCAGCTATGATATTGTTGGAGTACAAAAATAAACTACTTTTGTAAATTTAATGATAACAAAATAAACATTTTATTGAACAAAATAGAATCTGCAATTTATTATGGACAAAATTTATCTCGTGTGTGTGTGTGTGTGCGCAGATGCAGTATATTTATCAGAAAATGGGACACCGTAGAAAATAATAGATACAATTATTAGTTACATTATCTTATGACAGACTTTTGGGTATGTTTGAAAGCATTTGGAATAATAAAACTTTAAATGTGGAGATTAGAATCCATAGAACGTTTAAGTTATTACAACATGGATAATAGTTTCTATTTAATACTGGGGCAGTATATTAAAGAGATTTCTGCTGCGGGGTACACTGGGCTCCACAAGTCTGGACAATGGGGTGTAGAGTAGGATCTTGATCCGAGGCACCAACAGGCTCAAAGCTTTGACTGTTCCCAGAATGCACAGCGCCGCCTCCTCTATAACCCCGCCTCCCAGCACAGGAGCTCAGTTTGTCAGTTGGTGCTGCAGTAAGCAGGCACTTAACAGAGGGGCTGCTCCAAGCAGCCCTAAGAAAAGCTTTTTATGAGGTAAAAAGTGAAGACTTCAAGGGCAGCAGCAGGGGTAAATGTCTTCTGACATTCTCTGCTGCAGCTCCAGCTCTCCCCAGCGGCGCTGTACACTCCCGAGCCCTGGTTGCCGGGTACCTACAGCGGAGGCTCCGGTTTACTTCACGTTAGGCACATATGGCTGGGGCTCTCCAGGATCGCGTGGCCGCGCTTCGGGAGGTGGTAAGTGGGTCCCGCTCGCGGGACCCGGTCTTTATCGCGATCCAGCGCGGTCAGTGGGAGGCGGGCAGCGCGTGCTGGCGGTGGACACTGTGGATACAGGCGATCCCACTAGATCACCAGGGCATATATCGCCCACAGTACCCGGTGGTTTTGCCAGCAAGGGGGATAAGGCTTAGACCTGAAGCCCCAGCCCTAGGGCACCATTTCCAGCAAGTGTTCCCGCCCTGGAGCTGCATCTCTGTCTTTCGTCACTCCCTGTCAGTGTCTGCGGCGCCATTACTCCTCAGCTCACTGTTCCTGGGACTGCTTGGGCAAATCCTCCTATGTAAAGCTGCCTGGTTGTCAGTGCTGTGACTTTACATGACACTTAAGTATTCTACCTGCCTTTTTAGTCAGTGTTCGTAAGAAAGAGTGCATTTAGTCAGGGGTTTATAGTACAATTACCCTGTGATATACATCCAGTTTCTTACTGTGTAGTTTTATATCTTTTGACTATATAGCTGTGTAAGCTAGTCCAGTGCAGTATTATTGTCTGTAATAACCTCTGCATTGTACAAACTGTGACTATCTGTGTGTGCATTGATAGCTGAGTGGTGTCCATCTTGTGTCTTTCACTCAACTTGATATCCCTATATTCTATAACCTGAGGGGGCTTGGTGTGTCAGGTGTTATTTAATATAGGATTTTCACAAAGATATACTGTATTACGTATTTTTCTCTGTGATTTAGTCACCATATCTCTCCTTTATCTCTGCTCGTGCTGACTACACTGCGCAGGGGTTTGGGTTTAGGGATATAGTGCTGCTAATAATTGTACTGTGTTACCTCATACTGCAAGTTATATCATGTCTGCTTCTGAGGGTAACGGTTCTGGGGCGGAACACACTGCTGGTGTTGCTGAAGCCACAGGCACATATGGGGAGAATATAGCAGCTGTGGGCTCTGGTTCTGGGGGCTCCTTGCCCCCCAGTGGGACTGTGGCAACGGAGGCACATACTGACTCTCTGTGGGCCGCTTTTTCCATGCTTCTGCATACGCTAGTTCATAAACTAACACCCCCTATGGGACCGTCCCTGCAGCTAACCCGCCGTGGGCGGACGATTTATCTGCTCAATTAAAGAAGTTGAACCAGTCCCTGAATACTAAAAAGTCTGACCAACGCTCGCCTAAGTCCAAGAGGTCCTCTAAGCGAGCGCTCGTCTCCTCACAATCCACTGCTGTCACTGACACCTCGTCTGATGAAGACAGCACATACACTGACCCCACAGGTTCTGACTCGGATACGGCTGATGGGGAGGGTAGTTCATATGTGGATGTTCCTGATCTTTTGGAGGCTATTAAGTTAATTCTGCAGATTACGGATGATCCCGAGCCATCCGTTTCTCCTAAGAAATCAAGCGTCAGAAGGTGATTAAACAAGTTTTACCTCACTCTGACCACCTAGTGGATATACGTCAGGAACCCTGGCAAAGCCCGGGTACGAAGTTTGTGCCTCAAAAGAAGATGCTGGCTCGCTATCCCCTCGCGCCAGAGCTGTCTAAGAATTGGGAAACGCCTCCTCCAGTAGACTCGCATGTGGCTAGGATGGTGGTTTCCTCAGCTCTACCTGTCACTACCGTCACGTCTCTAAAAGAGCCTACGGATAAACGTGTCGAGGGTTGTCTAAAAGCGATTTACACCCTCACGGGTGCTGCACAAAGGCCCACTATTGCAGCTACATGGGGGGCAGAGGCTATTGAAGCATGGGCCTTGGAGTTAGAGGCTGAAATCTCCTCTGACCATGCTAGACAATGCTTGTCATATATTGTCACAGCTTCTCGCTATATTAAAGAGGCAGCTTCTGATGCCGGTATCCTAGCAGCCAAGGCCTCTACTACGTCGGTCCTGGCTCGCAGGATATTGTGGCTGAGATCCTGGTCTGTGGATCTGGACTCTAGAAAAACCCTGGAGGTACTCCCTTTCAAGGGGGATATTCTGTTTGGGGAGGACTTAAATAAGATAGTGGCTGACTTGGCTACTGCCTGTCTGCCTAATACAGCTCCTTCTATGTCGAAGGCCAAAGGCACGTCCTTTCGCCCCTTTATCTTTCAGGTAAAGCAAAAGGTCAGGCATACCATAAGCAGGCCCGCACTTCCAAACCTGGTAAGCCGAAGCCCAAAAGAGCCTGGGCTGCCCGTCAGCCAGCAGCCAAGACCGATAAGCCTGCCGCGTGACGGGGCGGGCCTCCCCCTGGGGGATCCCAGGGTGGGGGGCCGGCTTCTAGGGTATACCCAGGAATGGTTGAAGACCACTTCAGATGCCTGGGTACAGGAAGTCGTCACTCGAGGTTACGCCATAGCCTACAAAAACCGACCTCATCGGTTTTGCCGGACAGACGTCCCGTTGGACTAGACAAAGGCAAACACTCTATATTCGGTGGTACAGACCCTCCTGGATACAGGAGTCGTAGTACAGGTGCCTCTTGCTGAGAGGGGCGGGGGTACTATTCTCCGCTGTTCCTAGTCCCGAAACCGAATGGGTCCTCCCGGCCCATTCTCAACCTCAAGGCATTGAACAGGTTTGTGAAAGTTTCCAAGTTCCGTATGGAAACCCTTCGCTCTATAGTTCTGGCCAGGACAGGATTCGTTGCTTCCTTTCTCGTCCGCAAGTGTCGATACATTCGGCGATGCAGGTGTTGGGCCTCATGGTATCAGCATTCGACATTCCATTCTTGCCCCCTCCAGAAGCTGATTCTAACCAAGTGGGACGGCCTGCCTCACCGAATCAGGTCTCGCATGATCTCATGGACTCCGGAGGTCCGTCTGTCGCTGCTCTGGTGGCTCCGGGACTGACAATTGTGCAGGGGCCGTCCATTCTGGATATTCAACTGGGTCCTGTTAATGACAGATGCCAGTCTAAGGGGTTGGGGCGCAGTGCTGGAGCAACACTCCCTTCAGGGTCGGTGGACCAAGGAGGAATCTCTCCTCTCGATCAACATTCTGGAATTGCGGGCGGTCTTCAATGCGTTGAACCTGGCCCAGCATCTAATTCAGAACCGTCTTGTTCAAGTACAGTCGGACAACGCCACCATGGTGGCTTGCATAAATCATCAAGGCGGCACTCGAAGCCGCTTGGCAATGAAGGAAGTCTCACGGATTCTACATTGGGCAGAACGCCATCTACCGGCCATATCGGCAATATTCATTTCGGGAGTCCTGAATTAGGAAGCGGACTTTCTCAGTCGTCAGGACGTACATGCTGGCGAGTGGGGCCTCCATCCAGAAGTGTTTCAACTACTAGTGGAAAAGTGGGGCCTTCCAGACGTGGATCTGATGGCGTCTCGACACAATCACAAGGTTCCAGTCTTCGGAGCAAGGACAAGGGATCCTCGAGCAGCATTCGTGGATGCGCTGGCGGTGCCGTGGAGGTTTCGGCTGCTGTACGTGTTCCCTACGGTGTCTCTCCTACCCAGGGTAATTCGAAAGTGCAAGCAAGAAAAAGAAAATCTGCTTCTCATAGCTCCAGCGTGGCCCAGACGGTACTGGTTCTCAGACCTGCAGGGCCTATCGTCAGAGCGTCCAATTCTACTTCCACAATGCCCAGACCTCCTCGTTCAGGGCCCCTGTGTACCAGGACCTAGCCTGGCTGTCTTTGATGGCGTGGCTCTTGAAGCTTCCTTCTTAAGGGCTAAAGGGTTTTCTGAGGCGGTCATTCAAACTATGTTGCAGGCCCGGAAACCGGTTTCGGCTCGGAATTACTATAGGGTCTGGCATTCTTACTTTGTTTGGTGCGCATCTAACGATTATGACGCTTCCAAGTTTAGTATACCCAAGTTGTTGGATTTTCTTCAGCAGGGCCTGGACTTAGGCCTGCGTCTGGCCTCCCTAAAGGTTCAACTATCTGCCTTGGTGTGGTTTCAGAGAAAAATTGCGACCTTACCTGAAGTGCATACCTTTACTCAGGGTGTGTTGCGTATCCAAACTCCCTATGTCCCGCCTGTGGCTCCTTGGGACTTGTCGGTGAACCTCTTGGTTCAGCTGATCTTGGCTTTCCCTTAAGGTGGTTTTTCTGCTGTCTATTGCTTCAGCTAGAAGAGTGTCGGATTTGGGTGCCTTGTCCTGTAATTCCCCATATCTGATATTTCACCGTGACCGGGTGGTTCTTAGGACTCGTCCCGGATATTTACCTAAGGTGGTTTCTTCGTTCCACCTTAACCAGGAGATTGTGGTTCCGGCACTTGTTTCTCCTGATCTGTCTCCCAAAGAGCGGTCTTTGGATGTGGTACGGGCTCTCCGTATCTATGTGAAGAGAACTGCTTCTATTAGGAAATCTGATTCTCTCTTTGTGCTGTTTGGATTTCACAAACGAGGCTGGCCTGCTCACAAGCAAACTTTGGCCAGATGGATTAGAATGGTGATTGCACATGCTTATGTGAGGGCTGGTCTATCAGCTCCTGCTCACATTACGGCCCATTCTACTCGGTCTGTTGGACCTTCTTGGGCGGTCCGCCGTGGTGCAACCCTTGAACAATTGTGCATGGCGGCTACGTGGTCCTCTGTGAACATGTTCATAAGGTTATATACCTTCGATACTGCCACTTCCCAGGATGCTTCCTTTGGACGCCGGGTTATTGTGCCCTCTACAGTGCGTCCCCTCCCATAAGGAACTGCTTTAGGACATCCCCTATGTCTATCCTTGTGGAGCCCAGTGTACCCCACAGCAGAAAACGAGTTTTTATGGTAAGAACTTACCTTTGTTAAAACTCTTTCTGCGAGGTTCACTGGGCTCCACAAGGCGCCCACCCTGACGCACTTAGCTTCTTTGGGTTGGTATGGCATTAGTCGCTGACACTTCTCCTGTCTTGAGAGTGTGGTGTATGTGGCTACTAACCGTTGTAGTCTCGTTTCCTGCTACTGCATTGGGCTGGTTAACTAACAACTGAGCTCCTGTGCAGGGAGGCGGGGTTATAGAGGAGGCGGCGCTATGCATTCTGGGAACAGTCAAAGCTTGTCATCCTGTTGGTGCCTCGGATCAAGGCCCTCATTCCGAGTTGTTCGCTCGCAAGCTGCTTTTAGCAGCATTGCACACGCTAAGCCGCCGCCTACTGGGAGTGAATCTTAGCTTAGCAAAATTGTGAACGAAAGATTCTCTAAATTGCGAATAGAAATTTTTTGCAGTTTCTGAGTAGCTCGATACTTACTCTGCCACTGCGATCAGTTCAGTCAGTTTCGTTCCTGGTTTGACGTCACAAACACACCCAGCGTTCGGCCAGACACTCCCCCGTTTCTCCAGCCACTCCCGCGTTTTTCCCAGAAACGGCAGCGTTTTTTCACACACACCTATAAAACGGCCAGTTTCCGCCCAGAAACACCCACTTCCTGTCAATCACACTACGATCACCAGAACGAAGAAAAAACCTCGTAATGCCGTGAGTAAAATACCAAACTTCTTAGCAAATTTACTTGGCGCAGTCGCAGTGTGAACATTGCGCATGCGCAATTAGCGGAAAATCGCTGCGATGCGAAGAAATTACCGAGCGAACAACTCAGAATGAGGGCCCAAGATCCTACTCTACACCCCTATGTCTATCCTTGTGGAGCCCAGTGTACCTCGCAGAAAGAGTTTTAACAAAGGTAAGTTCTTACCATAAAACTCGTTTTTACTCACGGCAGCGAACAATATTTTAAAGTTGTCAAGGCACAGCATCAGTTCCCCACAGACAAAAAACAAAACCAAAAACACACATTGGCCCTCATAGTAAAAAAAAAATCCACATATACATTGGCCTACACAGAAAAAACAATCACATTGCTCCCCACATAAATCCTATTGCTCCCCACATGAATTCTTCACATTGTTCCCCCCATAAATCCTTATTCTCCCCACATAAATCCTATTGTTACCCACAGGAGAAATAAAATAACAAATATTAGCCCCTACCGGTCAGCTGTCCTCCTCCCTGTCCCTTAGTGGCGGGGGTTGTTCATAGTGGAGTGCTGCGAATACTGAGCAGCGGGCAGTCAGGCAGGTGTGGATGTGGGTGGGCAAGGAAAGCTGTGTATGCAGGCAGGAACTGGAAGATGTGTGTGCAGGTGGGTGAGCTGGCTGGGTGGTGATACACGGCGGCCATGACCTATGATATCACACTGCCGTATCTTTAAGGCATAGGTCACGGTCGGAGCATGACTGATCATCTAAGAAGAGTCCGGGCCAACTGTTCACTCTAAAGGTACAGGAAGCTGCTCTGGCTCCGCGGCACACCTTGCAACTGGTCGCGGCACACTGGTTGAAAAAGCCTGCTCTAGACGCTGAGCAGGCATATTTAGCAGCCTGCTGTGTCATACTCACAGCCTCCTGAGGAGAATGCAGAGTCTCCCCTCCAGTATCCCTCATAGCTTAGATAATTCTCACCTAGAAATGCTACCATTGCTTTTTCCTGCTGTTGGAGCTGAGGAGGGGGCAGGGCTTGATGACTGAAATCCTTATGGTTTTTTCCCCAATATTAATATTTTACTCTTAAAGCAAATATGCTTATTTAATCAGTTAATAACTAATTACATATAGTTTAAACCATTGATAACTCTCTTGCAAGGTTTTACCCAGTAAACATTCCTGTGCAAATACTGCAAGGACAATTATATTCATACATTCAGGCCCAAAAAAGATAATATGCATGACTTAACATTTTCCTTTACAGTATACAAAAAATTCTTTACATATGCTATATACTGTGGTATTTAAACATGCATAAAAAAAAACAGTACAATATGTGTGAATATATAGGGGTGTATGTGTGTATGTATGTGTATATATATACACACACACACACACACAAACACACTACTGTGCAGAAGTTTTAGGCAAGTGTTGACAAACTGCTGCAAAACAAAAATGCTTTCCAACCTAGATGTGTTAATTATTTTTAGCAATTAACAAAATGCAAAGTGAATGAACAGAAGAGATATCTAAAATCAATATTTGGTATGACCACCCTTTGCCAGCAAAACAACATCAATTCTTCTAGGTACAATTGCACATCATTTTTGAAGGAACTTGACAGGGAGGTTGTTCCAAACATCCTGGAGAACTAACACCGATCTTCTGTGGCTGTACAGTAGGCTTGCTCAAATCCTTCTGTCTCTTCATGTAATCCCAGACAGACTTAAGGGGGGTACACACGGAGAGATCCGTGCTTAAAATCTAAGCAATCTTGCTAGATTGCTTAGATTTTAAGCACGGATCTGCCGTGTGTATGCCCCCCAGCGATAGCGATGCGCGGCCCCGCACATCGCTATCGCCGGTGCTAGATTGAGCCTGCATGCAGGCTCAATCTAGCGGGTCGCTCACTTCACCGTTGTGTGAAGTGAGCGGCCCCCCGTCGGCTTTCCCCCTCGCTCAGCACATCGCGCTGTGCTGAGCGGGGTGAGAGATGTGTGCTGAGCGGTCTGTGTTAAGATCGCTCAGCACACATCTCTCCCGTGAGTACCCCCCTTTAAAGATGTTGAGATCAGGGCTCTGTGGGGGCCATAACACTTCCAGAACTTTTTGTTCTTCTTTATGCTGAAGATAGTTCATAATGACATTGGCTGTATGTTTGGGGTTGTTGCCCTGCTGCATAATAAATTTGGAGACAGACGCCTTCCTGCAGGTATTGCATAATCGATAAGTACCTGCCTGTATTTCTCCACATTGAAGCACAAAAAAACGGCCAATGTTGAGGACCGTAGACGCAGTGGTCGGCCAAGGAAACTTAAGGGGGTTATTTTGGTTTGCTAGCAAACCAGAAAAAACACATTAATGGGCAAAACCATGTTGCATTGCAGGTGGGGCAGCTGTACTGTAACATGTACAGCGAGATTTAGATTTGGGTGGGTTATATTGTTTCTGTGCATGGTAAATACTGGCTGCTTTATTTTTACAAAGCAATTTAGATTTCAGTTTGAACACACCCCACCCAAATCTAATTCTCTCTGCACATGTTACATCTGCCCCACCTGCAGTGCACATAGGTGGTCATTCCGAGTTGATCATTAGCTGCATTTGTTCACAGCGCAGCGATCAGGCTAAAAAACGGCAGTTCAGCGCATGCGGCGCAATGCGCACGCGCGACGTACGGGCACTTCGAACAATGCAGATTTGCACAGGGTCTAACGATGCATTTCAGTCGCACTAGTTGCCGCAGAGTGATTGACATGAAGTGGGCGTTTCTGGGTGGCAACTGACCGTTTTCAGGGAGTGTTCGGAAAAACGCAGGCGTTCCAGGGAAAACGCAGGCGTGGCTGGGCGAACGCTGGGTGGGTGTGTGACATCAAATCCAGAACTGAATAGTCGTAAGTGATCGCAAGCGCTGAGTAGGTTTTGAGCTACTCTGAAACGACACAAAAAATGTTTGCAGGCGCTCTGCGATAAAATCGTTCGCACTTCTGCTAAGCTAAAATACACTCCCAGTGGGTGGCGGCATAGCGTTTGCACGGCTGCTAAAAATTGCTAGCGAGCGATCAACTAGGAATGACCACCATGTTTTTGCCCAACTGCTGACAAATTTACTGCTGCAATCAACTCTGAATTAGGCCCAATGTGGAAACAAGGCCAAGCAACTCAACTATGCACGAACACATAGGAACTGGGTGCAGAAAAATAGCAGCAAGTGCTCTGGACTGATGAGTCAAAATGGTAAATATTTGGCGCTGTAATAGAATCCAGCATCCCTTGCATGATGATTCATCTGCCTCATAGTCTGTAAAACAATCACACCCTATCCTCAGTTTAATGCAAATCCTATACATTTGGGTCCTACAATACAAAGGCATAGTATGCGTACCTTCTTTATATCCAAACGTATCCATTTAGCTACCACATACAACATACAGATAAACTGGTGATAGGGATGTGTCCTCAAACATCTAACCCACTATCCCGTTCCTGTTGCCACAGTGACCAAATCCACCAGGAGAACTTGCCAGCCCCAGATCACGGTTAACTGGATCAAGTATTCCACTTGTGCAGGCCGGTACGTCTTGCTCTGGTTTCCGGTTATGGGTAGAAGGTGCTATACATGGACTGTAAATCCTGCATCCTCAATTACTGATAACATCCATGAGAGGAGCCTTTATTCGTCCTCCCCTTCTGTTCAAAGAGACCGTACTGCCTGAATCACCTACATCCAACTCAGATCCACAATCTGCACCGAGCGCGACACATCTATCCTCAATATGCCACGCAATGCAATATGCCTGCTGCGTGTGAGCCGACAAGTCCCGTGCAACTCTGCTGGAGTCTTTTTTTTTTTTTTTTTTTTTTTGCCAAAAATGCATCTTCGTTGCATTGCGATGCACCAGGAGAGTGTGCTGAATTATTTGATATATGACACTTGCTGTATATGGAGCACCATTTTTTTTAAAATAAGATGCCCAAAGCTAAACAGTCTCATGGGACCTGGTGCACTGAGAGGGGCTCTGCAGCAGTGATTTATGAGGACACATCTGTAATCTATACATATACATATACCTTAACATCCATAATACAAGGAAACTGTAAAGCACAATATATATGCTTAGAGCAAGTGTAAGAGGAGGGATTGAAGCTGCATGACAACATTTTGGTTTTACTGCAGCCAGTTTGCAAAGTTAACTTCAGATCTCCATTATCCGAACAGTTTAACACCAGTTCACTTTAACTAAAATCGATTAATAGTAACCCTTCATAACATAGATGCAAACACAGTGTACTTTCTCAATATAATCTTAATTGTAATATGGTATTCATTTAAAGATTGTTATTTAAATTTGTAATTTACCTTTATTTAACAATAAATATGGAGTTATGAATAATGGATTTTATTTTATTTTTTAATATCTGTGACTAACCTTTTCAATAATTTGTGTTTCTCATACAGCCATTAGGGGACACTGGGAGACTTCAATTACATTGGGAGCTGGCACTTTAAATAAATCAAGAAGTGTAAGGCTCCTCTACCTCTATCCCCCATCATCCCCCAGTTTATAATTTGTGCCAAGGAAGCCGGTCACGCTGGCTGAGCTCCAGCTTAGCTTACTTTTATTTTACTGTTCTTTATTCAAACTAACTGCAGTTAGCCTTAGGAGACCCTTTGCCACTTATTCAGAGAAGTGGGGTCCAGGTTCCGTCAGCTCCTGCAGTGAACAAGCTGCAGCAGAGAAACAGCATTATCAGAGAAGCACTGTCTCCACCAAGCGGCTGCATTCCTCCTGAAGCTCCGGAAAGGGTGTCTGTGCCACCTGATTCGCCGGAAACCAGGGACGTGCAGGCAGGGGAGGCAGAGCCTCACCTGTCATGCTCCCTGTCATACTTCACAGTTTTGACTATAAAAATTATTGTAAATAACACAAAGAAGATGCTTATAACTTCTAAGCATAATCGTTGTATTGCAAGCATTTTATAGATAAAACTGGCCAGAGTTGCAGGGCTCTGGAAATTGCAGGGAAAGACAGATGAGGCTGCGGGAGCCGAGCCTCATCTCACACACTGCCAGAGCCTGCCTGTACAGCAGGGCGGGGCTACACAGCAGCCAATCATGCTGCTTAGACAAGAGAAATGGGAGGCATGCCTCAGTGTGGGGGCGTACTTGTGCTCTGATGGACAGCTCGGATTGGTCATTTGACCAATCCAGGGAGTGCAGGAAGACCGACACTGGAGCTGAGCAGCTTGACAGGGGAGGAGGGAGATGGGGATCTGAAGTGCCACCCGTGCACAGTGACTGGGGTGAGTAGCAGCCTGAACCTGGATTCTGTGTGTGTGTCATCTGTAGTGAGTGCAGGGACAGGACTGTATGTGTGTGTCATCTGTAGTGAGTGCAGGGACAGGACTGTATGTGTGTGTCATCTGCAGTGAGTGTGGGGACAGGACTGTGTGTGTGTGTGTGTGTGTGTGTGTGTGTGTGTGTGTGTGTGAATCATCTGTAGTGAGTGCAGGGACAGGAGTGTGTGTGTGTCATCTGTAGTGAGTGTGGGGACAGGTGTGTGTGTGTGTGTGTGTGTGTGTGTGTGTGTGTGTGTGTGTGTGTGAATCATCTGTAGTGAGTGCAGGGACAGGATTGTGTGTGTGTGTCATCTGTAGTGAGTGTGGGGACAGGACTGTGTGTGTGTGTGTCATCTGTAGTGAGTGTGGGGACAGGTGTGTGTGTGTGTGTGTGTGTGTGTGTGTGTGTGTGTGTGTGTGAATCATCTGTAGTGAGTGCAGGGACAGGATTGTATGTGTGTGTGTGTGTGTGTGTGTGTGTGTCATCTGTAGTGAGTGTGGGGACAGGACTGTGTGTGTGTGTGTGTGTGTGTGTGAATCATCATCTGTAGTGAGTGCAGGGACAGGATTGTGTGTGTGTGTGTCATCTGTAGTGAGTGTGGGGACAGGACTGTGTGTGTGTGTGTCATCTGTAGTGAGTGTGGGGACAGGTGTGTGTGTGTGAATCATCTGTAGTGAGTGCAGGGACAGGATTGTATGTGTGTGTGTGTGTGTGTGTGTGTGTGTGTGTGTGTGTGTGTGTCATCTGTAGTGAGTGTGGGGACAGGACTCTGTGTGTGTGTGTGTGTGTGTGTGTGTGTGTGAATCATCTGTAGTGAGTGCAGGGACAGGATTGTATGTGTGTGTGTGTGTGTGTGTGTGTGTGTGTGTGTGTGTGTGTGTGTCATCTGTAGTGAGTGTAGGGACAGGACTGTGTGTGTGTGTGTGTGTGTGTATCATCTGTAGTGAGTGTGGGGACAGGATTGCATGTGTGTGTCATCTGTAGTGAGTGTGAGGACAGTATTTGTGTGTGTGGCATCTGTAGTGAGTGTGAGGACAGTATTTGTGTGTGTGGCATCTGTAGTGAGTGTTGGCACAGGACTCTGTGTGTGTGTAGGGGCAATGACAGCTTTGCTGGGCCCCAGCAATGAGTGGGGGTATGGCCAATGAAAGGGCATTGCCAGAGCACTATTGAAAATCTAAAAAAAACCCTGACAAGCGCCGCGAAGCATGTGTGCATCACACAGTGGGGGAACTGCTGTCAGAACTGGTGGGTGGCAGCGCAAGGGAGGGCGCAATCGCTTCCTATCATCACAGTAGAGTGAGGACTGGCCACCGCTGAGCTGCTTGTCACCCCAGCACACACCAGCATCTGCTGGACTGGGAGAGAGGCTTCTGCAGCTGCAGCCAGTCCTCTCTCGCCACCCAACATGCAGCTGTCAGCAACAAGGAAGGGGGAGGGCAGCGGGACCAGGGCCCCCTCCAGGCCCCTCCAATGTGCCCGGGCCAGGTAGAGTACCCTCCACCCCCTCTCGACGCCACTGTGTGTGTGTTTGCGGCATCTGTAGTGTGTGTGTGTGTTACATTGAATAGGGGGTCACAGACTCCCAGCACCCAGATGTGTGCCTCCCCAGCCTCTAACCTCACCGCACGTCACTGCCGGACACTACCTTGTTTGGTAGAAAACAGCGATCATCGGTCACTTATACCTTCTCAAAGAAACTTGATGATCAACTATCCGAGGCTTGAAAGAACCCAGACAAGCGTTTTCAAATGCCAAAGAGGTTTCTAACAAATTACCCTTTTCTCTATCGTCCTAAGTGGATGCTGGGGTTCCTGAAAGGACCATGGGGGGATAGCGGCTCCGCAGGAGACAGGGCACAAAAGTAAAGCTTTTACAGGTCAGGTGGTGTGTACTGGCTCCTCCCCCTATGACCCTCCTCCAGACTCCAGTTAGATTTTTGTGCCCGGCCGAGAAGGGTGCAATTCTAGGTGGCTCTCATAAAGAGCTGCTTAGAGAGTTTAGCTTAGGTTTTTTATTTTACAGTGATTCCTGCTGGCAACAGGATCACTGCAACGAGGGACAGAGGGGAGAAGAAGTGAACTCACCTGCGTGCAGGATGGATTGGCTTCTTGGCTACTGGACATGAAGCTCCAGAGGGACGATCACAGGTACAGCCTGGATGGTCACCGGAGCCACGCCGCCGGCCCCCTCACAGATGCTGAAGCAAGAAGAGGTCCAGAATCGGCGGCTGAAGACTCCTGCAGTCTTCTTAAGGTAGCGCACAGCACTGCAGCTGTGCGCCATTTTCCTCTCAGCACACTTCACACGGCAGTCACTGAGGGTGCAGGGCGCTGGGGGGGGGCGCCCTGGGAGGCAAATGAAAACCTTTAAAAAGGCTAAAAATACCTCACATATAGCCCCAGAGGCTATATGGAGATATTTACCCCTGCCTAAATGTACTAAATAGCGGGAGACGAGCCCGCCGAAAAAGGGGCGGGGCCTATCTCCTCAGCACACGGCGCCATTTTCTGTCACAGCTCCGCTGGTCAGGAAGGCTCCCAGGTCTCTCCCCTGCACTGCACTACAGAAACAGGGTATAACAGAGAGGGGGGGCAAAATAAATGGCAATATATTAATATAAAAGCAGCTATAAGGGAGCACTTAATCATAAGGCTATCCCTGTCATATATAGCGCTTTTTGGTGTGTGCTGGCAGACTCTCCCTCTGTCTCCCCAAAGGGCTAGTGGGTCCTGTCTTCGTATAGAGCATTCCCTGTGTGTCTGCTGTGTGTCGGTACGTGTGTGTCGACATGTATGAGGACGTTATTGGTGTGGAGGCGGAGCAATTGCCAAATATGAGGATGTCACCTCCTAGGGGGTCGACACCAGAATGGATGCCTTTATTTGTGGAATTACGGGATAGCGTCAACTCGATTAAGCAGTCGTTTGCCGACATGAGGCGGCCGGACACTCAATTAGTGCCTGTCCAGGCGCCTCAAATACCGTCAGGGGCTGTAAAACGCCCCTTGCCTCAGTCGGTCGACACAGACCCAGACACAGGCACTGATTCCGGTGGTGAAGGTGACGAATTAACCGTATTTTCCAGTAGGGCCACACGTTATATGATTTTGGCAATAAAGGAGATGTTACATTTAGCTGATACTACAGGTACCACTAAACAGGGTATTATGTGGGGTGTGAAAAAACTACCAGTAGTTTTTACCGAATCAGAAGAATTAAATGACGTGTGTGATGAAGCGTGGGGTGCCCCGATAAAAAAAAAAAAAAAAAAAAAACTGCTAATTTCAAAGAAGTTATTGGCTTTATACCCTTTCCCGCCAGAGGTTAGGGAGCGCTGGGAAACACCTCCTAGGGTGGACAAAGCGCTAACACGCTTATCAAAACAAGTGGCGTTACCCTCTCCTGAGACGGCCGCACTTAAAGATCCATCAGATATGAGGATGGAAAATATCCAAAAAGGTATATACACACATGCAGGTGTTATACTACGACCAGATATTGCGACTGCCTGGATGTGCAGTGCTGGGGTAGTTTGGTCAGAGTCCCTGATCGAAAATATTGATACCCTGGACAGGGACAATATTTTACTGTCGTTAGAACAAATAAAGGATGCATTTCTTTATATGCGTGATGCACAGAGGGATATCTGCACACTGGCATCACGGGTAAGTGCTATGTCCATTTCGGCCAGAAGAGCTTTATGGACACGACAGTGGACAGGCGATGCGTAGAGGAGTTATTTGGGGTCGGTCTATCGGATTTGGTGGCCACGGCTACGGCCGGGAAATCCACCTTTCTACCTCAAGTCACTCCCCAACAGAAAAAGGCACCGACCTTTCAACCGCAGCCCTTTCGTTTCTTTAAAAATAAGAGAGCAAAGGGCTATTCATATCTGCCACGAGGCAGAGGACGAGGGAAGAGACAGCAACAGGCAGCTCCTTCCCAGGAACAGAAGCCCTCCCCGGCTTCTACAAAAGCCTCAGCATGACGCTGGGGCTTCGCAAGCGGACTCGGGGGCGGTAGGCGGTCGTCTCAAGAATTACAGCGCGCAGTGGGCTCACTCGCAGGTAAATCCCTGGATCCTGCAGATAATATCTCAGGGGTACAGGTTGAAATTAGAGACAGAGCCACCTCGCCGTTTCCTGAAGTCTGCTTTACCAACGTCCCCCTCAGAAAGGGAGACGGTTTTGGAAGCCATTCACAAGCTGTATTCTCAGCAGGTGATAGTCAAGGTACCTCTTCTACAACAAGGGAAGGGGTATTATTCCACTCTTTTTGTGGTACCGAAGCCGGATGGCTCGGTAAGGCCTATTCTAAATCTGAAGTCCTTGAACCTGTACATAAAGAAGTTCAAGTTCAAGATGGAGTCACTCAGAGCAGTGATAGCGAACCTGGAAGAAGGGGACTTTATGGTATCCTTGGACATCAAGGATGCGTATCTCCACGTTCCAATTACCCCTCACACCAGGGGTACCTCAGGTTCGTTGTACAAAACTGTCACTATCAGTTTCAGACGCTGCCGTTTGGTTTGTCCACGGCATCTCGGGTCTTTACAAAGGTAATGGCCGAGATAATATTTCTTCTTCGAAGAAAAGGCGTATTAATTATCCCATACTTGGACGATCTCCTAATAAGGGCAAGGTCCAGAGAACAGCTAGAGATGGGTTTAGCACTATCTCAAGAGGTGCTAAAGCAGCACGGATGGATTCTGAATATTCCAAAATCCCAATTAATGCCGACAACTCGTCTGCTGTTCCTGGGGATGATTCTGGACACAGTTCAGAAAAAGGTTTTTCTTCCCGAAGAAAAAGCCAAGGAGTTATCTGACCTGGTCAGGAACCTCCTAAAACCAGGAAAGGTGTCTGTACATCAATGCACAAGAGTCCTGGGAAAAAATGGTAGCTTCTTACGAAGCAATCCCTTTCGGCAGATTCCATGCAAAGGGATCTGTTGGACAAATGGTCAGGGTCGCATCTTCAGATGCACCTGCGGATAACCCTGTCGCCGAGGACAAGGGTATCCCTTCTGTGGTGGTTGCAGGAGGCTCATCTATTGGAGGGCCGCAGATTCGGCATGCAGGATTGGATCCTGGTGACCACGGATGCCAGCCTGAGAGGCTGGGGAGCAGTCACACAGGGAAGAAATTTCCAGGGAGTGTGGTCGAGCCTGAAAAAGTCTCTTCACATAAGCATTCTGGAACTAAGAGCAATCTACAATGCTCTAAGCCAGGCGAAACCTCTGCTTCAAGGAAGACCGGTGTTGATCCAGTCGGACAACATCACGGCAGTCGCCCATGTAAACAGACAGGGCGGCACAAGAAGCAGGAGGGCAATGGCAGAAGCTGCCAGGATCCTTCGCTGGGCGGAGAATCACGTGATAGCACTGTCAGCAGTATTCATCCCGGGCGTGGACAACTGGGAAGCAGACTTCCTCAGCAGACACGACCTTCACCCGGGAGAGTGGGGACTTCATCCAGAAGTTTTCCACATGCTATTAAACCGTTGGGTAAAACCAATGGTGGACATGATGGCGTCTCGCCTCAACAAGACACTGGACAGGTATTGCGCCAGGTCAAGAGATCCGCAGGCAATAGCTGTGGACGCGCTGGTAACACATTGGGTGTACCAGTCGGTATAGGTGTTTCCTCCTCTGCCTCTCATAACAAAGAGGAGTAAGACTAGTGGCTCCGGATTGGCCAAGAAGGACTTGGTACCCGGAACTTCAAGAGATGGTCACGGACGATCCGTGGCCTCTACTTCTGAGAAGGGACCTGCTTCAGCAGGGTCCTTGTCTTTTTCAAGACTTACCGCGGCTGCGTTTGACGGCATGGCGTTTGAATGCCAGATCCTAAAAGGAAAAGGCATTCCAGAAGAAGTCATTCCTACCTTGATAAAGGCAAGGAAGGAAGTCACCGCGAAGCATTATCGCCGTATTTGGCGAAAATATGTTGCGTGGTGCGAGCAGCGGAGTGCTCCGATGGAGGAATTTCAACTGGGTCGTTTTCCTACATTTCCTGCAATCAGGATTGTCTATGGGTCTCAAATTGGGATCTATTAAGGTTCAAATTTCGGCCCTATCAATATTCTTCCAAAAAGAATTGGCCTCAGTCCCTGAGGTCCAGATTTTTATCAAAGGAGTACTGCATATACAGCCTCCTGTGGTGCCTAAGGTGGCACCGTGGGATCTAAATGTAGTTTTAGATTTCCTCAAATCCAATTGGTTTGAACCACTAAAGAATGTGGATTTGAAATATCTCACATGGAAAGTGACTATGTTACTGGCCCTGGCTTCGGCCGGGAGAGTATCTGAACTGGCGGCTTTGTCTTATAAAAGCCCTTATTTAATTTTCCATTCGACATAGGGCAGAGCTGCGGACGCGTCCGCATTTTCTCCCTAAGGTGGTATCAGCGTTTCACCTGAACCAGCCTCTTGTAGTGCCTGCGGCTACAGACGACTTGAAGGACTCCAAGTTGTTGGACGTTGTCAGAGCCTTAAAAATATACATTTAAAGGACGGCTGGAGTCAGAAAATCTGACTCGCTGTTTATACTGTATGCACCCAACAAGTTGGGTGCACCTGCTTCTAAGCAGTCGATTGCTCGTTGGATTTGTAACAAAATTCAACTTGTACATTCTGTGGCAGGCCTGCCACAGCCTAAATCTGTTAAGGCCCATTCCGCAAGGAAGGTGGGCTCATCTTGGGCGGCTGCCCGAGGGGTCTCGGCATTACAACTCTGCCGAGCAGCTACGTGGTCAGGGGAGAACACGTTTGTAAATTTTTACAAATTTGATACCCTGGCAAAGGAGGACCTGGAGTTCTCTCATTCGGTGCTGCAGAGTCATCCGCACTCTCCCGCCCGTTTGGGAGCTTTGGTATAATCCCCATGGTCCTTTCAGGAACCCCAGCATCCACTTAGGACGATAGAGAAAATAAGAATTTACTTACCGATAATTCTATTTCTCGGAGTCCGTAGTGGATGCTGGGCGCCCATCCCAAGTGCGGATTATCTGCAATACTTGTACATAGTTATTGTTAACTAATTCGGGTTATTGTTTAGGAAGCCATCTTTCAGAGGCTCCTCTGTTATCATACTGTTAACTGGGTTTAGATCACAAGTTGTACGGTGTGATTGGTGTGGCTGGTATGAGTCTTACCCGGGATTCAAAATCCTCCCTTATTGTGTACGCTCGTCCGGGCACAGTACCTAACTGGAGTCTGGAGGAGGGTCATAGGGGGAGGAGCCAGTACACACCACCTGACCTGTAAAAGCTTTACTTTTGTGCCCTGTCTCCTGCGGAGCCGCTATCCCCCCATGGTCCTTTCAGGAACCCCAGCATCCACTACGGACTCCGAGAAATAGAATTATCGGTAAGTAAATTCTTATTTTCCAGCTTCTATTACAGATAAATGGGAAAAGTTCCATCTCAGGTGGATGCCTTTCTCTCCAGGCTGTAAAAAAAGACAGCATTGCCGGTTCCAGGCGCAACTTCTTTAATGGACACATCTGACCGGAAATTAGATACTATGTTAAAATCCATTATTACGGCGGCAGGTGTTTCACTTAGACCTACTTTGGTTAGTTCCTGGGTTAACAAGGCAGTGGAACACTGGGCCACTAAGTAGATCAAGGACTTACAAGACAGAGTTCCAGTTGAGGGTGTAATCATTCTAGTGGAACAAATTAAGGAATTGGCTATGTATTTAGGAGAAGCCACTAGAGATATTGTTCAGGTCAATACAAGAATCTCATCATCAGCTATTGCGACCAGGAGAGTGCTTTGGCTACGTTCATGGCAGGTGGACATAGAGACTAAAAGGATGGCCGAGGCAATTCCGATTACAGGTGATAATCTTTTTGGAAAATAATTGGATACGTTAATTCTCAAGCCACGGGTGGAAAATTTACTTTTCTGGCAACACTTACACCGCCGACAAAACATTACTATACTGGAACATCCTTTTGTTCCTTTCGTATGGCGCAGGCCTTTTGAGGAAGAGGTACACCTCCACGAGGTAGAGGCCAAGGCAGTCAGTAGTTGCTCGTTGCCAAGACCCAAAACCTGCAGAAAAGACCGTGGCATGACAGTCTCCCTTCCCACCGAGGCTCAGTGGTGGGAATGCTTCTTAAAAATTTTCAAACTGCCTGGTTTCTCATATCCGAGGATGCATGCATTACAAATGTCATATCCAAGGGGTACAAACTACATTTCGACGTTTTACCACCCGGAATTTTTTCACGACAGGTCTTCCCATTCTACCGGACAAACGTTTAGCTCTTCAGGGAGCAATACAAGCCTTGGTGGATTCAGCAGTGCTGATGCCTGTCCCACCTCACCAACAAAAAAAGGGTTCCTATTCCAATCTTTTTGTAGTACCAAAACCAGATGGTATAGTAAAACCAATTTTGAACCTGAAGTCACTGAATACATTTCTTGCCTATTATCGGTTCAAAATTGAGTCAATCAACTCGGGAATTGCGAGTTTGGAACCCAAGGAGTTTCTGATATCTCTGGACATCAAAGATGCGTACTTCCATATCCTGATATGGGAACCACATCAAGCCTTTCTCAGATTTGCAATTCACCAAAATCATTTTATGTTCAGACCCTTACCTTCTGGGCTCTGCACAGCACCCAGGGTGTTTCCCAAGATCATGTCAGTGATGATTGCTCACCTCAGGTCACTGGGGGTTATTATCATCCCATACCTGGATGACCTATTACTCAAGGCTCCATCCAAACTGCTCCTCCAGGAGCATGCTCTCTTGACATAGTGTTTTAGTACACCATGGTTGTATAAGCAGCTTTCAGAAATAACATTTTCAACCATCCAGTTTCTCAGGATAATACTGGACACCAATGCACAGAGAGTCTTCCTACTGGAGGACAAGGCGCAGAGTATCCGGCGCTTAGTTCAAAAGGTTCTCAAACCACGAACAGCGTCAGTCCACTTGTGCATTCGCTTGTTGGAGAAGAAGGTAGCAGCTTTTGAGGGCCTTCAATTTGGCAGTTTTCATTCACGCCCTTTCCAGCTACACCTCTGACACCAATGGTCAGGGTCTCATCTACACCTCCAACAGCTGATCCGCTTAGCTCCTCGGACTAGAGTATCACTCCTTTGGTGGCTCCAACTGCACAATCTTACAGCGGGCAGGCGGTTCGGAATTTGGAACTGGGCGGTTCTGACAACAGATGCCAGTCTCAGACGTTGGGGTGCAGTTGTATTAGATCCACACTTCTAGGGCCGTTGGTCCCCTCAGGAATCCTTATTACCGATAAATGTGTTGGAACTGAGATCGATCTACAATGCCTTGGTGAAAAGCACCCACATTCTTCACTCCAAGGCAGTAAAGATTCAGATGGACAATGCAACAGCTGTCGCGTATGTCAACAAACAGGGAGGAACTCGCAATTGCATGGCCATGCAAGAGGCAGCACGGATTCTGCAATGGGCAGAGTACAACTAAGTCATTATCTCAGCTGTGTTCATTCCAGGAGTGGAAAATTGGGAGGCTATCTCAGTTGTCAGGAATTCCATCCGGGAAAATGGGCTCTTAACCCGGAAGTATTCAAAGGTCTAGTGCACAGGTGGAGTTATCCGCAGGTAGACCTCATGGCATCCAGGATCACTCATCAGCTTCCTCAATATGTGTCCAGAACACAAGATCCTCAGGCGGAAGAGGTGGGCGCTTTCTCAGTGCCTTGGCTGTACAACCTCTTCTACTTGTTTCCTCCATTCCCACTTCTTTTTCAGGTCCTCAAAAGAATCAAATGAGAACTAACTACAGTGATTCTGGTAGTGCCGGATTGGCCATGGAAGGCTTGGTTTTTGGACTTGCTATCTCTTCTATTGGACGATCCATGGCCTCTTCCTCTACATCCGGATCTGTTATGACAAGGACTCTTCGTTCATTCAGATTTACCACAGCTGCATTTAACGTGATGGCTGTTGATGCGGACATCCTAAAATGGAAAGGAATTCTGGAGGCCGTGATTCCCGCGATGTTACGGGCACATAAACCAGTTACATCGTCCCATTACTATCACATTTGGAGATCCTATGTGGCCTGGTGTGAACGCCGGAGTTTCCCATTTTCACTCTTTTCACCTGTCCCAGTTGTTGCTGTTTCTTCAGGCAGGGTTGGATTCCAGACTTCGTCTGGGATCTCTGAAGGTGCAGGTGTCCGCACTCTCCATCTTCTTCCAATGCCATCTGGAGCTTTTGCAGACATTCTTGCAGGGAGTCCTCAGAGTCTAGCCTCCGTTTGTGCCACCTATAGCACCTTGGGATTTGAATCTTGTGCTGGATTTCCTTCAATCTAATTGCTTTGAGCCCTTGGAGGAAGTGGATCTTAAATACCTGGGATAAAAGACAATTTTTCACCTGGCCCTGGCTTCAGCACGGAGGGTGTCAGAATTGAGTGCGTTGTCCTTAAAACCTCCGTACCTAATTTTGGTGATGATAGAGCGGAATTGAGAACGCATGCATCTTTTCTGTCAAAGGTTGTTTCAGCTTTTCATACCAATCAGCCTATTGTAATTCTGTCTTTATGGGAAGATTCTGGGATGCCTTCCACCTTAGACGTAGTTTGGGGTTTGAAGATTTATGTTACTTGAATGGCACCTTTACAGAAAAATTATACTTTATTCATGTTATACGTCGGGGATGGCCAGCTTCTACGCAGACGTAAGCTCGTTGGATTCGATTAACGATTCACCAAACTTATTTGAACACAGATCAAAGACCTCCACTGTCTATTTCGGCTCACTCCACTCGTTCCGTGGGTGCGACATGGGCTGCTAGTCATGGGGCTACCATGGCTCAACTCTGCCGGGCAGCCACTTGGTCTCGGATTCATACCTTTGTTAAGTTTTCCAAGTTTGATGGTTGCGGCTTCATCTTCTACATTTGGTTGCTTGGTTTTACAGGTTCCTCAGCGCTTTCCCGCCCAGGGGGGAAACTTTGGGACATCCCCAGTGTAATTGGAGTCTCCCAGTGTCCCCTAGTGGCTGTATGAGAAAAGGGGATTTTGGTACTTATCTATAAATCCTTTTCTCGGAGGCCACAGGGGACACTGGACACCCACCCAGTGCTGTTCTCTTGCCTTGGTTGTTGTTCAGGTTGTTTCTTACTAATTCTTCTGTTTTGTTCTCCCCTCGTTCTAGTTCTGTCTATTGGGTCCCGTCTCCTTTCGATTGATTTTTTACTGAGGGATGATGGGAGTTAGAGAGGAAGAAGCCTGTTACACTATTTAAAGTGCCAAGCTCCCTATAGCCACCCTCTATATCCCCAGTGTAATTGGATTCTCCCAGTGTCCCCTGTGGCCTCCGAGAAAAGGATTTATCGGAAAGTACCAAAGTCTCCTTTTTTTCAAAAATTCCACATGCTGAAAAAAATGTGTCATTAGTACTATAAGTTCTTTATGGGGAACAAAATGTCCATAAGGTATTTTCTTTATACATCTAGCTTGATTGTAACTGGAAAAATCCAAGTGGTGTTGACCACTGAAGTGTGTTTTAGTCATAAGTGAGTTTTCAAAAATGTTTAATATTCAGAACCAAAAAAGTTATATTAGTCTTTAAAAATTATGTAAATTTAGCATTATGGCCCATATATCCCAAATCTCTTGTAAATCCTAACAAAACAATTATGATTTCCTTCCCAGATCAGTACAATGTAATAAATGTATCTAATTTAGTCAAGGAGGCAATACAACACCCATTATCTTCGGTTGTTTCCACCAACCATATAAAGCTTAGCAAAACAAGGAGCGGATTATATGGCCATGGCCGTGTATAGACCTTCAGTTAACAGGTAACCTGAAACAAATAAATAAATAAATAAAAATAATACATTTAAAAATATATATATATACATAATAATAACAATGTTTCAGTAGTCCCATCAAATAAACACATCTGAGAATGTGCTATTCATATTTTCAGGTTACATTTTGCCATATAAACCCATCGAGAGTGAATTAGTCTTTTTTCCTACATGCGGTAGGTACACATATATATATATATAGGTGCATATTTATGTATATACATATATGTATATACGATATTCCTATTTCATTTTAGCAGTTTTTCTTGAATAGAATATTTTCTTGTCCCCAAACAAGTTACCCCTGATGAAGTCGATAAGACGAAACGCGTTGGGTCTGTCAGTCAGAAAATCGCACCCTAGTTTGTGAAGATACTCCCTTCGAGCTCGCACCTTGAAAAAGGTGAGGGAGTATCTAGAATCCATCTTACAAACATGTTGGTCGTGACTGTGTTTTATTGATATAATTTTATATTGTGTATAAAAATCATATGTTATTAAAATAACTTTTTATTAATTGGCCTGTTGGCCTCTTGTTTTGGGTGACTTTCTGGTGAGGGGTGTCTGTTACAGGTCCCCAGAATTAAACATCTTCCAGTCCACATTTTCTGATGAAATAAACGCTGGAAGAATTATATAATTACATTACATCACTAGCGCACTTGGGAATCTGTGTTTTTCTATATATATATATATATATTCAATCCGTTTCATGGCCAATACCATAGCATTTCAGGGTTGCATCTGTTGTCTGGGAGGGAATAGCATTTCATTTCCCACTTGCTAGCAGAAGGATAAGTGCAGTTATATGTAACACTGACAATTTACTGTAAATCATACTGAGCACAATATGAACATAGGTTATTTATTAAAGCACACCAACTTCGGGGTATACGTAGAAGCAGGGCTTAAAGTGGTCCTGGAGAGGTGGGGGAACTCACCTCCCCCACGACCCCGTGCGCCGAAGGCGCGCGCACCGCAGAACGGGGTGTGACCTTACAAGGAAGGGGCGTGGCCACACAAGTTGTAGTTGGAAAAAAGCGCAGGAGGTGAGTACCCGGGTGGCATGGGGGTTGCCTGGGGTGCACTGTGACTCACAATGCACCCCAGGCAACCCCCATACCACCCGGGTACTCACCTCCTGCGCTTTTTTCCAACTGCAACTTTTGTGTGGCGACACCCCTTCATTGTAAGGTCACACCCCTTTCTGACACATGAAACATTATGCACATTAAAGTCTTCACAGTCAGTGGCAGGTGCACTCATACCTTTTTCAGAGGCACTGCCCTAATAGACTGAAGCTGCAGGACACGGACTCCATCCCCGATTAGCAGCTGCTAGGTGGTCACCTCTGATAAGCAGCAGCAGACAGCAGCATCAATCTTGTCACAAATCCTGCTGGCCGCCTCCGCCGCCTCCTTCACACCTGACGGCAGTGGTGTGTAACGTCACACAGCAGAGGACGTGCCGCCGCGCTGGAAAATTGTGCCACCATGTAATACATTAGTATTCCCACGCCTTGGCTGCCCCTGGCAGGAGAGGGGTGGAGGTGGGAGATGCGGTGTTAGTAGCGGTTGGGGGAGGAGATGCGGGGCTGCACTTTGATTGTGCGCCATTCACGGCTCCCAGACCGCCAGCTAATGAGAAGCTGACACTTGGCAGCTTCTCATTGGCTGGTGGTCCGCGAGCCGTGATTGGCTCACGGACGATTTTAAAAATGCCGCCCCTTCTTTTGATTGGTGCAGCAGCCGGTCCGCGAGCCAGGATTGGCTGGCGGCCGCTGCCACCTTTACAATGCAGTGGGGACCTGATGCTGTGGCCGGACGGAGGCGGAACTGGTTCCGCCTGCAATTAGAGGTGACGGAACGCAGTTCCGCCCCGTTCCGGCCCACTTTAACCACTGCGTAGAAGCCATAGATTGTTCTGGCTGCAGGATTTAAAATGGCAATAATGTCAAATACAAAACACACTTGGCTCATATAGGAATCCATAGAACCCAAAATTATACAATAGGCTCCAACTCCTATACCCAGAAGCAGTTTTCTCTTAAGCATTAGTGAGGTCCAGCACTGCCCAGACTAAACAGGGGTCCACCTCTTCATATCTGCAGCAACAGCTTTTGTAAAGATGTTACATTGCCTCCTCTGTGAGCACGCAACCCAATAGCAAGGCAACAGGATATTTGGAACAGCTGACCGGATGGTGCTGACCAGAGCCCTACCTGGCCTGTAGGTCTGTCAAGAACAAGGTGTTTATATATATTCATTCAGCACTGCCTGCAAATGCAGCTAGATGTCATGAAACATGATGCATTTTTTTTGTAAACATTTTTATTGATTTCAATGGTACAGCAAGTTAATGTCTGAAACAGTTTGATCATTAAATTACAAGATAACATTTAATATTATCCTGTGCACAATGAATGGTCTGGGCTTCACACAGGTCATTCCCTCTGCCACACATAAAAGTGGTCACACTCTGGACCTTGTCTTTCAGATTGGATTAGAAGTCACTGACCTAAAAATAAACCCAGTCATCTGGTCAGACCACTACTCCCTCTGGTTCTCAGTTGCAACCCCTCAATTAAGATCTCTGCCCGTGGAGTTGACCAGGTATCGTCCAAGGAGGGGTATGACTCCCCAGGCTCTTGCAGCAAATCTGGATCTCTCTGCTATACTGGGTGCCTGTGAAGATCCCTGTTCCCTAGTCCGTTATTATAATAGGGATGTTATGGCTGCAATTGATATTATCACCCCTGTGCGTATAAGACCTCGCAAACCACAACGTCAAGCTCCATGGTTCGAGAACAGTGTTAGTGAGCTCAAGAAAAGGGGGCGTAGACTGGAAAGACGATGGAGGAAGACTAACCTAGTGGATGACAAAATAAAACTAATAAAGCATAACGTAGAATATCAATCGACAATCACTCGTAAGAAAGCACAGTTCCTGTCAAATGAGATCACAGCAGCAAACAATAGGCCAGCTCAACTTTTCCGCACAGTGGAGATGCTTTGCAAGCCAGCATGCCTGCAGACTGATGAGACCCTCTCCCAGGCAAGATGCAACGAGTTTGCAAACTTCTTTGCAGATAAAATATCCACCATCCGGGCTGGAATCTCCACAGTGCCATCAAAGGAGTGCCAAACTACAAAGCCTGCCAATATAAGCTACCTGCCTTCATGGACCAGCTTTGATCCAGTGGATGTAAAGGACACTGCTGAAATTGCTCGGATTTTGCGTCCCACCACCTGTGATCTGGACCCAGCTTCAACCAAGCTTCTAATAGGTTGTATGGATATAATTGGTCCTGTCTTTACAAAAATTGTTCAATGCTCTTTGCAGACAGGCATTTTTCCTGGACCCCTAAGGGATGCAATTGTTAGACCGCTTCTTAAAAAAACTAATTTAGATCCCGACTGCATGACCAACTACAGACCGGTATCAAACCTTCCTTTCCTAGGAAAGGTTATTGAGAAAGTCGTTGCAAATCAACTGGAAACCCGCCTGACAACCCATGATATTTATGATCCATTTCAATCAGGATTCAGGAGAAGACATAGCACTGAAACAGCCCTGGTGTGTGTGTTAAATGATCTTCTGATGGCAAAAGACAGAGGTGACTGTTCAATATTAATCCTTCTGGATCTCTCGGCAGCATTTGATACCGTGGACCATGGGCTTCTGATTGAGCGACTGATACATTTCTGTGGTCTGGATGGCACAGTTCTAAGCTGGTTCAAATCATTTCTCACAGGCAGGTCACAGAGAGTATCATCTGGATTATACTCATTACCACCAGTGCCATTGCCATGTGGTGTCCCACAAGGTTCTATACTATCCCCCATGCTTTTTGCAGTATACATGCTCCCATTGGGCGAAATAATCAGGCGCCATGGCCTGGTCTACCACTGCTATGCAGATGATACACAACTGTACTTGTCCTTTGCTCCGGGCACTGATAACCCAATAGCAACCCTAAATGGCTGTCTAGCTGAACTACTGGAGTGGATGAGCGCCAGTTGGCTGCGACTGAACCCGGACAAAACAGAGGTCCTTATGATACGACCGCAACATCAAAGGACAAGACTGCAGCATAGCCAACCAACTGGACTTACACTCGGGAATTCAGAATTACAGACCAGTGATCGTGTGCGGAATCTTGGCGTTGTCCTGGATGGTGGCTTGACACTTAAACATCAGATATCAGCCACAATCAAATCCTCATTCTTTCACCTGAGGAACATAGCCAGAATCAAGCACTTAATTCCCTCAGATGATATGCCAAAAGTCATACATGCATTTGTATCATCTCGTTTAGACTACTGTAATGCCCTCTACCTTGGTCTACCAGCAAAAGAATTGCAGCGCTTACAGCTGGTGCAAAACACAGCTGCCAGGCTATTAACCAACCAGCCCCGTTCTAGCCACATAACACCCATCCTCTACTCCCTTCACTGGCTGCCTATACAATGGCGAATCATCTTCAAGATTGGCTTACTGAGTTTCAAAGCATTACATGACCAAGGCCCAAGGTACCTGAAACAGCTTCTGACCCCATACTGCCCCACTCGATTACTGCGATCTGTAGATGAAGGACTTTTAGCAGTACCTAGAATCTACCGTAATTCATCTGGGGGTCGAGCTTTTAGTCATGCGGCTCCGACTCTATGGAACTCACTTCCCCGCACAGTGCGAGAGGCCCCAACTATAGAATCCTTCAAAAGTAGACTCAAGACTTTTCTGTTTACTCAAGCATTTCCATAATGTCCCTTTTAGTATCTTCATGCTTCTGTATTTTATGAAAATGTACTTCATTATTTTCTGTACTATATTATGCTATGTATCTGTTAAGCGCCTTGGGTCCTATTGGAGAAAGAGCGCTATATAAATAAAATTATTATTATTATTATTATTAAGAGCACATAATAGAGCGATATGGAAAACTTACCAATGGTATATATAAGAGTTGTAATGATTGACTATATCTCGCAATATCACTTATTTGTAAAAAAAAATTGTACAATCACATTAAAATAGAATATTACCATTGTCTCTGTTCATGATTATTGGTTTTCCTAATAATGGTTGTTCAGTCAAACCGTACCACAAAATCAATTTTCTTTTATTTTTGAAAGGTAAAAGGGTGAGATGGAAAGTAATGGGTTGATGGTATGGGAAATTTGAAATCAGTAAGGGGAAGGGAGAGGAAGGGGGAACAGGGAAAGGAAACATATTCGTCCAATAAACTTCATAAAGCAGCAGTAGAAAAATAAGAATTTACTCACCGGTAATTCTATTTCTCGTAGTCCGTAGTGGATGCTGGGAACTCCGTAAGGACCATGGGGAATAGACGGGCTCCGCAGGAGACTGGGCACTCTAAAAGAAAGATTAGGTACTATCTGGTGTGCACTGGCTCCTCCCTCTATGCCCCTCCTCCAGACCTCAGTTAGGGAAACTGTGCCCGGAAGAGCTGACACAACAAGGAAAGGATTTGGAATCCAGGGTAAGACTCATACCAGCCACACCAATCACACTGTACAACTTGTGATAACCCTACCCAGTTAACAGTATGAACAACAACTGAGCCTCATTTAACGGATGGCTCATAACAATAACCCTTTAGTTAAGCAATACCTATATACATGTATTGCAGAGAGTCCGCACTTGGGACGGGCGCCCAGCATCCACTACGGACTACGAGAAATAGAATTACCGGTGACTAAATTCTTATTTTCTCTGACGTCCTAGTGGATGCTGGGAACTCCGTAAGGACCATGGGGATTATACCAAAGCTCCCAAACGGGCGGGAGAGTGCGGATGACTCTGCAGCACCGCATGAGCAAACTCAAGGTCCTCCTCAGCCAGGGTATCAAACTTGTAGAACTTAGCAAACTTGTTTGACCCCGACCAAGTAGCAGCTCGGCAAAGCTGTAAAGCCGAGCCACAGCTGCCGAGAAATCTTGGAATATCAGGATCTTGTGGCCCTTGACTAACAATTCTCTGTTTTTACGGTAAGCTGCGAGAATTTGTTCCTTGGCCCTGTAGTCTAAGTAGCGGGCGATGACTGGTCGAGAACGCTTCCGCGCCCCGTCCTGCATCGCTCCCAGCCTATGTGCTCTTTCGATATATGGGACTTCAATATCATCTACGATTCCCAATGAGGTCGGGAGGTCTACACTAAGATAGGAGGAAAGAGTCGGGCCCGTCAAGGACTCTGGAATACCAATAAATCTGGTTATTTCTACGAGATCTATTTTCCAGGTCCTCAACTTTATCCTGCAATTGTTGAATATATTTGTCCTGGGTTTATACCCCCTCCCGACAAGACTGGACCAAGTCTTCAGTGTCACTCAGCCTCGTCTCCAACGCGGTTATGTGCGTTGCATGGGAATCTATGCGAGCTAAGCCCGTGTCCAAGCAGGCTTGTAAGTCGTCAAATCGTTTATCAAGCAAGGGCATGAGAAAATCGGAAATTTCTTTAGCTGTCAGGGAAGAGGATTTATCACTAGGTAAACTAGAGGATTCCGACCCATGTTCAGCTGGGGAGGGTGGTCCCGACTTAGGGGGAGCGTCTTTCCCCTTCCCCGCTTTACAAGAATTTGTGTATTGTTTCGGGGGCATGGCTTTGTCGAGGTATTTGTCCATACCCCAGGGAATGAGATGTGGAACAATCAGCGTCTCCTATGGGCAGTGGTCCCGCAGGTACAGGCAATGATACTAAAGCTAAATTAATTATGTATGGAGCTCGAGCGGAAGTGCGAAACCAACCAAATTATTCAGAACATACTACAGTACATTAACCTTCCCATCAAAGGAAAAGAAAGCTGCAATTATTTACAATGGTCCATAACCTGCGAAAGAGTCTGGGAGGCGACCCAGGCAACAAACTATGGGAGACCCCAGCCGGGGCGCAAACCCATATCTAATAACAATATAAAATGTCAAGCAATACAGAATGGAATCATTGAATAAAAATAACAAACTTCACACACGAGCGAACCATGGATGCGTTCAGATCGTGGTGCCTAAACATTCAGTTGTGATCGCACTTCTAGAGTATTGACCCCAAACTGTAGCTTACGAGATATAGAGGCAAGGACATACAGAGAAATAAGTGTGACAACACAATTTTTTATTTAAAAGAAAAAAAAAATTAAATAAAGAAATTTACACACAATTTCCAGGTGGCACCTTGAAAATGTAGGAGTGCAGCCAAAGAACCTGTGGAGATATTTCCAGTGCTGTACTCTATCAAGGACAGGTGAGAATCAATCAGAAGGTTCTGAGCCACTAGATGGCAGTGTTACATTAATTATGAATGGTGACAATACACAGGCGTCTAAACTGTTGCAATAAGGATTAACAAATCACCCACAGTAAAACTTAAAATAAACAAATGATAATTGTAGTTAGGGTATGTCCCTGCAGCCCAAAATGTGTAGTAGACGCAGTCACTCCAAGAACGAAATTGTGCAAGGTGACCGAGCAAAACACACCGTAAAACCCCTGAGTGCAGAGTAATACAGGTGCTGTCCAGCAGGAGAGTCCTCGTAAGTTTGTCCACTAGGAACAGTTTTTAGGGCCCAGGACCAGAAATGGGAGTAGCCACCAATGATATGTAAAGTGAAAAAAAAGGGGAGGGAGGATAAGAAAAAGAAAAGGGAAAGCTGGGGATCGGGGGGCGGGAGAACACACTAGGTGGGAAGGGAAGAGATATTAGTAGGGGGAGACAAATACCGGGTTAGTAGGAGATGATGCTGCACGGTGGTGAAACACAAGTGTTTCTAGTCAGCAAGCTCCAAGCAGATAACGGCCAGGGGGGTCTGAAGGCTTTGTCCCGGTCACTCAAGCTCCAGCAGTCAAGGTCTCCGGACATCAGGGGCAGTGAGCAGATGGGCAAGATCACTGCACAGGAGCAGCATCCACAGGGCAGCTACCTCTGCACCTCCGGACGATCAATGGTCCCGCAGGCGGATCTGTAAGGTCTCCCAGCAGGTAGATGCGTGGCCAGGTCACTAGCTCTGCAGATAGACAGGCGCAGCGGGGCTATGAGATAGTGCGTCCGCAGCAAGCGGCACCATGCGGCTCCATCATCTCAGCAGGTCTGGGGAAGTGAAGTTGAGCTCCCCGTACCACCGCCGTTCTCCGCCCAGAGAGGAAGCCAGGTCCCGGCAGCGGTATCGCCGGCGGCGTCTCGCGGTCACAGGCACCCCTTCACCGTCGGCTCCTCAGCAGTCCCGGAGCTGGGGGAACATCCATGCTAAGCCCTAGTAACAGTAGGGTGAAGTAAGAGGTGCGGCAGCTCTTCTCAAAGAAGCACCATTCCTCCCGATATTGGCGCCACGACACGCCACAGGGTGTTGGGGAGGCCTGATACACAGCAGGCCAGACTCCGGCGGAAAATAAGATTTTACTTACCGATAAATCTATTTCTCGTAGTCCGTAGTGGATGCTGGGGACTCCGTCAGGACCATGGGGATTAGCGGCTCCGCAGGAGACAGGGCACAAAAATAAAGCTTTAGGATCAGGTGGTGTGCACTGGCTCCTCCCCCTATGACCCTCCTCCAAGCCTCAGTTAGGATACTGTGCCCGGACGAGCGTACACAATAAGGAAGGATTTTGAATCCCGGGTAAGACTCATACCAGCCACACCAATCACACCGTACAACTTGTGATCTGAACCCAGTTAACAGTATGACAAACGTAGGAGCCTCTGAACAGACGGCTCACAACAATAACAACCCGATTTTTTTGTAACAATAACTATGTACAAGTATTGCAGACAATCCGCACTTGGGATGGGCGCCCAGCATCCACTACGGACTACGAGAAATAGATTTATCGGTAAGTAAAATCTTATTTTCTCTGACGTCCTAGTGGATGCTGGGGACTCCGTCAGGACCATGGGGATTATACCAAAGCTCCCAAACGGGCGGGAGAGTGCGGATGACTCTGCAGCACCGAATGAGAGAACTCCAGGTCCTCTTTAGCCAGGGTATCAAATTTGTAGAATTTTACAAACGTGTTCTCCCCCGACCACGTAGCTGCTCGGCAGAGTTGTAATGCCGAGACCCCTCGGGCAGCCGCCCAGGAAGAGCCCACCTTCCTTGTGGAATGGGCCTTGACAGATTTAGGCTGTGGCAGGCCTGCCACAGAATGTGCAAGTTGAAATGTGCTACAAATCCAACGAGCAATCGTCTGCTTAGAAGCAAGAGCACCCAGTTTGTTGGGTGCATACAGGATAACAGCAAGTCAGTTTTCCTGACTCCAGCCGTCCTGGAAACCTATATTTTCAGGGCCCTGACAACATCTAGCAACTTGGAGTCCTCCAAGTCCCTAGTAGCCGCAGGTACCACAATAAGCTGGTTCAGGTGAAACGCTGACACCACCTTAGGGAGAAACTGGGGACGAGTCCGCAGCTCTGCCCTGTCTGAATGGACAATCAGATATGGCTTTTGTGAGACAAAGCCGCCAATTCTGACACTCGCCTGGCCGAGGCCAGGGCCAACAGCATGGTCACTTTTCATGTGAGATATTTCAAATCCACAGATTTGAGCGGTTTAAAATGTGATTTGAGGAATCCCAGAACTACGTTGAGATCCCACAGTGCCACTGGAGGCACAAAAAGGGGGTTGTATATGCAATACTCCCTTGACAAACTTCTGGACTTCAGGAACTGAAGCCAATTTTTTCTGGAAGAAAATTGACAGGGCCGAAATTTGAACCTTAATGGACCCCAATTTGAGGCCCATAGACACTCCTGTTTGCAGGAAATGCAGGAATCGACCGAGTTGAAATTTCTTCGTGGGGCCTTCCTGGCCTCACACCACGCAACATATTTTCGCCACATGTGGTGATAATGTTGTGCGGTCACCTCCTTCCTGGCTTTGACCAGGGTAGGAATGACCTCTTCCGGAATGCCTTTTTCCCTTAGGATCCGGCGTTCCACCGCCATGCCGTCAACGCAGCCGCGGTAAGTCTTGGAACAGACCTGGTACTTGCTGAAGCAAGTCCCTTCTTAGCGGCAGAGGCCATGAGTCCTCTGTGAGCATCTCTTGAAGTTCCGGGTACCAAGTCCTTCTTGGCCAATCCGGAGCCACGAGTATAGTTCTTACTCCTCTACGTCTTATAATTCTCAGTACCTTAGGTATGAGAAGCAGAGGAGGGAACACATACACCGACTGGTACACCCACGGTGTTACCAGAACGTCCACAGTTATTGCCTGAGGGTCTCTTGACCTGGCGCAATACCTGTCCAGTTTTTTGTTCAGGCGGGACGCCATCATATCCACCTTTGGTCTTTCCCAACGGTTCACAATCATGTGGAAGACTTCCCGATGAAGTCCCCACTCTCCCGGGTGGAGGTCGTGCTGAGGAAGTCTGCTTCCCAGTTGTCCACTCCCGGAATGAACACTGCTGACAGTGCTATCACATGATTTTCCGCCCAGCGAAGAATCCTTGCAGTTTCTGCCATTGCCCTCCTGCTTCTTGTGCCGCCCTGTCTGTTTACGTGGGCGACTGCCGTGATGTTGTCCCACTGGATCAATACCGGCTGACCTTGAAGCAGAGGTCTTGCTAAGCTTAGAGCATTGTAAATTGCTCTTAGCTCCAGTATATTTATGTGGAGAGAAGTCTCCAGACTTGATCACACTCCCTGGAAATTTTTTCGTTGTGTGACTGCTCCCCAGCCTTTCAGGCTGGCATCCGTGGTCACCAGGACCCAGTCCTGAATGCCGAATCTGTGGCCCTTTAGTAGATGAGCACTCTGCAGCCACCACAGAAGAGACACCCTTGTCCTTGGAGACAGGGTTATCCGCTGATGCATCTGAAGATGCGATCCGGACCATTTTTCCAGCAGATCCCACTGAAAAGTTCTTGCGTGAAATCTGCCGAATGGAATCGCTTCGTAAGAAGCCACCAATTTTCCCAGGACCCTTGTGCAATGATGCACTGACACTTTTCCTGGTTTTAGGAGGTTCCTGACTAGCTCGGATAACTCCCTGGCTTTCTCCTCCGGGAGAAACACCCTTTTCTGGACAGTGTCCAGAATCATCCCTAGGAACAGCAGACGTGTCGTCGGAGACAGCTGCGATTTTGGAATATATAGAATCCACCCGTGCTGTCGTAGAACTACTTGAGATAGTGCTACTCCAACCTTCAACTGTTCTCTGGACCTTGCCCTTATCAGGAGATCGTCCAAGTAAGGGATAATTAAGACGCCTTTTCTTTGAAGAAGAATCATCATTTCGGCCATTACCTTGGTAAAGACCCGGGGTGCCGTGGACAATCCAAACGGCAGCGTCTGAAACTGATAGTGACAGTTTTGTACCACGAACCTGAGGTACCCTTGGTGAGAAGGGCAAATTGGGACATGGAGGTAAGCATCCTTGATGTCCCGGGACACCATATAGTCCCCTTCTTCCTGGTTCGCTATCACTGCTCTGAGTGACTCCATCTTGATTTGAACCTTTGTATGTAAGTGTTCAAATATTTCAGATTTAGAATAGGTCTCACCGAGCCGTCTGGCTTCAGTACCACAATATAGTGTGGAATAATACCCCTTTCCTTGTTGTAGGAGGGGTACTTTGATTATCACCTGCTGGGAATACAGCTTGTGAATTGATTCCAATACTGCCTCCCTGTCGGAGGGAGACGTTGGTAAAGCAGACTTCAGGAACCTGCGAGGGGGAGACGTCTCGAATTTCCAATCTGTACCCCTGGGATACTACTTGTAGGATCCAGGGGTCCACTTGCGAGTGAGCCCACTGCGCGCTGAAACTCTTGAGACGACCCCCCACCGCACCTGAGTCCGCTTGTACGGCCCCAGCGTCATGCTGAGGACTTGGCAAAAGCGGTGGAGGGCTTTTGTTCCTGGGAATGGGCTGCCTGTTGCAGTCTTCTTCCCTTTCCTCTATCCCTGGGCAGATATGACTGGCCTTTTGCCTGCTTGCTATTATGGGGACGAAAGGACTGAGGCTGAAAAGACGGTGTCTTTTTCTGCTGAGATGTGACTTGGGGTAAAAAAGGTGGATTTTCCAGCTGTTGCCGTGGCCACCAGGTCCGATGGACCGACCCCAAATAACTTTATACGGCAATACTTCCATGTGCCGTTTGGAATCTGCATCACCTGACCACTGTCGTGTCCATAAACAACTTCTGGCAGATATGGACATCGCACTTACTCTTGATGCCAGAGTGCAAATATCCCTCTGTGCATCTCGCATATATAGAAATGCATCCTTTAAATGCTCTATAGTCAATAAAATACTGTCCCTGTCAAGGGTATCAATATTTTCAGTCAGGGAATCCGACCAAGCCACCCCAGCGCTGCACATCCAGGCTGAGGCGATCGCTGGTCGCAGTATAACACCAGTATGTGTGTATATACTTTTTAGGATATTTTCCAGCCTCCTATCAGCTGGCTCCTTGAGGGCGGCCCTATCTGGAGACGGTACCGCCACTTGTCTTGATAAGCGTGTGAGCGCCTTATCCACCCTAAGGGGTGTTTCCCAACGCGCCCTAACTTCTGGCGGGAAAGGGTATACCGCCAATAATTTTCTATCGGGGGAAACCCACGCATCATCACACACTTCATTAATTTTTCTGATTCAGGAAAAACTACAGGTAGTTTTTTCACACTCCACATAATACCCTTTTTTGTGGTACTTGTAGTATCAGAAATATGTAACACCTCCTTCATTGCCCTTAACATGTAACGTGTGGCCCTAAAGGAAAATACGTTTGTTTCTTCACCGTCGACACTGGAGTCAGTGTCCGTGTCTGTGTCTGTGTCGACCGACTGAGGTAAAAGGACGTTTTAACGCCCCTGACGGTGTTTGAGACGCCTGGACAGGTACTAATTGGTTTGCCGGCCGTCTCATGTCGTCAACCGACCTTGCAGCGTGTTGACATTATCACGTAATTCCTTAAATAAGCCATCCATTCCGGTGTCGACTCCCTAGAGAGTGACATCACCATTACAGGCAATTGCTCCGCCTCCTCACCAACATCGTCCTCATACATGTCGACACACACGTACCGACACACAGCACACACACAGGGAATGCTCTGATAGAGGACAGGACCCCACTAGCCCTTTGGAGAGACAGAGGGAGAGTTTGCCAGCACACACCAAAACGCTATAATTATACAGGGACAACCTTTATATAAGTGTTTTTCCCTTATAGCATCTTAATATATATAATCATATCGCCAAATAAGTGCCCCCCCTCTCTGTTTTAACCCTGTTTCTGTAGTGCAGTGCAGGGGAGAGCCTGGGAGCCTTCCCACCAGCATTTCTGTGAGGGAAAATGGCGCTGTGTGCTGAGGAGAATAGGCCCCGCCCCCTTTTCGGCGGGCTTCTTCTCCCGTTTTTCTGAGACCTGGCAGGGGTTAAATACATCCATATAGCCCCAGGGGCTATATGTGATGTATTTTTTAGCCAGAACAAGGTATTCTCATTGCTGCCCAGGGCGCCCCCCGCAGCGCCCTGCACCCTCCGTGACCGCTGGTGTGAAGTGTGTGACAACAATGGCGCACAGCTGCAGTGCTGTGCGCTACCTCATGAAGACTGAAAAGTCTTCTGCCACCGGTTTCTGGACCTCTTCACTTTTCGGCATCTGCAAGGGGGTCGGCGGCGCGGCTCCGGGACCGGACTCCATGGCTGGGCCTGTGTTCGATCCCTCTGGAGCTAATGGTGTCCAGTAGCCTAAGAAGCCAATCCATCCTGCACGCAGGTGAGTTCACTTCTTCTCCCCTAAGTCCCTCGTTGCAGTGAGCCTGTTGCCAGCAGGACTCACTGTAAAATAAAAAAACCAAAAAACTTTTTCTAAGCAGCTCTTTAGGAGAGCCACCTAGATTGCACCCTGCTCGGACGGGCACAAAAACCTAACTGAGGCTTGGAGGAGGGTCATAGGGGGAGGAGCCAGTGCACACCACCTGATCCTAAAGCTTTATTTTTGTGCCCTGTCTCCTGCGGAGCCGCTAATCCCCATGGTCCTGACGGAGTCCCCAGCATCCACTAGGACGTCAGAGAAATATAGCTCTAAAGCTCCCAATTTTCGGCTTTAATGAAAAAGCGTTGTCCCCTCCGTGCATAGGAGGAGGTAAGTCCCCATAATCAGCGATGTTAATGAAGGATGCAGACAGATTGTAGAGAGGGGGAACGGAGCTAGTCTAAAATGCGGCCACCTTGATGCACCGCCCACCGGAAGTCGTAACTATAATTTTAATAAATATGCCCCTTGAGAGAAAACATGGGTATCATTTGGTGTGAACAATTTAACTTAGGGAACAGGACATTTTTTATTACAGCTATCGGCCCATCAAGGATAGCGGGCGAGGCATCCATTGTTGTATTTTCTGTAAAAATATTTCCAATAGTCTGAGGGAAGTTATCTGCATAAATGTTTCTAATGTCAGACGTAATATGTATTCACAAATATTTTATTTGGGTAGAAACAGTAGGAAAGGATGCTACGAGGGGATACATTGAGTCACTAGGTCAGGACTTGTTAAGGGTAAGATTTCTGATTTTGTGACATTAATTTTGTATCGTGCAAACAAGCTAAAAAGAGAAATGTCATGAAGTAAAGCTGGGATGGACTCAGCAGGTTGTGATACAAATAATAACATAACATATCATTGTTAAACAATGAGATTTTTAGTTCTTCCTTTCGAATTGTATTGCCACAGAACACACAATTAGATTTTAGGGCAATCGCTAAGGGTTCAAGTACTAGAGCAAACAATAGTGGTGATAAAGGGCAACCCTGACGTGTACCTCTTTGAATTCTTAAAGTCTGAAAGAAAATGATTAATCATGATACAGGAAGAAGCAGAGTATAACATTTGTATGACAGTCAGGATTTGGTGAGATAACCCACATTTGCGGAGAGATTCAAACAAGTGGTCCCACACAACTAGATCAAATGCTTTCTCTGCATCCAATGAAATGAAGAGATGAAGGTCATTGACATGGATATCATCCAGATACTGTAGGGCTGTGAGCACCTTACGTACATTTGTAACTGCGTTACGTCCCCAAAGCCATCTGCCGTTGGGACCTGCCTTCTGATGTTTAATCTCAATTGGGAGCCCTATTTTAATTAGTATTGCCACTCCACGAGATTTAGACTTATAGGAGGCATACAATACTATGTTTTTGACCCAGCATAGACAGTTTGTCATGTTCAGATTATGATGGCCAATCCCGGGATTGGCGGGATCCGAGGATTTTGGCAAGGATTCAATCCGGGGATTGGGGCTTCCAATTCCAGGGATTTCAGGATTAGGAAGTCCCTTTATTTTTTTCATGACAGGCAGCGTTGAGTGTCCTCCGGAGGCTCAGACGTTGCCCAGCTCCCCCCTGCTCATCTCCCTCTGCCCCTGGCTGTGTGCACTGCGCAGCGTAACCTGAGGTCAGAGGTCATGCTGCGCAGCAGGCTCCCGCCACTCGGACCTCAGCGTCTGCACTGGCCCGCACCTCGCCTCCTTACAGCAGGTGGATCCACCCTCCCTCCCAGATGAGGGTAAATTATGTGGACTGGGCAGGGTGGACATTGAAAAGGAACCAATCCCAGGAATCCCGAGATTGATTATTTTTCAATCCCGATTCCCGGGATTGAAAAAGTGACTCGGGATTGGCCACCCTAGTTCAGATGCACTTAAATGAGTCTTCTGCAGAAAGGAAATGTCTTTTTTCTTTCAATTTAGGTAAGATACAATCTTTTGCCTCTTGGCAGGTGTATTAATGCCTTGCACATTCCAGGAACAAAATTTCAGATCGAGAATAATTTAAGAGGTAGGGAAGAGATCAAACAGAAGGCATATCCAAGCATAATGGGTATGATATACCGGCTGACGGAATGTCGGCTGTCAGTATACCAACAGCAGCAAACCATCTGCCGGTATACTGTCAGCAAGCTTGCTGCGCTCGCCACGCTTCGGGCCCGGTGGCAAGCTTCACTGCGGCACAGGTTCTATTCCCACTTGGTTAGTGGCATGGACACACTTACCGAGTGGGAATTTTGGGGGGGTGCCGGTATTCCGACCGCCAGCAATATGTTGGCATTCGGGATTCCAGCGTCAGGCTCCAAAACGCCAGGATCCCGATAGCCGGCATTATAACTACATCCCGTCCACGCAAATAGAGAATTTTCATAGAGAGTTAAATATTGTCAGTCAGCTATCGTATTAGAAAATAGCATAAACCAGAGGTTCTCAAACGCGGCCCTCAAGGCACCCAAATGGTCCAGGTTTTAAGTTTATCCATGTTTGGCCACAAGTGACTTCATTTAGCACCTCAGTCATTCTGATTTAACCAGCTGTGCTGAGCCATGGATATACCTAAAACCTGGACCGTTGGGGTGCCTTGGGGACCGCGTTTGAGAACTTCTGGTATCAACAGTATTATACATGCTGTGACAATGAATAGAAATAAATAAAAAAAGGTGTGCAATAAAAGTATGATGGATGAAAACTGCTGAAAATTTCCTTTTAAGTAATAGGAATAACAAAAGTAGTAACCATATTACAAATATGTGCATGGTATCGTAATAACATGGGGGAAATTCCAAGTTGATCGCAGCAGGAAATTTTTTTAGCAGTTGGGCAAAACCATGTGCACTGCAGGGGGGGGGGGGGGGGGCAGATATAACATTTGCAGAGAGAGTTAGATTTGGGTGGGTTATTTTGTTTCTGTGCAGGGTAAATACTGGCTGCTTTATTTTTACACTGCAATTTAGATTGCAGATTGAACTCACCACACCCAAATCTAACTCTCTCTGCAAATGTTATATCTGCCCCCCCTGCAGTGCACATGGTTTTGCCCAACTGCTAAAAAATTTCCTGCTGCGATCAACTTGGAATTACCCCCATGGTGAGATGGGGAGCGTAACTCTGACCCAGGTATGGGGTATGTAGTGGAACACTTAGAATATGTCACATTAGAAACTAATCTATAGCAGAGAATATATAGCAATTGGGACAGTCATAATTTCAAGTAACAATGTAGAACCTAGATTTAAGGAGAAAATAGTGAGAAAGCACAATAATACAATAGACATGTATAGGAAAGACCGTTAGATGAAGAACGACAAGAAGCGGACGCAGCCTCTACCTAAATAGGCTGTTGCTTCGGCTGCAGTAAGAAAATCTTTATAATCCGTGCTATGGAAAATACGTTATCTGGCCATAAATAGAGAGGGGAGAATGTTTGAAGAAAAAGAAGAAAGAATTCTGTATTGTCGACGCACTGGAAGAAACTAATTCTAAAATATAACCTTTATTAGATATGTATTAAAATATAATTATGATTAATTAATTTTCCCAAACTACAGTGAAACATAGAATTAAAATCACGGACAAACAGGTAAGTGAATCTACACAAAAGATTGAAAAATTGTGAATAAAGACTTTAAAAAGCGTGTCCACGTGTTTTTATAAGTGTGTCCTTACGTTCGGGGTTATTGTATTGGTAAAAATACCATCAGCCTTTCTACACCCATCCAATATTATTCGACTACTATCAGTATCTGTAATGTCTATACATACATATAGTGTCGATCACTATCAGTATCTATGGTGTCGATATCCACTACTTTAAGGTCAGGGACTTAGGGATCATACAAAATATGAAATTTCCAAATAAAGGTTACTCTATTTTATTAGCAATTACGGTGACTGTAAATCATCCATAATGTGTTCCCAGATCCAATTCCTCCTGAGATTAAATCCCCATATATTGAGAACCTCTCACAATGGCTATCAATACTATTAAAGTATCTATTTGTGCATGGGAACACGTTGCTTTAAGGGGTATAGCAATCCCTACTTACATAAAGAGCAACGGACTTATACAGTAATGTTATTCAATTATGTAATATCCAACTCTGTTGTACAGATTTCAGAGATACTGCTTATATTAGGGGTGTTGCAACCCCAGTTATACTCCAAAGCAGACCGTTTATAAATACGGTTTATTTCTTATGCGTCAGTTGTTATGCATACCCTCAGTTGCCATAATTTGTCTCCTGTCTATAGTACCAGAGTAGGTTCACCTATGCAATGAGTTTCTATCCAGCATAGGCTTCTATATCTAATAACAATTCACTGTTATGCCTATTTAAAGGAGGATTCCTTATTAGATTGGCTAACAGTGCTGTTTATACTGTATGGCGGTCTTAATCTTTCAATAGAAGTGATCCACATGCGTAGTACCCTCGAATAACAATAAGGGGTAATTCCTATTCACCAGTGTGAGTCAAATAAAAAGTTTTATCTTAATATAGAGTGACCCATATACATATTTAATGGACCCAGATTTATTAGATTCAAGATAGTGTATGTTCTAATCCAAATATTTATTGGTGGGTGGAATTTTTATATTCAAGTTTACAGTATTCCCCAGACTCTAAGGTATCTGTAATTGCTGATAGTTATTGCATCGTAATAGATTTAATATACATTGATAGGATTTGTGAACTTCTCAACCACTACTTCAACAGTAATTACTTCAAGTTACTGTGTCTGTTTGTTAATATGACTGACTTCTTTACTGCAATATATGACACTTAATATATCTTATTCAGGGCATGCAGCTGCTATGCTCCTGAGTGTTGCCAATTGCTGCAGTATATTAATTGATATTGTTTCAATTACAGTCACATTGTTGCCTATATATATTGCAGCAACGTGAAGGTACCTTAATATTCACAGTGCTTTATTATGTACAGCTGCAAATGTAGGATCTAAGGTGACACAAACTGCTTTGCCAATATTTACTTCAAGTTACTACTGAAACCTGTGTTTATCTGTTAACTTGAAGTATGACTCACTTCTTTTGCTACAATGTATAACACTTGGTCTATCATGCTCAAAGCATGCAGCTGCTATTCTGCTGGATGTTACCAATTGTTGCAATATAATAATTGATGCTGTTTCTATTACAGCCACACTGTGGTCCGTATATATTGCAGTGGTATATATGCACCTAGATATTCACAATGCTTAAATATATACAGCTACACATGCACACTCTAAAATCTGTACTGTAGGTATGACTGTCCTCATTCATAACAGTCTATATAGGCAGATTTAAATGTGACCCACAGACATCAGTGTGTGTAGCTCTAATAGGGCTCAGTTCACATGGCTACACAACATCTATTTCATCTATTCTTCTGTAGCTTATTTTCCTATCACTAAACTACCAGCTAATGTCTCAATTTAATTCATATATTTGCATAATAGCTTTAGACACTAAAAACGCGTGGACACGCTGTGCCCTACACGCGTGTTTCACTGCACTTATGGCAGCTTCGTCAGGACTCAGGAGCAACAAGAGCTAGTGATGGGTAGTTCATGAATGATTAGTTCAAAATGAACTAATCTTCAAAGTGAACTAGTTCGTTCAGTTCACAGCTTTGGCAAAGATTAGTTCATCAGGAAGGAGGAGTCAGACACAGACAGAATAGAGCCAGCATTAGGCTTCTCACTGTCTCATTCACTGGATTTTCACTTCCTGAATCTGATGCTGTGAAATGAAAGTTAAAAGTACAACACAGCCCAGCAATCAGATCTAATAAAAAATAGCATCTGCACTACCTAGCCAAAGTGTATGGGGTAAATTTACTAAGGTGGGAGATTTTTTAGAATTGGTGATGTTGCCCATAGCAACCAATCCGATTATATTTATTATCTGCTAGAAGCAGCTAGATAAATGGTAAGTAGAATTTGATTGGTTGCCATGGGCAACATCACCAGTTCTAAAAATCTCCCACCTTAGTAAATTTACCCCTATGTGTGTCTGTGAGTGGGCATGTGTGGTCATGCTGCTCACCTTTCTGTGATACAATCACTGTCCTATTAGTCCAGATGTCCAAACACTTGCTGCTACTTCTGGTACTACTGGTTCCTGTGCATATTGCTGTGCTAAATCTTCTGCTGGGTGTTGTGTAGGTGCTGCTGCAGCACTGTTTTTATTCAGCTCTCACTCAGCAGTACTCATGAGTCAGTACATCTCTGCTGCCACAGGGGTCACTGCTGTGCTCAGACATGGAGTGGACTCACTCTGTGGAGCTGAGTGAACTGCATTGTCCTGACGACTCGTGAGTCATTCTCCTTGCAAGTAGTTCAGTAGTTCAGCAAGTAGTTCAGTAGTTCAGCAAGTAGTTCAGTAGTTCAGTGATTCATTACAGTTCACTGATCAGTTCACTGACTCAATGACTCATACAGCCATACGAGTCAGTGCAGTACTTCTAACCTACCATGTGTGGCACTGCTGTGCTCAGGCATATGCATTGTATGGAGCTGATACTGAACTGCATATAGCCATGATTAATTCACCTAGCATATTAGGTGGTCACAAGGTACACTGTCACTACCAATCAACCAAAGACAAATTCTGAGTGCTGCATGCTATCCTGTAGGGCAGGCATGTCCAAACTGCGGCTCTCCAGCTGTTGTGAAACTACATATCCCAGCATGCCCTGACACAGTTTTGCTGTCAGATGTCAGAGAATGCTAAAGCTGTGTCAGGGCATGCTGGGATATGTAGTTTCTCAACAGCTGGAGGGCCGCAGTTTGGACATGCCTGCTGTAGGGACTGATTACTCTACACAAGACATAGGGGGATATGTATGTCTGTCTGATGAACCTTCAGTTTTGAAATAATTAAAAATATGATGGTACATATACTTAGGTAGTTCTATAGAAGTGATGTTGCCCATAGCAACCAATCAGTGTGTGTGTGTGTGTGTGTGTGTGTGTGTGTGTGTGTGTGTGTGTGAGTGAATACTGAATTCTCATGAGTCAGTTTACCTCAGTTGCCACAGGGGTCACTGCTGTGCTCATGGAGTCAGTGGTGGACTCTACGAAGCTGATTGAACTGCATTGTCCTGACGACTCACGAGTCACTCTCCTTGCAAGTAGTTCAGTAGTTCAGCAAGTAGTTCAGTAGTTCAGTGATTCATTACAGTTCACTGTTCAGTTCACTGACTCAATGGGGTATATGCAATAGCGGGCGAATTGGCAAAATAGGCGAATTCCGGGCCGTTTTCGCCTCCAAAAATCAATTCGCCTATGCAGTGCAGTCATTTTTCGCAAAAAAACGGCCCGTCAAAATTCGCCTTTTCTCAATTCGCCTTTTTCCGAATTCGCCTTTTCTGCAATGGTACAGATGCTGCAATTCGCCTCCAGCATATTCAATTCAAGTTTGGAAATTCGCCTGCAGTGCTTTTAGACAGCAAATTCGCGATTTTCACTCCGCCACACTTTGGAGGGTGAAAACAAATAAAAAATTTTTAAACATGTTTTTTTTTGTGTTTTTTTTTTTAGGAATAGCAGATCTATTTATATTAGAAGGGATTAGGTTTTTTTTTTTTTTTTGGGGGAGGCACAAATATTATTTATATATTTTTTAAAATAATATTTTTATTTTTTTATTTTTTTTATTGCTGGAACGGTAAAATCCGGGGAAAAAATGGCGTGGGGTCCCCCCTCCAAAGCATAACCAGCCTCGGGCTCATTGAGCTGGTCCTGGTTCTAAAAATGCGGGGAAAAAATTGACAGGGGATCCCCCGTATTTTTAAAACCAGCACCGGGCTCTGCGCCTGATGCTGGTGCCAAAAATACGGGGGACAAAACGAGTAGGGGTCCCCCGTATTTTTAACACCAGCATCGGGCTCCACTAGCTGGACAGATAATGCCACAGCCGGGGGTCACTTTTATACAGTGCCCTGCGGCCGTGGCATCAAATATCCAACTAGTCACCCCTGGCCGGGGAACCCTGGGGGAATGGGGACCCCTTCAATCAAGGGGTCCCCCCCCCAGCCACCCAAGGGCCAGGGGAGAAGCCCGAGGCTGTCCCCCCCCATCCAATGGGCTGCGGATGGGGGGGCTGATAGCCTTTGTGTTCAAAAAAAAAGATATTGTTTTTTCCATTAGTACTACAAGTCCCAGCAAGCCTCCCCTGCAAGCTGGTACTTGGAGAACCACAAGTACCAGCATGCGGGAGAAAAACGGGCCCGCTGGTACCTGTAGTTCTAATGGGAAAAAAATACCCAAATAAAAACAGGACACAGACACCGTCGACAGTAAAACTTTATTACACACTGCCGACACACACATACTTACCTATGTTCACACGCCGACATCTCCATGTAGAATCCCGGGGTACCTGAAAATAAAAGATCAGTTATACTCACCTCAACAGGCTCCAGAGATAAATCCACGGACTTGGCAAAAAAAGAAAGCGCATTTACCCGCACCAAAAACGGACTGAAAGGTGTCCCATGCTGACACATGGGACACCTATCCACGATTAAGATCTGTCAGTGACAGTTGTCACTGACAGGTCTCTAAGCCAATCAGGAAGCGCAACTTCGTTGCGCTAACCTGATTGGCTGATCGCTGTGACAGCGCATCGCACAGCTCCCTCCATTATATTCAATGGTGGGAACTTAGCGGCTAGCGGTGAGGTCACCCGCCGGTCAGCGGTGACCGGCGGGTGACCCCACCGCTAGCCGCTAAGTTCCCACCATTGAAAGTAATGGAGGGAGCTGTGCGAGGCGCTGTCAGAGTACAGACGGCGTCCAGCCAATCAGATGAGCGCCACGGCAGTAGCGCTTCCTGATTGGCTGAAGGGACATCAGTGACAGGAGTCACGTGATGTCCCGGCATTCGGGGAGAGGGGTCCCATGTGTCAGCATGGGACCCCTTTCGGTCCGCAGGTCCGGTTGTTCGTTTTCTTTTTTTGCCAAGTCCGTGGATTTATCTCTGGAGCCTGTTGAGGTGAGTATAATTGATCTTTTATTTTCAGGTACCCCGGGATTCTACATGGAGAAGAGGACCGATGTCGGCGTGTGAACATAGGTAAGTATGTGTGTGTCGGCAGTGTGTAATAAAGTTTTACTGTCGACGGTGTCTGTGTCCTGTTTTTATTTGGGTATTTTTTTTCCATTAGAACTACAGGTACCAGCGGGCCCGTTTTTCTCCCGCATGCTGGTACTTGTGGTTCTCCAAGTACCAGCTTGCGGGGGAGGCTTGCTGGGACTTGTAGTACTAATGGAAAAAACAATATCTTTTTTTTTAACACAAAGGCTATCAGCCCTCCCATCCGCAGCCCATTGGATGGGGGGGGACAGCCTCGGGCTTCACCCCTGGCCCTTGGGTGGCTGGGGGGGGGGGACCCCTTGATTGAAGGGGTCCCCACTCCCCCAGGGTACCCCGGCCAGGGGTGACTAGTTGGATATTTGATGCCACGGCCGCAGGGCACTATATAAAAGTGACCCCCGGCTGTGGCATTATCTGTCCAGCTAGTGGAGCCCGATGCTGGTGTTAAAAATACGGGGGACCCCTACTCGTTTTGTCCCCCGTATTTTTGGCACCAGCATCAGGCGCAGAGCCCGGTGCTGGTTTTAAAAATACGGGGGATCCCTGCCCGATTTTTCCCCTGCATTTTTAGAACCAGGACCAGCTCGATGAGCCCGAGGCTGGTTATGCTTTGGAGGGGGGACCCCACGCCATTTTTTTTTCGGGTTTTTCCCCGTTTTTTCCCGTTTTTTAAAATCGCGGTAAAATCCGCAAAATCGGCCGATTTTCGCCCGCGACTCTGGCGAATCCGTTTTTCATTGCATATGGTGAATTCCGGAAGCCACCTTCCGGAATTCACCTGGCGAATTTGGTCGAATTGAAAAAACGGCGATAATTGCCGCGATTTCGCCCGCTATTGCATATACCCCATAGACTCATACAGCCATACGAGTCAGTGCAGTACTTCTCAGCTACCATGTGTGGCACTGCTGTGCTCAGGCATATGCATTGTATGGAGCTGATGCTGAACTGCATATAGCCATGATTCATTCCTCCAGTATATTAGGTGACAAGCTACACTCCCAATCAGCTAAAGACACAGTGCTGAGTGCTGCATGCTATCCTGTAGGCGCAGGCATGTCCAAACTGCGGCCCTCCAGCTGTTGAGAAACTACACATCTCAGCATGCCCTGACACAGCTTTAGCATTCTCTGACGGAAAAACTGTGTCAGGGCATGCTGGGATATGTAGTTTCACAACAGCTGGAGGGCCGCAGTTTGGACATGCCTTCTGTAGGGTATGATTACTCCACACAAGACACAGGGGTATATGTACTATGAACCTTCAAGTGACATAAAGTTGAGCAGTTGCCCCTAGCAACCAATCAGCTTCTGTCACTTTATATACTGTTGAACATAAATGACAGAAGCTGATGGGTTGCTTTGCAACATCTCCACTTTATCTCTCTAAGGTCTGTTACATTGGGGCAAAGGGACTTTTTCTTTTAATTACTATATTTTAAAAGCAGAAAAAACTAAAAGTGATTTATGACATTACTCTGGATTTGGGTCTTTCACTTGCCTATTATGAAGTAAAAAGGAGTACCAACAATGGGATTAATATTGCAGAGATACATATGTCAGTATAAGGTTGCTATATAACTTATTGCTTTTCTTAAAAATAAAAAATCTGACATATTACACACATCTGATCATTTGAAAAAGATTATAACTCCTACAATGAGCTAGTATTAGAAATGCCTACTCTATGTGTAATAGTCTAGACTAGTTCTAAATCTAATCACTTCTTTCAGTCTCAGAGTCAGTGAGTGAAATGATGAACTAAATGAACTAGATGAACTAATCTTCTGAACTAATCTTTTCAGTGAACTAGATCATAATGAACTAATCACCGAACTGAACTAGATTTCCCATCACTAACAAGAGCGCTTCCCAGGAGCATACATAAATTAGATCTCTATGGCCCAATCAGCGCTGTATTATCGAACATGTGATGTCGCCTGCCTATCATAATACCGCTATGGCTCAGTGCATCACATGCACCCGCCGGCCAATCGGTTATAATCCTATTTGGGCATGTGACGCCGCTGTCCAATCACGGCGTCTGGATGCATTCAATGTTATACCTACAGGGACGGGGATTTCACTCCCACCATACCCCGGCATCTGTGTAAGGAATAATTATCCTTTATCTTATAGCTTCGTTCCGAGATGGAGTCTTGGTCTGATAAAGTACACAAACCCCGCTATATTCCTCCTCCTCACAACATCAAAATTATCATATCCCATATAGTGGGTCTTTACGTTTTCATTTCTCTTCAAATAGTAAAATGGATGAATGCATGTTCCTGGGTCGGTGCTTTTATATTAAGCCCTGTCACAGGCACTATGTATAATCTATGTTCCCACATTAATGCTGTATTTATTGCAGAAAATAAGAATTTACTTACCGATAATTCTATTTCTCATAGTCCGTAGTGGATGCTGGGGACTCCGAAAGTACCATTGGGAATAGCGGTTCCGCAGGAGACTGGGCACAAAAGTAAAAAGCTTTAGGACTACCTGGTGTGCACTGGCTCCTCCCCCCATGACCCTCCTCCAAGCCTCAGTTAGGATACTGTGCCCGGACGAGCGTACACAATAAGGAAGGATTTTGAATCCCGGGTAAGACTCATACCAGCCACACCAATCACACCGTACAACTTGTGATCTGAACCCAGTTAACAGCATGATAACAGAAGGAGCCTCTGAAAAGATGGCTCACAACAACAATAACCCGATTTTTGTAACAATAACTATGTACAAGTAATGCAGACAATCCGCACTTGGGATGGGCGCCCAGCATCCACTACGGACTATGAGAAATAGAATTATCGGTAAGTAAATTCTTATTTTCTCTAACGTCCTAGTGGATGCTGGGGACTCCGAAAGGACCATGGGGATTATACCAAAGCTCCCAAACGGGCGGGAGAGTGCGGATGACTCTGCAGCACCGAATGAGAGAACTCCAGGTCCTCCTCAGCCAGGGTATCAAATTTGTAGAATTTAGCAAACGTGTTTGCCCCTGACCAAGTAGCTGCTCGGCAAAGTTGTAAAGCCGAGAACCCTCGGGCAGCCGCCCAAGATGAGCCCACTTTCCGTGTGGAATGGGCTTTTACAGATTTTGGCTGTGGCAGGCCTGCCACAGAATGTGCAAGCTGAATTGTACTACAAATCCAACGAGCAATCGTCTGCTTAGAAGCAGGAGCACCCAGCTTGTTGGGTGCATACAGGATAAACAGCGAGTCAGATTTTCTGACTCCAGCCGTCCTGGAAACATATATTTTCAGGGCCCTGACTACGTCCAGCAACTTGGAATCCTCCAAGTCCCTAGTAGCCGCAGGCACCACAATAGGCTGGTTTAAGTGAAATGCTGAAACCACCTTAGGGAGAAATTGAGGACGAGTCCTCAATTCTGCCCTGTCCGTATGAAAAATTAGGTAAGGGCTTTTATAGGATAAAGCCGCCAATTCTGAGACACGCCTGGCTGAAGCCAGGGCTAACAGCATTACCACTTTCCATGTGAGATATTTTAAGTCCACAGTGGTGAGTGGTTCAAACCAATGTGATTTTAGGAAACCCAAAACTACATTGAGATCCCAAGGTGCCACTGGAGGCACAAAAGGAGGCTGTATATGCAGTACTCCCTTGACAAACGTCTGAACTTCAGGAACAGAAGCTAGTTCTTTTTGGAAGAATATTGACAGGGCCGAAATTTGAACCTTAATGGACCCTAATTTGAGGCCCATAGACAGTCCTGTTTGCAGGAAATGCAGGAATCGACCCAGTTGAAATTCCTCTGTAGGGGCCTTCCTGGCCTCGCACCATGCAACATATTTACGCCAAATACGGTGATAATGTTGTACGGTTACATCCTTCCTGGCTTTGATCAGGGTAGGGATGACTTCATCTGGAATGCCTTTTTCCTTCAGGATCCGGCGTTCAACCGCCATGCCGGCAAACGCAGCCGCGGTAAGTCTTGGAACAGACATGGTCCCTGCTGGAGCAGGTCCTTTCTTAGAGGTAGAGGCCACGGGTCTTCCGTGAGCATCTCTTGAATTTCCGGGTACCAAGTCCTTCTTGGCCAATCCGGAGCCACGAGTATAGTCTTTACTCCTCTCCTTCTTATGATTCTCAGTACTTTTGGTATGAGAGGAAGAGGAGGGAACACATACACTGACTGGTACACCCACGGTGTTACCAAAGCGTCCACAGCTATTGCCTGAGGGTCCCTTGACCTGGCGCAATATCTGTCCAGTTTTTTGTTGAGGCGGGACGCCATCATGTCCACCTTTGGTTTTTCCCAACGGTTCACAATCATGTGGAAGACTTCTGGGTGAAGTCCCCACTCTCCCGGGTGAAGATCGTGTCTGCTGAGGAAGTCTGCTTCCCAGTTGTCCACTCCCGGAATGAACACTGCTGACAGTGCTATCACATGATTTTCCGCCCAGCGAAGAATCCTTGCCACTTCCGTCATTGCCCTCCTGCTTCTTGTGCCGCCCTGTCTGTTTACGTGGGCGACTGCCGTGATGTTGTCCGACTGGATCAACACCGGCTGACCCTGAAGCAGAGGTCTTGCCTGACTTAGGGCATTGTAAATGGCCCTTAGTTCCAGGATATTTATGTGAAGTGACGTTTCCATGCTTGACCACAAGCCCTGGAAATTTCTTCCCTGTGTGACTGCTCCCCAGCCTCTCAGGCTGGCATCCGTGGTCACCAGGACCCAATCCTGAATGCCGAATCTGCGGCCCTCTAGGAGATGAGCACTCTGTAACCACCACAGGAGAGACACCCTTGTCCTTGGAGACAGGGTTATCCGATGATGCATTTGAAGATGCGATCCGGACCATTTGTCCAGCAGATCCCACTGAAAAGTTCTTGCGTGGAATCTGCCGAATGGAATCGCTTCGTAAGAAGCCACCATCTTTCCCAGGACCCTTGTGCATTGATGTACTGACACTTGGCCTGGTCTTAGGAGGTTCCTGACTAGGTCGGATAACTCCTTGGCTTTCTCTTCCGGGAGAAACACCTTTTTCTGTACTGTGTCCAGAATCATTCCTAGGAACAGCAGACGTGTCGTCGGAATCAGCTGCGATTTTGGAATATTTAGAATCCATCCGTGCTGTCGTAGTACTACTTGAGATAGTGCTACTCCGACCTCTAACTGTTCTCTGGACCTTGCCCTTATCAGGAGATCGTCCAAGTAAGGGATAATTAAGACGCCTTTTCTTCGAAGAAGAATCATCATTTCGGCCATTACCTTGGTAAAGACCCGGGGTGCCGTGGACAATCCAAACGGCAGCGTCTGAAACTGATAGTGACAGTTCTGTACCACAAACCTGAGGTACCCTTGGTGAGAAGGGCAAATTGGGACATGGAGGTAAGCATCCTTGATGTCCAGAGACACCATATAGTCCCCTTCTTCCAGGTTCGCTATCACTGCTCTGAGTGACTCCATCTTGAACTTGAACCTTTTTATGTAAGTGTTCAAGGATTTCAGATTTAAAATGGGTCTCACCGAGCCGTCCGGCTTCGGTACCACAAACAGCGTGGAATAATACCCCTTTCCCTGTTGTAGGAGGGGTACCTTGATTATCACTTGCTGGGAATACAGCTTGTGAATGGCTTCCAATACCGCCTCCCTGTCGGGGGGAGACGTTGGTAAAGCAGACTTCAGGAACCGGCGAGGGGGAGACGTCTCGAATTCCAATTTGTACCCCTGAGATACTACCTGCAGGATCCAGGGGTCCACTTGCGAGTGAGCCCACTGCGCGCTGAAATTCTTGAGACGGGCCCCCACCGTGCCTGAGTCCGCTTGTAAGGCCCCAGCGTCATGCTGAGGACTTGGCAGAAGCGGGGGAGGGCTTCTGTTCGTGGGAAGAGGCTGTCTGCTGCAGTCTTTTTCCCCTTCCTCTGCCCCGGGGCAGATATGAGTGGCCTTTTGCCCGCTTGCCCTTATGGGGACGAAAGGACTGAGCTTGAAAAGACGGTATCTTTTTCTGCTACGAGGTGACTTGGGGTAAAAAGGTGGATTTCCCAGCCATTGCCGTGGCCACCAGGTCCGATAGACCGACCCCAAATAACTCCTTCCCTTTATACGGCAATACTTCCATATGCCGTTTGGAATCCGCATCCCCTGACCACTGTCGCGTCCATAATCCTCTTCTGGCAGAAATGGACATCGCACTTACTCTTGATGCCAGAGTGCAAATATCCCTCTGTGCATCTCGCATATATAGAAATGCATCCTTTAAATGCTCTATAGTCAATAATATATTGTCCCTGTCCAGGGTATCAATATTTTCAGTCAGGGAATCCGACCAAGCCACCCCAGCACTGCACATCCAGGCTGAGGCGATTGCTGGTCGCAGTATAATACCAGTATGTGTGTATATACTTTTTAGGATATTTTCCAGCTTCCTATCAGCTGGTTCCTTGAGGGCGGCCGTATCAGGAGACGGTAACGCCACTTGTTTTGATAAGCGTGTGAGCGCCTTATCTACCCTAGGGGGTGTTTCCCAACGTGCCCTAACCTCTGGCGGGAAAGGGTATAATGCCAATAATTTTTTAGAAATTAGCAGTTTTTTATCGGGGGAAACCCACGCTTCATCACACACCTCATTTAATTCATCTGATTCGGGAAAAACTACGGGTAGTTTTTTCACACCCCACATAATACCCTTTTTTGTGGTACTTGTAGTATCAGAAATGTTCAAAACCTCCTTCATTGCCGTGATCATGTAACGTGTGGCCCTACTGGAAAATATGTTTGTTTCCTCACCGTCGACACTGGAGTCAGTGTCCGTGTCTGTGTCTGTATCGACCTGAGGTAACGGGCGCTTTAGAGCCCCTGACGGTGTTTGAGACGCCTGTACAGGTATTAACTGATTTGCCGGCTGTCTCATGTCGTCAACAGTCTTTTGTAAAGTGCTGACACTATCACGTAATTCTTTCCATAAGACCATCCAGTCAGGTGTCGACTCCCTAGGGGGTGACATCACTAACACAGGCAATTGCTCCGCCTCCACACCATTTTCCTCCTCATACATGTCGACACAACGTACCGACACACAGCACACACACAGGGAATGCTCTGATAGAGGACAGGACCCCACTAGCCCTTTGGGGAGACAGAGGGAGAGTTTGCCAGCACACACCAGAGCGCTATATATATACAGGGATAACCTTATATAAGTGTTTTTCCCTAATATAGCTGCTGAATATATTTATATGCCAATTTAGTGCCCCCCCTCTCTTGTTTTACCCTGTTTCTGTAGTGCAGGACTGCAGGGGAGAGTCAGGGAGCCTTCCTCCAACGGAGCTGTGAGGAAAAAATGGCGCCAGTGTGCTGAGGAGATAGGCTCCGCCCCCTTCTCGGCGGCCTTTCTCCCGCTTTTTTATGGAAAAATTGGCAGGGGTTAAATGCATCCATATAGCCCAGGAGCTATATGTGATGTATTTTTTTGCCAAAAAAGGTGTTTTATTGCGTCTCAGGGCGCCCCCCCCAGCGCCCTGCACCCTCAGTGACCGGAGTGTGAAGTGTGCTGAGAGCAATGGCGCACAGCTGCGGTGCTGTGCGCTACCTTATTGAAGACAGGACGTCTTCTGCCGCCGATTTTCCGGACCTCTTCAGTCTTCTGGCTCTGTAAGGGGGCCGGCGGCGCGGCTCTGGGACCCATCCATGGCTGGGCCTGTGATCGTCCCTCTGGAGCTAATGTCCAGTAGCCTAAGAAGCCCAATCCACTCTGCACGCAGGTGAGTTCGCTTCTTCTCCCCTTAGTCCCTCGGTGCAGTGAGCCTGTTGCCAGCAGGTCTCACTGAAAATAAAAAACCTACTTTAAACTTTTACACTAAGCAGCTCAGGAGAGCCCCTTAGCCTGCACCCGTCTCGTTCGGGCACAAAAATCTAACTGAGGCTTGGAGGAGGGTCATGGGGGGAGGAGCCAGTGCACACCAGGTAGTCCTAAAGCTTTTTACTTTTGTGCCCAGTCTCCTGCGGAGCCGCTATTCCCCATGGTCCTTTCGGAGTCCCCAGCATCCACTAGGACGTTAGAGAAAAAAGGATGTCATAAACGGATTATGTCTAAATACATATGTATGAATAAAGCCAGAGATTCATATCCCAATAAGACTGTGAATTATTTATAACTTTTGTTATTTACGTAATTAGTAACTTAAATGTCTTACTCATTCAAAAATCCGGTGTATTATAAGGTTGGTGTTATCATAAGGTGAATCTCCAGATAAAATAATCAGACTCGTTCCAGATATTATGTACACATACATTTCTGTTCGTAACATGAGTATTTATTCTTGGTATATACATTTGTCATATAAATGACACATAGAGTATATAAATTTGATTATGTTATAACCAAGTTTATCACTTCTACTGTAATTGACCATATACAGTGCGGGCATAAATTATATTACTCGGCATATAATTCCATAAAGAAACTTCTGAATATATTGAAGTGTCTGATTCTGTAAATAAAATAAAATAAACTGGATTTGAAATAAAAAAAAAATATATATAAAAAATAAATATATATATATATATATATATATATATATATATATGGGAGCTGATAATCAGTGATAAGTGACATCAAGGGCTGAGTAGTGACAGTGCCTATAACGAATGTGACTGAATGATCTTGTGAACATGGTCAATTGCAGGAAAAATAATAAGAAAAATAGTAAATAGTGACAGTGCCTCAAAGAAATGTGACAGAGTAATGATGTGAACATGGAATTGAATGCCGAGTAATATAATTTATGCCCGCACTGTATATGGTCAATTACAGTAGAAGTGATAAACTTGGTTATAACATAATCAAATTGATATACTCTATGTGTCATTTATATGACAAATGTATATACCAAGAATAAATACTCATGTTACGAACAGAAATGTATGTGTACATAATATCTGGAACGAGTCTGATTATTTTATCTGGAGATTCACCTTATGATAACACCAACCTTATAATACACCGGATTTTTAAATGAGTAAGACATTTAAGTTACTAATTACGTAAATAACAAAAGTTATAAATAATTCACAGTCTTATTGGGATATGAATCTCTGGCTTTATTCATACATATGTATTTAGACATAATCCGTTTATGACATCCTTTTTTCTGCAATAAATACAGCATTAATGTGGGAACATAGATTATACATAGTGCCTGTGACAGGGCTTAATATAAAAGCACCGACCCAGGAACATGCATTCATCCATTTTACTATTTGAAGAGAAATGAAAACGTAAAGACCCACTATATGGGATATGATAATTTTGATGTTGTGAGGAGGAGGAATATAGCGGGGTTTGTGTACTTTATCAGACTAAGGTAGAGATGTATTAACCTGGAGAAGGCATAAGGAAGTGATAAACCAGTGATATGTGCAATGTGTTAAAGGCACCAGCCAATCAGATCTTAACTATTAATTTACATATTGGAGCTGATTGGCTGGTGGCTTTATCACCTTGCACATATCACTGGTTTATCACTTCCTTATGTCTTCTCCAGGTTAATACATCTGCCCCCAAGACTCCATCTCGGAACGAAGCTATAAAATAAAGGATAATTATTCCTTACACAGATGCCGGGGTATGGTGGGAGTGAAATCCCCGTCCCTGTAGGTATAACATTGAATGCATCCAGACGCCGTGATTGGACAGCGGCGTCACATGCCCAAATAGGATTATAACCGATTGGCCGGCGGGTGCATGTGATGCACTGAGCCATAGCGGTATTATGATAGGCAGGCGACATCACATGTTCGATAATACAGCGCTGATTGGGCCATAGAGATCTAATTTATGTATGCTCCTGGGAAGCGCTCTTGTTGCTCCCTGACGAAGCTGCCATAAGTGCAGTGAAACACGCGTGTAGGGCACAGCGTGTCCATGCGTTTTTAGTGTCTAAAGCTATTATGCAAATATATGAATTAAATTGAGACATTAGCTGGTAGTTTAGTGATAGGAAAATAAGCTACAGAAGAATAGATGAAATAGATGTTGTGTAGCCATGTGAACTGAGCCCTATTAGAGCTACACACACTGATGTCTGTGGGTCACATTTAAATCTGCCTATATAGACTGTTATGAATGAGGACAGTCAGAACTACAGTACAGATTTTAGAGTGTGCATGTGTAGCTGTATATATTTAAGCATTGTGAATATCTAGGTGCATATATACCACTGCAATATATACGGACCACAGTGTGGCTGTAATAGAAACAGCATCAATTATTATATTGCAACAATTGGTAACATCCAGCAGAATAGCAGCTGCATGCTTTGAGCATGATAGACCAAGTGTTATACATTGTAGCAAAAGAAGTGAGTCATACTTCAAGTTAACAGATAAACACAGGTTTCAGTAGTAACTTGAAGTAAATATTGGCAAAGCAGTTTGTGTCACCTTAGATCCTACATTTGCAGCTGTACATAATAAAGCACTGTGAATATTAAGGTACCTTCACGTTGCTGCAATATATATAGGCAACAGTGTGACTGTAATTGAAACAATATCAATTAATATACTGCAACAATTGGCAACACTCAGGAGCATAGCAGCTGCATGCCCTGAATAAGATATATTAAGTGTCATATATTGCAGTAAAGAAGTCAGTCATATTAACAAACAGACACAGTAACTTGAAGTAATTACTGTTGAAGTAGTGGTTGAGAAGTTCACAAATCCTATCAATGTATATTAAATCTATTACGATGCAATAACTATCAGCAATTACAGATACCTTAGAGTCTGGGGAATACTGTAAACTTGAATATAAAAATTCCACCCACCAATAAATATTTGGATTAGAACATACACTATCTTGAATCTAATAAATCTGGGTCCATTAAATATGTATATGGGTCACTCTATATTAAGATAAAACTTTTTATTTGACTCACACTGGTGAATAGGAATTACCCCTTATTGTTATTCGAGGGTACTACGCATGTGGATCACTTCTATTGAAAGATTAAGACCGCCATACAGTATAAACAGCACTGTTAGCCAATCTAATAAGGAATCCTCCTTTAAATAGGCATAACAGTGAATTGTTATTAGATATAGAAGCCTATGCTGGATAGAAACTCATTGCATAGGTGAACCTACTCTGGTACTATAGACAGGAAACAAATTATGGCAACTGAGGGTATGCATAACAACTGACGCATAAGAAATAAACCGTATTTATAAACGGTCTGCTTTGGAGTATAACTGGGGTTGCAACACCCCTAATATAAGCAGTATCTCTGAAATCTGTACAACAGAGTTGGATATTACATAATTGAATAACATTACTGTATAAGTCCGTTGCTCTTTATGTAAGTAGGGATTGCTATACCCCTTAAAGCAACGTGTTCCCATGCACAAATAGATACTTTAATAGTATTGATAGCCAGTGTGAGAGGTTCTCAATATATGGGGATTTAATCTCAGGAGGAATTGGATCTGGGAACACATTATGGATGATTTACAGTCACCGTAATTGCTAATAAAATAGAGTAACCTTTATTTGGAAATTTCATATTTTGTATGATCCCTAAGTCCCTGAACTTAAAGTAGTGGATATCGACACCATAGATACTGATAGTGATCGACACTATATGTATGTATAGACATTATAGATACTGATAGTAGTCGAATAATATTGGATGGGTGTAGAAAGGCTGATGGTATTTTTATCAATACAATAACCCCGAACGTAAGGCCACACTTATAAAAACACGTGGACACGCTTTTTAAAGTCTTTATTCACAATTTTTCAATCTTTTGTGTAGATTCACTTACCTGTTTGTCCGTGATTTTAATTCTATGTTTCACTGTAGTTTGGGAAAATTAATTAATCATAATTATATTTTAATACATATCTAATAAAGGTTATATTTTAGAATTAGTTTCTTCCAGTGCGTCGACAATACAGAATTCTTTCTTCTTTTTCTTCAAACATGCTAGTTTCGATATACTGTAGTTGACTGCACCCCCTGATTACATTAATACTGTGTTTAATACTGAATTAATAATACTAATATTAATAATACTGTCTTTGAGAGTGAATGTATGGTGATGAACCATATACATTCACCCAAATTATTCTAATATTGATTTTTGAGTGTGCAGATATCCAGTTTCTTGCATAAATAGAGAGGCAAATTTATTTTGAGCTTTATTTTTATGCCTGATTTTGAACTTGTGATACTGTGTTTTTAAATAATTTTCTAATTATTAGTATATTTAATAATTCTAACCATTGTTTGCAATAGTGAAAATGATTTTTTCATTCATCCATGGGGGACACTGGAGACAATGGGTATAGTATAGCAGGTGCTAGATGAGTCTGGGCGCTAAATAGTTAAAGTCTTCACAGTGCAGATTCCGCTCCCTCTACACCCCACTCCCTGCCTCAAGTCAGTTTTTTTTTTTAGTGCCTCAAGAGTTTCGCCACTGTTTTGAGATACCTTAGCAGTTTAGTTAATTTGATTTATACTTTCATTGAGACAGGTGTCAGCCTGCTCTCTGCCGTGGAAGCCTCTTCGGGACCACAGCACTGTCACCAGAGGCAGTTGCCTTGACTGAGTGGGATCTGGTGAGGACAAACCAGACAGCACTTCTACAGCTTAGGAGCCAGAGCCGCTGACCACAAACCAAAGCAGCTGTGAGGTAAGAGGTATCACCAGATACTCTGGCATTCCTACTTGATTGTGGAGGCTACTAGGAGGGATGATAGGCCAGGGACAGCCCAGTTTACTGCACCCTCACTTGACCACCAGGGTTATAGGCAGATATTTTTTACTCTGCAGAATGGGACACCATCTTGGTTGACGGTGTTCCCCCTGAGATGTGAGCCCAAGGAGGGGTTTCTCACATTGCCCAGCCCCGTCTTGGCACGCTTCTCAGCAGACTGCCTGCCAAGTAAACACCCTCTGTGCACTGGCCGGCCATTTTTTCCAATAGTAAGAGCTCCAGTAACTAAGCCTGCCATCCTGGAGAGTTTCAATTCCTCCTCTGTACCCCACAAATTGTTTGGGCAGCTCTAGAGTCTCTATAGATTTCTCTAAGGTTGTGTATAGTTAGACCTCTTTTGCCTTTCCTGTTTATGCAGTATGTGCATTGCATGGTCTGTGTTTGATATCTGTCTGTATGTCATAGCCTGTCATTTAGTTACATGTTTAGGGATGAACTTTACAGATATGGTTATTTTGTACCTGTTTCAGTGAATTGCGACCCTTACAATAAGATTTTACTTACCGATAAATCTATTTCTCGGAGTCCGTAGTGGATGCTGGGGTTCCTGAAAGGACCATGGGGAATAGCGGCTCCGCAGGAGACAGGGCACAAAAAGTAAAGCTTTTTCCGATCAGGTGGTGTGCACTGGCTCCTCCCCCCATGACCCTCCTCCAGACTCCAGTTAGGTACTGTGCCCGGACGAGCGTACACAATAAGGGAGGATTTTGAATCCCGGGTAAGACTCATACCAGCCACACCAATCACACCGTACAACTTGTGATCTAAACCCAGTTAACAGTATGATAACAGCGGAGCCTCTGAAAGATGGCTTCCTTCAACAATAACCCGAATTAGTTAACAATAACTATGTACAATTTATGCAGATAATCCGCACTTGGGATGGGCGCCCAGCATCCACTACGGACTCCGAGAAATAGATTTATCGGTAAGTAAAATCTTATTTTCTCTATCGTCCTAGTGGATGCTGGGGTTCCTGAAAGGACCATGGGGATTATACCAAAGCTCCCAAACGGGCGGGAGAGTGCGGATGACTCTGCAGCACCGAATGAGAGAACTCCAGGTCCTCCTTAGCCAGAGTATCAAATTTGTAAAATTTTACAAACGTGTTCTCCCCTGACCACGTAGCTGCTCGGCAAAGTTGTAATGCCGAGACCCCTCGGGCAGCCGCCCAAGATGAGCCCACCTTCCTTGTGGAGTGGGCCTTTACAGATTTAGGCTGTGGCAGGCCTGCCACAGAATGTGCAAGTTGGATTGTGCTACAGATCCAACGAGCAATCGTCTGCTTAGACGCCGGAGCACCCATCTTGTTGGGTGCATACAATATAAACAACGAGTCAGATTTTCTGACTCCAGCTGTCCTTGCAATATATATTTTTAATGCTCTGACAACGTCCAGTAACTTGGAGTCCTCCAAGTCACTTGTAGCCGCAGGCACTACAATAGGCTGGTTCAGATGAAATGCTGACACCACCTTAGGGAGAAAATGCGGACGAGTCCGCAGTTCTGCCCTGTCCGAATGGAAAATCAGATATGGGCTTTTGTAAGATAAAGCTGCCAATTCTGACACTCTCCTGGCAGAAGCCAGGGCTATAAGCATGGTCACTTTCCATGTGAGATATTTCAAATCCACCTTTTTTAGTGGTTCAAACCAATGAGATTTTAGGAAATCCAAAACCACATTGAGATCCCACGGTGCCACTGGAGGCACCACAGGAGGCTGTATATGCAGCACTCCCTTAACAAAGGTCTGGACTTCAGGGACTGAAGCCAATTCTTTTTGAAAGAAAATCGACAGGGCCGAAATTTGAACCTTAATAGATCCCAATTTGAGACCCATTGACAATCCTGATTGCAGGAAATGTAGGAATCGACCCAGTTGAAATTCCTCCGTCGGAGCACTCCGATCTTCGCACCACGCAACATATTTTCGCCAAATTCGGTGATAATGTTGCACGGTTACTTCCTTCCTTGCTTTAATCAAAGTAGGAATGACTTCTTCCGGCATGCCTTTTTCCTTTAGGATCCGGCGTTCAACCGCCATGCCGTCAAACGCAGCCGCGGTAAGTCTTGAAACAGACAGGGACCCTGCTGAAGCAAGTCCCTCCTTAGAGGTAGAGGCCACGGATCTTCCGTGATCATCTCTTGAAGTTCCGGGTACCAAGTCCTTCTTGGCCAATCCGGAACCACTAGTATCGTTCTTACGCCTCTTTGCCGTATAATTCTCAATACTTTTGGTATGAGAGGCAGAGGAGGAAACACATACACCGACTGGTACACCCAAGGCGTTACCAGCGCGTCCACAGCTATTGCCTGCGGATCTCTTGACCTGGCGCAATACCTGTCCAGTTTTTTGTTGAGGCGAGACGCCATCATGTCCACCATTGGTCTTTCCCAACGGGTTACCAGCATGTGGAAGACTTCTGGATGAAGTCCCCACTCTCCCGGGTGAAGATCGTGTCTGCTGAGGAAGTCTGCTTCCCAGTTGTCCACTCCCGGGATGAACACTGCTGACAGTGCTATCACATGATTCTCTGCCCAGCGAAGAATCCTTGCAGCTTCTGCCATTGCACTCCTGCTTCTTGTGCCGCCCTGTCTGTTCACATGGGCGACTGCCGTGATGTTGTCCGACTGGATCAACACCGGTTTTCCCTGAAGCAGAGGTTCTGCCTGGCTTAGAGCATTGTATATTGCTCTTAGTTCCAGAATGTTTATGTGAAGAGACGTTTCCAGGCTCGTCCATACTCCCTGGAAGTTTCTTCCTTGTGTGACTGCTCCCCAGCCTCTCAGGCTGGCGTCCGTGGTCACCAGGATCCAATCCTGTATGCCGAATCTGCGGCCCTCCAATAGATGAGCACTCTGCAACCACCACAGAAGAGACACCCTTGTCCTTGGAGACAGGGTTATCCGCAGGTGCATCTGAAGATGCGACCCTGACCATTTGTTCAACAGATCCCTTTGGAAAATTCTTGCGTGGAATCTGCCGAATGGAATTGCTTCGTAAGAAGCCACCATTTTTCCCAGGACTCTTGTGCATTGATGTACAGACACCTTTCCTGGTTTTAGGAGGTTCCTGACAAGCTCGGATAACTCCTTGGCTTTTTCCTCCGGGAGAAAAACCTTTTTCTGAACCGTGTCCAGAATCATCCCTAGGAACAGCAGACGAGTTGTCGGCATTAACTGGGATTTTGGAATATTCAGAATCCACCCGTGCTGTTTTAGCACTTCCTGAGACAGTGCTAATCCCATCTCTAGCTGTTCTCTGGACCTCGCCCTTATTAGGAGATCGTCCAAGTATGGGATAATTAATACGCCTTCTCTTCGAAGAAGAATCATCATCTCGGCCATTACCTTTGTAAAGATCCGAGGTGCCGTGGACAATCCGAACGGCAGCGTCTGAAACTGATAGTGACAGTTTTGTACAACGAACCTGAGGTACCCCTGGTGTGAGGGGTAAATTGGAACGTGGAGATACGCATCCTTGATGTCCAAGGATACCATAAAGTCCCCCTCTTCCAGGTTCGCTATCACTGCTCTGAGTGACTCCATTTTGAACTTGAACTTCTTTATGTACAGGTTCAAGGACTTCAGATTTAGAATAGGCCTTACCGAGCCATCCGGCTTCGGTACCACAAAAAGAGTGGAATAATACCCCTTCCCTTGTTGCAGAAGAGGTACCTTGACTATCACCTGCTGAGAGTACAGCTTGTGAATGGCTTCCAACACCGTCTCCCTTTCGGAGGGGGACGTTGGTAAAGCAGACTTCAGGAAACGGCGAGGTGGATCTGTCTCTAATTCCAACCTGTATCCCTGAGATATTATCTGCAGGATCCAGGGATCTACTTGCGAGTGAGCCCACTGCGCGCTGTAATTTTTGAGACGACCCCCCACGGTCCCCGAGTCCGCTTGAGAAGCCCCAGCGTCATGCTGAGGCTTTTGTAGAAGCCGGGGAGGGCTTCTGATCCTGGGAAGGAGCTGCGTGTTGCTGTCTCTTCCCTCGACCTTTGCCTCGTGGCAGATATGAATAGCCCTTTGCTCTCTTATTTTTAAAGGAACGAAAGGGCTGCGGTTGAAAAGTCGGTGCCTTTTTCTGTTGGGGAGTGACTTGAGGTAGAAAGGTGGATTTCCCGGCTGTAGCCGTGGCCACCAAATCTGATAGACCGACTCCAAATAACTCCTCCCCTTTATACGGCAAAACTTCCATATGCCGTTTTGAATCCGCATCGCCTGTCCACTGTCGCGTCCATAAAGCTCTTCTGGCCGAAATGGACATAGCACTTACCCGTGATGCCAGTGTGCATATATCCCTCTGTGCATCACGCATATAAAGAAATGCATCCTTTATTTGTTCTAACGACAGTAAAATATTGTCCCTGTCCAGGGTATCAATATTTTCAATCAGGGATTCTGACCAAACTACCCCCGCACTGCCCATCCAGGCAGTTGCTACAGCTGGTCGTAGTATAACACCTGCATGTGTGTATATACTTTTTTGGATATTTTCCATCCTCCTATCTGATGGATCTTTAAGTGCGGCCGTCTCAGGAGAGGGTAACGCCACTTGTTTAGATAAGCGTGTTAGCGCCTTGTCCACCCTAGGAGGTGTTTCCCAGCGCTCCCTAACCTCTGGCGGGAAAGGGTATAATGCCAATAATTTCTTTGAAATTATCAGCTTTTTATCAGGGGCAACCCACGCTTCATTACACACGTCATTTAGTTCTTCTGATTCAGGAAAAACTATAGGTAGTTTTTTCATACCCCACATAATACCCTGTTTAGTGGTACCTGTAGTATCAGCTAAATGTAACGCCTCCTTCATTGCCAAAATCATATAACGTGTGGCCCTACTGGAAAATACGGTTGATTCGTCACCGTCACCACTGGAGTCATCGCCTGTGTCTGGGTCTGTGTCGACCGACTGAGGCAAAGGGCGTTTCACAGCCCCTGACGGTGTTTGAGTCGCCTGGACAGGCACTAATTGATTGTCCGGCCGTCTCATGTCGTCAAACGACTGCTTTAGCGTGTTGACACTATCCCGTAGTTCCATAAATAAAGGCATCCATTCTGGTGTCGACTCCCTAGGGGGTGACATCCTCATATTTGGCAATTGCTCCGCCTCCACACCAATATCGTCCTCATACATGTCGACACACACGTACCGACACACAGCAGACACACAGGGAATGCTCCTAACGAAGACAGGACCCACTAGCCCTTTGGGGAGACAGAGGGAGAGTTTGCCAGCACACACCAAAAGCGCTATATATATATCAGGGATAGCCTTATAATAAGTGCTCCCTTATAGCTGCTTTGTTATATCAAAATATCGCCATAAATGTGCCCCCCCCTCTCTGTTTTACCCTGTTTCTGTAGTGCAGTGCAGGGGAGAGACTTGGGAGCCGTCCTGACCAGCGGAGCTGTGAGAGGAAATGGCGCCGTGTGCTGAGGAGATAGGCCCCGCCCCTTTTCCGGCGGGCTCGTCTCCCGCTATTTAGAAAAATTAGGCAGGGGTTAAATATCTCCATATAGCCTCTAGGGCTATATGTGAGGTATTTTTAGCCTTTATAGGTACTCATTTGCCTCCCAGGGCGCCCCCCTCCCAGCGCCCTGCACCCTCAGTGACTGCCGTGTGAAGTGTGCTGAGAGGAAAATGGCGCACAGCTGCAGTGCTGTGCGCTACCTTTAGAAGACTGCAGGAGTCTTCAGCCGCCGATTCTGGACCTCTTCTGATTTCAGCATCTGCAAGGGGGCCGGCGGCGTGGCTCCGGTGACCATCCAGGCTGTACCTGTGATCGTCCCTCTGGAGCTTGATGTCCAGTAGCCAAGAAACCAATCCATCCTGCACGCAGGTGAGTTGACTCCTTCTCCCCTCAGTCCCTCGCTGCAGTGATCCTGTTGCCAGCAGGAATCACTGTAAAATAAAAAACCTAGCTAAACTTTCTCTAAGCAGCTCTTTAGGAGAGCCACCTAGATTGCACCCTTCTCGGCCGGGCACAAAAATCTAACTGGAGTCTGGAGGAGGGTCATGGGGGGAGGAGCCAGTGCACACCACCTGATCGGAAAAAGCTTTACTTTTTGTGCCCTGTCTCCTGCGGAGCCGCTATTCCCCATGGTCCTTTCAGGAACCCCAGCATCCACTAGGACGATAGAGAAATAAAGTTTGACTGCATATTTTCACATAAAGTTGACACAACTTATTGAGCACTCTGTGTATATTATGTCCTCTAAAGGAAGCACCTCCAGGGCTGCCTCTGAGAAGGGGGCTTCTGGGCATAAATCTTATTCCTACAACACGTGCTAGAACTTCACAGTGTAGCTCACGTGGAGGGGGGGATCTCTGTGAGGCATGCTTAGTTGAGCCGCAGTGGATTAGTACCCCAGTTGCAGGGTCCTCTTCCAAACCAGCTCACGCTCTTACCTCTATACGGCTATGCTGGAACAGACTTAACAGTTGTCACTATATAGACAACCTCATCCAGGAGTGACGCAAACTACTATTCCAAAACTGCCCACAGTGGGGCCCCTGGGATTCTGAGCAATCCCAGTCTGTATAGGTTCCATCTCCTTGCAGCAGATGTTAAACAGAGCGGTAGTGCATATCCAGAAGTGACAGTTGCCTGCATCTGAGCTGCAGGAGTATAACTCTGATTTCTTTTAAGTCCTAGTGGATACTGGGGTTCTGTACTTTAGTACCATCGGGTATAGATTGGGTCCACTGAAGCCTGGCACTTTAAAACCTTTAGTATGAGTATGTGTGTGCTGGCTCCTCCCCTCTATGCCCCTCCTACCAGGCTCAGTATAGAAAAATGTGCCCAAGGAGCCGGGTGCATTTCTCTGGAGCTCAAGTAAGTTTCCTTTATTTTTTATTTTAGTTATTTATTTTCAAGTAGCCCTGGTTGGCCCTGGGGGGACCGAACCAACCTCCTGAGGGTTAATGGTTCGTAATCCCAGCTGACAGGACACTGAGCTCCTGAGGTGCTGATCACACATCGTTAGTATGTGTGCCCACGCTGGCAGCCAGCCCCCACCCTCTAACAGATGACGAAGTTCAAGGTGCGGGGAGTGTTACAGCGGGGGCTCGGTTAGCGGGGTCCCCGGTGCAGTTTGGGTGGGATGTCGCGCGGCAGTGCCCGCCACCGACAAGACTGGCTTGGGCTTATGCCCCACAGTGCACACGGTCACACGAGGCTTTGTGTGTGCTGTTATGTATAATTTAGTTTTTTTTTTACATGCCCAGTATAACAAAATACAGTAGTGACCGCGCGCCATTGCAAGCGGCGGGGCTTCCCAGAGCGGGACCTGAGGCGGAAAGGCGCCATTTCCTGCTGCTGATCTTCAAGGCTGCAAGCACGCTGCTCCTCCAGGGACCTACGCTGTTACAGACTCTGTACTGGTACCAGGGGGTCATAGAAGGGGGAGAGCACACCAGCGGTAGCGCCGCTGCACTCCTATAAGGTCATACATATATTTACACATTGTGCTGCTGTGTTTTGGTGTCCGCTCCTCAGTGTCACTCTAAGTCAGGGGTAGCCAACCCTGGTCCTCGAGAGCTACCAACAGTGCACGTTTTCCAGGTCTCCTCACAGAATCCACCTGTGGATCTTTTAAAATGTGACAGTCAGTAATAACTGCACATGTGCACCTGCCAGGTGAGCTGGAAAACTTGACCTGTTGGTAGCTCTCGAGGACCAGGGTTGACTACCACTGCTCTAAGTGCTTTCTAGGGTCTGTGTTCAGGTGTTTGTCAGTGAGCTGCGCTGGATTACAGTTGTGTAAGATGTCTGTTGACATAGGGGTGTAGCGAGGGTGGCTCCAGTGGAGCGCGAGCTCCGGGCGCCAGAAAAGTTAGGCGGCGCGCTGCCATCTGTCACCCCCCCTCCTGCCAGCCACTGTACTGTCAGCTGCAGGGCAGGAGGAGGAGGAGAAGTCAATGGTGGAACTACCGCCAGTGCAAGCAGTGGGGGTCATTTCGAGTTGTTCGCTCGTTATTTTTTTTTTGCTACGGAGCGTTTAGTCGCAAACTGCGCATGCGCAATGTTCGCAGTGCGCCTGCGCCAAGTAAATTAGCAAAAAAGTTTGGTATTTTACTCACGGCGTAACTAAGTTTTTTCATCGTTCTGCTGATCGGAGTGTGATTGACAGGAAGTGGGTGTTTCTGGGCGGACACTGGCCGTTTTCTGGGAGTGTGCAGAAAAACGCAGGTGTTTCAGGGAACAATGCGGGAGTGGCTGGAGAAACGGGGGAGTTTGTGACGTCAAACCAGGAACGAAACTGACTGAACTGATCGCAGTGTAGGAGTAAGTCTGGAGCTACTCAGAAACTGCTAAGAAATTTCTATTCGCAATTCTGCTAATCTTTCGTTCGCAATTCTGCTAAGCTAAGATACACTCCCAGAGGGCGGCGGCTTAGCGTGTGCAATGCTGCTAAAAGCAGCTAGCGAGCGAACAACTCGGAATGAGGGCCAGTGCCTTGCACTGGGGCCCGTCACTGTCAAGAGGCCCAAAGCAGCGCGGCATGTAATGAGTCAAACTGACTCATTACATGCAGCAGTCCGTTGCCCGCTGAGTAGAGGAGCACAGAGGCCGGGGAGGAGGAGGAGGGAGCCGCTGCAACGCACTGTAATTGGCGGAGACGCTGCTGCTGCTGTCCCTCTCCGTCACCATAGGCTGCCCACCGCTGTGAATGCTGGGAAGCGCATCTCTGAGCACAGCGGCGGAGGACAGCCTATGTAAAGGAGAGGGAGAGCTACAGTGGCGCCTCCACCATTTACACAGCGCTGCTGCGTCTACCGAGTCCCCCTCCCTCCTCCTTCTCTCCTGCCCGAGATCATCATCCGCCATCATGCTGACTGCCAGCGGAGACAGTAAGTATTATCTATTCTTTCTTTCTATCTATCTATCTATCTATCTATCTATCTATCTATTCTGTCTATTCTGTCTGCCGTAATGTGTAAAAAGGGGACACTGTCTGCTGTAATGTGTAAAAAAGGGGGCGCTGTCTCCCGTTATGTGCAAAAAGGGGGCGCTGTCTGCCGTTATGTGTAAAAAGGGGACGCTGTCTGCCGTAATGTGTAAAAAAGGGGGCGCTGTCTGCCGTTATGTGTAAAGGGATGCTGTCTGCCGTAATGCGTAAAAAAGGGGACGCTGTCTGCCGTAATGCGTAAAGGGGACGCTGTCTGCCGTAATGTGTAAAAAAGGGGACGCTGTCTGCCGTAATGTGTAAAAGGGGACGCTGTCTGCCGTAATGTGTAAAAAAGGGGACGCGGTCTGCCGTAATGTGTAAAAAGGGGACGCTGTCTGCCGTAATGTGCAAAAAAGGGGACGCTGTCTGCCGTAATGTGTAAAAGGGGACGCTGTCTGCCGTAGTGTGTAAAAAAGGGGACGCGGTCTGCCATTATGTATAAAAAGGGGACGCTATCTGCCGTTATGTGTAAAAAAGGGGATGCTGTCTGCCGTAATGTGTAAAAAAGGGGGTCGCTGTCTGCCGTAATGTGTAAAAAGGGGACGCTGTCTGCCGTAATGTGTAAAAAGGGGACGCTGTCTGCCGTAATGTGTAAAAAGGGGAATCTGTCTGCCGTAATGTGTAAAAGGGGCTCTACCTGGTGTAGTGGTGCTACTGTGCACCGTTGTAATTTGAATAATGGAGACTACTGTGCACCATTATATGAATTGGTATTATTTTGTGGCTACAGCCCTTCCCCACGAAGCCATGCCCCTATATTTTTTGCGCGCGCCTACGCCGCGCACTGCCCCTGTTTTCCATAGAGGGGGGCTCCAATGTTATTTCATGCACACAGCGCTAAAATGTCTAGTTACGGCACCATAGCTAGGTGTCCATTTCCCTGGCCCGGAGCAGGTCACCCTCACCAGATCCTCTCCAGGGGTGAGGGGATGGACTTGGATGGGGGGGGGGGGGGGGGGGGGGGAGAGGCTCCAAAGCATTTTGTCGCACCTGGGCCCACCGCTTGCTAGTTCCACCACTGGGAGAAGCAGAGGGGGTGCACACTGAGTCAGACTCTGAGGCTAGGTAGGAAACAGGGCAGGCCAGAGGTAACTCTCAGACTGCTGCAGCACCTCTCTCTGCCCCCCAGGCTACTGCGGCATAGTTTAGGCATTTCTGGGACATTATTTTTATAGAAGCATAGTGGGACTATCAGGTCTGGGATGGTAGTTCCAGGGCATTATTTTCATTGGCACATTGGAAGATTATCAAATTGGATGGGGGAGCAAGTTGGTGCATTATTTTCATTGAGAGTTTGGGTGGTTTCAGATCTGTGGGGGGGGGGGGGGGGGGGTGTCACATTTGGGGCATTTTTTTGATTCAAAGATTGGGGGGTTATCAGGTCTGTTGGGGGATCACATTTAGGCCTTTATTTTCATTAAGGAATTGGGAGGTTGTGAGGTCAAGTCAGTTGGGGCACATGTAATGTCTTTCATTTATTTGAATTAAACAAGTAAATAGGTAAATACAGCTACTTCCATAGCGGCTCTACCATAGTGTAATGTGTATAAGGGGCTCTACTGTGAGGCGTAACATGTATAGGGGGCTCTACTGTGTGGCATAATGTGTATAAGGGGCACTACTGTGTGGTTTAATGTAAATAACGGACACTACTGTGCAGTGTAATGTGAATTGGTAACTATTCTGTGGCCATGCACATTCTCAATGAAGCCATTAATTATTACCAGTTATTTATAGAGCGCACATACAGCGCCGTAACTAGGTGTGTTCAGAAGGGGCATTGCCCACAGCACCACGCCCACTTTCTTCTGTGTGCATTAGGCTCATCATCTGATCTTCTTCCCCACGGCGGAAGTAAGATCAGCGACACAGTAAGTACTCAGAGGAAATACCAGTGCTTCGGGTGGAGCAGATCTGTGTATTTGACAGGAGGCAATTGTTTGAATAGGGTTGTGTCTGGGTAGCTGTGTGAGGGGGATCTCAGGGAGGGTGGTACACTGCGTATGTTTCAGGGGAGGAGAACTGAGGGAGGGAGAGGAGCTGTGTGGGTGAGTGTGGGGTGGTGTCTATGAAGAAACCAGCTATTCGGGGGGTAGAGGAGGATCTGTGTGAGGAAGGGGAGCTGAGTGTGGAGGGATATATGTAAAGGTAGTGCTCTGTGTTTGATGGGACTGGAACTGAATGACGGAGGAGAGCTGTGTTTGTGGGAGGGAAGGGGTCTGTGAGAGTAATGGACAGCCGTGTGAGGGAAGGGGTCTGTGTAAGGGGGGAGAGCTGTGTGTGGGGGGTTCTGTATGAGTTAGGGACAACAATGTGGGATTGTCTCTGAGTCAGGGTGCTGCATGCAGAAGGGGCATTGCCCACAGCGCACACCTAGTTAGAGCGCATATTCCCCATGTGCCGGCCCGCCCCATACGCAGACTACGCGGCTGAGTGAGGCGCCATAGTTAGGAGGGCGTCGGGTTGTCACGGAGACAACAGCACCAGCGGACTTTCAAATGTGGCGCCTGCCGCAGCAAATCAGATGCAGGTGTCCCATGGTCTATGGCTCCCAACTGAGTCTCTCCCAGAGCTATGCCCAGTCTCCGCCCCCCCTCTAGTATGTCCTCCCATGACATCTCCATGGCTGTAGTCTCTACCTCGGAAGCCGCCCGCCCGTCCGTGTCCAGCTTAAGCCGCCGCCACTGCTGCTGAGGTCCCGGCAGTGCTGAGGCTGATCTCTGCTGCCTGTGAAGTGGACAGGAGGAGTCAGGAGCCGTCAAACAGCACGTAAGTGCCTACACAGACACGACACTACACTACACTACATTACACTATACTTCACTACACTATATTACACTACACTTCACTACAGTATACAACACTACACTTCACTTCAGACCACTACACTACACCACAGTACATTTTACTATACTACACTCTAAGGGTAGGGTAGGGGGGACTCTGCCTGCCATAATGTGTAAAAGGGGGACCTATCCTGCCGTAACGTGTAAAATAAGGTTTTAAACCTGCCGGTAAATCTTTTTCTCCTAGTCCGTAGAGGATGCTGGGGACTCCGTAAGGACCATGGGGTATAGACGGGCTCCGCAGGAGACATGGGCACTATAAAGAACTTTTAGTATGGGTGTGCACTGGCTCCTCCCTCTATGCCCCTCCTCCAGACCTCAGTTAGAGAAACTGTGCCCAGAGGAGATGGACAATATGAGGAAAGGATTTTGTTAATCTAAGGGCAAGATTCATACCAGTCCACACCAACCACACCGCATAACCTGGAACATAGGCAACCAGTTAACAGTATGAACAAAAACAGTATCAGTCAAAGACCGATCTCAACTATAACATAACCCTTATGTAAGCAACAACTATATACAAGTCTTGCAGATTTAGTCCGCAGTGGGACGGGCGCCCAGCATCCTCTACGGACTAGGAGAAAAAGATTTACTGGTAGGTTTAAAATCTTATTTTCTCTTATGTCCTAGAGGATGCTGGGGACTCCGTAAGGACCATGGGGATTATACCAAAGCTCCCAAACGGGCGGGAGAGTGCGGATGACTCTGCAGCACCGAATGAGCGAACTCTAGGTCCTCTTCAGCCAGGGTATCAAACTTGTAGAATTTAGCAAATGTGTTTGACCCCGACCAAGTAGCTGCTCGGCAAAGTTGTAAAGCCGAGACCCCTCGGGCAGCCGCCCAAGAAGAGCCCACCTTCCTCGTGGAATGGGCTTTTACAGATTTAGGATGCGGCAGTCCAGCCGCAGAATGTGCAAGTTGAATCGTGCTACAGATCCAGCGAGCAATAGTCTGCTTTGAAGCAGGCGCACCCAACTTGTTGGGCGCATGCAGGATAAATAGCGAGTCAGTCTTTCTGTGGAATGGGCCTTTACCAACTGTGGTAACGGCAATTTAGCCGTAGAATGAGCCTGCTGAATCGTGTTACAGATCCAGCGAGCAATCGTCTGCTTAGAAGCAGGAGCGCCAACCTTGTTGGCTGCATACAGGACAAACAGAGCCTCTGTTTTCCTAACCCTAGCAGTCCTGGCTACATAAATTTTTAATGCCCTGACTACATCCAGGGACTTGGAGTCCTCCAAGTCACCCGTAGCCACAGGCACGACAATAGGTTGGTTCATATGAAATGAAGAAACCACCTTAGGCAAAAATTGAGGACGAGTCCCCAACTCTGCTCTATCCACATGGAAAATCAAATAGGGGCTCTTGGGAGACAAGGCCGCCAATTCGGACACCCGCCTTGCAGATGCCAAGGCCAATAAAATGACCACCTTCCAAGAGAGAAATTTTAATTCAACCGTTTGAAGAGGTTCAAACCAGTGAGAGTTTAGGAACCTTAACACCACGTTAAGGTCCCATGGTGCCACAAAAGGAGGCTGGATGTGCAGCACTCCCTTCACAAAAGTCTGGACTTCTGGGAGAGAAGCCAATTCCTCCTGAAAGAATATAGATAGGGACGAAATCTGTACCTTAATGGAGCCTAACTTCAGGCCCATATCCACTACTGTCTGTAGAAAGTGGAGAAAACGGCCCAGATGGAAATCTTCCGTAGGAGCATTCTTGGCTTCACACCAAGATACATACTTCCTCCAGATACGGTGATAATGTTTTGCCGTCACCTCCATCCTAGCCTTTATCAGAGTAGGGATGACTTCCTCCGGAATACCTTTCCCAGCTAGGATTCGGTGTTCAACCGCCATGCCGTCAAACGTAACCGCGGTAAGTCTTGGAACACGCAGGGCCCCTGCTGCAACAGGTCCTCCCTGAGAGGAAGAGGCCACGGATCTTCTGTGAGCATTTCCTGAAGATCTGAGTACCAGGCCCTTCGAGGCCAATCTGGAACAATGAGTATTGTCTGCACTCTTTTTCGTCTTATGATTCTCAATATTTTTGGGATGAGGAAGAGGAGGGAACGCATAGACCGACTGAAACACCCATGGTGTTACCAGGGCGTCCACAGCTACTGCCTGAGGGTCCCTTGACCTGGCATAATACCTCCGAAACTTCTTGTTGAGGCGTGACGCCATCATGTCTATTTGAGGAATTTCCCAAAGACTTGTTATCTCTGTAAAAACTTCTTGATGAAGTCCCCACTCTCCTGGATGGAGATCGTGTCTGCTGAGGAAGTCTGCTTCCCAGTTGTCCACTCCCGGAATGAAGACTGCTGACAGAGCGCTTACGTGATCTTCCGCCCAGCGAAGAATCCTGGTGGCTTCCGCCATTGCCGCTCTGCTCCTTGTCCCGCCCTGGCGGTTTACATGAGCCACGGCTGTGACGTTGTCTGATTGAATCAGAACCGGTAGGTCGCAAAGAAAATTCTCCGCTTGTCGTAGGCCATTGTATATGGCCCTCAATTCCAGTACGTTGATGTGTAGACAAGCCTCCTGGCTTGACCATAGTCCCTAAAAATTTCTTCCTTGTGTGACTGCTCCCCATCCTCGGAGGCTCGCATCCGTGGTCACCAGAACCCAGTCTTGAATGCCGAACCTGCGACCCTCTAGAAGGTGAGCACTCTGCAGCCACCACAGGAGAGACACCCTGGCCCTGGGGGACAGGCTTATCTTCTGATGTATTTGTAGATGGGACCCGGACCACTTGTCCAGAAGGTCCCACTGAAATGTCCTCGCATGAAACCTGCCGAAGGGGATGGCCTCGTAGGCTGCCACCATTTTCCCCAGAACTCGAGTGCATTGATGAACAGACACTCTTTTTGGTTTTAGCAGGTCTCTGACCATGTTCTGGAGGTCCTGGGCTTTTTCCATTGGGAGAAAAACCCTCTTCTGTTCCGTGTCCAGAATCATGCCTAGGAATGATAGTCGAGTCGTTGGAACCAATTGTGACTTTGGCAGATTGAGAATCCAACAGTGCTGTTGCAGCACTCTCAGGGAGAGCGACACGCTATTCAGCAATTGATCTCTCGATCTCGCCTTTATCAGGAGATCGTCCAAGTATGGGATAATTGTGACACCCTGCCTGCGCAGGAGCACCATCATCTCCGCCATCACCTTGGTGAAAATCCTCGGAGCCGTGGAAAGCCCAAACGGCAACGTCTGAAACTGGTAATGACAGTCCTGTACAGCGAATCTCAGGTACTCCTGATGAGGGGGGTATATGGGGACATGAAGGTATGCATCCTTTATGTCTAGTGACACCATAAAATCCCTCCCTTCCAGACTGGATATCACAGCCCGGAGCGATTCCATCTTGAATTTGAACTTTTTCAAGTACAGGTTTGGGGATTTTAGATTTAAAATGGGTCTGACCGAACCATCCGGCTTCGGGACCACGAACAGGGTTGAATAGTACCCTTTCCCCTGTTGAACCAGGGGAACCTTGACAATCACTTGCTGTTGACGCAGCTTTTGAATTGCAGCTAACACCACTTCCCTCTCCGGGGGAGAAGCTGGCAAGGCCGACTTGAAAAATCGGCGAGGGGGCACCTATTCGAATTCCAGTTTGTAGCCTTGGGATACAATTTCCATCGCCCAAGGATCCACGTCTGACAGAATCCAGACCTGGCTGAAGAGTCGAAGACGTGCCCCCACCGGTGCGGACTCCCTCAGTGGAGCCCCAGCGTCATGCGGTGGATTTAGCAGAAGCCGGGGAGGACTTCTGCTCCTGGGAACTAGCCGAAGCAGGTGTTCACTTTCCTCTACCCTTACCTCTGGCGAGGAAGGAGGAGCCCCGACCTCTTCTGGATTTATGCGACCGAAAGGACTGCATCTGATATTGTGGAGTTTTCTTTTGCTGTGGGGGAACAAAAGGCAAAAATGTAGATTTACCCGCGGTAGCTGTGGAAACCAGGTCCGCGAGACCATCCCCAAATAAAACTCCACCCTTGTAAGGTAAAACCTCCATATGTTTCTTTGAGTCGGCATCACCCGTCCATTGGCGGGTCCACAGGGCTCGCCTAGCAGGAATCGCCATGGCGTTGGCTCTCGAACCTAGCAGCCCAACGTCTCTCTGAGGGTCTCTCATATATAAACTGCATATTTAATGTGACCTAAGGTCAACAAAATGATATCCCTGTCTAGGGTATCAATGTCAGCTGACAAGGTATCTGTCCAAGCCGCCACTGCGCTACATACCCATGCCGATGCTATTGCCGGTCTGAGTAAAGCACCCGTATGCGTATAAATAAGATTTTACTTACCGGTAAATCTATTTCTCGCAGTCCGTAGAGGATGCTGGGACTCCGTAAGGACCATGGGGAATAGACGGGCTCCGCAGGAGATAGGGCACTTTAAGAAAGCTTTGGATTCTGGGTGTGCACTGGCTCCTCCCTCTATGCCCCTCCTCCAGACCTCAGTTAGGGAAACTGTGCCCAGAGAAGATGGACAGTACGAGGAAGGATTTTTGTAAATCTAAGGGCAAGATCCATACCAGCCACACCAATCACACCGTATAACTTGTGATAAACTACCCAGTTAACAGTATGAACAACAACATAGCCTCGGTTCAACCGATAAACTATAACATAACCCTTATTTTTCTCTAACGTCCTTGAGGATGCTGGGACTCCGTAAGGACCATGGGGATTATACCAAAGCTCCCAAACGGGCGGGAGAGTGCGGATGACTCTGCAGCACCGAATTGAGCAAACAGCAGGTCCTCCTCAGTCAGGGTATCAAACTTGCAGAACTTTGCAAAGGTATTTGACCCCGACCAAGTAGCAGCTCGGCACAGCTGTAGTGCCGAGACCCCTCGGCAGCCGCCCAAGACGAGTCCCCCTTCCTAGTGGAATGGGCCTAAACCGATTTAGGTAACGGCAATTCTGCCGTAGAATGCGCCAGCTGAATCATGTTACAGATCCAGCGAGCAATAGTCTGCTTTGAAGAAGGGCCGCCAACCTTGTTGGCTGTATACAGGACAAACAGTGCTTCTGTTTTGCAGATCCTAGCCGTTCTGGCCACGTAAATTTTCAAAGCCCTGACCACATCAAGGGACTCGGAATCCTCAAAGTCACGCGTAGCCACAGGCACGACAATAGGTTGGTTCATATGAAAGGATGAGACCACCTTTGGCAGGAATTGAGGACGGGTCCGCAATTTCGCTCTATCCATATGGACAATCAGATAGGGCTTTTAGTGATAAAAGCCTCCAATTCCGAAACTCGCCTAGCCGAAGCCAAGGCTAACAACATGACCACCTTCCAGGTGAAATATTTCAACACCACTGACTTAAGTGGTTCAAACCGATGAGACTTAAGGAACCGTAACACCACGTTAAGGTCCCAAAGCGCCACCGGCGGTACAAAAGGAGGCTAAAAATGCAGTACTCCCTACACAAACGTTTGTACTTCAGGAAGAGAAGCCAAATCTTTTTGGAAGAAAATGGATAAGGCCGAAATTTGAACCTTTATCGATCCTAATTTTAGGCCCAAGTTCACTCCAGTTTGAAGGAAGTGAAGCAGACAGCCCAAAAGGAATTTCTCCGTAGAGCATTTCTGGCCTCACATCAGGAAACATATTTTCGCCATATTCGGTGATAATGTTTCAATGTCACTTCCTTCCTAGCCTTAATTAGGGTAGGAATGACCTCCTCCGGAATAACCATTACCGCTAGGATCCTGCGTTGAACCGCCATGCCGTCAAACGCAGCCGCGGTAAGTCTGGGAACAGACAGGGCCCCTGCTGCAGCAGGTCCTGTCTTAGACGAAGAGGTCACGGATTCTCTGTGAGCATTTCCTGCAGATCTGGATACCAGGTCCTCCGTGTCCAATCTGGAACAATGAGAATTGGTCTCACTCCTCTTTTTCTTATTATCCTCAACACCATGGGTATGAGAGGAAGAGGAGTAAACACAGAAACTGACCGGAACACCCACGGTGTCACTAGGGCGTCCACAGCTTACTGCCTGAGGGTCTCCTGACCCGGCGCAATAACTCTGCGGCTTTGTGTTGAGGCGGGACGCCATCATGTTTATCAGTGGCAGTCTCCACCGAATTGCAATCTGTGCCAAGACTTCCTGATGAAGTCCCCACCCTCCAGGACGTAGGTCGTGTCCGCTGAGGAAGTCTGCATCCCAGTCGTCCACTCCCGGAATGAACACTGCTGACAGTGCGCTTACATGATTCTCCGCCCAGCGAAGAATTCTGGTGGCTTCCGCCATCGCCACTCTGCTCCTTGTGCCGCCTTGGCGGTTTACATGAGCTACCGCGGCGACGTTGTCCGACTGGATCAGAACCGGTTGGTCGCGAAGTAAGGTCTCCGCCTGACGTAGGGCGTTGTATATGGCCCTTAGTTCCAAGAAGTGAAGACAAGTCTCTTGACTTGACCAAAGACCTTGGACATTTTATTTTTCCCTGTGTGACTTCTCCCCAACCTCGGAGGCTCGCGTCCGTGGTCACCAGGATCCAGTCCTGAATGCCGAACCTGCGGCGCTATAGAAGGTGAGCATCTTGCAGCCACCACAGGAGAGATACCCTGGCCCTGGGGGAGAGGGTGATCAACTGATGAATCTGTAGATGTGACCCGGACCATTTGTCCAGTAGGTCCCATTTGAAAGACCTCGCATGGAACCTGCCGAAGGGAATGATTGTCCCCGGACTCGGGTGCAGTGATGCCGACACCTGTCTTGGTTTCAAAAAGTTCCTGACCAGAGTCATGAGTTCCTGGGCCTTCTCTATCTGAAGGTAAACCCCTTTCTGGTCCGTATCCAGAATCCTACCCAAGAAGGGCAGACGAGTCATAGGAACCAACTGTGACTTCTGGATATTGAGAAACTAGCAGTGTTGCTGTGACACCTTCAGCGAAAGTGACACGCTGTTCAACAACTGCTCTTTTGATCTCGCCTCATAGATCGTCCAAGTATGGGATAACTGTGACTCCTTGCTTGCGTAGGAGCACCATCATTTCTGCCAATTACCCTGAAATTGGTAAAGACAATACTGTACCGCAATTGTCAGGTACGCCTGATGGGGTGGATAAATGGGAACATGAAGGTATACAGCCTTTATGTCTAGATACACCATCAAATCCCCCCTTTCCAGGCTGGCCATGATCGCTCTGAGCGATTCCACTTTAATTTTGAACCTTTTCTATTATAGGTTCAGAGGTTTAAATTTTAAATAGGTCTGACCGAACCGTACGTATTCGGGACTACAGCCAAGGTTGAGTAATAGCCCCTTCCTTGTTGCAGGAGGAGAACCTTGAGCACCACCTGTTGGAGATACAATGTGTGAATTGTATTTAATATAACTCCCCTTCTGGGGGAGAAGCCGGTAGGTCCGATAAGGAAAAACCGGCGAGGAGGCACCTTTTCTAATTCCTTTGTAACCCTGAGAACAATTTTCATTGCCCCGGGATCCACCTGTGAGCGAACTCAGATGTGGCTGAAGAGTCGAATACGTGCTCCCCCTGGGACGGACTCCCTTAGCGGAGCTCCCGCATCCTGCGGTGGATGTAGTAGAGGCTGGGGAGGACTTCTGTTCCTAGGAACTAGCTGTGCCCCGTGCCCTAACTCTGGTAAGAAAGGATGCTCCTCATACTTTTTTGTTATTCTGCAACCGAAAGGACTGGGAATATAAGGCAAAAGATCAGAATTACCAGCTATAGCTGTGGAGACCAGGTCCGAGAGCCCTTCTCCACACAATTCCTCAGCCTTGTGAGGTAAACCCTACATATGCCTCTTTTAGTCGGCATCACCTGTCCATTGCATGTTCCACAGGACAAGTCTAGCAGAAATCGACATAGCGTTGACTCTAGAACCCAGTAGACTAACGTCTCTTTGGGCATGTCTTTTATATATATATATATATATATATATATATATAAAAGCCAACATCTTTTACATATAAATATATATATATATCTATATACTAGGGACAATAATATGTCATCCTTATCTAGGGTTTCAACCTCCGCTGATAAGGTATCTGACTACGCTGCTACAGCGCTATAAACCCATGCCGACACAATCGCCGGTCTGAGTAGTGTACCAGAATGTGTGTAAATGGACTTCAAAGTACTTTTACTGCATGCTATCTGCAGGATCCCTGAAGATAGCTGTTAAGTCAGCGCTACCTTTTTGGTTAAACGTGTCAATGCCTTGTACACCCTAGGGGAAGATTCCCATCGTATCCTGGCCCCATTAGGGAAAGGATACTCCCTGAGAATTCTTTTTGGGAAGCTGCAGCTTCTTGTCTGGAGATTCCCGCTCTTTTTCTTCATGAGAGGAGGGAAATTTACCTCAGCTTTCTTCCCCTTAAACATGTGTACCCTCGTGTCAGGGACAGATGAGTCATCAGTGATATGCAAAACATCTTTTATTACAATAATCATATATTGAATACTTTTCTGCCAGTCTTGGCTGTACTTTGCATTAACGTAGTCGACACTGGAGTCAGACTCTGTGTCGATGTCTATTATTTTGGATAGTGAGCGTTGTAAGACTCTGAAGGTCTCTGTGACATAGGAGCAGACATGGGTAGATTCCCTGTCTGTTCTCTAATCTTTTGTAATAAGTTCATCTTAGCACTTAATTTCACATATCCAATCAGGTGTCGGCGTTGTCAACGGAGACATCACGCACCCACACAGATTTGCTCCATCTCTTCCTTAGGAGAGCCTTTTACCGCAGACATGTCGACACACACGTACCGACACACTCCACACACACAGGGAATCTCTTATCTGAAGACAGGTCCCCCCCCAGGCCCTTTGGAGAGACAGAGAGAGAGAATGCCAGCACACACCCCAGCGCTATATAACCCAGGAAAAAACACAGAATGTTTACCCAGTAGCGCTGCTGTACTGTACACTGCTCAAAAAAATAAAGGGAACACTAAATTACACATCCTAGATCTGAATGAATGAAATATTCTTATTAAATACTTAGTTCTTTACATAGTTGAATGTGCTGACAACAAAATCACACAAAAATTATCAATGGAAATCAAATTAACCAATGGAGGTCTGGATTTGGAGTCACCCTCAAAATTAAAGTGGAAAAACACACTACAGGCTGATCCAACTTTGATGTAATGTCCTTAAAACAAGTCAAAATGAGGCTCAGTAGTGTCTGTGGCCTCCTCGTGCCTGTATGACCTCCCTACAACACCTGGGCATGCTCCTGATGAGGTGGTGGATGGTCTCCTGAGGGTTCTCCTCCCAGACCTGGACTAAAGCATCCGCCAACTCCTGGACAGTCTGTGGTGGAGCGAGACATGATGTCCCAGATGTGCTCAATTGGATTCAGGTCTGGGGAACGGGCGGGCCAGTCCATAGCATCAATGCCTTCGTCTTGCAGGAACTGCTGACACACCCCAGCCACATGAGGTCTAGCATTGTCTTGCATTAGGAGGAACCCAGGGACAACCGCACCAGCATATGGTCTCACAAGGGGTCTGAGGATCTCATCTCGGTACCTAATGGCAGTCAGGCTACCTCTAGCGAGCCCATGGAGGGCTGTGCGGCCCCCACAAAGAAATGCCACCCCACACAATTACTGACCCACTGTCAAACCGGTCATGCTGGAGGATGTTGCAGGCAGCAGAACGTTCTCCTTGGCGTCTCCAGACTCTGTCACGTCTGTCACATGTGCTCAGTGAGAACCTGCTTTCATCTGTGAAGAGCACAGGGCACTAGTGGCGAATTTGCCAATCTTGGTGTTCTCTGGCAAATGCCAAACGTCCTGCACGGTGTTGGGCTGTAAGCACAACCCCCACCTGTGGGCGTCGGGCCCTCATACCACCCTCATGGAGTCTGTTTCTGATCGTTTGAGTAGACACATGCACATTTGTGGCTTGCTGGAGGTCATTTTGCAGGGCTCTGGCAGTGCTCCTCCTGTTCCTCCTTGCACAAAGGCGGAGGTAGCGGTCCTGCTGCTGGGTTGTTGCCCTCCTACGACCTCCTCCACATCTCCTGAAGTACTGGCCTGTCTCCTGGTAGCGCCTCCATGCTCTGGACACTACGCTGACAGACACAGCAAACCTTCTTGCCACAGCTCGCATTGATGTGCCATCCTGGATGAGCTGCACAACCTGAGCCACTTGTGTGGGTTGTGGGGAGGTCATACAGGCAAGTGGAGGCCACACACACTACTGAGCCTCATTTTGACTTGTTTTAAGGACATTACATCAAAGTTGGATCAGCCTGTAGTGTGTTTTTCCACTTTAATTTTGAGGGTGACTCCAAATCCAGACGTCCATGGGTTAATAAATTTGATTTCCATTGATAATTTTTGTGTGATTTTGTTGTTAGCACATTCAACTATGTAAAGAACAAAGTATTTAATAAGAATATTTCATTCATTCAGATCTAGGATGTGTTATTTTAGTGTTCCCTTTATTTTTTTTGAGCAGTGTATAATCGCCAAATATGTGCCCCCCCTCTACTTTAAAACCCTCTTCACCGTGTGTCAAGCAGGGGAGAGTCCGGGGAGCTTCCTCTCAGCGGTGCTGTGGAGAGAAAATGGCGCTGGTGAATGCTGAGGGAGAAGCCCCGCCCCCTCGGTGGCGGGCTTCTGTCCCGCTCAAACTAACTAAAATATGGCGGGGGCTCTTTTATATACATGTACAGTGCCCACCTGTACATGTATATATACTTTTTGCCATAAGAGAGGTGTTATATTGCTGCCCAGGGCGCCCCCCCCTGCGCTCTGCACCCTTACAGTGACCGGAGTATGTGAGGTGTATGGGAGCAATGACGCACAGCTGCGGTGCTGTGCGTTACCTCAGTGAAGCTCTGAAGGCTTCTGCCGCCTGAGACGTCTTCTGACTTCGTTTCTTCTGGCTCTGTGAGGAGAACGGCGGCGCTGCTCTGGGGGTGGACGCCCAGTAAGAACCTGTGTTCACCCACTCTGGAGCTAATGGTGTCCAGTAGCCGAGGAAACAGAGCCTATCTTAGACAAGAAGGTCTGCCCCTCTCTCCTCAGTCCCTCGATGCAGGGAGCCTGTTGCCAGCAGTGCTCCCTGTAAAAATGTAGAAAAAATCCAAACAAAAATGCTTTCTAGGCAGAGAACTCAGGGAGCTCCCTGCAGTGCACCCATCTCGCTCTGGGCACAGTGTAAAACTGAGGTCTGGAGGAGGGGCATAGAGGGAGGAGCCAGTGCACACCCAGAATCCAGCTTTCTTAAAGTGCCCTATCTCCTGCGGAGCCCATCTATTCCCATTGGTCCTTACGGAGTCCCAGCATCCTCAAGGACGTTAGAGAAAATAGATTTTAAGGTAGTCTCCTGTCTGCGATCAGCAGGATCCTTGAGGGCTGCCGTCCGGAGACGGTAGCGCCACCTTCTTGGACAGACGCGTCAAAGCCTTGTCCACCCTGGGCGAAGATTCCCACCGTACCCTGTCCTGTGCAGGGAAAGGGTACGCCATAAGAATCCTCTTGGGAATCTGCAGTTTTTTGTCTGGAGTTTCCCAAGCTTTTTCAAACAACTCGTTCAGCTCATGAGATGGGGGAAAGGTAACCTCAGGTCTCTTTTCCTTATACATGCGCACCCTCGTGTCAGGGACAGAGGTGATATGCAAAACATCTTTTATTGCAATAATCATATAATGAATACTTTTGGCCACCCTTGGGTGTAACCTTGCATCATCGTAATCGACACTGGAGTCAGAATCCGTGTCGTTATCAGTGTCTGCTATTTGGGATAGGGGACGTTTTTGAGACCCTGAAGGGCCCTGTGACACAGTCGAAGCCATGGATTGACTCCCTGCTTTTTCCCTGGACTCTGCTTTGTCCATTCTCTTATGTAATAAGGTCACATTTGCATTTAACATATTCCACATATCCAACCAATCATGAGTCGGCGTTGCCGACGGAGACACCACAATCATCTGCTCCACCTCCTCCCTAGATGAGCCTTCCGCTTCAGACATGTCGACACACTCGTACCGACACCCCCACACACACAGGGATATATCTATAAGGAGACAGTTCCCCAATAAGGCCCTTTGGAGAGACAGAGAGAGAGTATGCCAGCACACACCCAGCGCCAACTGACACTGGAAACAATTTCCCAGATAATAAAGCGCCTTTACATATATAATTACTGTGTAATACACTCACTGCGCCTTACACGTGCCCCCCCCCCCCCCTCTTTTCAGCCCTCTGTCACCGTGTTCAGCAGGGGAGAGTCCGGGGAGCCAGCTTCTCTGCAGTGCTCTGTGGAGAAAATGGCGCTGGTTAGTGCTGAGACCAAGCTCCGCCCCCTCTAGCGGCGGGCTTCGGTCCCGCTCAATTGTTTAAACTGGCGGGGGATTTTTATAATTACTGCCTCCGCAGCCCATATACTCCTAAATGCCAGATTAGAGGTTTATATTGCTGCCCAGGGCGCCCCCCCTGCGCCCATCAGTGCCTGCTAGTGTGTGTAGTGTGTGGGAGCAATGGCGCGCAGTGGTACCGCTGCGCGCTTACCTCAGGGAAGATCTGAAGTCTTCTGCCGCCTTGAAGTCTTCTTTGCTTCTTATACTCACCCGGCTTCTATCTTCCGGCTCTGTGAGGAGAACGGCAGCGCAGCTCTGGGACGAACGGCGGGTGGAGACCTGCGTTCTGACTCCCTCTGGAGCTAATGGTGTCCAGTAGCCTAAGAAGCAGAGCCTATCAGTTAAGTAGGTCTGCTTCTCTCTCCTCAGTCCCACGATGCAGGAAGCCTGTTGCCAGCAGTGCTCCCTGAAAATAAAAAACCTAACAAAATTCTTTTTCAGAGAAATTCAGGAGAGCTCCCCTGTAATGCACCCAATCTCCTCTGGGCACAGGATCTAACTGAGGTCTGGAGGAGGGGCATAGAGGGAGGAGCCAGTGCACACCCATACTAAAAGTTCTTTATAGTGCCCATGTCTCCTGCGGAGCCCGTCTATACCCCATGGTCCTTACGGAGTCCCCAGCATCCTCTAGGACGTAAGAGAAAAGGGGGACTCTGCCTGCTGTAACGTGTAAAAGGGTGACGCTGTCTGGCGTAATGTGTAAAAGCGGGACGCTGTCTGCCGTAATGTGTAAAAAAGGGGACGCAGTCTGCCGTAATGTGTAAAAAAAGGGACGCAGTCTGCCGTAATGTATAAAAAAGAGACGCAGTCTGCCGTATTGTGTAAAAAGGAGGCGCTGTCTGCCGTAATGTGTAAAAATAAGATTTTACTCACCGGTAAATCTATTTCTCGTAGTCCGTAGTGGATGCTGGGAACTCCGTAAGGACCATGGGGAATAGCGGCTCCGCAGGAGACTGGGCACACTTAAAGAAAGCTTTAGGACTACCTGGTGTGCACTGGCTCCTCCCTCTATGACCCACCTCCAGACCTCAGTTAGGATACTGTGCCCGGAAGAGCTGACACAATAAGGAAAGGATTTTTAATCCCGGGTAAGACTCATACCAGCCACACCAATCACACCGTATAACTCGTGATACTATACCCAGTTAACAGTATGAAATATAACTGAGCCTCTCAACAGATGGCTCAACAATAACCCTTTAGTTAAACAATAACTATATACAAGTATTGCAGACAATCCGCACTTGGGACGGGCGCCCAGCATCCACTACGGACTACGAGAAATAGATTTACCGGTGAGTAAAATCTTATTTTCTCTGACGTCCTAGTGGATGCTGGGAACTCCGTAAGGACCATGGGGATTATACCAAAGCTCCCAAACGGGCGGGAGAGTGCGGATGACTCTGCAGCACCGAATGAGCGAACTCTAGGTCCTCTTCAGCCAGGGTATCAAACTTGTAGAATTTAGCAAATGTGTTTGACCCCGACCAAGTAGCTGCTCGGCAAAGTTGTAAAGCCGAGACCCCTCGGGCAGCCGCCCAAGAAGAGCCCACCTTCCTCGTGGAATGGGCTTTTACAGATTTAGGATGCGGCAGTCCAGCCGCAGAATGTGCAAGTTGAATCGTGCTACAGATCCAGCGAGCAATAGTCTGCTTTGAAGCAGGCGCACCCAACTTGTTGGGCGCATGCAGGATAAATAGCGAGTCAGTCTTTCTGACTCCAGCTGTCCTGGAAACATAGATTTTTAGGGCCCGGACTACGTCCAGCAACTTGGAGTCCTCCAAGTCACGAGTAGCCGCAGGCACCACAATAGGCTGGTTCAAATAAAACGCTGAAACCACCTTTGGGAGAAATTGGGGACGAGTCCTCAATTCCGCCCTATCCATATGGAAAATCAGATAAGGGCTTTTACAAGACAAAGCCGCCAATTCTGACACACGCCTGGCCGAAGCCAAGGCCCACAGCATGACCACTTTCCACGTGAGATATTTTAGTTCCACGGTTTTAAGTGGTTCAAACCAATGCGACTTTAGGAAATCCAACACCATGTTGAGATCCCAAGGTGCCACTGGGGGCACAAAAGAGGGCTGAATATGCAGCACTCCCTTAACAAATGTCTGAACTTCAGGTAGTGAAGCCAGTTCTTTTTGGAAGAAAATCGATAGAGCCGAAATCTGGACCTTAATGGAACCCAATTTTAGGCCCATAGTCACCCCTGATTGTAGGAAGTGCAGAAATCGACCTAGCTGAAATTCCTCCGTTGGGGCCTTCCTGGCCTCACACCACGCAACATATTTCCGCCATATGCGGTGATAATGGTTTGCAGTCACTTCTTTCCTAGCTTTAATAAGCGTAGGGATAACTTCCTCCGGAATGCCCTTTTCCTTCAGGATCCGGCGTTCAACCGCCATGCCGTCAAACGCAGCCGCGGTAAGTCTTGGAACAGACAGGGCCCCTGCTGCAGCAGGTCCTGTCTGAGCGGCAGAGGCCATGGGTCCTCTGAGATCATTTCTTGAAGTTCTGGGTACCAAGCTCTTCTTGGCCAATCCGGAACAATGAGTATAGTTCTTACTCCTCTCCTTCTTATTAGTCTCAGTACCTTGGGTATGAGAGGCAGAGGAGGGAACACATACACCAACCGGTACACCCGCGGTGTTACCAGAGCGTCCACAGCTATCGCCTGAGGGTCCCTTGACCTGGCGCAATATATGTTTAGCTTTTTGTTGAGGCGGGACGCCATCATGTCCACCTGTGGCCTTTCCCACCGGTGTACAATCATTTGGAAGACTTCTGGATGAAGTCCCCACTCTCCCGGGTGGAGGTCGTGTCTGCTGAGAAAGTCTGCTTCCCAGTTGTCCACTCCGGGAATGAACACTGCTTACAGTGCTAACACATGATTTTCCGCCCATCGGAGAATCCTTGTGGCTTCTGCCATTGCCATCCTGCTTCTTGTGCCGCCCTGTCGGTTTACATGGGCGACCGCCGTGATGTTGTCTGACTGGATCAGCACCGGCTGGTGTTGAAGCAGGGGTCTTGCCTGACTTAGGGCATTGTAAATGGCCCTTAGTTCCAGAATATTTATGTGTAGGGAAGTCTCCTGACTTGTCCATAGTCCCTGGAAGTTTCTTCCCTGTGTGACTGCCCCCCAACCTCGAAGGCTGGCATCCGTGGTCACCAGGACCCAGTCCTGTATGCCGAATCTGCGGCCCTCTAGCAGATGAGCACTCTGCAGCCACCACAACAGCGACACCCTGGTCCTTGGAGACAGGGTTATCAGCCGATGCATCTGAAGATGCGATCCGGACCACTTGTCCAACAGATCCCACTGAAAGATCCTTGCATGGAACCTTCCGAATGGAATTGCTTCGTAAGAAGCCACCATCTTTCCCAGGACTCGCGTGCAGTGGTGCACCGACACCTGTTTTGGTTTTAGGAGGTCTCTGACTAGAGAGGACAACTCCTTGGCCTTCTCCTCCGGGAGAAATACTTTTTTCTGTTCTGTGTCCAGAACCATCCCCAGGAACAGTAGACGCGTTGTAGGAACCAGCTGCGACTTTGGAATATTCAGGATCCAGCCGTGCTGTTGTAGCACTTCCCGAGCTAGTGCTACACCGATCAACAACTGTGCCCTGGACCTCGCCTTTATAAGGAGATCGTCCAAGTACGGGATAATTAAAACTCCCTTTCTCCGAAGGAGTATCATCATTTCGGCCATTACCTTGGTAAATACCCTCGGTGCCGTGGACAGACCAAACGGCAACGTCTGGAATTGGTAATGACAGTCCTGTACCACAAATCTGAGGTACTCCTGGTGAGGAGGGTAAATGGGGACATGCAGGTAAGCATCCTTGATGTCCAGTGATACCATGGAATCCCCCTCGTCCAGGCTTGCAATCACCGCCCTGAGCGATTCCATCTTGAACTTGAACCTTCTTATATAAGTGTTCAAGGATTTTAAATTTAAAATGGGTCTCACCGAACCGTCCGGTTTCGGTACCACAAACATTGTGGAATAGTAACCCCGTCCTTGTTGAAGGAGGGGTACCTTGATTATCACCTGCTGAGAATACAGCTTGTGAATCGCCTCCAGCACTACCTCCCTGTCCGGGGGAGCTGTCGGCAAGGCAGATTTGAGGAAATGGCGAGGGGGAGACGTCTCGAATTCCAGCTTGTACCCCTGAGATACTACTTGTAGAATCCAGGGATCCACCCGTGAGCGAGCCCACTGGTCGCTGAAGTTCTTGAGACGGGCCCCCACCGTACCTGGCTCCGCCTGTGGAGCCCCAGCGTCATGCGGTGGACTTAGAGGAAGCGGGGGAGGACTTTTGTTCCTGGGAACTGGTTGTATGTTGCAGCTTTTTCCCTCTACCTCTGCGCAGAAAGGACGCGCCTCTAACCCGCTTGCCTTTCTGGGGCCGAAAGGACTGTACCTGATAATACGGTGCTTTCTTTGGCTGCGAGGGAACATGGGGTAAAAATGCTGACTTCCCAGCTGTCGCTGTGGAAACGAGGTCCGAGAGACCATCCCCAAACAACTCCTCACCCTTGTAAGGCAATACTTCCATGTGCCTTTTAGAATCTGCATCTCCTGTCCACTGCCGAGTCCACAATCCTCTCCTGGCAGAAATGGACATTGCGTTTATTTTAGATGCCAGCCGGCAAATATCCCTCTGTGCATCTCTCATGTACAAGACAGCATCTTTAATATGCTCTACGGTTAGCAATATAGTGTCCCTGTCTAGGGTATCAATGTTTTCCGACAGGGAATCTGACCACGCAGCTGCAGCACTGCACATCCATGCTGAAGCAATAGCCGGTCTCAGTATAATACCTGAGTGTGTATATACAGACTTCAGGATAGCCTCCTGCTTTCTATCTGCAGGCTCCTTTAGGGCGGCCGTGTCCAGAGACGGTAGTGCCACCTTTTTTGACAGACGTGTGAGCGCTTTATCCACCCTAGGGGATGTCTCCCAACGTGACCTGTCCTCTGGTGGGAAAGGGTACGCCATTAGTAACCTTTTAGAAATTACCAGTTTCTTATCGGGGGAAGCCCACGCTTCTTCACACACTTCATTTAATTCATCAGATGGGGGAAAACCCACTGGTAGTTTTTTCTCCCCAAACATAATACCCTTTTTTGTGGTACCTGGGGTAATATCAGAAATATGCAACACATTTTTCATTGCTGTAATCATGTAACGGGTGGCTCTATTGGAATGTACACTAGTCTCATCATCGTCGACACTGGAGTCAGTATCCGTGTCGACATCTGTGTCTGCCATCTGAGGTAGCGGGCGTTTTAGAGCCCCCGATGGCTTTAGAGACGTCTGGGCAGGCACAGGCTGAGAAGCCGGCTGTCCCACATCTGCTATGTCGTCAAACCTTTTATGTAAGGAATCGACACTGTCGCGTAATTCCTTCCACATAACCATCCACTCAGGTGTCGACCCCGCAGGGGGTGACATCACATTTATCGGCACCTGCTCCGCCTCCACATAAGCCTCCTCATCAAACATGTCGACACAGCCGTACCGACACACCGCACACACACAGGGAATGCTCTGACTGAGGACAGGACCCCACAAAGCCCTTTGGGGAGACAGAGAGAGAGTATGCCAGCACACACCAACAGCGATATACAACACAGGGATTAACACTATAACTGAGTGATTTTTCCTAATAGCTGCTTGTATACACAATATTGCGCCTAAATTTAGTGCCCCCCCTCTCTTTTTTACCCTATGTAGTCTGGAAACTGAAGGGGAGAGCCTGGGAGCGATCCTTCCAGCGGAGCTGTGAGGGAAAATGGCGCCAGTGTGCTGAGGGAGATAGCCCCGCCCCTTTTTCGGCAGACTTCTCCTGCTTTTTTCTATGTATATCCGGCAAGGATATTTTACACATATATAGTCTCTATGACTATATTATGTGTTATTTGCCAGCCAAGGTACTCAATATTGCAGCCCAGGGCGCCCCCCCCCCCCCCCCCCAAGCACCCATCAGTGACCGGAGTGTGAGGTGTGCATGGGAAGCAATGGCGCACAGCTGCAGTGCTGTGCGCTACCTTGATGAAGACCGAAGTCTTCTGCCGCCGATTTCCAGGACCCTCTTCTTGCTTCTGGCTCTGTAAGGGGGACGGCGGCGCGGCTCCGGGACCGGACGACCGAGGCTGGGCCTGTGTTCGATCCCTCTGGAGCTAATGGTGTCCAGTAGCCTAGAAGCCCAAGCTAGCTGCAAGCAGGTACGTTCGCTTCTCTCCCCTTAGTCCCTCGTAGCAGTGAGTCTGTTGCCAGCAGATCTCACTGAAAATAAAAAACCTAACATAAACTTTCTTTTTCTAAGAGCTCAGGAGAGCCCCTAGTGTGCATCCAGCTCAGCCAGGCACAAAATTCTAACTGAGGTCTGGAGGAGGGTCATAGAGGGAGGAGCCAGTGCACACCAGGTAGTCCTAAAGCTTTCTTTAGTTGTGCCCAGTCTCCTGCGGAGCCGCTATTCCCCATGGTCCTTACGGAGTTCCCAGCATCCACTAGGACGTCAGAGAAATAAAGGGAACACTTAAACAACACTACGTAACTCCAAGTCAATCACACTTCTGTGAAATCAAACTGTCCACTTAGGAAGCAACACTGACTGACAATCAATTTCACATGCTGTTGTGCAAATGGAATAGACAACAGGTGGAAATTATAGGCAATTAGCAAGACACCCCCAATAAAAGAGTTGTTCTGCAGGTGGTGACCACAGACCACTTCTCAGCTGCTATGCTTTCTGGCTGATGTTTTAGTCACTTTTGAAAGCTGGCGGTGCTTTCACTCTAGTGGTAGCATGAGACGGAGTCTACAACCCACACAAGTGGCTCAGGTAGTGCAGCTCATCCAGGATGGCACATCAATGTGAGCTGTGGCAAGAAGGTTTGCTGTGTCTGTCAGCGTAGTGTCCAGAGCATGGAGGCGCTACCAGGAGACAGGCCAGTACATCAGGAGACGTGGAGGAGGCCGTAGGAGGGCAACAATACAGCAGCAGGACAAGGACGCCTTTGTGCAAGGAGGAACAGGAGGAGCACTGCCAGAGCCCTGCAAAATGACCTCCAGCAAGCCACAAATGTGCATGTGTCTACTCAAACGATCAGAAACAGACTCCATGAGGGTGGTATGAGGGCCCGACGTCCACAGGTGGGGGTTGTGCTTACAGCCCAACACCGTGTAGGACGTTTGGCATTTGCCAGAGAACACCAAGATTGGCAAATTCGCCACTGGCGACCTGTGCTCTTCACAGATGAAAGCAGGTTCTCACTGAGCACATGTGACAGACGTGACAGTCTGGAGACGCCAAGGAGAACGTTCTGCTGCCTGCAACATCCACCAGCATGACCGGTTTGGCAGTGGGTCAGTAATGGTGTGGGGTGGCATTTCTTTGGGGGGCCGCATAGCCCTCCATGTGCTCGCCAGAGGTAGCCTGACTGCCATTAGGTACCGAGATGAGATCCTCAGACCCCTTGTGAGACCATATGCTGGTGCGGTTGGCCCTGGGTTCCTCCTAATGCAAGACAATGCTAGACCTCATGAGGCTGGAGTGCGTCAGCAGTTCCTGCAAGACAAAGGCATTGATGCTATGGACTGGCCCGCCCGTTGCCCAGACCTGAATCCAATTGAGCACATCTGGGACATCATGTCTCGCTCCATCCACCAACAGACTGTCCAGAAGTTGGCGGATGCATTGCTTTAGTCCAGGTCTGGGAGGAGATCCCTCAGGAGACATCCGCCACCTCATCAGGAGCATGCCCAGGCGTTGTAGGGAGGTCATACAGGCACATGTAGGCCACACACACTACTGAGCCTCATTTTGACTTGTTTTAAGGACATTACATCAAAGTTGGATCAGCCTGTAGTGTGTTTTTCCACTTTAATTTTGAGTGTGACTCCAAATCCAGACCTCCATGGGTTAAATAAATTTGATTTCCATTGATAATTTTTGTGTGATTTTGTTGTCAGAACATTCAACTATGTAAAGAACAAAGTATTTAATAAGAATATTTCATTCATTCAGATCTAGGATGTGTTATTTTAGTGTTCCCTTTATTTTTCTGAGCAGTGTATTTTCATTTCTCACTGGTTACTAGAAAAACCAAACTCTAATCAGAGCTCTAAGGCCCATAGTACAAGGATGTTATTCAAGTTTGTTTGCAAACAAATTAAAAAAACACACTAATGGGCAAAACCAGGTTGCAGTGCAGGTGGGGCAGATGTAACATGTTCCAAGAGTTAGATTTGGGTGGGGTGTGTTCAAACTGAAATCTAATTTGCAGTGTAAAAATAAAGCAGCCAGTATTTACCCTGCACAGAAACAAAATAACATGGTTGTGCCTATTAGTGTTCTTTTTTTTTGGTTTGCTAACATACCTGAATAACCCCCTATGTGCTGGGCATGTATGCGTGTGTGTCTCCCCCTTCCCACCCCAACACTCCTGTATCTGTAGTTAACATTAAGTACTAGGGCTGAACCTATTTTCCACCAAGTCAGACATCCTTGTGCATTGTTCAATTGTACTTCATAGTATAGAAGCAGTCTTCCTTGACTGTACATCAACATATTGCATTATATTTTTCTTACTCACCATCTCCCCCATGAAACTATATCCATAATTGAGAACAACATGACCAGGAGATGAAGCCTTGTATGTACCTGGATATTGTCGTAGCGTTGCAGAAATATGAATAATTCCTGGGTCTTTTGCATCTCCACTTTAAGAGTGGATTTGCACGTTGTAAAGTATCTTTCTGCACATCTAGAAGCTTTCAGATTAGTTGGCTTTTTTCCCAACTCATGATCCGGTCATAGGGCTGAACAGATTCTGTAGTGTGGTCAAGTTCTATTGTTCACAATTTTCTAGAGACCAGTACATCACTTGTATAAGGAACAAGAAATTTGATCTGGCTATAATTCAAGCGCTAAGAATTACCACAAAACTTGTGATGTCCCTAGAGCTGCTGCCAAACTTAACGGGAGTAAAGTAAACTGGAAAATGTTTTCTTATGACACAGAAATGCAGGTACACTTTCAACTAACTGGCACCTGGAAGGTATATTTGAAACCCATTAAGGGCAAGAAATCAATTCTTATACCTGCAGAATTAACTTCAGGATTTCACATCAACATTTTTTTCTTAATTAATATTTTAATTACTTTTAAAGATTTTGAATTTTATTAAAAATTTGGATGAGCTTATTTAGGTTCCTGAGATTCAATATTTTCCTGGCATCATTGAGTTTCCTTATTAGCGTAAGAGTAATAGGCCCTACACCCTGGCCGACATCAGTCAAAGATATGAACGATCTCGTTCATAAATGAATGAGATAGCGTTCATATTTTTGAGCGTGGAGGCTCCAGCGATGAACGATGCGCAGCCCCGCGCTCGTTCATTGCTGGTCTCCCGTCGGCTGTACATGCAGGCCAATATGGACGATCTCGTCCATATTTGCCTGCACTTCAATGCAGCCGGGTGACGGGGATGTGAAGAAACTTCACTCCCCCCCGTCATTGCCTCTCCCCCGCCGGGTCGCCCGTATCCGCCGTCGGGCAGCTCGGCGGCGGATCGGCCAATGTGTAGGGCCCTTAAGACTTCTACGTTGTGTCTGAGGTTCAGATTTTACCACCTGTAACTAATAAGAGTTATAGTAAAACTTACACGTTAAACTATTTTTCTTCAAGGGCCATAGGATCCACAGGGAGGACCTTGGGGTATCATGGTGGGAACCAGAAACAGGCATAAAACAGGCTTTTGCTCCCAAGATGCACTGGTCCTTCTCCCTCATACCCCACCCACAGCTCAGGCTCCTCAGTTTTTGTTAACAAGCCCAGAGCAGGAGCTGGAGAGAAGGAAGAATAGTACACACAGCAAACACTCAAAACCAGGAGAGGGGAACTGGTGAGAGAAAAGCAACCCATTGTAGCTAGGTGCATCAGGGTGTGTGCCCTGTGAATCCTATGAACCTCAAAAATAAGAATTTACTTACCGATAATTCTATTTCTCGTAGTCCGTAGTGGATGCTGGGAACTCCGTAAGGACCATGGGGAATAGCGGCTCCGCAGGAGACTGGGCACAAAAGTAAAGCTTTAGGACTACCTGGTGTGCACTGGCTCCTCCCCCTATGACCCTCCTCCAAGCCTCAGTTAGGATACTGTGCCCGGACGAGCGTACACAATAAGGAAGAATTCATGAATCCCGGGTAAGACTCATACCAGCCACACCAATCACACCGTACAACTTGTGATATGAACCCAGTTAACAGCATGATAACAGGAGCCTCTGGAAAGATGGCTCACAATAACAATAACCCGAATTAGTTAACAATAACTATGTACAAGTATTGCAGACAATCCGCACTTGGGATGGGCGCCCAGCATCCACTACGGACTACGAGAAATAGAATTATCGGTAAGTAAATTCTTATTTTCTCTGACGTCCTAGTGGATGCTGGGAACTCCGTAAGGACCATGGGGATTATACCAAAGCTCCCAAACGGGCGGGAGAGTGCGGATGACTCTGCAGCACCGAATGAGAGAACTCCAGGTCCTCCTCAGCCAGGGTATCAAATTTGTAGAATTTAGCAAACGTATTTGCCCCTGACCAAGTAGCTGCTCGGCAAAGTTGTAGAGCCGAGACCCCTCGGGCAGCCGCCCAAGAAGAGCCCACCTTCCGTGTGGAATGGGCTTTTACAGATTTTGGCTGTGGCAGGCCTGCCACAGAATGTGCAAGCTGAATTGTACTACAAATCCAACGAGCAATAGTCTGCTTAGAAGCAGGAGCACCCAGCTTGTTGGGTGCATACAGAATAAACAGCGAGTCAGATTTTCTGACTCCAGCCACCCTGGAAACATATTTTCAGGGCCCTGACTACGTCCAGTAACTTGGAGTCCTCCAAGTCCCTAGTAGCCGCAGGCACCACAATAGGCTGGTTCAGGTGAAACGCTGAAACCACCTTAGGGAGAAATTGAGGACGAGTCCTCAATTCTGCCCTGTCCGTATGAAAAATCAGGTAAGGGCTTTTACAGGATAAAGCCGCCAATTCTGACACGCGCCTGGCCGAAGCCAAGGCCAACAACATGACCACTTTCCACGTGAGATATTTTAAATCCACAGATTTAAGCGGTTCAAACCAATGTGATTTTAGGAACCCCAAAACGACATTGAGATCCCAAGGTGCCACTGGAGGCACAAAAGGAGGCTGTATATGCAGCACCCCCTTGACAAACGTCTGAACTTCAGGCACTGAAGCCAGTTCTTTCTGGAAGAAAATCGACAGGGCCGAAATCTGAACCTTTATGGATCCCAATTTGAGGCCCATAGACACTCCTGTTTGCAGGAAATGTAGGAATCGACCCAGTTGAAATTCCTCCGTAGGGGCCTTCCTGGCCTCGCACCAAGCAACGTATTTCCGCCAAATGCGGTGATAATGCTTTATGGTTACATCCTTCCTGGCTTTGATCAGGGTAGGGATGACTTCCTCCGGAATGCCTTTCTCTTTCAGGATCCGGCGTTCAACCGCCATGCCGTCAAACGCAGCCACGGTAAGTCTTGGAACAGACAGGGTCCTTGCTGGAGCAGGTCCCTTCTTAGAGGTAGAGGCCATGGGTCCTCTGTGAGCATCTCTTGAAGTTCCGGGTACCAAGTCCTTCTTGGCCAATCCGGAGCCACGAGTATAGTTCTCACTCCTCTCCGTCTTATAATTCTCAGTACCTTGGGTATGAGAGGCAGAGGAGGGAACACATACACTGACTGGTACACCCACGGTGTTACCAGAGCGTCCACAGCTATTGCCTGAGGGTCCCTTGACCTGGCGCAATACCTGTCCAGTTTTTTGTTGAGGCGGGACGCCCTCATGTCCACCTTTGGTTTTTCCCAACGGTTTACAATCATGTGAAAGACTTCTGGGTGAAGTCCCCACTCTCCCGGGTGGAGGTCGTGCCTGCTGAGGAAGTCTGCTTCCCAGTTGTCCACTCCCGGAATGAACACTGCTGACAGTGCTATCACATGATTTTCCGCCCAGCGAAGAATCCTTGCAACTTCTGCCATTGCCCTCCTGCTTCTTGTGCCGCCCTGTCTGTTTACGTGGGCGACTGCCGTGATGTTGTCCGACTGGATCAGTATCGGCAGACCTTGAAGCAGAGGTCTTGCTTGGCTTAGAGCATTGTAAATGGCTCTCAACTCCAGAATATTTATGTGAAGTGATGTCTCCAGGCTTGACCACAAGCCCTGGAAATTTCTTCCCTGTGTGACTGCTCCCCAGCCTCGCAGGCTGGCATCTGTGGTCACCAGGACCCAGTCCTGAATGCCGAATCTGCGGCCCTCGAGAAGATGAGCACTCTGCAACCACCACAGGAGAGACACCCTTGTCCTTGGAGACAGGGTTATCCGCTGATGCATCTGAAGATGCGATCCGGACCATTTGTCCAGCAGGTCCCACTGGAATGTTCTTGCGTGGAATCTGCCGAACGGGATTGCTTCGTAGGAAGCCACCATTTTTCCCAGGACCCTTGTGCATTGATGCACTGATACTTGGCCTGGTTTTAGTAGGTTTCTGACTAGCTCGGATAACTCCCTGGCTTTCTCTTCCGGGAGAAACACCTTTTTCTGGACTGTGTCCAGGATCATTCCAAGGAATAGAAGACGTGTCGTCGGGATCAGCTGCGATTTTGGGATATTGAGAATCCAACCGTGTTGCCGCAGCACTACTTGAGATAGTGCTACTCCGACTACCAACTGTTCCCTGGATCTTGCCCTTATCAGGAGATCGTCCAAGTAAGGGATAATCAAAAACTCCTTTCTTTCGAAGGAGTATCATCATTTCGGCCATTACTTTGGTAAAGACCCGGGGCGCCGTGGACAATCCAAACGGCAGCGTCTGAAACTGATAGTGGCAGTTCTGTACCACAAACCTGAGGTACCCTTGATGAGAAGGGTAAATTGGGACATGGAGGTAAGCATCCTTGATGTCCAGAGACACCATATAATCCCCTTCTTCCAGGTTCGCGATCACTGCTCTGAGTGACTCCATCTTGAATTTGAACCTCTGTATGTAAGTGTTCAAAGATTTTAGATTTAAAATAGGTCTCACCGAGCCGTCCGGCTTCAGTACCACAAACAGTGTGGAATAATACCCCTTTCCCTGTTGCAGGAGGGGTACCTTGATTATCACCCGCTGGGAATACAGCTTGTGAATGGCTTCCAATACCGCCTCCCTGTCGGAGGGAGACGTCGGTAAAGCAGACTTTAGGAAACGGCGAGGGGGAGACGTCTCGAATTCCAATTTGTACCCCTGAGATACCACCTGAAGGATCCAGGGGTCCACTTGTGAGTGAGCCCACTGCGCGCTGAAATTCTTGAGACGGGCCCCTACCGTACCCGAGTCCGCTTGTAAAGCCCCAGCGTCATGCTGAGGACTTGGCAGAAGCGGGAGAGGGCTTCTGTTCCTGGGAACTGGCTGTCTGCTGCAGCCTTTTTCCTCTTCCTCTGCCACGGGGCAGAAAAGAGGAGCCTTTTGCCCTCTTACCCTTATGGGGCCGAAAGGACTGCGCCTGATAATACAGCGTCTTCTTATGTTGAGAGGCTACCTGGGGTAAAAATGTGGATTTCCCAGCAGTCGCCGTGGCCACCAGGTCTGATAGACCTACCCCAAATAACTCCTCCCCTTTATAAGGTAATACTTCCATATGCCTTTTGGAATCCGCATCACCTGACCACTGCCGCGTCCATAACCCCCTTCTGGCAGAAATGGACAGCGCACTTACTCTTGATGCCAGTCGGCAAATATCCCTCTGTGCATCACGCATATATAAAAATGCATCTTTTAAATGCTCTATAGTCAGTAATATACTATCCCTATCCAGGGTATCAATATTGTCAGTCAGGGAATCCGACCAAGTCACCCCAGCACTGCACATCCAGGCTGAGGCGATTGCTGGTCGCAGTATAACACCAGTATGTGTGTATATACATTTTAGGATATTCTCCTGCTTTCTGTCAGCAGGTTCCTTAAGGGCGGCCGTATCAGGAGACGGTAGTGCCACTTGTTTTGACAAGCGTGTGAGCGCTTTATCCACCCTAGGGGGTGTTTCCCAACGTGCCCTATCCTCTGGCGGGAAAGGGTATGATGCCAATAACTTTTTAGGAATTATCAGTTTTTTATCGGGGGAAACCCACGCTTCATCACACACTTCATTTAATTCATCAGATGCAGGAAAAACTACGGGTAGTTTTTTCTCACCAAACATAATACCCTTTTTAGTGGTACTTGTACTATCAGAAATGTGTAAAACATCTTTCATTGCCTCAATCATGTAACGTGTGGCCCTACTGGAAGTCACATTTGTCTCTTCACCGTCGACACTGGAGTCAGTATCCGTGTCGGCGTCTTCCATAAGTTCATCCACTCAGGTGTCGACTCCCTAGGGGGTGACATCACCATTACCGGCAATTGCTCCGCCTCCACATCATTTTCCTCCTCATACATGTCGACACAATCGTACCGACACACAGCCCACACACAGGGAATGCTCTGATAGAGGACAGGACCCCACTAGCCCTTTGGGGAGACAGAGGGAGAGTATGCCAGCACACACCAGAGCGCTATATATATATATATATATATAGGGATAACCTTATATAAGTGTTTTTCCCCTTATAGCTGCTGTTATGTTAATACTGCGCCCAATTAGTGCCCCCCTCTCTTGTTTTACCCTTTTCTGTAGTGCAGGACTGCAGGGGAGAGTCAGGGAGACGTCCTTCCAGCGGAGCTGTGAGGGAAAATGGCGCCTGTGTGCTGAGGAGATAGGCTCCGCCCCCTTCTCGGCGGACTTTTCTCCCGCTTTTTGCTGTATTCTGGCAGGGGTTAAAATACATCCATATAGCCCTGGGGGCTATATGTGAGGTATTTTCGCCAGCCAAGGTGTTTTTTATTGCTGCTCAGGGCGCCCCCCCCCCCCAGCGCCCTGCACCCTCAGTGACCGGAGTGGGAAGTGTGCCTGAGGAGCAATGGCGCACAGCTGCAGTGCTGTGCGCTACCTTGGTGAAGACTGATGTCTTCTGCCGCCGATTTTCCGGACCTCTTCTTGCTTCTGGCTCTGTAAGGGGGCCGGCGGCGCGGCTCTGGGACCGGACTCCGAGGCTGGGCCTGTGTTCGGTCCCTCTGGAGCTAATGGTGTCCAGTAGCCAAGAAGCCCAAGCTGGGTGCAAGCAGGCAGGTTCGCTTCTTCTCCCCTTAGTCCCTCGATGCAGTGAGCCTGTTGCCAGCAGGTCTCACTGAAAATAAAAAACCTAAAACTAAACTTTTTCTTAGAAACTCAGGAGAGTCCTAGAATGCACCCTTCTCGGCCGGGCACAAAAATCTAACTGAGGCTTGGAGGAGGGTCATAGGGGGAGGAGCCAGTGCACACCAGGTAGTCCTAAAGCTTTACTTTTGTGCCCAGTCTCCTGCGGAGCCGCTATTCCCCATGGTCCTTACGGAGTTCCCAGCATCCACTAGGACGTCAGAGAAATAGGATTTTGGTTACCTACTTTTCTCAGAATCCGTAGAAGATGCTGGGGGCCACTTTAGAACATGGGGTATAGACGGGTCCACCAGGAGACATTGGCACTCTAAGAGTTTGAGTGTGGGCTGGCCTCTCCTACCAGACTCAGTCTAGAAACGGTGCCCGAGGAGACGGACATCTTTGAGAGAGGGATTATACACAGATAGTGGTGCGATTCATACCAGCTCACACATACAAGGCACATCAAGCGAACCTGCTTGAAGCTCTCAGCAACTGCTGAAACAGTACTTACCAAGTAACAATGCAGTACACAACTAAACAAAGATGTACTGAACCAGATAACGATTGCAGGAAAACGAAGCGCTGGGCAGGCGCCCAGCATCCTCTACGGACTACGAGAAAAGGATTTACCGGTAGGTAACCATAATCCTATTTTCTCTTACATCCTAGAGGATGCTGGGGCCCACATTAGTACCATGGGGATGTACCAAAGCTCCCAGAACGGGAGGGAGAGCACAGAGGCTCCTGCAGAACTGATTGGCCTTTGATGATCTGAAGTTCAGTCAAAGTCTCAAACTTGTAAAACTTTGCAAACGTGTTCGACCCAGACCAAGTTGCAGCTCTGCAAAGTTGCAATGCCGAGACACCCCGGGCAGCTGCCCAGGAAGACCCCACCTTACGAGTAGAGTGCGCCTTAACAGATTTTGGACACAGCAATCCTACCATAGAATAAGCATGCTGGATAGTGAAGCTAATTCAGCGAGAGATTGTCTGCTTAGAAGCAGGACACACAATTTTCTTGGGATCATATAGGACAAATTGAGAGTCCAACTTTCTGTGACGAGAAGTTCTCTTCACATATCTTCAGAGCCCTCACAACATCCAAGGACTTTGATGTAATTGAGGAGTCAATAGGCACTGGCACCACAATAGGTTGGTTTATATGAAATGCCAACACAACCTTCGGAAGAAACTGCGGACGTGTCCTGAGCTCAGCTCTATCTTCGTGGAAGGTCAAGTAAGAGCTTTTACAGGATAAAGCTCCCAATTGAGCCACACGCCTACCCGAAGCTAAGGTCAACAACGTGATGGCCTTCCATGTAAGAAATCTGACCTCAACCTCCTGTAGAGTCTCAAACCAATCCGACTGGAGGAACTGCAACATCACGTTAAGGTCCCAAGGCACCGTAGGCAGTACAAAGGGAGGTTGGATGTGCAAAACTGCCTTCAAAAAAGTCTGAACCTCAGGGATGGCAGCCAATTGTTTCTGGGAGAAAATGGATAAGGCTGAAATCTGGACCTTCACAGATTCCAACCTCAGGCCCATATCCACACCTGCTTGCAGGAAGAGTAGAAAACGTTTGAGTTGAAACCCCACCATAGGAAACTTCTTGGATTTACACCAAGAGACATATTTCTTCCAAATACGATGGTAATGTTTAGATGTTACCCCTTTCCTAGCCTGTATCAGGGTAGGAATGACCTTCTTCGGAATGCCCTTCCGAGCAAGTATCAGGCACTCAACTTCCATGCCATCAAACATAGCCGTGGTAAGTCTTGATAGGCGAACGGCCCCTGCTGCAGCAGGTCCTCCCAAAGAGGAAGAGGCCTTGGCTCTTTCTGCAAGAGATTCAGAAGGTCCGCGTACCAAGCCCGCCCAATGAGGATCGCTTGAACTCTTGTTCTCCTTACGAGCTTTAGAACTCTTGGAATGAGTGGAAGTGGTGGAAACACGTACACTGACTGGAACACCCACGGAGACACCAGGGCGTCCACCGCCACTGCTTGTGGGTCCCTCCACCTGGAACAATAGCGTCAAAGCTTTTGAGACAAGAGACCATCATGTCTATTTGGGGTAACCCCCAAAGGTCTGTTATTTCCTTGAACACCTCCGGATGGAGACCCCACTCCCCTGGATGGAGATCGTGTCTGCTGAAGAAGTCTGCTTCCCAGTTGTCCACTCCCGGAATGAAGATTGCTGAGAGAGCCAACGCGTGTCTTCCTGCCCAGAGGATGATTCTTGTCACCTCCGACACTGCAGCGCTGTTCTTCGTTCCGCCTTGTCGGTTTATGTAGGCTACTGTCGTTACATTGTCCGACTGCACTTGTATGGCCCGATTTCTTAGGAGATGGGCCACCTGAAGACCGTTGTAGAAGGCTCTTAGTTCCAGGATGTTGATTGGCAGGCCGGCTTCCAGACTTGCCCACCTTCCTTGGAAAGTTACTCCTTGAGTGACTGCTCCCCAGCCCCGAAGGCTCGCATCCGTGGTTAGAAGGACCCATTCCTGAATCCCGAACCTGCGGCCCTCCAGAAGGTGAGGTAATTGTAGCCACCAGAGGAGCGAAATCCTGGCCTTCGGCGACAGACGTATTCTCTGGTGCATGTGGAGATGAGATCCTGACCACTTGTCCAGGAGATCCAGTTGGAAGACCCGAGCGTGGAACCTCCCGTACTGGAGAGCCTCGTAAGAGGCCACCATCTTTCCCAACAGGCGAATGCATTGATGAACCGTCACCCGGGCTGGCTTCAGGACATCCCAGACCATTGTTTGTATCTCCAACGCCTTCTCCTGCGGAAGAAAAAGCCTCTGCACTTCTGTGTCTAGGATCATTCCCAGAAAGGACAACCTCTGGGTTGGTTCCAAATGTGACTTTGGAACGTTCAAAATCCAACCGTGGATCTTGAGGAGGCGGGTTCTGAGAACAATGGACTGCAGCAGCATCTTTTAGACGACGCCTTTATCAGCAGATCGTCCAGATATGGAATGATGTTCACCCCTTGTTTGCGGAGGAGAACCATCATCTCTGCCATCACCTTGGTAAACACCCTCGGTGCTGTGGAGAGGCCGAATGGCAGGTCCTGGAACTGGAAATGACAGTCCAGTAATGCAAAACGGATATAAGTATGATGCGGCAGCCAGATCGGAATATGTAGATACGCATCCTTGATATCCAGGGATACCAGGAATTCCCCCTCTTCCAGACTTGATATTACCGCCCTGAGAGACTTCATTTTGAACCTGAACTCCTTTAGAAAGGGGTTCAATGATTTTAGGTTCAGAATAGGCCTGACCGAACAATCCGGTTTCGGTACCCCAAAAAGGTTTGAATAGTAACCTTTGGTCTGTGAATGAGGAGGAACTGGCACAATGACCTGTGCCTCCACCAACTTTTGGACAGCTTCTTGTAGGACAGTGCTGTCTGCCAGCAGAGCTGGTAAGCCTGATTTGAAAAAACGATGAGGGAGACTTTGAAATTCCAGCCTGTATCCCTGGGATACCATATCCATCACCCAGGGATCCAGACCGGACGATACCCAGACGTGACTGAATTGTCTAGGAGTCTCGCTCCCACTGGCCCCACTTCCAGGTCGCGCGGTCCACAGTCATGCGGAGGACTTTGGCGTACCTGAAGCAGGCTTTTGTTCCTGGGAACCTGCAGCGGCAGGTTTCTTGGACTTAACTCGACCTACGCATTAGAAGGTATTGGATGGCCTGGCCTTTCTAGGCTTGTTAGGCCGAAAGGACTGTGTTGCTGAAGAGAAGGATTTCTTCGGAGCAGGTGCAGCTGAGGGAAGAAACGGAGACTTACCCGCTGAAGCCGTGGATATCCACGCATCTAAAGCTTCCCCAAAGAGAGCCTGACCTGTATAGGGTAGGGACTCCACAATCTTTCTGGATTCTGCGTCGGCCGACCACTGGCGCAGCCACAGTCCCCGACGAGCTGAAACAGACATGGAAGAGATTCCCGCAGCCATGGAACCCAGGTCTTTCATGGATTCTACCATAAAACCTGCTGAATCGTGAATGTTGCATAAATATAATTTAACATCACCCTTATCCATTGTATCCAAATACTCTAGTAAGGTAGCCGACCACTTTATTATAGCCTTTGCAATCCATGCACTAGCAATAGTGGGACGTAATATGGCCACTGAAGCAGTGTACATTGATTAAAGTGTGTTATCACTTTTTTGATCAGCTGGCTCCTTTAAGACGGTAGATCCTGGAACAGGTAAAACCACCTTCTTTGAGAGTCTGGACACAGATGCGTCAACAATCGGCAGGTTTTTCCATTTTTTTCCTATCCTCCTCTGGGACAGGAAATGCCACCTGTACCAGTTTAGGGATTTGGAATTTTTTCTCAGGATTTTCCCATGCTTTCTCAAATATAGCATTCAATTCCTTTGACGCAGTAAAGGTTAGCAAGGCTTTTTTATTTTCAGTGAAAAAAGCCTCCTCAACCTGCTCAGGTGTGGTATCACTAATATGCAACACATCCCTGATAGCTTCTATCATCAATTGCACCCCCTTTGCAAGAGATGCAGACCCCCGCCACACATCCCCATCACAGTCTATGGTATCAGAATCTGTATCCGTGTCTTCCTGCGTGACATGCAAAAGCGCACATTTGTGGGGGTATACAGCAGAGCATCCCGATGTACCAGAATCGGGCCATACTGCCATAGAGTTCTGTAATACTTGGGTTGCAGATTCATTACTTGCAACCCTGTCAGAAATCTGAGAAAATAAGAATTTACTCACCGGTAATTCTATTTCTCGTAGTCCGTAGTGGATGCTGGGAACTCCGTAAGGACCATGGGGAATAGCGGGCTCCGAAGGAGGCTGGGCACTCTAGAAAGATTTATGACTACCTGGTGTGCACTGGCTCCTCCCACTATGACCCTCCTCCAAGCCTCAGTTAGGACACTGTGCCCGGACGAGCAGACATAATAAGGAAGGATTTAGAATCCCGGGTAAGACTCTTACCAGCCACACCAATCACACCGTACAACTCGTGATACTATATCCAGTTTGACAGTATGAAAACAACTGAGCCTCTCAACAGATGGCTCAACAATAACCCTTTAGTTAACAATAACTATTTACAAGTATTGCAGACAATCCGCACTTGGGATGGGCGCCCAGCATCCACTACGGACTACAAGAAATAGAATTACCGGTGAGTAAATTCTTATTTTCTCTAACGTCCTAGTGGATGCTGGGAACTCCGTAAGGACCATGGGGATTATACCAAAGCTCCCAAACGGGCGGGAGAGTGCGGATGACTCTGTAGCACCGGATGAGAGAACTCCAGGTCCTCCTCAGCCAGGGTATCAAATTTGTAGAATTTTGCAAACGTGTTTGCCCCTGACCAAGTAGCTGCTCGGCAAAGTTGTAAAGCCGAGACCCCTCGGGCAGCCGCCCAAGATGAGCCCACTTTCCTTGTGGAATGGGCCTTTACAGATTTTGGCTGTGGTATGCCTGCCACAGAATGTGCAAGCTGAATTGTACTACAAATCTAGCGAGCAATAGACTGCTTAGAAGCAGGAGCACCCAGCTTGTTGGGTGCATACAGGATAAACAGCGAGTCAGAGTTTCTGACTCCAGCCGTCCTGGAAACATATATTTTCAGGGCCCTGACAACGTCTAGCAACTTGGAGTCCTCCAATTCACTAGTAGCCGCCGGCACCACAATAGGCTGGTTCAGGTGAAACGCTGACACCACCTTAGGAAGAAATTGGGGACGAGTCCTCAATTCTGCCCTATCCATATGGAAAATCAGATAAGGGCTTTTACATGATAAAGCCGCCAATTCTGACACTCGCCTGGCTGAAGCCAAGGCCAATAACATGACCACTTTCCACGTGAGATATTTTAGATCCACGGTTTTTAGTGGCTCAAACCAATGTGATTTTAAGAAAACTCAACACCACGTTGAGATCCCAAGGTGCCACAGGGGGCACAAACGGGGGCTGAATATGCAGCACTCCTTTCACAATGCCTGAACTTCAGGTACTGAAGCTAATTCTTTTTGAAAGAAAATCGACAGAGCCGAGATCTGTACTTTAATGGAGCCTAGACTTAGGCCCATATTCACTCCTGCTTGCAGGAAATGTAGAAATCGACCTAGTGGAAATTCCTCTGTTGGGGCCTTTTTGGCCTCGCACCATGCAACATATTTCCGCCACATGCGGTGATAATGCTTTGCCGTAACATCTTTCCTGGCTTTAATAAGCGCAGGAATGACTTCTTCCGGAATACCCTTTTCCTTCAGGATCCGGCGCTAAATCGCCATGCCGTCAAACGCAGCCGCGGTAAGTCTTGGAACAGACAGGGCCCCTGCTGAAGCAGGTCCTGTCTGAGCGGCAGAGGCCATGGGTCCTCTGATATCATTTCCTGAAGTTCCGGGTACCAAGCCCTTCTTGGCCAATCCGGAACCACGAGTATCGTTCTTACTCCTCGCCATCTTATTATTCTCAGTACCTTTGGTATGAGAGGCAGAGTAGGGAACACATAAACCGACTGGTACACCCACGGTGTCACTAGAGCGTCCACAGCTATCGCCTGAGGGTCCCTTGACCTGGCCCAATATCTCTTTAGCTTTTTGTTGAGGCGGGACGCCATCATGTCCACCTGTGACCTTTCCCAACGGTTTACCAACAGCAGGAAGACTTCTGGATGAAGTCCCCACTCTCCCGGGTGTAGGTCGTGTCTGCTGAGGAAGTCTGCTTCCCAGTTATCCACTCCCGGAATGAACACTGCTGACAGTGCTAGTACGTGATTTTCCGCCCATCGGAGAATCCTTGTGGCTTCTGCCATTGCCATCCTGCTTCTTGTGCCGCCCTGTCGGGTCACATGGGCGACTGCCGTGATGTTGTCTGACTGTATCAGTACCGGCTGGTTTTGAAGCAGGGGTCTTGCCTGACTTAGGGCATTGTAAATGGCCCTCAGTTCCAGAATTTATATGTAGGGAAGTCTCCTGACTTGACAATAGGCCCTGGAAGTTTCTTCCCTGTGTGACTGCTCCCCAGCCTCGAAGGCTGGCATCCGTGGTCACCAGGACCCAGTCCTGTATGCCGAAACTGCGGCCCTCTAGAAGATGAGCACCCTGCATCCACCACAGTAGAGACATCCTGGTCCTTGGAGACAGGGTTATCATTTGATGCATTTGAAGATGCGATCCCGACCACTTATCTAAGAGGTCTCACTGGAAGGTCCTCGCATGGAACCTGCCGAATGGAATTGCTTCGTATGAAGCCACCATTTTTCCCAGGACTCGTGTGCAACGATGCACCGATACCCTTTTTGGTTTTAGGAGGTCTCTGACTAGAGATGACAGCTCCTTGGCTTTCTCCTGCGGGAGAAACACTTTTTTCTGTTCTGTGTCCAAAATCATCCCCAGGAACAGTAAGCGAGTGGAAGGAACCAGCTGTGACTTTGGAATGTTCAGAATCCAGCCATGCTGTTGTAGCACCTCCTGAGATAGTGCTACTCCGACCAGTAGATCGTCCAAGTATGGGATAAATAAAAACTCCTTTTTTTTTTTTTTGAAGGAGTATCATCATTTCTGCCATTACCTTGGTAAACACCCTCGGTGCCGTGGACAGTCCAAACGGTAGTGTCTGGAATTGGTAATGGCAATCCTGTACCACAATCTGAGGTATTCCTGGTGAGGAAGGTAAATAGGGACATGCAGGTAAGCATCCTTGATGTCCAGGGATACCATGTAATCCCCCTCGTCCAGGCTTGCAATAACCGCCCTGAGCGATTCCATCTTGAACTTTGTTATGTAAGTGTTCAAGGATTTCCATTTTAAAATGGGTCTCACCGAACCGGCTGGTTTCGGTACCACAAACAGTGTGGAATAGTAACCCCGTCCTTGTTGAAGTAGGGGCACCTTGACTATCACCTGCTGGGAATACAGCTTGTGAATTGCCTCTAGCACAGCCTCCCTGCCTGAGGGAGTTGTCGGCAAGGCAGATTTGAGTAAACGGCGGGGGGGAGACGCCTCGACTTCCAGCTTGTACCCCTGAGATACTACTTGAAGGATCCAGGGATCCACCTGTGAGCGAGCCCACTGATCGCTGAAATTTTTGAGGCGGCCCCCCACCGTACCTGGCTACGCCTGTGGAGCCCCCGCGTCATGCGGTGGACTCAGAGGAAGCAGGGGAAGAATTTTGATTCTGGGGACTGGCTGCTGGTGCAGCTTTTTCCCTCTTCCCTCGTTTGACCCGCCTGCTTTTTTGAAGCCGAAAGGACTGTACCTGATAATACAGTGCGTTTCTTAGGCTGTGAGGAAACCTGAGGTAAAATATTTTCATCCCAGCTGTTGCTGTGGATACGAGGTCCCAGAGACCATCCCCAACCAATTCCTCACCCTTATAAGGCTCTATGTGCCTTTTAAAGTCAGCATCACCTGTCCAGTGTCGGGTCTCCAATACCCTCCTGACAGAATGGACATTGCAATAATTCAGGATGCCAGCCGGCAAAATATTCCTCTGTGCATCCCTCATATATAAGACGACGTCTTATGTTCGCAAAATAGTATCCCTGTTTGAAAGGGGTACAGACCACGCTGCAGCAGTCTGCACGTCTCAGTCTAGTACCTGAGTGTGTAATTACCGACTTCAGGATAGCCTCCTGCTATTTATCAGCAGGTACCTTCAAAGTGGCCGTATCCTAAGACGGCAGTGCCACCTTGACAAACGTGTGAGCGCCTTATCCACCCTAGGGGATATCTCCCAGCGTAACTTATCCTCTGGCGGGAAAGGGTACGCCATCAGTAACTTGTTAGAAATTACCAGTTTCTTATCGGGGAAACCCACGCTTTTTCACACTTCATTCACTCATTTGATGAGGGAACAAAACACTGCCTGCTTTTTCTCCCCACACATAAAACCCTTTGTTTTTAGTGGTACTTGGGTTAATGGCAGAAATGTGTAACACATTTTATATTGCCGGGATCATGTAACGGATGTTCCTAGTGGATTGTGTATATGTCTCAACCTCGTCGACACTGGAGTCAGACTCCGTGTCGACATCTGTGTCTGCCATCTGAGGGAGCGTTGATGGCCTTTGAGACGTCTGGGCAGGCGCGGGCTAAGAAGCCGGCTGTCCCATAGCTGTTACGTCATCCAGCCTTTTATGCAAGGAGTTGACACTGTCGGTTAATACCTTCCACCTATCCATCCACTCTGGTGTCGGCCCACAGGGGCGACATCTCATTTATCGGCATCTGCTCCGCCTCCACATAAGTCTCCTCATCAAACCTGTCGACACAGCCGTACCGACACACCGCACACACACAAGGAATGCTCCAATGAGGACAGGACCCACAAAAGCCCTTTGGGGGGACAGAGTGAGAGTATTCCAGCACACACCAGAGCGCTATATAATGCAGGGACTAACTGAGTTATGTCCCCTATAGCTGCTTTTATATAATTTATACTAGAGATGAGCGCCTGAAATTTTTCGGGTTTTGTGTTTTGGTTTTGGGTTCGGTTCCGCGGCCGTGTTTTGGGTTCGACCGCGTTTTGGCAAAACCTCACCGAATTTTTTTTGTCGGATTCGGGTGTGTTTTGGATTCGGGTGGTTTTTTCAAAAAACCCTAAAAAACATCTTAAAACATTGAATTTGGGGGTCATTTTGATCCCATAGTATTATTAACCTCAATAACCATAATTAACACTCATTTTCAGTCTATTCTGAACACCTTACACCTCACAATATTATTTTTAGTCCTAAAATTTGCACCGAGGTCGCTGGATGACTAAGCTCAGCGACCCTAGTGGCCGACACAAACACCGGGCCCATCTAGGAGTGGCACTGCAGTGTCACGCAGAATGTCCCTTCCAAAAAACCCTCCCCAAACAGCACATGACGCAAAGAAAAAAAGAGGCGCAATGAGGTAGCTGTGTGAGTAAGATTAGCGACCCTAGTGGCCGACACAAACACCGGGCCCATCTAGGAGTGGCACTGCAGTGTCACGCAGGATGTCCCTTCCAAAAAACCCTCCCCAAACAGCACATGACGCAAAGAAAAAAAGAGGCGCAATGAGGTAGCTGACTGTGTGAGAAAGATAAGCGACCCTAGTGGCCGACACAAACACCGGGCCCATCTAGGAGTGGCACTGCAGTGTCACGCAGGATGTCCCTTCCAAAAAACCCTCCCCAAACAGCACATGACGCAAAGAAAAAAAGAGGCGCAATGAGGTAGCTGTGTGAGTAAGATTAGCGACCCTAGTGGCCGACACAAACACCTGGCCCATCTAGGAGTGGCACTGCAGTGTCACGCAGGATGTCCCTTCCAAAAAACCCTCCCCAAACAGCACATGACGCAAAGAAAAAAAGAGGCGCAATGAGGTAGCTGACTGTGTGAGAAAGATAAGCGACCCTAGTGGCCGACACAAACACCGGGCCCATCTAGGAGTGGCACTGCAGTGTCACGCAGGATGTCCCTTCCAAAAAACCCTCCCCAAACAGCACATGACGCAAAGAAAAAAAGAGGCGCAATGAGGTAGCTGACTGTGTGAGAAAGATAAGCGACCCTAGTGGCCGACACAAACACCGGGCCCATCTAGGAGTGGCACTGCAGTGTCACGCAGGATGTCCCTTCCAAAAAACCCTCCCCAAACAGCACATGACGCAAAGAAAAATAAAAGAAAAAAGAGGTGCAAGATGGAATTGTCCTTGGGCCCTTCCCACCCACCCTTATGTTGTATAAACAAAACAGGACATGCACACTTTAACCAACCCATCATTTCAGTGACAGGGTCTGCCACACGACTGTGACTGAAATGACGGGTTGGTTTGGACCCCCACCAAAAAAGAAGCAATTAATCTCTCCTTGCACAAACTGGCTCTACAGAGGCAAGATGTCCACCTCATCATCATCCTCCGATATATCACCGTGTACATCCCCCTCCTCACAGATTATCAATTCGTCCCCACTGGAATCCACCATGTCAGCTCCCTGTGTACTTTGTGGAGGCAATTGCTGCTGGTCAATGTCTCCGCGGAGGAATTGATTATAATTCATTTTAATGAACATCATCTTCTCCACATTTTCTGGATGTAACCTCGTACGCCGATTGCTGACAAGGTGAGCGGCGGCACTAAACACTCTTTCGGAGTACACACTTGTGGGAGGGCAACTTAGGTAGAATAAAGCCAGTTTGTGCAAGGGCCTCCAAATTGCCTCTTTTTCCTGCCAGTATAAGTACGGACTGTGTGACGTGCCTACTTGGATGCGGTCACTCATATAATCCTCCACCATTCTATCAATGGTGAGAGAATCATATGCAGTGACAGTAGACGACATGTCCGTAATGGTTGTCAGGTCCTTCAGTCCGGACCAGATGTCAGCATCAGCAGTCGCTCCAGACTGCCCTGCATCACCGCCAGCGGGTGGGCTCGGAATTCGGATTTGGGATTTCGAAGAATGCACAGTTCTTTGCTGTGCTGCTTTTGCCAGCTTGAGTCTTTTCATTTTTCTAGCGAGAGGCTGAGTGCTTCCATCCTCATGTGAAGCTGAACCACTAGCCATGAACATAGGCCAGGGCCTCAGCCGTTCCTTGCCACTCCGTGTGGTAAATGGCATATTGGCAAGTTTACGCTTCTCCTCCGACAATTTTATTTTAGGTTTTGGAGTCCTTTTTTTTCTGATATTTGGTGTTTTGGATTTGACATGCTCTGTACTATGACATTGGGCATCGGCCTTGGCAGACGACGTTGCTGGCATTTCATCGTCTCGGCCATGACTAGTGGCAGCAGCTTCAGCACGAGGTGGAAGTGGATCTTGATCTTTCCCTAATTTTGGAACCTCAACTTTTTTGTTCTCCATATTTTATAGGCAGAACTAAAAGGCACCTCAGGTAAACAATGGAGATGGATGGATTGGATACTAGTATACAATTATGGACGGACTGCCACGGTTAGGTGGTATAAAAAAACCACGGTTAGGTGGTATATAATACAATTATGGATGGACGGACTGCCTGCCGAGTTCCGACACAGAGGTAGCCACAGCCGTGAACTACCGCACTGTACACTGGTTGATAAAGAGATAGTAGTATACTCGTAACAACTAGTATGACACTATGACGACGGTATAAAGAATGAAAAAAAAACCACGGTTAGGTGGTATATATTATAATAATAATACAATTATGGATGGACGGGACTGCCTGCCGAGTTCCGACACAGAGGTAGCCACAGCCGTGAACTACCGCACTGTACACTGGTTGATAAAGAGATAGTAGTATACTCGTAACAACTAGTATGACACTATGACGACGGTATAAAGAATGAAAAAAAAACCACGGTTAGGTGGTATATATTATAATAATAATACAATTATGGATGGACGGACTGCCTGCCGACTGCCGACACAGAGGTAGCCACAGCCGTGAACTACCGCACTGTACACTGGTTGATAAAGAGATAGTAGTATACTCGTAACAACTAGTATGACACTATGACGACGGTATAAAGAATGAAAAAAAAACCACGGTTAGGTGGTATATATTATAATAATAATACAATTATGGATGGACGGACTGCCTGCCGAGTTCCGACACAGAGGTAGCCACAGCCGTGAACTACCGCACTGTACACTGGTTGATAAAGAGATAGTAGTATACTCGTAACAACTAGTATGACACTATGACGACGGTATAAAGAATGGAAAAAAAAACACGGTTAGGTGGTATATATTATAATAATAATACAATTATGGATGGACGGACTGCCTGCCGACTGCCGACACAGAGGTAGCCACAGCCGTGAACTACCGCACTGTACACTGGTTGATAAAGAGATAGTAGTATACTCGTAACAACTAGTATGACACTATGACGACGGTATAAAGAAAGAAAAAAAAAATACCACAGTTAGGTGGTATATATTATAATAATAATACAATTATGGATGGACGGACTGCCTGCCGACTGCCGACACAGAGGTAGCCACAGCCGTGAACTACCGCACTGTACACTGGTTGATAAAGAGATAGTAGTATACTCGTAACAACTAGTATGACACTATGACGGTATAAAGAATGAAAAAAAAACCACGGTTAGGTGGTATATATTATAATAATAATACAATTATGGATGGACGGACTGCCTGCCGACTGCCGACACAGAGGTAGCCACAGCCGTGAACTACCGCACTGTACACTGGTTGATAAAGAGATAGTAGTATACTCGTAACAACTAGTATGACACTATGACGACGGTATAAAGAAAGAAAAAAAAATACCACGGTTAGGTGGTATATATTGTAATACAATTATGGATGGACGGACTGCCTGCCGAGTTCCGACTGCCGACACAGAGGTAGCCACAGCCGTGAACTACCGCACTGTACTGTGTCTGCTGCTAATATAGACTGGTTGATAAAGAGATAGTATACAATACATACAACAATATACTACTATACTGGTGGTCAGGCACTGGTCACCACTAGTCACACTGGCAGTGGCACTCCTGCAGCAAAAGTGTGCACTGTTTAATTTTAAATTAATATAATATTATGTACTCCTGGGGGCTCCTGCTATAACAACCTGCAGTGCTCCCCAGTCTCCCCCACAATTATTATAAGCTTTGCCTTTTATACATTGATGTGCAGCACACTGGGCTGAGCTGAGTGCACACAGACTGAGTCACACTGTGTGACTGGCTGCTGCTGTGTATCGTTTTTTTTCAGGCAGAGAACGGATATAGCAGAGAACGGATATATTATTATATTAAAATAAATAAAAGTTAACTAACAACAACTGCACTGGTCACTGTGGTAAACTCTGTCTGACTCTGCACAATCTCTCTCTCTCTTCTAATCTAATTTCTAATGGAGAGGACGCCAGCCACGTCCTCTCCCTATCAATCTCAATGCACGTGTGAAAATGGCGGCGACGCGCGGCTCCTTATATAGAATCCGAGTCTCGCGAGAATCCGACAGCGTCATGATGACGTTCGGGCGCGCTCGGGTTAACCGAGCAAGGCGGGAGGATCCGAGTCTGCTCGGACCCGTGAAAAAAACATGAAGTTCGTGCGGGTTCGGTTTCAGAGAAACCGAACCCGCTCATCTCTAATTTATACTGCGCCTAAATTTAGTGCCCCCCCCTCTCTGTTTTAACCCTGTTCTGTAGTGTAGACTGCAGTTGAGAGCCAGGGAGCTTCCCTCCAACGGAGCTGTGAGGGAAAAATGGCGCCAGTGTGCGGAGGAGATAGGCTCCGCCCCTTTTTCGCTGCCTTTTCTCCCGCATTTTTATGGAATCTGGCAGGGGTTAATATACATCCATATAGCCCTGGGGGTTATATGTGATGTATTTTTGCCAGCCAAGGTGTTTATATTGCTGCTCAGGGCGCCCCCCCCCCCCCCCAGCGCCCTGCACCCTCAGTGACCGGAGTGTGTGGTGTGCATGAGGAGCAATGGCTCACAGCTGCAGTGCTGTGCGCTACCTTGGTGAAGACTGATGTCTTCTGCCGCCGTTTTTCCGGACCTCTTCTTGCTTCTGGCTCTGTAAGGGGGACGGCAGCGCGGCTCCGGGACCGAACACCAAGGACTGGGCCTGCGGTCGATCCCTCTGGAGCTAATGGTGTCCAGTAGCCTAAGAAGCCCAATCCGGCTGCAAGCAGGCGAGTTCGCTTCTTCTCCCCTTAGTCCCTCGCTGCAGTGAGCCTGTTGCCAGCAGGTCTCACTGAAAATAAAAAACCTAAATCTATACTTTCTTTCTAAGGGCTCAGGAGAGCCCCTAGTGTGCATCCAACCTCGGCCGGGCACAAGATATAACTGAGGCTTGGAGGAGGGTCATAGTGGGAGGAGCCAGTGCACACCAGGTAGTCATAAATCTTTCTAGAGTGCTCAGCCTCCTTCGGAGCCCGCTATTCCCCATGGTCCTTACGGAGTTCCCAGCATCCACTAGGACGTTAGAGAAATACAAGATTTGATAGAGGAAACCACTCAGGCTCTCTTGCTGGTATCTGTGCTAAACCAATGCTATCCTGATTACATGGAATCGGATCATCCTGGGAGGACAAATCCTCTGCAGCATATGACACAGTGTCCCTGGACATAGCTAAAGGAGACCATCAAACACTCCACACACACACACACACACACACACACACACACACACACACACACACACACACACACACACACACACACACACACACACACACAGAGAGTTTCCCCCTCAAGAATGGCAAGAGAGAGATTGGAGCCAACCCACACACAGCGCTTTTTTACCAAAGGGAGACCCCTTTTCAGCGCTGACTGTGTACCTTAATAGGATACACAGTCGTATTGCAGTCTCCTCCCCCCTTCCCCAACCCCATGGTACAGTTTGCAGATAGCTGGAGTTGCTGTGGAGGGACCCGATTCTCCTCGTCAGCGCTGTGCAGGCAGCAAAATGGCGCTGAACGCTGCTGGGTCCGCTCTGAGAAGCTCTGCCCCCAAAATGACGCTGTCTTCCCGCTCTTCATCAGATTATACTGGCCAGAAGATTTAGTGCTGGCTGAGATCCGGGGACCCACACAGGATTCTGGACCAGTGTAGGGTGTCGCGCTGGCTCAGGACACCCGTCATAGCGCAGCACCATGTACTGCTGAGCCATCCCCGGATACTGCGCTCCTACCCTGATGCCGCCATCTTCATACCGACCCCCCGCTTGCTAGGGGGGTCAGTGTCTCACTCACCACCGACTCTTCAGCTCTGGAAGGGGGTGGTGACGGCATGCTGCTGGGGCGAGCGGTCCCCTGTGGCGGAGAACGATCAGACCCCTCTGGAGCTCAGTGTCCAGTCAGCAGAGACAGGGGCTCAGACCCCGCAGGGCAGACTTTTCTTTCCCTTCCCTTTCCCCTCCCCTCCCCTCAGTCCCTCGCTGCAGGGAGGCTGTTGCCTCCCTGGACAACAATAAACTCTAAAAAAAAAACAAAAAAAAAAAACCTTTTACCAGGAAAACTTAGGAGAGCTCCCCTAGCTGTGACCGGCTCCTCCGGGCACATTTTCTAAGCGGAGTCTGGTAGGAGGGGCATAGAGGAAGGAGCCAGCCCATACTCTCAAACTCTTAAAGTGCCAATGGCTCCTGGTGGACCAGTCTATACCCCATTGTACTAATGTGGACCCCAGCATCCTCTAGGACATAAAAGAGAAAATAAGATTTTACTTACCGGTAAATCTATTTCTCGTACTCCGTAGTGGATGCTGGGGACTCCGTAAGGACCATGGGGAATAGACGGGCTCCGCAGGAGACAGGGCACTTTAAGAAAGAATTTGGATTCTGGTGTGTTTTGGCTCCTCCCTCTATGTCCCTCCTCCAGACCTCAGTTAGAGAAACTGTGCCCGGAAGAGCGGACAGTACAAGGAAAGGATTTTGGAATCCAGGGCAAGACTCATACCAGTCACACCGTATAACTTGTGATAAACATACCCAGTTAACAGTATGAACAACAACGGAGCATCAGATCAACCCTGATGCAACCATAACATAACCCTTATTTAAGCAATAACTATATACAAGTATTGCAGAAGAAGTCCGCACTTGGGACAGGCGCCCAGCATCCACTACAGACTACGAGAAATAGATATACCGGTAAGTAAAATCTTATTTTCTCTAACGTCCTAGTGGATGCTGGGGACTCCGTAAGGACCATGGGGATTATACCAAAGCTCCCAAACGGGCGGTAGAGTGCGGATGACTCTGCAGCACCGAATGAGCAAACACAAGGTCCTCCTCAGCCAGGGTATCAAACTTGTAGAACTTTGCAAAGGTGTTTGAACCTGACCAAGTAGCTGCTCTGTAATGCCGAGACCCCTCGGGCAGCCGCCCAAGAAGAGCCCACCTTCCTTGTGGAATGGGCCTTAACTGATTTAGGCAGCGGCAACCCAGCCGCAGAATGAGCCTGCTGAATCGTGTTACAGATCCATTGAGCAATAGTTTGCTTTGAAGCAGGCGCCCCAAGCTTGTTGGAAGCATACAGGATAAACAAAGATTTAGTTTTCCTGACCTTAGCCGTTCTGGCTACATAAACCTTCAAAGCCCCGACTACATCCAGTGACTCGGAATCCTCCAAGTCAGTAGTAGCCACAGGCACCACAATAGGTTGGTTTATATGAAAGGATGAAACCACTTTCGGCAGAAATTGTAGGCGGTCCGCAATTCTGCTCTATCCGCATGGAAAACCAGATAAGGGCTTTTATGTGACAAAGCCGCCAATTCTGACACACGCCTAGCCGAAGCCAAGGCTAATAGCATGACCACCTTCCACGTGAGATATTTTACTTCCATCGTTTGGAGTGGTTCAAACCAGTGTGATTTCAGGAAACTCAACACCACGTTAAGATCCCAAGGTGCCACTGGAGGCACAAAAGGGGGCTAAATATGCAGCACTCCCTTTACAAACGTCTGAACTTCAGGCAGAGAAGCCAGTTCTTTTTTAAAGAAAATGGATAAGGGCGAAATCTGAACCTTAATGGAACCCAATTTTAGGCCCAAAGTCACTCCCGACTGTAGGAAGTGAAGGAAAAGGCCCAGTTGGAATTCCTCCGTAGGGGCATTCCTGGCCTCACACCAAGCCACATATTTTCGCCATATACGGTGATAATGTTGAGCCGTCACATCCTTCCTAGCCTCTATCAGCGGAAAAAGGGGGGAACCTGGATTGCACATCCTATTACTAAAGATATCAAGAGGTGCTATCATGCTGAGGCTTCTAATACTATGCTGGGGGAAGAGAGATGCAGATGCACACTCTTAGCACTAAGAACACTGATAATAAAAATAATTTAAATAAACCCTCACAATTAACGTGGAGTATAATTGAAGTTCTTAGCACACATTTGCGCAAATATGCGGGCCCATGTACCGCGGCCAGGTGACTTCATCACATGGGTCCCTAACATCCCTAATACTATCACATTCTATAAATTTATACAGGACTTACCTCTAAATAGGGCCTTATCAATGTGTGATCTGAAATGCAGGAACCCAGCTAATTAAAACACCTGAGGGTGAATGGGAGGAGTGCCAATCCAGAGGAAGGAAGCCTTGCCTTCCAGTGTACAATATATACACAAATATAGTGGAAAAAGGGGGGAACCTGGATTGCACATCCTATTACTAAAGATATCAAGAGGTGCTATCATGCTGAGGCTTCTAATACTATGCTGGGGGAAGAGAGATGCAGATGCACACTCTTAGCACTAAGAACACTGATAATAAAAATAATTTAAATAAACCCTCACAATTAACGTGGAGTATAATTGAAGTTCTTAGCACACATTTGCGCAAATATGCGGGCCCATGTACCGCGGCCAGGTGACTTCATCACATGAGTCCCTAACATCCCTAATACTATCACATTCTATAAATTTATACAGGACTTACCTCTAAATAGGGCCTTATCAATGTGTGATCTGAAATGCAGGAACCCAGCTAATTAAAACACCTGAGGGTGAATGGGAGGAGTGCCAATCCAGAGGAAGGAAGCCTTGCCTTCCAGTGTACAATATATACACAAATATAGTGGAAAAAGGGGGGAACCTGGATTGCAGATCCTATTACTAAAGATATCAAGAGGTGCTATCATGCTGAGGCTTCTAATACTATGCTGGGGGAAGAGAGATGCAGATGCACACTCTTAGCACTAAGAACACGGATAATAAAAATAATTTAAATAAACCCTCACAATTAACGTGGAGTATAATTGAAGTTCTTAGCACACATTTGCGCAAATATGCGGGCCCATGTACCGCGGCCAGGTGACTTCATCACATGGGTCCCTAACATCCCTAATACTATCACATTCTATAAATTTATACAGGACTTACCTCTAAATAGGGCCTTATCAATGTGTGATCTGAAATGCAGGAACCCAGCTAATTAAAACACCTGAGGGTGAATGGGAGGAGTGCCAATCCAGAGGAAGGAAGCCTTGCCTTCCAGTGTACAATATATACACAAATATAGTGGAAAAAGGGGGGAACCTGGATTGCACATTCTATTACTAAAGATATCAAGAGGTGCTATCATGCTGAGGCTTCTAATACTATGCTGGGGGAAGAGAGATGCAGATGCACACTCTTAGCACTAAGAACACTGATAATAAAAATGATTTAAATAAACCCTCACAATTAACGTGGAGTATAATTGAAGTTCTTAGCACACATTTGCGCAAATATGCGGGCTTCCTCTGGATTGGCACTCCTCCCATTCACCCTCAGGTGTTTTAATTAGCTGGGTTCCTGCATTTCAGATCACACATTGATAAGGCCCTATTTAGAGGTAAGTCCTGTATAAATTTATAGAATGTGATAGTATTAGGGATGTTAGGGACCCATGTGATGAAGTCACCTGGCCGCGGTACATGGGTCCGCATATTTGCGCAAATGTGTGCTAAGAACTTCAATTATACTCCACGTTAATTGTGAGGGTTTATTTAAATTATTTTTATTATCAGTGTTCTTAGTGCTAAGAGTGTGCATCTGCATCTCTCTTCCCCCAGCATAGTATTAGAAGCCTCAGCATGATAGCACATCTTGATATCTTTAGTAATAGGATGTGCAATCCAGGTTCCCCCCTTTTTCCACTATATTTGTGTATATATTGTACACTGGAAGGCAAGGCTTCCTTCCTCTGGATTGGCACTCCTCCCATTCACCCTCAGGTGTTTTAATTAGCTGGGTTCCTGCATTTCAGATCACACATTGATAAGGCCCTATTTAGAGGTAAGTCCTGTATAAATTTATAGAATGTGATAGTATTAGGGATGTTAGGGACCCATGTGATGAAGTCACCTGGCCGCGGTACATGGGCCCGCATATTTGCGCAAATGTGTGCTAAGAACTTCAATTATACTCCACGTTAATTGTGAGGGTTTATTTAAATTATTTTTATTATCAGTGTTCTTAGTGCTAAGAGTGTGCATCTGCATCTCTCTTCCCCCAGCATAGTATTAGAAGCCTCAGCATGATAGCACCTCTTGATATCTTTAGTAATAGGATGTGCAATCCAGGTTCCCCCCTTTTTCCACTATATTTGTGTATATATTGTACACTGGAAGGCAAGGCTTCCTTCCTCTGGATTGGCACTCCTCCCATTCACCCTCAGGTGTTTTAATTAGCTAGGTTCCTGCATTTCAGATCACACATTGATAAGGCCCTATTTAGAGGTAAGTCCTGTATAAATTTATAGAATGTGATAGTATTAGGGATGTTAGGGACCCATGTGATGAAGTCACCTGGCCGCGGTACATGGGCCCGCATATTTGCGCAAATGTGTGCTAAGAACTTCAATTATACTCCACGTTAATTGTGAGGGTTTATTTAAATTATTTTTATTATCAGTGTTCTTAGTGCTAAGAGTGTGCATCTGCATCTCTCTTCCCCCAGCATAGTATTAGAAGCCTCAGCATGATAGCACCTCTTGATATCTTTAGTAATAGGATGTGCAATCCAGGTTCCCCCCTTTTTCCACTATATTTGTGTATATATTGTACACTGGAAGGCAAGGCTTCCTTCCTCTGGATTGGCACTCCTCCCATTCACCCTCAGGTGTTTTAATTAGCTGGGTTCCTGCATTTCAGATCACACATTGATAAGGCCCTATTTAGAGGTAAGTCCTGTATAAATTTATAGAATGTGATAGTATTAGGGATGTTAGGGACCCATGTGATGAAGTCACCTGGCCGCGGTACATGGGCCCGCATATTTGCGCAAATGTGTGCTAAGAACTTCAATTATACTCCACGTTAATTGTGAGGGTTTATTTAAATTATTTTTATTATCAGTGTTCTTAGTGCTAAGAGTGTGCATCTGCATCTCTCTTCCCCCAGCATAGTATTAGAAGCCTCAGCATGATAGCACCTCTTGATATCTTTAGTAATAGGATGTGCAATCCAGGTTCCCCCCTTTTTCCACTATATTTGTGTATATATTGTACACTGGAAGGCAAGGCTTCCTTCCTCTGGATTGGCACTCCTCCCATTCACCCTCAGGTGTTTTAATTAGCTGGGTTCCTGCATTTCAGATCACACATTGATAAGGCCCTATTTAGAGGTAAGTCCTGTATAAATTTATAGAATGTGATAGTATTAGGGATGTTAGGGACCCATGTGATGAAGTCACCTGGCCGCGGTACATGGGCCCGCATATTTGCGCAAATGTGTGCTAAGAACTTCAATTATACTCCACGTTAATTGTGAGGGTTTATTTAAATTATTTTTATTATCAGTGTTCTTAGTGCTAAGAGTGTGCATCTGCATCTCTCTTCCCCCAGCATAGTATTAGAAGCCTCAGCATGATAGCACCTCTTGATATCTTTAGTAATAGGATGTGCAATCCAGGTTCCCCCCCTTTTCCACTATATTTGTGTATATATTGTACACTGGAAGGCAAGGCTTCCTTCCTCTGGATTGGCACTCCTCCCATTCACCCTCAGGTGTTTTAATTAGCTGGGTTCCTGCATTTCAGATCACAGATTGATAAGGCCCTATTTAGAGGTAAGTCCTGTATAAATTTATAGAATGTGATAGTATTAGGGATGTTAGGGACCCATGTGATGAAGTCACCTGGCCGCGGTACATGGGCCCGCATATTTGCGCAAATGTGTGCTAAGAACTTCAATTATACTCCACGTTAATTGTGAGGGTTTATTTAAATTATTTTTATTATCAGTGTTCTTAGTGCTAAGAGTGTGCATCTGCATCTCTCTTCCCCTAGCCTCTATCAGCGTAGGAATGACCTCATCCGGAATGCCTTTTACTGCTAGGATCCGGCGTTCAACCGCCATGCCGTCAAACACAGCCACGGTAAGTCTTGGAACAGACAGGGCCCCTGTTCCTCTGTGAGCATTTCTTGCAGATCTGGATACCAAGTCCTTCTTGGCCAATCCGGAACAATGAGTATTGTTCTCACTCCTCGTTTCCTTATGATTCTCAGCACCTTGGGTATGAGAGGAAGAGGAGGAAAATAGGATTTTGGTACTTACCAGGTAAATCCTTTTCTTTGAATCCATAGGGGGCACTGGAGTACTCTTGGGATATGGACGGTGTTAGCAAGGACTGGGCACTGAATATTCAAATTTCAGTAACTCTCCTCCCCTCCATACTCCCAGAATACCTCAGTGTTTTTTCCTGAGGCGAACAGGATAGAGAGGATGAACAATGGAGAATTACCTATAACATTATAACATAATGGACAACAATAAAGTTGACACATAACGTAACTGACAACTAACCAGTTGACACCATAACCGATAGATCGGTGAGAATGTGTTACCATAAGATCCACTGAACTTACCACAACCAGGTAAAACTGCTCTGGGTGGGCGTCCAGTGCCCCCTATGGATTCAAAGAAAAGGATTTACCTGGTAAGTACCAAAATCCTATTTTCTTTTTCATCCACTAGGGGTCACTGGAGTACTCTTGGGACGTACCAAAGCTTCCCCAGTGGGCGGGAGAGCTGTTTGGCACCTGTAACACTAAGCGGCCAAAGCTATATGCTGATGCCGCAAACGTATCAAACTTGTAAAAGCGCACAAACATGTGCACTGATGAGCATGTAGCCGCACGGCAAAGCTGCGTCGTAGAAGCTCCACGACCAGCTGCCCATGAAGTTCCCACAGAACGTGTGGAATGAGCCGTTACTGATGTAGGCGGCTGTAACCTAGCATGAAGGTAAGCCTGACGTATGGTCAGTTTTATCCATCTGGATAAGGTCTGCTTAGAAGCTGGCCAACCCATCTTGGCCTTGGCAGCATGATAGAGAACAAACAACGTATCCGTCTTACGAACTGTAGACGTTCGGGATACCTAAACGCGTAATGCGCGTACCACATCCAAAGTTCCCGAATTACCTGTTCACACAGAAACTACCATTGGTTGAATGATGTGAAAAAGATGACACTACCCTTGGCAATAAAACGGAATTCGTCCGAAGTTCCGCTCTGTCATCCTGAAACCCCAAAAACGGTGGCTTGCATGACAAGGCACCCAAATCTGAAACACGCCTTGCCGAAGCTAAGGCTAGAAGAAAAATTGTTTTCCAAGTGAGAAACTTAATATCCACTTGCTGTAAGGGTTCAAAATATGACAACTGTAAGAAATCTAAAACCAGATTCAAGTCCCATGGCGCTGTAGGTGGAATGAATGGAGACTGTACTCGGAGGACACCTTGCAGAAAGGTGTGTACAGTCGGCAATAGAGCCAATCGTCTTTGAAAGTAAATTGACAAAGCAGAGACCTACACCTTTAGTGTAGATAAACGCAGTCCTCCATCTAACCCCATCTGTAGAAATAACAAAAGACGAGATAACTTGAAAGATGATGTCGGAAACTTCCGAGCTTCACACCAACCTATATACCTATATAGGCACGCCAAATTCTGTAATAATGAGCTGCCGTAACTGGCTTCCTAGCACGTAACATGGTTGGTATAACCGATTCTGGAATGCCCTCTCTTCTTAAGAGGGCGGTCTCCACAGTCACCCCGTCAAACGCAGCCGCGCTAAATCGGGGTAAAGGAACGGACCCTGTTGTAACAAGTCCGGACGTAGTGGGAGCGGCCAAGGATCGTCTGCGAGTAATCCGCGGAGATCCGAGAACCAAGCTCTCCGAGGCCAATGAGGCGCCACTAGTATGACTGTGGCGGACTCTCTTTTGATCCGTTTTAGCAACAGAGGGAGCAGCGGAAACGGTGGAAACAGATACACGAGGCTGTACGGCCACGCCATTGTGAGAGCATCCACCGCCACTGCCTTTGGATCTCTTGTCCTGAACACATACTGGGCGTTTGGTGATTGTGGCGAGATGCCCTCAGGTCCACTTGAGGGTAACCCCACCTTTGGACCAACATGTGAAACCCTTCTGGATTTAATGCCCATTTTCCTGGATGAAAATCCCGACGACTGAGATAATCCGCCTCCCAGTTGTCCACTCCCGGAATGAACACTGCCGACAATATCACTTGCTCGGGCCAAATGAGGATTCTAGCTACTTCCCGCATTGCCATGTGGCTTCTCGTTCCTCTTTGTTTGTTAATGTACGCGACCGCCGTCGCGTTGTCTGACTGCATCTGGACAGTCTGAGACTGGAGCATGTGCACTACTTGTCGTAGCCCATCGTAAATTACCTGGAGTTCCAGGACATTTAGAGACAGCAATCTTTCGTGATCTGCCCAGAGACCCTGGAGCTGACAATTTTGAACCACAGCTCCCCAACCTCTGAGACTCGCGTCCGTCGTTAGAATTATCCAATTCCAGGCGTTGAAAGATTGTGTACTTTGAGCCACCAGAGTAGAGATACTCTGGTCCGTGGCGACAACCTCACCCTGTGGTGAATCTGCAGATGCGAGGCCGACCTGCGAGCACATCCAGTTGAAAAGGACGCGAGTGAAATCTTCCGACCTGAAGCGCTTCGAAAGCCACTACCATTGTGCCTAAGAGGCGAATGGACAAATGTACCAAGACTGTGCGTGGCTTGAGCACTAATTGTACCAGATGACAAATAATCTGTACATTCTGTTGTGGTAGGTAAATTCTTTGATTTACCGTATCGAGAATCATACCTAGGAATTGAAGTAGTTGAGACGGAATTAGATGTGATTTCTTGAAGTTGACAATCCAACCGTGCTGAACTAGTACATTGTACGTTAACAACGCATGTTGGAGGAGTATCTGTTGAGACGGAGCTTTGATGAGCAGATCGTCCAAGTACGGAACTATTATCACTCCCAAGGATCTGAGATGAGCTATCATCACAGACATCACTTTGGTGAATATCCGAGTCACTGACGAGAGGCCAAACGGTAGAGCCTGAAACTGGTAATGGTTCTGCCGTATCGCAAAACGCAAGAACCTCTGATGAGGTGGCCAAATCGGAATGTGTAAGTACGCCTCCTTGAGATCCAGCGCAATCCTGAATTCCTGTGGCTCTAAACCTGCAATTACTGACCGCAGAGATTCCAACTTGAATCTGTAGTAAGTGACGTACTGAATGAGACCCTGTAAGTTCAATATTGGCCTGACCGAGCCATCCGGCTTTGGAGCCACAAACAAACTGGAATAATAACCCTGACCTTGTTGGTGTACAGGGACCGGAATCAAAACTGCGGAATCCAGCAGAGACTGAACGGCAATTTGCAGAACCGCCCTCTTGTCGTCCGACACAGGCAGTCCTGTCTTGAAAAACCGCAGTGGCGGGAGACAGTCGAACTGTATTTTGTAACCTTTTTACATGAAATTGCGGATCCACCCATCTGTGGATGTCTGGAACCACGCCAAATAGAACGTCTGAAGGCGTGCCCCCACAACTGGAGATCCGAGATGGCTGGGAGCCCATCATGCCACTGGCTTGTTGATGGTCTTAGCATCCTGACGACGATTAGTGGTTTGTTGAAACCACGTCCTCTACCACGTCTACCATGTGTGGTTGTTCCTGTATCACGGCCTTGATAGGGCTGAGGTCTAAAGGATTGGAACGCTGGTTCAGAGTATTACCGTCTAGGTACATCAGAAATCCATATGTCCACTTCAGGACCAAACAATTTCTCGCCAGCGTAAGGTAACGCTTCTATACCTCGTTTAACCTCTGCCTCCGTCTGCCAAGAACGCAGCCAGAGGGCACGTCGTGCCGCATGATCAGTGAGAATTATAATGTGGTCTTTTTGTAGGCTGACCCGAGCTGTGTGCCACGCAACTATAGCCTTATTCTCCCAAATTCCCCCTACAGTAGGTCTAAGCAACACCCCGGCTGCTGTATACATTGACTTTAGTATAGCTTCTAGCTTACACTCTGACGGGTCTTTAAGCGTAGTAGCAGAAGGAATGGGTAACTGTGAAAGTTTTGACACCAGCGAATCCACAGCCGGTGGATTTTCCCATTCATGGACTCTGGTTTATTAAGAGAATCTGAATAAGGAAAACACACTGAAGATCTCTGTTGTTTAGCAAATAACACTTCATTTGAAATAGGTTCTTCAGTCTGTACAATCTAGAACCTGACGTGCGGCGGGGTTAATAGTACCCTCACTATCTGACTACTGGCACACCTCACCCTCCTCATATTCTTCTTGCAATATGAGGTATGGCATTGAATCGTCATAACTATTTTTCGGAATAGAGCTAGACTTTTGTGCAAAGTGCTGGACGACTCCTGAGCCCCTACTGGTATCTCAGGAGGCATTGTCCTAGCCTCAGATCTCGCCGTCTCACGTTCCTTACCTGCCGTGGCCATTTTTGATTGTTAACCCGACATAACATCCTCCAGCCTTGGTATGGAGGCTGAGGGGAAGGGAACGGATTTGTTGTATTTACAAACATATTGTGTCACACACGCACAGACGTTGCAGTTAAGCTGCCTTTGAGTTAGCATTAGCCTGACTTATTATGTACAGATACAGACAAGTAGAGAAAGATAACAAGTCCCACGACTCAGTAAATGTTACTAAAGTGTATATAAGCCTGAAGTGTCGTGCACATGGGCTACACTACATGAAACCTGATCTGTGCAAAATTCCTAGTAACACCCATGCTCCATCCGATGGCCGAGTGTAGTAGGACAGTAACTTCCTGAAAAAAAGAAGAAGCAGGAAGTAGAGTTAAAATGGCGTCCTGCCATGTGCTAAGATATGTATACCTACATCCATTATATATATATATATATATATATATATATATATATATATACACAAGCATATATACCCATTTAAAGTTACATGCAATATAGGCTTAAAAGCCTGAATGTGTGCTGTGCATGTGCTGCTGCATTAAAAGGCAGCTTAGTTTATAGGGCCTCTCGCTTCAATGCGAGCACAATCCTCCCCTTTCCCGCGCGACCTCCCCCTCACAGACCGGCAGCAAGCACTGTCCGCGGTCAGTCTCCCCTCTCTCCTCCCCCGGCAGACAGAGCCGCGCCAGCCGGCGTTCGCGGCCCGGAGCTCTGAAACGGGAGGGAGGGGGAGAGCAGCGGCGCAGGGAGCCGAGCGGTGGGGAGCGCCCAGCTGCAGCTGCTAATACTATCAGTCCGGGCTGGGTAGTGGCGGCAACAGGCATGATGTTACACTGGCCGGCGGGTCGGGAGCGGCGGGTAGTGCGGGCGCTATGGAGCCTGTGACAAGAGGCAGGCAGCAGGGAAGTAACGGCCGGCGGCGGGTACCACACACGGCGGGGCGGCAGCGGGAGCTGACCGCCCCGGGCATAAATACCTGCGATCCAGTGCTCCTGGACTCTGACGGGGCTTCTCCAACAAGTTCCGTCCAGTCCTTTCTGCAGCCTCAGCTGTTGTTAGCTGAGCTGCTTGTGGCTGTGAGGGGGCTCCTTTGTGAGGCCCGACACGCCAAGAGCTGCACGCAGCAGCTTCTATAATCCCGTACCCAGAGCTTTTGTGTAAGCTGGGAAAGGATTGTAATGTATAAAAAATAAAAACAAAAATATTTAAAAGTAAAAAATGTATGTCCCCCTCTGGAGGTCCACACTTGTGCTTCCTGTCCATGTGAGCACCGAAAAAACACTGAGGTATTCTGGGAGTATGGAGGGGAGGAGAGTTACTGAAATTTGAATATTCAGTGCCCAGTCCTTGCTAACACCGAATAATCTAGACAAGATGGAGTTTTCCCACTGCGCAAGAAAATGGCTGCTGATGTATGAAATGGAGGGAGTGTCACCCACACCCCAAACAAATACAATGCAATAGAGAGGGGTACGAGTAATTGCTTAAACACAGACATTTACCAACTTTATTATTACAATATCACACTATGTCTACATATGTTTCTGTTTTGAGGCACTGAGGACCATCGACATATGTGAATCTCGAACGAAAAAAATCCAGCCCCTGTTGGTCTATCCACAGAAGGATTTGTGCGCTGTTTGTGTGGTGGTATTTCTCTCTATTGCATTGTCCATGCTAACACCGTCCATATCCCAAGAGTACTCCAGTGACCCCTAGTGGATGAAAAAGAAATACAGAGACCGACGGGAACACCCACGGTGTCACCAGTGCGTCACAGTTATCGCCTGAAGGTCTCTTGACCCGGCGCAATATCTCTGCAGCTTTTTGTTGAGGCGGGATGCCATCATGTCCACCTGTGGCAGTTCCCACCGACTTGCAATCTGCGTGAAGACTTCTTGATGAAGTCCCCACTCTCCCGGGTGGAGGTCGTGCCTGCTGAGGAAGTCTGCTTCCCAGTTGTCCACTCCCGGAATGAACACTGCTGACAGTGCGCTTACGTGATTCTCCGCCCAGCGAAGAATTCTGGTGGCTTCTACCATCGCCATCCTGCTCCTTGTGCCGCCTTGGCGGTTTACATGAGCCACTGCGGTGATGTTGTCTGACTGAATCAGAACCGGTTGGTCGCGAAGCAGGGACTCCGCTTGACGTAGGGCGTTGTATATGGCCTTAGTTCCAGGATGTTGATGTGAAGGCAAGCCTCCTGGCTTGACCATTTCCCCTGGAAATTATGTCCCTGTGTGACTGCCCCCCACCCTCGGAGGCTTGCATCCGTGGTCACCAGGACCCAGTCCTGAATGCCGAATCTGCGACCTTCGAGAAGGTGAGCACTCTGCAGCCACCACAGGAGAGACACCCTGGCCCTGGGGGATAGGGTGATTAACCGATGAATCTGAAGATGTGATCCGGACCACTTGTCCAGTAAGTCCCATTGGAAGGTCCTCGCATGGAACCTGCCGAAGGGAATGGCCTCGTATGAAGCCACCATCCTTCCCAGGACTCGAGTGCAGTGATGCACTGACACCTGTTTTGGTTTTAATAGATTCCTGACCAGTGTCACGAGCTCCTGAGCTCTCTCTATCGGGAGATAAACCCTTTTCTGGTCTGTGTCTAGGATCATGCCTAGGAGAGGCAGATGAGCTGTAGGAACCAACTGCGACATTGGAATATATAGACTCTAGCTGTGTTTCCGTTACACTTCCAGAGAAAGTGATACGCTGTTCAGCAACTGCTCTCTTTATCTCGCTTTTATGAGATCGTCCAAGTACGTGATAATAGTGACACCTTGCTTCCGCAGGAGCACCATCATTTCCGCCATTACCTTGGTGAATATTCTCGGGGCCGTGGAGAGACCAAACGGCAACGTCTGAAATTGGTAATGACAATCCCGTACCGCAATTCTGAGGTACGCCTGATGAGGTGGATAAATGGGGACATGGAGGTATGCATCCTTTATGTCCAGAGTTACCATAAAATCTCCCCCTTTCAGGCTTGCAATGACCGCTCTTAGCGATTCCATCTTGAACTTGAACCTTTTCAGGTATATGTTCAGGGATTATAAATTCAATATGGGTCTGACCGAACCGTCTGGTTTCGGGACTACAACATGGTCGAATAATAACCCCCTCCTTGTTGAAGGAGGGGAACCTTGACAACCACCTGTTGAAGATACAATTTGTGAATTGCAGTTAACACTGTTTCCCTCTCGTGGGGGGAAGCCGGCAGGGCCGTCGGTGAGGGGGCATCTCCTCAAAGTACAGCTTGTATCCCTGAGACACAATATCTATTGCCCAGGGATCTAACAGGGAGTGAACCCACTTGTGGCTGAACTTATGAAGGCGTGCCCCCACCAGGCCTAGCTCCGCCTGTGGAGCCCCAGCGACATGCGGTGGATCTTTGTAGAGGCCGGGGAGGACTTCTGTTTCTGGGAACTAGCTGTGTTGTGCAGCTTCTTTCCTCTACCCCCGCCTCTGGCAAGAAAGGACGCACCTCGGACTTTCTTGTTTCTTTGTTCGAAAGGCTGCATTTGATGATGTCGTGCTTTCCTAGGCTGTGCAGGAATATAAGGCAAAATATCAGAATTACCAGCTATAGCTGTGGAGACCAGGTCCGAGAACCCTTCTCCACACAATCCTCAGCCTTCCATATGCCTCTTAAGGCGGCATCATCTGTCCATTGCATATTCTACAGGACACGTCAAGCAGAAATCGACATAGCTTTGTCTCTAGGACCCAGTAGACTCATGCCTCTTTGGGCATGTTTTTATATATATATATATATATATATATATTTATCTATCTATCTATCTATCTATCTCTTAAGACAGCATCTTTAATATATATATATATATATATATATATATATCTTAAGACAGCATCTTTAATATATATATATATATATCTCTCTATATATACACACATATATATATATATATATATATATACATATATATATACATACATACTAGGGTCTCAATCTCTGCTGATAAGGTACCTGTCCACGCTGCCACAGCGCTATAACCCCATGCCGACACAATCGCCGGTCTGAGTAGTGTACCAGAATGCATACGCTATCTGCAGGATCCCTGAGAATAGCTGTTACGTCAGGGCTACCTTTTGGGCAAACGTGACACCCTAGGGGAAGATTCCCATCGTATCCTGGCTCTAGTGGGGAAAGGATACTCCCTGAAAATTCTTTGTGGGAAACTGCAGTCTCTTGTCTGGAGATTCCCGCTCTTTTTCCTCATGAGAGGAGGGAAATTTACCTCAGCTTTCTTCCCCTTAAAAAGGTGTACCCTTGTGTCAGGGACAGATGAGTCATCAGTGATATGCAAATCATCTTTTATTACAATAATCATATATTGAATACTTTTCTGCCATTTTGGCTGTAACTTTGCATTATCGTAGTCGACACTGGAGTCAGACTCCGTGTCGATATCAGTGTCTATTATTTTGGATAGTGAGCATTGAGAGACTCTGAAGGTCTCTGCGACATAGGGACAGACATGGGTAGATTCCCTGTCTGTTCTCTAATCTTTTGTGCAATAAATTCACCTTAGCACTTAATTACAGAGACACCCTCTCACACATTTGCTCCATCTCCTCCTTAGGGGAGCCTTTTACCTCAGACATGTCGACACACACGTACCGACACCACACACTCAGGGAATGCGCATCTGAAGACAATTCCCCCATAAGGCCCTTTGGGGGGGGGGGGGGAGAGAGAGAGAGAGAATACCAGCACACACCCCAGCGCTATTAACCCAGGAATAACACAGTACCTTAATGTTAACCCAGTAGCTGTTTATATTGATTTTTGCGCCTAATTATGTGCCCCCCCCCCTCTCTTTTTACCCTCTTCTACCGTGTAACTGCAGGGGAAAGGCTGGGAAGCTTCCTCTCAGCGGTGCTGTGGAGAAAAAACATGGCGCTGGTGAGTGCTGAGGAAGAAGCCCCGCCCCCTCGACGGCGGGCTTCTGTCCCGCTTTCATGTACAATTTTTGGCGGGGGCTCATGCATATATACAGTGCCCAACTGTATATATGCCCACTTTTGCCAAGAGGTCCTAATTGCTGCCCAGGGCGCCCCCCCTGCACCCTACAGTGACCGGAGTATGTGGGTGTAGTGTGGGAGCAATGGCGCACAGCTGCAGTGCTGTGCGCTACCTCAGTTTGAAGACTGAGTCTTCTGCCGCCGATTTCGAAGTCTTCTTGCTTCTTTCACCGGCTTCTGTCTTCCGGCTCTGCGAGGGGGACGGCGGCGCGGCTCCGGGATCGGACGACTAAGGGTGAGATCCTGTGTACTCTGGGACGAACGGCGAGGGGAGACCTGCGTTCCGACTCCCTCTGGAGCTAATGGTGTCCAGTAGCCTAAGAAGCAGGACCTATCTTCAGAGAGTAGGGCTGCTTCTCTCCCCTCAGTCCCACGATGCAGGGAGTCTCTTGCCAGCAGATCTCCCTGAAAATAAAAAACCTAACAAAATACTTTCTTATAGCAAGCTCAGGAGAGCTCACTAAGTAGCACCCAGCTCATCCGGGCACAGATTCAAACTGAGGTCTGGAGGAGGGACATAGAGGGAGGAGCCAGAACACACCAGAATCCAAATTCTTTCTTAAAGTGCCCTGTCTCCTGCGGAGCCCGTCTATTCCCCATGGTCCTTACGGAGTCCCCAGCATCCACTAGGACGTTACAGAAAGAAGCATTAACGAAGGTAAGTTTTACCATAACTCATTTTCTTCAGGGTCCATAAGCATACACAGGGATGACCTTAGGAATATCCCAAACTGGGGACAGGACTAAGATGACAGGAAAACATTGCATCCAAATTAGGAATTTTGAGAGGGAAACGGATCAAAGACATAGAACTTAAGAAACGTGTGGACAGAAGACCACGTGGCTGTCTTACATAGAGAGCAGAAGCACCACGATGGGCAACCCACGAAGGTCCCACAGAGCGAGTAGCGTGAGCAGAGACTGCAGCGAGCACAGGGAGGTCAGCTTGTGAGTAAGCCTGCGAGATAGTCAAGCAACGCAATCTGGCCAGAATCTGTTTATTAGCTGGCCAGTACCACTTGTGGAATCCATACAGGACAAAGAGTGAATATGATTTCCTGAAGGAACTAGTACAGTCTATATACACTGCTCAAAATAAAAGGGAACACTTAAACAACACAACGTAACTCCAAGTCAATCACACTTCTGTGAAATCAAACTGTCCACTTAGGAAGCAACACTGATTGACAATCAATTTCACATGCTGTTGTGCAAATGGAATAGACAACAGGTGGGAATTATAGGCAATTAGCAAGATGCCCCCAATAAAGGAGTTGTTCTGCAGGTGGTAACCACAGACCACTTCTCAGCTCCTATGCTTTCTGGCTGATGTTTTGTTCACTTTTGAAAGCTGGCGGTGCTTTCACTCTAGTGGTAGCACAAGACGGAGTCTACAACCGACACAAGAGGCTCAGGTAGTGCAGCTCATCCGGGATGGCACATCAATGAGAGCTGTGGCTAGAAGGTTTGCTGTGTCTGTCAGCGTAGTGTCCAGAGCATGGAGGCGCTACCAGGAGACATGCCAGTACATCAGGAGACGTGGAGGAGGCCATAGGAGGGCAACAACACAGCAGCAGGACCGCTACCTCCGCCTTTGTGCAAGGAGGAGCACTGCCAGAGCCCTGCAAAATGACCTCCAGCAAGCCACAAATGTGCATGTGTCTACTCAAACGATCAGAAACAGACTCCATGAGGGTGGTATGAGGGCCCGACGTCCACAGGTGGGGGTTGTGCTTACAGCCCAACACCGTGCAGGACGTTTTTGCATTTGCCAGAGAAAACCAAGATTGGCAAATTCGCCAATGGCGCCCTGTGCTCTTCACAGATGAAAGCAGGTTCTCACTGAGCACATGTGACAGAATCTGGAGACGCCAAGGAGAACGTTCTGCTGCCTGCAACATCCTCCAGCATGACCGGTTTGGCAGTGGGTCAGTAATGGTGTGGGGTGGCATTTCTTTGGGGGGCCGCACAGCCCTCCATGTGCTCGCCAGAGGTAGCCTGACTGCCATTAGGTACCGAGATGAGATCCTCAGACCCCTTGTGAGACCATATGCTGGTGCGGTTGGCCCTGGGTTCCTCTTAATGCAAGACAATGCTAGACCTCATGTGGCTGGAGTGTGTCAGCAGTTCCTGCAAGACGAAGGCATTGATGCTATGGACTGGCCCGCCCGTTTCCCAGACCTGAATCTAATTGAGCACATCTGGGACATCATGTCTCGCTCCATCCACCAGCGCCACATTGCACCACAGACTGTCCAGGAGTTGGCAGATGCTTTAGTCCAGGTCTGTGAGGAGATCCCTAAGGAGACCATCCGCCACCTCATCAGGAGCATGCCCAGGCGTTGTAGGGAGGTCATACAGGCACGTGGAGGCCACACACACTACTGAGCCTCATTTTGCATTGTTTTAAGGACATTACATCAAAGTTGTATCAGCCTGTAGTGTTTTTCTACTTTAATTTTGAGTGTGACTCCAAATCCAGACCTCCATAGGTTAATAAATTTGATTTCCATTGATAATTTGTGTGATTTTGTTGTCAGCACATTCAACTATGTAAAGAACAAGGTATTTAATAAGAATATTTCATTCATATCTAGGATATGTTATTTTAGTGTTCCCTTTATTGTTTTGAGCAGTGTATATTCGGAGAGCACAGACTACATCCAATGAGACATCACCTACTGCGAGGTCTGGAGATTGGACGGCTGGAGCTACTATTATTTCTTCGTTCAGATGGAAGCTGTAAACCACCTTTGGAGGGTAACTGCGTTTGGTCCACAGGACTGCTCTATCATGATGAAAGATCAGAAACCGAGCGCAGCAGGAAAGCACACTTACGTCTGACACCCATATTGCAAAGGCTATGTAAAACAAAAATAAAAAAAATATTTTTAATTACTTACCAGTAAATCCTTTTCTCGTAGTCCGAAGGATGCTGGGGTATAGACAGGTCCACTAGGAGCCATTGGCACTATAAGAGTTTGAGAGTGTTGACTCCTCCCTCTATTGCCCTCCTACCAGTCTCAGTCTAGAAACTGTGCCTGAGGAGACGGCCAACTTTGAGAGAAGGATTTTTACACAGATAGTGGCGAGATTCACACCAGCTCACACACAAGGCAAACCAAGCTAACAAGCATGAAACATCAGCAACAGCTAAATTACTTACCAAGTAACAAAATAGTACTTTGTCACTACTGCTTAGTTTTTGGTTAAGTAACCACTGCAGAATCACACAGCGCTGGGCAGGCACCAAGCATCCTCTACGCCAGGGCTGGCCAAACCGGTCCTCGAGATCTACCAACAGTTCATGTTTTCCAGGACTCCTGGAGATCTGGAGATTTGTCAGTTAGGAATGAATGCAGCACATCTTAATTAGTAATGACTACACCTGTGCAGCATCTAGGTGATCTGGAAAATGTGAACTGTTGGTAGATCTCGAGGACTGGTTTGGCCAGCTCTGCTTTACACACTACGAGAAAAGGATTTACCGGTAGGTAATTAAAAATAAGATTTTACTCACCGGTAAATCTATTTCTCGTAGTCCGTAGTGGATGCTGGGAACTCCGTAAGGACCATGGGGAATAGCGGCTCCGCAGGAGACTGGGCACAACTAAAGACAGCTTTAGGTCACCTGGTGTGCACTGGCTCCTCCCACTATGACCCTCCTCCAAGCCTCAGTTAGGACACTGCCCGGACGAGCTGACATAATAAGGAAGGGTTTTGAATCCCGGGTAAGACTCTTACCAGCCACACCGATCACACTGTATAACTCGTGATACAATACCCAGTTTAACAGTATGAAAACAACTGAGCCTCTCAACAGATGGCTCAACAATAACCCTTTAGTTAACCATAACTATGTACAAGTATTGCAGACAATCCGCACTTGGGACGGGCGCCCAGCATCCACTACGGACTACGAGAAATAGATTTACCGGTGAGTAAAATCTTATTTTCTCTGACGTCCTAGTGGATGCTGGGAACTCCTTAAGGACCATGGGGATTATACCAAAGCTCCCAAACGGGCGGGAGAGTGCGGATGACTCTGCAGCACCGAATGAGAGAACTCCAGGTCCTCCTCAGCCAGGGTATCAAATCTGTAGAATTTTGCAAACGTGTTTGCCCCTGACCAAGTAGCAGCTCGGCAAAGTTGTAAAGCCGAGACCCCTCGGGCAGCCGCCCAAGATGAGTCCACCTTTCTTGTGGAATGGGCTTTTACTGATTTAGGATGCGGCAGTCCAGCCGCAGAATGCGCCTGCTGAATTGTGCTACAAATCCAGCGAGCAATAGTCTGCTTAGAAGCAGGAGCACCCAGCTTGTTGGGTGCATACAGGATAAATAGCGAGTCAGTTTTCCTGACTCCAGCCTTCCTGGAAACATACATTTTCAAGGCCCTGACTACGTCCAGCAACTTGGAATCCTCCAAGTCCCTAGTAGCCGCAGGCACCACAATAGGTTGGTTCAAGTGAAAAGCTGATACCAGCTTAGGGAGAAACTGAGGACGAGTCCTCAATTCTGCCCTATCCATATGGAAAATCAGATAAGGGCTTTTACATGACAAAGCCGCCAATTCTGACACACGCCTGGCCGAAGCCAAGGCCAATAACATGACCACTTTCCATGTGAGATATTTTAGATCCACGGTTTTAAGTGGCTCAAACCAATGTGATTTTAAGAAACTCAACACCACGTTGAGATCCCAAGGTGCCACTGGAGGCACAAACGGGGGCTGAATATGCAGCACTCCCTTCACAAACGTCTGAACTTCAGGCAATGAAGCCAGTTCTTTCTGGAAGAAAATCGACAGAGCCGAGATCTGTACCTTAATGGAGCCTAATTTCAGGCCCATAGTCACTCCTGTTTGTAGGAAATGCAGAAATCGACCTAGTTGAAATTCCTCTGTTGGGGCCTTTTCGGCCTCACACCAAGCAACATATTTCCGCCATATGCGGTGATAATGCTTTGCAGTTACACCTTTCCTGGCTTTAATCAGCGTAGGAATGACTTCCTCCGGAATGCCCTTTTCCTTCAGGATCCGGCATTCAACCGCCATGCCGTCAAACGCAGCCGCGGTAAGTCTTGGAACAGACAGGGCCCCTGCTGCAGCAGGTCCTGTCTGAGCGGCAGAGGCCATGGGTCCTCTGAGATCATCTCTTGAAGTTCCGGGTACCACGCTCGTCTTGGCCAATCCGGAACCACAAGTATTGTTCTTACTCCTCGTTTTCTTATTATTCTCAGTACTCTTGGTATGAGAGGCAGAGGAGGGAACACAAACTGACTGGTACACCCACGGTGTCACCAGAGCGTCCACAGCTATCGCCTGAGGGTCCCTTGACCTGGCGCAATATCTCTCTAGTTTTTTGTTTAGGCGAGACGCCATCATGTCCACTTGTGGACGTTCCCATCGATTTACAATCAGCGTGAAGACTTCTGGATGAAGTCCCCACTCTCCCGGGTGGAGGTCGTGCCTGCTGAGAAAGTCTGCTTCCCAGTTGTCCACTCCCGGAATGAACACTGCTGACAGTGCTAGTACGTGATTTTCCGCCCATCGGAGAATCCTTGTGGCTTCTGCCATTGCCATCCTGCTTCTTGTGCCGCCCTGTCGATTTACATGGGCGACTGCCGTGATGTTGTCTGACTGGATCAGTACCGGCTGGTTTTGAAGCAGAGGCCTTGCCTGACTTAGGGCGTTGTAAATGGCCCTTAGTTCCAGAATATTTATGTGTAGGGAAGTCTCCTGACTCGACCATAGTCCTTGGAAGTTTCTTCCCTGTGTGACTGCCCCCCAGCCCCGAAGGCTGGCATCCGTGGTCACCAGGACCCAGTCCTGTATGCCGAATCTGCGGCCCTCTAGAAGATGGGCACTCTGCAGCCACCACAGCAGAGACACCCTGGTTCTTGGAGACAGGGTTATCAGGCGATGCATCTGAAGATGCGATCCGGACCACTGGTCCAACAGGTCCCACTGAAAGATTCTGGCATAGAACCTGCCGAAAGGAATTGCTTCGTAAGAAGCCACCATCTTTCCCAGGACCCGCGTGCAGTGATGCACAGATACCGGTTTCGGTTTCAGGAGGTCTCTGACTAGAGATGACAGCTCCTTGGCTTTCTCCTCCGGGAGAAACACTTTTTTCTGGACTGTGTCCAGGATCATACCCAGGAACAGTAGACGTGTCGTCGGAACCAGCTGTGATTTTGGAATATTCAGAATCCAACCGTGCTGGTGTAGCACCTCCTGAGATAGTGCTACTCCCACCAACAACTGCTCCTTGGACCTCGCCTTTATTAGGAGATCGTCCAAGTATGGGATAATTAAAACTCCCTTTCTTCGAAGGAGTATCATCATTTCCGCCATTACTTTGGTAAACACCCTCGGTGCCGTGGAGAGTCCAAACGGCAGCGTCTGGAATTGGTAATGGCAATCCTGTACCACGAATCTGAGGTACTCCTGGTGAGGATGGTAAATGGGGACATGCAGGTAAGCATCCTTGATGTCCAGGGATACCATGTAATCCCCCTCGTCCAGGCTTGCAATAACCGCCCTGAGCGATTCCATCTTGAACTTGAATTTTTTTATGTATGTGTTCAAGGATTTCAAATTTAAAATGGGTCTCACCGAACCGTCCGGTTTCGGTACCACAAACAGTGTGGAATAGTAACCCCGTCCTTGTTGAAGTAGGGACACCTTGACTATCACCTGCTGGGAATACAGCTTGTGAATTGCCTCTAGCACAGCCTCCCTGCCTGAGGGAGTTGTCGGCAAGGCAGATTTTAGGAACCGGTGGGGTGGAGACGCCTCGAATTCCAGTTTGTACCCTTGAGATACTATTTGCAGGATCCAGGGATCCACCTGTGAGCGAGCCCACTGATCGCTGAAATTTTTGAGGCGGCCCCCCACCGTACCTGGCTCCGTCTGTGGAGCCCCACCGTCATGCGGCGGACTTGGAAGAAGCGGGGGAGGACTTTTGCTCCTGGGAACCTGCTGTTTGTTGCAGCCTTTTTCCCCTACCTCTGCCTCTGGACAGAAAGGACCCGCCTTTTCCACGCCTTTTTTTCTGAGTCCGAAAGGACTGTACCTGATAAAACGGCGCCTTTTTAGGCTGTGAGGGAACATGGGGTAAAAATGCTGACTTCCCAGCAGTTGCTGTGGAAACTAGGTCCGAGAGACCATCCCCGAATAACTCCTCACCCTTATAAGGCAAAACTTCCATGTGCCTTTTTGAATCTGCATCCCCTGTCCACTGGCGAGTCCATAAGCCTCTCCTAGCAGAAATGGACAGTGCACTTATTTTAGATGCCAGCCGGCAGATCTCCCTCTGTGCATCTCTCATGTATAAGACTGAGTCTTTTATATGCTCTATGGTTAGCAGAATAGTGTCCCTGTCTAGGGTGTCAATATTTTCTGACAGGGAATCTGACCACACAGCGGCAGCACTGCACATCCATGCTGACGCAATAGCAGGTCTAACTATAATGCCTGAGTGTGTATATACAGACTTCAGGATAGCCTCCTGCTTTCTATCAGCAGGTCCCTTGAGGGCGGCCGTATCCGGAGACGGTAGTGCCACCTTTTTAGACAAACGTGTGAGCGCTTTATCCACCCTAGGTGGTGTCTCCCAACGTGACCTATCCTCTGGCGGGAAAGGGAACGCCATTAGTAACTTCTTAGAGATTACCAATCTTTTATCAGGGAAAGCCCACGCTTCTTCACACACTTCATTTAATTCTTCTGATGGGGGAAAGACTACGGGTAGTTTTTTCTCCCCAAACATAATACCCTTTTTAGTGGTACCTGGGTTTATATCAGAAATGTGTAACACCTCTTTCATTGCTTCAATCATGCAACAAATGGCCTTAGTGGACATTAGACTAGACTCATCGTCGTCGACACTGGTGTCAGTATCCGTGTCGACATCCGCGTCTGCCATCTGAAGTAGCGGGCATTTTAGAGCCCCCGAAGGCCTTTGAGACACCTGGACAGGCACGAGCTGAGAAGCCGGCTGTCCCGCATTCGGCATGTCGTCAAATTTTTTGTGTAAGGAGTCGACGCGTGCACGCAATTCCTTCCATAAGTCCATCCACTCAGGTGTCTGCCCCGCAGGGGGTGACATCCCTTCTATATGCAACTGCTCCGCCTCCACCTCATTATCCTCATCAAACATGTCGACACAGCCGTACCGACACACCGCACACACACAGGGAATGCTCTAACAGAGGACAGGACCCACAAAAGCCCTTTGGGGAGACAGAGTGAGAGTATGCCAGCACACACCAGAGCGCTATATAATGCAGGGACTAACTGAATTATGTCCCCTATAGCTGCTGTTATATATACTGCGCCTAAATTTAGTGCCCCCCCCCCTCTCTTTTTTACCCTTTTCTGTAGTGCAGACTGCAGGGGAGAGCCAGGGAGCTTCCTTCCAGCGGAGCTGTGAGGGAGAAAGGGCGCCAGTGTGCTGAAGGAGATAGCTCCGCCCCTTTTTCGCGGAATATTCTCCCGCTTTTTTTCTGGATTCTGGCAGGGGTAATTATCACATATATAGCCTCTGGGGCTATATATTGTGGTATTTTTGCCAGCCGAGGTCTTTTTATTGCTGCTCAGGGCGCCCCCCCCCCCCCTAGCGCCCTGCACCCTCAGTGACCGGAGTGTGAAGTGTGTATGAGGAGCAATGGCGCACAGCTGCAGTGCTGTGCGCTACCTTGGTGAAGACAGATGTCTTCTGCCGCCGATTTTCCGGACCTCTTCTTACTTCTGGCTCTGTAAGGGGGACGGCGGCGCGGCTCCGGGACCGAACACCAAGGCCAGTTCCATGCGGTCGGTCCCTCTGGAGCTAATGGTGTCCAGTAGCCTATGAAGCCCAAGCTAGCTGCAAGCAGGTAGGTTCGCTTCTTCTCCCCTTAGTCCCTCGCTGCAGTGAGCCTGTTGCCAGCAGGTCTCACTGTAAAATAAAAAACCTAAATATATACTTTCTTTCTAGAAGCTCAGGCGAGCCCCTAGTGTGCATCCAACCTCGGCCGGGCACAAAATCTAACTGAGGCTTGGAGGAGGGTCATAGTGGGAGGAGCCAGTGCACACCAGGTGACCTAAAGCTTTCTTTAGTTGTGCCCAGTCTCCTGCGGAGCCGCTATTCCCCATGGTCCTTACGGAGTTCCCAGCATCCACTAGGACGTCAGAGAAATCCTATTTTCTCTTACGTCCTACAGGATGCTGGGGGTCCACATTAGTACCATAGCTCCCAGAACGGGAGGGGGAGGGCAGGCTCCTGCAGAACTGACTGACCAAACTTAAAGGTCCTCAGAGGCTAAAGTATTGAGCGTGTTCGACCATGACCAAGTAGCCGCTCAGCAAATCTGTAATACCGAGACATCCCGGGCAGCCACCCAGGAAGAACCCACCTTACGAGTAGAGTGGGCCTTAACAGACGTAGGACACGGTAGTCCTGCCATAGAATACGCATGCTGGATAGTGAACCTGATCCAGTGAGAGATCGTCTGCTTAGAAGCAGAAACACCCAAGTTTCTTGGGATCATATAGGAGAAACAGAGTCCGATTTTCTGTGACAAGCAGTCCTCTTCACATAGATTTTCCGAGCCCTTACAACAGCCAAGGACTTTGCTTCTGACTCCTTAATTTCATCAACTGACACCACAATAGGTTGGTCGATATGAAATGCAAACACAACCTTTGGAAGGAACTGCTGACATGTCCGAAGCTCAGCTCTATCTTCATGGAAGGTAAAGTAGGGGCTCTTACAAGATAAAGCCCCCAACTCCGACACACGTCTAGCAGAAGCTGAGGCCAACAAAGTGACAGCCTTCCACGTGAGAAACTTGACCTCAACCTCCGGTAGAGGCTCGAACCAATCCGATTGGAGGAACTGCAACACCCCTTTAAGATCCCAGGGCACCATAGGCAGCACAAAGGGAGGCTGGATGTGCAAAACCCCTTTCAGAAAAGTCTGAACCTCAGGGAGGGAAGCCAACTGTTTCTGGAAATGGATAGGGCCGAAATCTGGACCTTTACGTATCCTAACCTCAGGCCCATAAGCACACCTGCTTGCAGGAAGAGGAGAAACTGTCCCAGTTGAAACTCCACCATAGGAAACTTCTTGGATTCACACCAAGATACATATTTTTTCCAAATACGATTCGGTCAGCCATACCACACCCGCTATAGGCACATGTAGGTAAGCGTCCTGGATGTCATGAGGGACCATAAAGTTCCCAGGCTGTCTAGCTAGGACAATAGAATGGAGAGTTTCCTTACAAAATGTGAGCACTCTGATATTTGTTCAGTAACTTGAGATTGAGGATTGGCCGGTGGGACCCATTGGGTTTCTGAACTAAAATGGTAAGATAATTGCCGCGCTAGTGTTATTATATCAGCAGCTCCATATAATGGGTACAATGGAAAAAATTATAAAAATAAGGAGCGCTTAAGTGATTAGATAAAAAATTGAACGCACATACCTGTGAAAGTAAATGATTAGTAAAAAATGTTACAGCTCTTTTTGTGAATAATTGGTGAAGCGGAGATATTTCTGGTCTTAGCTCTCGAAATAGAACAGGTTGGACAGTCTTTATAAGCGGATATTAACTGTCCCTACTATCCCTGGTTTCTGAACTAAGAGTGTTGAGGAAAAGCCCTTGCCCCGTTGAGACAGGAAATATCATTGGTTTTGGGCTTAGATGTCTTTGTGGAGTCGGACTGATGGAATAAAAACTTGCCCTGGGGGCAAAAGGGCCGAAAGGAAGGCCCAGGCAGGGAAGAGGAGGCTGAGGGCAGGAAAGCAGTTTTAGAGGGCACAAGAGTAATGACAATCTTGTCCAGCTCAGGTGCAAAAAGATTCTCCCACGTATTAAGTAGAGATGAGCGGGTTCGGTTCCTCGGAATCCGAACCCGCCCGAACTTCAGTTTTTTTTACACGGGTCCGAGCGACTCGGATCTTCCCGCCTTGCTCGGTTAACCCGAGCGCGCCCGAACGTCATCATCACGCTGTCGGATTCTCGCGAGGCTCGGATTCTATATAAGGAGCCGCGCGTCGCCGCCATTTTTCACACGTGCATTGAGATTCATAGGGAGAGGACGTGGCTGGCGTCCTCTCCGTTTATAGAGATTCGAGAAGAGTGAGACAGAGAGAGACACAGTAGTAATTTTGGGGAGCATTAGGAGGAGTACTACTACTACTAGTACTTGCTGAAGTGATAGAGAGAGATAGTGTGACTGTATTATCTGACTTGTGGGGGAGACACTGACAGTGGGGAGCAGTTAGAGTCTGAGAGCAGGACTCAGGAGTACATATAACGTACAGTGCACACTTTTGCTGCCAGAGTGCCAGCCACACTGCCATTGTTTGTGACCACACTGACCACCAGTATAATATATATTGTGATTGTCTGCTTAGGACTCAGGAGTACTACTTGCAAGTTGCTGATAGTGTGACCAGTGACCTGACCACCAGTTTAATAATCACCACCAGTTTATGAGTTTTATATATATATATATATATATATATATATATATATATATAATTGTATATAATATATATATAATATTGTATACCACCTAGCACCTACCCGTGTTTTTTTTTTTTTTTCTTTCTTCTTTATACATACTACTATGGTAGCTTACTGTAGCAGTCTGCGGTGCTGCTGAGCTGACAGTGTCCAGCAGGTCCGTCATCAGTCATTACATAATAAATATATAATATATACCTGTCCGGCTGCAGTACTAGTGATATTATATATACATATATATTGATTTCATCTCATTATCATCCAGTCTATATTAGCAGCAGACACAGTACGTTAGTCCACGGCTGTAGCTACCTCTGTGTCGGCACTCCATCCATAATTGTATACCACCTACCCGTGGTTGTTTTTTTTTTCTTTCTTCTTTATACATACTACTATAGTAGCTTACTGTAGCAGTCTGCGGTGCTGCTGAGCTGACAGTGTCCAGCAGGTCCGTCATCAGTCATTACATAATAAATATATAATATATACCTGTCCGGCTGCAGTACTAGTGATATTATATATACATATATATTGATTTCATCTCATTATCATCCAGTCTATATTAGCAGCAGACACAGTACGTTAGTCCACGGCTGTAGCTACCTCTGTGTCGGCACTCGGCAGTCCATCCATAATTGTATACCACCTACCCGTGGTTGTTTTTTTTTTCTTTCTTCTTTATACATACTACTATAGTAGCTTACTGTAGCAGTCTGCGGTGCTGCTGAGCTGACAGTGTCCAGCAGGTCCGTCATCAGTCATTACATAATAAATATATAATATATACCTGTCCGGCTGCAGTACTAGTGATATTATATATACATATATATTGATTTCATCTCATTATCATCCAGTCTATATTAGCAGCAGACACAGTACGGTAGTCCACGGCTGTAGCTACCTCTGTGTCGGCACTCGGCAGTCCATCCATAAGTATACTAGTATCCATCCATCTCCATTGTTTACCTGAGGTGCCTTTTAGTTGTGCCTATTAAAATATGGAGAACAAAAATGTTGAGGTTCCAAAATTAGGGAAAGATCAAGATCCACTTCCACCTCGTGCTGAAGCTGCTGCCACTAGTCATGGCCGAGACGATGAAATGCCAGCAACGTCGTCTGCCAAGGCCGATGCCCAATGTCATAGTACAGAGCATGTAAAATCCAAAACACCAAATATCAGTAAAAAAAGGACTCCAAAACATAAAATAAAATTGTCGGAGGAGAAGCGTAAACTTGCCAATATGCCATTTACCACACGGAGTGGCAAGGAACGGCTGAGGCCCTGGCCTATGTTCATGGCTAGTGGTTCAGCTTCACATGAGGATGGAAGCACTCAGCCTCTCGCTAGAAAAATGAAAAGACTCAAGCTGGCAAAAGCACCGCAAAGAACTGTGCGTTCTTCGAAATCCCAAATCCACAAGGAGAGTCCAATTGTGTCGGTTGCGATGCCTGACCTTCCCAACACTGGACGTGAAGAGCATGCGCCTTCCACCATTTGCACGCCCCCTGCAAGTGCTGGAAGGAGCACCCGCAGTCCAGTTCCTGATAGTCAGATTGAAGATGTCAGTGTTGAAGTACACCAGGATGAGGAGGATATGGGTGTTGCTGGCGCTGGGGAGGAAATTGACCAGGAGGATTCTGATGGTGAGGTGGTTTGTTTAAGTCAGGCACCCGGGGAGACACCTGTTGTCCGTGGGAGGAATAGGGCCGTTGACATGCCTGGTGAAAATACCCAAAAAATCAGCTCTTCGGTGTGGAAGTATTTCAACAGAAATGCGGACAACATTTGTCAAGCCGTGTGTTGCCTTTGTCAAGCTGTAATAAGTAGGGGTAAGGACGTTAACCACCTCGGAACATCCTCCCTTATACGTCACCTGCAGCGCATTCATAATAAGTCAGTGACAAGTTCAAAAACTTTGGGTGACAGCGGAAGCAGTCCACTGACCAGTAAATCCCTTCCTCTTGTAACCAAGCTCACGCAAACCACCCCACCAACTCCCTCAGTGTCAATTTCCTCCTTACCCAGGAATGCCAATAGTCCTGCAGGCCATGTCACTGGCAATTCTGACGAGTCCTCTCCTGCCTGGGATTCCTCCGATGCATCCTTGAGTGTAATGCCTACTGCTGCTGGCGCTGCTGTTGTTGCTGCTGGAAGTCGATCGTCATCCCAGAGGGGAAGTCGTAAGCCCACTTGCACTACTTCCAGTAAGCAATTGACTGTCCAACAGTCCTTTGCGAGGAAGATGAAATATCACAGCAGTCATCCTGCTGCAAAGCGGATAACTGAGGCCTTGACAACTATGTTGGTGTTAGACGTGCGTCCGGTATCCGCCGTTAGTTCACAGGGAACTAGACAATTTCTTGAGGTAGTGTGCCCCCGTTACCAAATACCATCTAGGTTCCACTTCTCTAGGCAGGCGATACCGAGAATGTACACGGACGTCAGAAAAAGACTCACCAGTGTCCTAAAAAATGCAGTTGTACCCAATGTCCACTTAACCACGGACATGTGGACAAGTGGAGCAGGGCAGGGTCAAGACTATATGACTGTGACAGCCCACTGGGTAGATGTATGGACTCCCGCCGCAAGAACAGCAGCGGCGGCACCAGTAGCAGCATCTCGCAAACGCCAACTCTTTCCTAGGCAGGCTACGCTTTGTATCACCGCTTTCCAGAATACGCACACAGCTGAAAACCTCTTACGGCAACTGAGGAAGATCATCGCGGAATGGCTTACCCCAATTGGACTCTCCTGTGGATTTGTGGCATCGGACAACGCTAGCAATATTGTGTGTGCATTAAATATGGGCAAATTCCAGCACGTCCCATGTTTTGCACATACCTTGAATTTGGTGGTGCAGAATTTTTAAAAAAAACGACAGGGGCGTGCAAGCGGAACGCGACCTGTCAACATCTCCTCCTTCACATTCTCCCGCAACTGGGGGTGCGAGGAAAAGGCTCAGAATTCAGAGCCCACCCACTGGCGGTGATGCAGGGCAGTCTGGAGCGACTGCTGATGCTGACATCTGGTCCGGACTGAAGGACCTGACAACGATTACGGACATGTCGTCTACTGTCACTGCATATGATTCTCTCACCATTGAAAGAATGGTGGAGGATTATATGAGTGACAGCATCCAAGTAGGCACGTCACACAGTCCGTACTTATACTGGCAGGAAAAAGAGGCAATTTGGAGGCCCTTGCACAAACTGGCTTTATTCTACCTAAGTTGCCCTCCCACAAGTGTGTACTCCGAAAGAGTGTTTAGTGCCGCCGCTCACCTTGTCAGCAATCGGCGTACGAGGTTACATCCAGAAAATGTGGAGATGATGTTCATTAAAATGAATTATAATCAATTCCTCCGTGGAGACATTGACCAGCAGCAATTGCCTCCACAAAGTACACAGGGAGCTGAGATGGTGGATTCCAGTGGGGACGAATTGATAATCTGTGAGGAGGGGGATGTACACGGTGATATATCGGAGGATGATGATGAGGTGGACATCTTGCCTCTGTAGAGCCAGTTTGTGCAAGGAGAGATTAATTGCTTCTTTTTAGGTGGGGATCCAAACCAACCAGTCATTTCAGTCACAGTCGTGTGGCAGACCCCGTCACTGAAATGATGGGTTGGTTAAAGTGTGCATGTCCTGTTTATACAACATAAGGGTGGGTGGGAGGGCCCAAGGACAATTCCATCTTGCACCTCTTTTTTCTTTCATTTTTATTTGCGTCATGTGCTGTTTGGGGAGTGTTTTTTGGAAGGGCCATCCTGCGTGACACTGCAGTGCCACTCCTAGATGGGCCCGGTGTTTGTGTCGGCCACTAGGGTCGCTTATCTTACTCACACAGCTACCTCATTGCGCCTCTTTTTTTCTTTGCGTCATGTGCTGTTTGGGGAGGGTTTTTTGGAAGGGACATCCTGCGTGACACTGCAGTGCCACTCCTAGATGGGCCATGTGTTTGTGTCGGCCACTAGGGTCGCTTATCTTACTCACACAGCTACCTCATTGCGCCTCTTTTTTTCTTTGCGTCATGTGCTGTTTGGGGAGGGTTTTTTGGAAGGGACATCCTGCGTGACACTGCAGTGCCACTCCTAGATGGGCCCGGTGTTTGTGTCGGCCACTAGGGTCGCTTATCTTACTCACACAGCTACCTCATTGCGCCTCTTTTTTTCTTTGCGTCATGTGCTGTTTGGGGAGGGTTTTTTGGAAGGGACATCCTGCGTGACACTGCCGTGCCACTCGTAGATGGGCCCGGTGTTTGTGTCGGCCACTAGGGTCGCTTATCTTACTCACACAGCTACCTCATTGCGCCTCTTTTTTTCTTTGCGTCATGTGCTGTTTGGGGAGGGTTTTTTGGAAGGGACATCCTGCGTGACACTGCAGTGCCACTCCTAGATGGGCCCGGTGTTTGTGTCGGCCACTAGGGTCGCTTATCTTACTCACACAGCTACCTCATTGCGCCTCTTTTTTTCTTTGCGTCATGTGCTGTTTGGGGAGGGTTTTTTGGAAGGGACATCCTGCGTGACACTGCCGTGCCACTCCTAGATGGGCCCGGTGTTTGTGTCGGCCACTAGGGTCGCTTATCTTACTCACACAGCTACCTCATTGCGCCTCTTTTTTTTCTTTGCGTCATGTGCTGTTTGGGGAGGGTTTTTTTGGAAGGGACATCCTGCGTGACACTGCAGTGCCACTCCTAGATGGGCCAGGTTTTTGTGTCGGCCACTAGGGTCGCTTAGCTTAGTCATCCAGCGACCTCGGTGCAAATTTTAGGACTAAAAATAATATTGTGAGGTATTCAGAATAGACTGAAAATGAGTGCAAATTATGGTTTTTGAGGTTAATAATACTTTGGGACCAAAATGACCCCCAAATTCTATGATTTAAGCTGTTTTTTAGTGTTTTTTGAAAAAAACACCCAAATCCAAAACACACCCGAATCCGACAAAAAAAATTCGGTGAGGTTTTGCCAAAACGCGGTCGAACCCAAAACACGGCCGCGGAACCGAACCCAAAACCAAAACCCGAAAAATTTCAAGTGCACATCTCTAGTATTAAGGAGTGCCTCAAGGGCTTTCTTGGGAACTGCGTCAGCTTTCCCTCAGCAAAGCCAAATAATGCCACTTTGAAGGTTAGGAGGGCAGTATCCAGAGACGCTTCTCCAATATAAAATGCTGCATCTGTGATGTTTGCAATAAATGACAGTTGGTCCCGTGACACATCTGAGGGGAAACTGTTCTCTAGGGCATCCGCCCAGCTCTCAAAAGCCTTAGCCAGCCAGGCAGTTGCTGTGGTAGGGCAATAAATTGCTCCTGTGAGAAAATATATAGGTTTAAGACATGCATCCACCTATCAGTCATCTCCTTCAGGGATAGGCAAGGTAGAGCTTTTTACTAAACGTGTCAAATGGGAATCCACCACCAGGGGATTTTCCCACTTAGCACAATCCGCTGCTGGAAGGTAGTAAAAGGAACTCAGCCACTTAGGAACATAGAACTTTATGCTGGGAGTTTTCCATGTTTCCACCTTGATCTCAGTAAAGTGATGAGTGGGGAAATTCTGGCAGCACTACATTCTGGCATTTGCAAAGAGGATCCTTTGAGTGAAGCAGTACCTTTTCTGTTAAACTAACGTTTGCACTATATAAAAATAAGAATTTACTTACCGATAATTCTATTTCTCGTAGTCCGTAGTGGATGCTGGGAACTCCGTAAGGACCATGGGGAATAGCAGCTCCGCAGGAGACTGAGCACAAAAGTAAAGCTTTAGGACTACCTGGTGTGCACTGGCTCCTCCCCCTATGACCCTCCTCCAAGCCTCAGTTAGGATACTGTGCCCGGACGAGCGTACACAATAAGGAAGGATTTTGAATCCCGGGTAAGACTCATACCAGCCACACCAATCACACCGTATAACCTGTGATCTGAACCCAGTTAACAGCATGATAACAGAGGAGCCTCTGGAAAGATGGCTCACAACAATAATAACCCGATTTTTGTAACAAAAACTATGTACAAGTATTGCAGACAATCCGCACTTGGGATGGGCGCCCAGCATCCACTACGGACTACGAGAAATAAGAATTTACTTACCGATAATTCTATTTTCTCTGACGTCCTAGTGGATGCTGGGAACTCCGTAAGGACCATGGGGATTATACCAAAGCTCCCAAACGGGCGGGAGAGTGCGGATGACTCTACAGCACCGAATGAGAGAACTCCAGGTCCTCCTCAGCCAGGGTATCAAATTTGTAGAATTTGGCAAACGTATTTGCCCCTGACCAAGTAGCTGCTCGGCAAAGTTGTAACGCCGAGACCCCTCGGGCAGCCGCCCAAGATGAGCCCACCTTCCTTGTGGAATGGGCTTTCACAGATTTTGGCTGTGGCAGGCCTGCCACAGAATGTGCAAGCTGAATTGTACTACAAATCCAGCGAGCAATAGTCTGCTTAGAAGCAGGAGCACCCAGCTTGTTGGGTGCATACAGGATAAACAGCGAGTCAGATTTCCTGACTCCAGCCGTCCTGGAAACATATATTTTCAGGGCCCTGACTACGTCCAGCAACTTGGAGTCCTCCAAGTCCCTAGTAGCCGCAGGTACCACAATAGGCTGGTTCAGGTGAAACGCTGAAACCACCTTAGGGAGAAATTGAGGACGAGTCCTCAATTCTGCCCTGTCCGAATGAAAAATTAGGTAAGGGCTTTTATAGGATAAAGCCGCCAATTCTGAGACACGCCTGGCTGAAGCCAGGGCCAACAGCATTACCACTTTCCATGTGAGATATTTTAAGTGCACAGTGGTGAGTGGTTCAAACCAATGTGATTTTAGGAACCCCAAAACTACATTGAGATCCCAAGGTGCCACTGGAGGCACAAAAGGAGGTTGTATATGCAGTACCCCCTTGACAAACGTCTGAACTTCAGGAACTGAAGCCAGTTCTTTCTGGAAGAAAATTGACAGGGCCGAAATTTGAACCTTAATGGACCCTAATTTTAGGCCCATAGACAGTCCTGTTTGCAGGAAATGCAGGAAACGACCCAGTTGAAATTCCTCTATAGGGGCCTTCCTGGCCTCGCACCACGCAACATATTTACGCCAAATACGGTGATAATGTTGTGCGGTTACATCCTTCCTGGCTTTGATCAGGGTAGGGATGACTTCATCCAGAATGCCTTTTTCCTTCAGGATCCGGTGTTCAACCGCCATGCCGTCAAACGCAGCCGCGGTAAGTCTTGGAACAGACAGGGTCCCTGCTGGAGCAGATCCTTTCTTAGAGGTAGAGGCCACGGTTCCTCTGTGAGCATCTCTTGAAGTTCCGGGTACCAAGTCCTTCTTGGCCAATCCGGAGCCACGAGTATAGTCCTTACTCCTCTCCTTCTTATGATTCTCAGTACCTTGGGTATGAGAGGCAGAGGAGGGAACACATACACTGACTGGTACACCCACGGTGTTACCAGAGCGTCCACAGCTATTGCCTGAGGGTCCCTTAACCTGGCGCAATACCGGTCTAGTTTTTTGTTGAGGCGGGACGCCATCATGTCCACCTTTGGTTTTTCACAACGGTTTACAATCATGTGGAAGACTTCTGGATGAAGTCCCCACTCTCCCGGGTGGAGGTCATGTCTGCTGAGGAAGTCTGCTTCCCAGTTGTCCACTCCCGGAATGAACACTGCTGACAGTGCTATCACATGATTTTCCGCCCAGCGAAGAATCCTTGCAGCTTCTGCCATTGCCCTCCTGCTTCTCGTGCCGCACTGTCTGTTTACGTGGGCGACTGCCGTGATGTTGTCCGACTGGATCAACACCGGCTGACCCTGAAGCAGAGGTCTTGCTTGGCTTAGAGCATTGTAAATGGCCCTTAGTTCCAGGATATTTATGTGAAGTGACGTTTCCAGGCTTAACCACAAGCCCTGGAAATTTCTTCCCTGTGTGACTGCTCCCCAGCCTCTCAGGCTGGCATCCGTGGTCACGAGGATCCAGTCCTGAATGCCGAATCTGCGGCCCTCTAGAAGATGAGCACTCTGCAACCACCACAGGAGAGACACTCTTGTCCTTGGGGACAGGGTTATCCGCTGATGCATGTGAAGATGCGATCCAGACCATTTGTCCAGCAGATCCCACTGAAATGTTCTTGCGTGGAATCTGCCAAATGGAATCGCTTCGTAGGAAGCCACCATCTTTCCCAGGACCCTTGTGCATTGATGCACTGAGACCCGGTCTGGTTTCTGACTAACTCGGATAACTCCCTGGCTTTTTCTTCCGGAAGAAACACCTTTTTCTGGACTGTGTCCAGAATCATCCCTAGGAACAGCAGACATGTCGTCGGAATCAGCTGTGATTTTGGGATATTTAGAATCCACCCGTGCTGTCGTAACACTACTTGAGATAGTGCTACTCCGACTACTAACCGTTCCTTGGATCTTGCCCTTATCAGGAGATCGTGTCCAAGTAAGGGATAATTAAGACGCCTTCTCTTCGAAGAAGTATCATCATTTCGGCCATTACCTTGGTAAAGACCCGGGGTGCCGTGGACAATCCAAACGGCAGCTTCTGAAACTGATAGAGACAGTTCTGTACCACAAACCTGAGGTACCCTTGGTGAGAAGGGTAAATTGGGACATGGAGGTAAGCATCCTTGATGTCCAGAGACACCATATAGTCCCCTTCTTCCAGGTTCGCGATCACTGCTCTGAGTGACTCCATCTTGAACTTGAACCTTTGTAAGTGTTCAAAGATTTCAGATTTAAAATAGGTCTCACCGAGCCGTCCGGCTTCGGTACCACAAACAGCGTTGAATAATACCCCTTGCCCTGTTGCAGGAGGGGTACCTTGATTATCACCTGCTGAGAATACAGCTTGTGAATGGCCTCCAATACCGCCTCCCTGTCGGAGGGAGACGTCGGTAAAGCAGACTTTAGGAACCGGCGAGGGGGAGGTGTCTCGAATTCCAATTTGTACCCCTGAGATACCACCTGAAGGACCCAGGGGTCTACCTGCGAGTGAGCCCACTGCGCGCTGAAATTCTTGAGACGTGCCCCTGTGCCTAAGTCCGCTTGTAAAGCCCCAGCGTCATGCTGAGGACTTGGCAGAAGCGGGAGAGGGCTTCTATTCTTGGGGATTTGCTGTCTGTTGTAGCCTTTTCCCCCTTCCTCTGCCCCGGGGCAGAAATGAGGAGCCTTTCGCTCGCTTGCCCTTATGGGGACGAAAGGACTGCGCCTGATAATACGGCGTCTTCTTATGTTGAGAGGCGACCTGGGGTAAAAATGTGGATTTCCCAGCTGTTGCCGTGGCCACCAGATCTGACAGACCTACCCCAAATAACTCCTCCCCTTTATAAGGCAATACTTCCATATGCCGTTTGGAATCCGCATCACCTGACCACTGTCGCGTCCATAACCCTCTTCTGGCAGAAATGGACAGCGCACTTACTCTTGATGCCAGTCGGCAAATATCCCGCTGTGCATCACGCATATATAGAAATGCATCTTTTAAATGCTCTATAGTCAGTAATATACTGTCCCTGTCTAGGGTATCAATATTTTCAGTCAGGGAATCCGACCAAGCCAAACCAGCACTGCACATCCAGGCTGAGGCGATTGCCGGTCGCAGTATAACACCAGTATGTGTGTAAATACATTTTAGGATACCTTCCTGCTTTCTATCAGCAGGATCCTTAAGGGTGGCCGTCTCAGGAGAGGGTAGAGCCACCTGTTTTGATAAGCGTGTGAGTGCTTTATCCACCCTAGGGGGTGTTTCCCAACGCGCCCTAATCTCTGGCGGGAAAGGATATAATGCCAATAATTTTTTAGGAATTATCAGTTTTTTATCGGGGGAAACCCACGCTTCATCACACACCTCATTTAATTCCTCAGATTCAGGAAAAACTACAGGTAGTTTTTTCTCACCGAACATAATACCCTTTAGTGGTATTAGTATTATCAGAAAATAAGAATTTACTTACCGATAATTCTATTTTCATAGTCCGTAGTGGATGCTGGGGACTCCGAAAGGACCATGGGGGATAGCGGCTCCGCAGGAGACTGGGCACAAAGTAAAAGCTTTAGGACTAGCTGGTGTGCACTGGCTCCTCCCCCTATGACCCTCCTCCAAGCCTCAGTTAGGATACTGTGCCCGGACGAGCGTACACAATAAGGAAGGATTTTGAATCCCGGGTAAGACTCATACCAGCCACACCAATCACACCGTACAACTTGTGATCTGAACCCAGTTAACAGCATGATAACAGAAGGAGCCTCTGAAAAGATGGCTCACAACAACAATAACCCGATTTTTGTAACAATAACTATGTACAAGTAATGCAGACAATCCGCACTTGGGATGGGCGCCCAGCATCCACTACGGACTACGAGAAATAGAATTATCGGTAAGTAAATTCTTATTTTCTCTAACGTCCTAGTGGATGCTGGGGACTCCGAAAGGACCATGGGGATTATACCAAAGCTCCCAAACGGGCGGGAGAGTGCGGATGACTCTGCAGCACCGAATGAGAGAACTCCAGGTCCTCCTCAGCCAGGGTATCAAATTTGTAGAATTTAGCAAACGTGTTTGCCCCTGACCAAGATGCTGCTCGGCAAAGTTGTTAAGCCGAGACCCCTCGGGCAGCCGCCCAAGATGAGCCCACTTTCCATGTGGAATGGGCTTTTATAGATTTTGGCTGTGGCAGGCCTGCCACAGAATGTGAAAGCTGAATTGTACTACAAATCCAACAAGCAATCGTCTGCTTAGAAGCAGGAGCACCCAGCTTGCTGGGTGCATACAGGATAAACAGCGAATCAGATTTTCTGACTCCAGCCATCCTGGAAACATATTTTCAGGGCCCTGACTACATCCAGCAACTTGGAATCCTCCAAGTCCCTAGTAGCCGCAGGCACCACAACAGGCTGGTTTAAGTGAAATGCTGAAACCACCTTAGGAAGAAATTGAGGACGAGTCCTCAATTCTGCCCTGTCCGTATGAAAAATTAGGTAAGGGCTTTTATAGGATAAAGCCGCCAATTCTGAGACACGCCTGGCTGAAGCCAGGGCTAACAGCATTACCACTTTCCATGTGAGATATTTTAAGTCCACAGTGGTGAGTGGTTCAAACCAATGTGATTTTAGGAATCCCAAAACTACATTGAGATCCCAAGGTGCCACTGGAGGCACAAAAGGAGGCTGTATATGCAGTACTCCCTTGACAAACGTCTGAACTTCAGGAACAGAAGCCAGTTCTTTTTGAAAGAATATTGACAGGGCCGAAATTTGAACCTTAATGGACCCTAAATTTGAGGCCCATAGACAGTCCTGTTTGCAGGAAATGCAGGAACCGACCCAATTGAAATTCCTCTGTAGGGGCCTTCCTGGCCTCGCACCACGCAACATATTTACGCCAAATACAGTGATAATGTTGTATGGTTACATCCTTCCTGGCTTTGATCAGGGTAGGGATGACTTCATCCGGAATGCCTTTTTCCTTCAGGATCCGGCGTTCAACTGCCATGCCGTCAAACGCAGCAAGTCTTGGAACAGACATGGTCCCTGCTGGAGCAGGTCCTTTCTTAGAGGTAGAGGCCACGGGTCTTCCGTGAGCATCTCTTGAATTTCCGGGTACCAAGTCCTTCTTGGCCAATCCGGAGCCACGAGTATAGTCTTTACTCCTCTCCTTCTTATGATTCTCAGTACTTTTGGTATGAGAGGAAGAGGAGGGAACACATACACTGACTGGTACACCCACGGTGTTACCAAAGCGTCCACAGCTATTGCCTGAGGGTCCCTTGACCTGGCGCAATATCTGTCGAGTTTTTTGTTGAGGCGGGACGCCATCATGTCCACCTTTGGTTTTTCCCAACGGTTCACAATCATGTGGAAGACTTCTGGGTGAAGTCCCCACTCCCCCGGGTGAAGATCGTGTCTGCTGAGGAAGTCTGCTTCCCAGTCGTCCACTCCCGGAATGAACACTGCTGACAGTGCTATCACATGATTCTCCGCCCAGCGAAGAATCCTTGCCACTTCCATCATTGCCCTCCTGCTTCTTGTGCCGCCCTGTCTGTTTACGTGGGCGACTGCCGTGATGTTGTCCGACTGGATCAACACCGGCTGACCCTGAAGCAGAGGTCTTGCCCGACTTAGGGCATTGTAAATGGCCCCTAGTTCCAGGATATTTATGTGAAGTGACGTTTCCATGCTTGACCACAAGCCCTGGAAATTTTTTCCCTGTGTGACTGCTCCCCAGCCTCTCAGGCTGGCATCCGTGGTCACCAGGGCCCAATCCTGAATGCCGAATCTGCGGCCCTCTAGGAGATGAGCACTGTGTAACCACCACAGGAGAGACACCCTTGTCCTTGGAGACAGGGTTATCCGCTGATGCATTTGAAGATGCGATCCGGACCATTTGTCCAGCAGATCCCACTGAAAGGTTCTTGCGTGGAATCTGCCGAATGGAATCGCTTCGTAAGAAGCCACCATCTTTCCCAGGACCCTTGTGCATTGATGTACTGACACTTGGCCTGGTCTTAGGAGGTTCCTGACTAGGTCGGATAACTCCTTGGCTTTCTCCTCCGGGAGAAACACCTTTTTCTGTACTGTGTCCAGAATCATCCCTAAGAACAGCAGACGTGTCGTCGGAATCAGCTGCGATTTTGGAATATTTAGAATCCATCCGTGCTGTCGTAGTACTACTTGAGATAGTGCTACTCCGACCTCTAACTGTTCTCTGGACCTTGCCCTTATCAGGAGATCGTCCAAGTAAGGGATAATTAAGATGCCTTTTCTTCGAAGAAGAATCATCATTTCGGCCATTACCTTGGTAAAGACCCGGGGTGCCGTGGACAATCCAAACGGCAGCGTCTGAAACTGATAGTGACAGTTCTGTACCACAAACCTGAGGTACCCTTGGTGAGAAGGGCAAATTGGGACATGGAGGTAAGCATCCTTGATGTCCAGAGACACCATATAGTCCCCTTCTTCCAGGTTCGCTATCACTGCTCTGAGTGACTCCATCTTGAACTTGAACCTTTGTATGTAAGTGTTCAAGGATTTCAGATTTAAAATGGGTCTCACAGAGCCGTCCGGCTTCGGTACCACAAACAGTGTGGAATAATACCCCTTTCCCTGTTGTAGGAGGGGTACCTTGATTATCACCTGCTGGGAATACAGCTTGTGAATGGCCTCCAATACCGCCTCCCTGTCGGGGGGAGACGTTGGTAAAGCAGACTTCAGGAACCGGCGAGGGGGAGACGTCTTGAATTCCAATTTGTACCCCTGAGATACTACCTACAGGATCCAGGGGTCCACTTGCGAGTGTGCCCACTGCGCGCTGAAATTCTTGAGACGGGCCCCCACCGTGCCTGAGTCCGCTTGTAAGGCCCCAGCGTCATGCTGTGGACTTGGCAGAAGCGGGGGAGGGCTTCTGTTCGTGGGAAGAGGCTGTTTGCTGCAGTCTTTTTCCCCTTCCTCTGCCCCGGGGCTGATATGAGTGGCCTTTTGCCCGCTTGCCCTTATGGGGACGAAAGGACTGAGCCTGAAAAGACGGTATCTTTTTCTGCTGCGAGGTGACTTGGGGTAAAAAGGTGGATTTTCCAGCCGTTGCCGTGGCCACCAGGTCCGATAGACCGACCCCAAATAACTCCTCCCCTTTATACGGCAATACTTCCATATGCCGTTTGGAATCCGCATCCCCTGACCACTGTCGCGTCCATAATCCTCTTCTGGCAGAAATGGACATCGCACTTACTCTTGATGCCAGAGTGCAAATATCCCTCTGTGCATCTCGCATATATAGAAATGCATCCTTTAAATGCTCTATAGTCAATAATATATTGTCCCTGTCCAGGGTATCAATATTTTCAGTCAGGGAATCCGACCAAGCCACCCCAGCACTGCACATCCAGGCTGAGGCGATTGCTGGTCGCAGTATAATACCAGTATGTGTGTATATACTTTTAAGGATATTTTCCAGCTTCCTATCAGCTGGTTCCTTGAGGGCAGCCGTATCAGGGGACGGTAACGCCACTTGTTTTGATAAGCGTGTGAGCGCCTTATCTACGCTAGGGGGTGTTTCCCAACGCGCCCTAACCTCTGGTGGGAAAGGGTATAATGCCAATAATGTTTTAGAAATTAGCAGTTTTTTTATCGGGGGAAACCCACGCTTCATCACACACCTCATTTAATTCATCTGATTCAGGAAAAACTACGGGTAGTTTTTTCACACCCCACATAATACCCTTTTTTGTGGTACTTGTAGTATCAGAAATGTTCAAAACCTCCTTCATTGCAGTGATCATGTAACGTGTGGCCCTACTGGAAAATACGTTTGTTTCCTCACTGTCGACACTGGAGTCAGTGTCCGTGTCAGTGTCTGTATCGACCTGAGGTAACGGGCGTTTTATAGCCCCCGACGGTGTTTGAGACGCCTGTACAGGTATTAACTGATTTGCCGGCTGTCTCATGTCGTCAACAGTCTTTTGTAAAGTGCCGACACTATCACGTAATTCTTTCCATAAGACCATCCAGTCAGGTGTCGACTCCCTAGGGGGTGACATCACTAACACAGGCAATTGCTCCGCCTCCACACCATTTTCCTCCTCATACATGTCAACACAGCGTACCGACACACAGCACACACACAGGGAATGCTCTGATAGAGGACAGGACCCCACTAGCCCTTTGGGGAGACAGAGGGAGAGTTTGCCAGCACACACCAGAGCGCTATATATATATACAGGGATAACCTTATATAAGTGTTTTTCCCTAATATAGCTGCTGTATATATTAATATGCCAATTTAGTGCCCCCCCTCTCTTGTTTTACCCTGTTTCTGTTGTGCAGGACTGCAGGGGGGAGTCAGGGAGCCTTCCTCCAACGGAGCTGTGAGGAAAAAATGGCGCTTGTGTGCTGAGGAGATAGGCTCCGCCCCTTTTTCGGCGGCCTTTCTCCCGCTTTTTTGTGGAAAACTGGTAGGGGTTAAATACATCCATATAGCCCAGGAGCTATATGTGATGTATTTTTAGCCATTTAAGGTATTTTCATTGCGTCCCAGGGCGCCCCCCCCCAGCGCCCTGCACCCTCAGTGACCGGAGTGTGAAGTGTGCTGAGAGCAATGGCGCACAGCTGCGGTGCTGTGCGCTACCTTATTGAAGACAGAACGTCTTCTGCCGCCGATTTTCCGGACCTCTTCACTCTTCTGGCTCTGTAAGGGGGCCGGCGGCGTGGCTCCGGGACCCATCCATGGCTGGGCCTGTGATCGTCCCTCTGGAGCTAATGGTGTCCAGTAGCCTAAGAAGCCCAATCCACTCTGCACGCAGGTGAGTTCGCTTCTTCTCCCCTTAGTCCCTCGATGCAGTGAGCCTGTTGCCAGCAGGTCTCACTGAAAATAAAAAAACCTATTTAAACTTTTACTCTAAGCAGCTCAGGAGAGCCACCTAGATTGCACCCTTCTCATTCGGGCACAAAATCTTAACTGAGGCTTGGAGGAGGGTCATAGGGGGAGGAGCCATTGCACACCAGCTAGTCCTAAAGCTTTTGCTTTGTGCCCAGTCTCCTGCGGAGCCGCTATCCCCCATGGTCCTTTCGGAGTCCCCAGCATCCACTAGGACGTTAGAGAAATATGTAAAACATTTTTCATTGCCTCAATCATGTAACGTGTGGCCCTACTGGAAGTCACGATTGTCTCTTCCCCGTCGACACTGGAGTCAGTATCCGTGTCGACATCTGTATCTACCATCTGAGGTAACGGGCGTTTTAGAGCCCCTGATGGCTTTTGAGACGCCTGGACAGGCACAAGCTGAGTAGCCGGCTGTCTTATGTCGTCAACTGTTTTTTGCAAAGAGCTGACACTGTCACGTAATTCCTTCCATAAGATCATCCACTCAGGTGTCGACTCCCTAGGGGGTGACATCTCTATTATAGGCAATTTCCCCCGCCTCCACATCATTTTCCTCCTCATACATGTCGACAACGTGTCGACACAACGTACCGACACAGCACACACACAGGGAATGCTCTGACAGAGGACAGGACCCCACTAGCCCTTTGGGGAGACAGAGGGAGAGTATGCCAGCACACACCAGAGCGCTATATATATACAGGGATAACCTTAAATAAGTGTTTTTCCCCCTTATAGCTGCTATTTGTAATTATTATGCCAATTAGTGCCCCCCTCTCTTTTTTACCCTGTTTCTGTAGTGCAGGACTGCAGGGGAGAGTCAGGGAGACGTCCTTTCAGCGGAGCTGTGAAGGAAAATGGCGCCTGTGTGCTGAGGAGATGGGCTCCGCCCCCTTTTCGGCTGCCTTTTCTCCCGCTTTTATGTGGAATCTGGCAGGGGTTAAAATTCATCCATATAGCCCTGGGGGCTATATGCGATGTATTTTCGCCAGCTAAGGTGTTTCTATTGCTGCTCAGGGCGCCCCCCCCCTAGCGCCCTGCACCCTCAGTGACCGGAGTGTGAAGTGTGCTGAGGAGCAATGGCGCACAGCTGCAGTGCTGTGCGCTACCTTGGTGAAGACAGGATGTCTTCTGCCGCCGATTTTCCGGACCTCTTCTTGCTTCTGGCTCTGTAAGGGGGCCGGCGGCGCGGCTCTGGGACCGGACTCCGAGGCTGGGCCTGTGTTCGGTCCCTCTGGAGCTAATGGTGTCCAGTAGCCTAAGAAGCCCAATCCACTCTGCACGCAGGTGAGTTCACTTCTTCTCCCCTTAGTCCCTCGATGCAGTGAGCCTGTTGCCAGCAGGTCTCACTGAAAATAAAAAAACCTAACACTAAACTTTCACTAAGAGCTCAGGAGAGCCCCTAGTGTGCACCCTTCTCGGTCGGGCACAAAAATCTAACTGAGGCTTGGAGGAGGGTCATAGGGGGAGGGGCCAGTGCACACCAGGTAGTCCTAAAGCTTTACTTTTGTGCCCAGTCTCCTGCAGAGCCGCTATTCCCCATGGTCCTTACGGAGTTCCCAGCATCCACTAGGACGTCAGAGAAAGTATATGAAAAATATGAAAAAAATCTAAAGATAAAAATATCTTTGTATTATTCTAATCATTTTTATAGTCAAAACTCTGGAGTAAAAAAAAAAGAAAGTCTATGGACTGGTGATGCAGTGCCTTCCCTGCATACCTTTGCCGCACATCTCAAAGAGACTCACCAAAACCAGCTAAACCGGCCTAAACTTCTGCCAGGTTTGGACAAATCTCTTGCACATAAGGAGGCTGCAAGAAAGAGAATGAAAAATTAAACGAAAAAAACAAAAAAAGGTCCTCCTCGGTCGCCCGAACAGTAGAATTTTTTTTTATTACTGCCGTTGGGCGCCCTCAAGTGGCGGCCGTGGGAGAAAAAACACATTTGAACCAGCCCCACTAATTTCCCCCCTCCAGCCTCACACATTCCACATTAGAGGAACCACCTGTATATTGATATTAGTGTAGTGAAAGACCCACACAAGGTAAAATTAGAAGTAGCCAATTACAAATCTATGATATCACCCAATCATGTATATAACACTGTACAGTTTTATTTAAGCGAGACATCACACATTCATGTAGAGATTCCAATTTTAATTTAGGTCATTTTTTGTCTAGTCCATGCCTGAGATACACTTTACGGACAAGTCCAATTACCCATCACACAGCATGATAAAAACCTAGAGTGATGTATTGTAACAATTTTTTCTAAAATGGAACAAGAATTTGATATTAAAAAAAAACCCACACTAATATTTAGTATGACACTTTCACATTCCACATAAATAACTTTTCAGGTTTTTTTAACTTATTTTTTTATAAATTACCTGCACTAAAGACCTTTGTTTGTTGGCAAAGACTGACTGAGGAGAATTCAATATGCTGCACCCTCCTTGTACTCATGAAGCACAGCTGAAATAAACAAGACTTAAACCTTCAGTAGCAAAGCAACCAAGGAAAGAGGTGGAGGGGAATTAAGTGGATATTAATGAGAAGCCACAATATCGTTTCAGTGTACTAGGGGCTCAGAAATAGGAATATAAAAGAATTTGCTAATTTAATTCGTGTTTTATTTACCCTTGTGTGAATAGCTGGTAAAATACAGAAGACCTAAGTTAGCCAACAGTAACCAAATCATACAGCAAAATCATAAACCTTTCTCCGCAATCTTAAGCTCTCTGCCTGCTACTGAAATGATCCATTATTCCCACATCTTTTGCAGATAACCCAATTCTAGAAATACAAGCAGATGAAAAATATCCTATACCAGAGGAATAAATGGCAGATCAGCATTCAGTCACCACCTGCGGAACAGATAATATTTTAGAATCGTTTCGTGTTTCAGGGTTCCATAGAAAGGGCAATATATTTCATGAAGTGTGCCAATTAATCACGACCACATTTTTTATGGAATATTGCACCTTAAAATTCAATATCCATATTCAAGAGCCATTTGTAACATTAACAGATGTACAAGTAGAGGTTTCCTGACCCTGCCTTATTTCTGTTTAGAAGCAACACTTCAATGCACCTGCGTCTTCCTGCAACACCGGACAGACTCGCTCTAAATGCTTTTAAAAGACCACCAAGAAACCGAATAGTTGCCTTTTATCTAATACACCATTTCAACAGTATAAACTGCTGTCACACTTACGGAACCGTATGTGTTCATATTTCTGTTGGCTCAATTCATATGTTGTCACATTCTGCAGAATAGTGAGCACCTGGAAACACCTCTTAGTCCCTGTGTAGTGCAGTTAGTTTCTGCTATACATGTATATGCGCCAGTGCTCTGCTAAAACACAAAACGCAGTCAAGTCTGTGCTCAAAGAAAATAAAAAATCAGTGCACATATTCTGCAGTATGATGTCTGAAGACAAATTTTATAGCAATGCAATAGAAACCAGGTTAATTCCTACTGTATTTTGTAGGTTGATAATTTCTTTTTCTTGTTAAATAGAATCTAGTGCACAGCTGTAGATTGTTACCTATCAAAATCTGTATCAAATACCCATCTAGAGAAGAAAAAAAAAAAAAAAAAAATTTAAAGAAGCCAAAAAAAGGGTATAAAACTAAATCCCTTTAAGGTCACTTAAATAATGGGACACTGAAAGCAGACAACAAATGTAAAATATGAAGCAATGACTTGATTCAATAGGTGTATCAATCTGAAAGGGGAACTCTAGTGCCCCCCTTCCACTCCCTGTCCAAACACAACTATATCGAAAATACAATCTGTTTCCCGTAAGATGGCAATCCATGTGGTGTCCGCTACGAGCATAGCAAAACTGAGGTAGTCAACCTGGGTGAAGGCTCAGCATAACACGCTTTTAATAACCACTGAAAGCTGCTTTTCCATTCTTCTCTTAAGACATGTAACGATTACAACAATGGGAATTCTGGTTCAATTCTCAGTGCCTCGACGACATGTTCCCATACTCAAGGACAAAGAAGCAGGGATGTGGGGGAGATGTAGCAAGTAAAAGTAGGCGATTTGTTTTGGGATCCGGTCATTTGCATTATTCAGTACGCAGCGCAGAAGCTCAAACAGCTCAGATGATCTCAAGTCCAATAGCTGTAGTTTGTTTACCGTAGCGGGCAAGTTGTCAGATTTCTGTTAAATGTTTTTGCCACTTTACTGTTCACCTAGAACGGCATACTGGTTATCTAACTGAAGTCGGAGGGCCTGATTCTGCGCAGCTTCTTCTCTTGCACGGTTTTTATGTTTTACCATCTCAAAAGTCTTCTCCATTTCTTTATCCCTGTTGTGAAATGAACAGTGTTAACGTATTCAGTTAGCAATGGTGGAAAGTGTGACAAGAGCACAGAACAGAAGTGATGCAGCACTATGGCTCATTTACCACCACATAGAACAGCAACTAGATACTTGCTTTCAGCATCTACAATTGCACCAGAGATAAAAGTTCACTGCAGACTTGTTACTGAGGCTCAGTGAATATAATGAAGCTAGAACAATGGCAATGATGCAAATTAACACAAGATGGATGCACTTGCTGCTGCACTGCATGCGCAGAACCAGGTGCATACATTCACCCTTACGCAGTTTATGCATCTCAGCAGTCAGGCCGACCCCGTGCATATGCAAGGTTCTATAGAAATTACCTATCTGCACCAGTCCACAATTCCATCAACACACCATCACTGAATGTAGCCTATACTGTATGTAGTCACTAGATTACATTCCTTTAGTCCCAAGCTGAGATGGCTGAGTTGTGTACAACTCTCCAAAATTTGTAAGCGAACCCTAGACAGGTCCAGAAGTAAACTTCTTAATTAATCTAATATTGTAAATGGGATAGAATGGGCTTATGTCCTAATGTGCCAGGGATGTGCAGTCAGGACAGACAGGGAAGGCAGAGCCTCCAGTCATACTTCCGGTCAAACTCGAGATTTTACATAAAAAAAAACTATTAAAATAATAAAGATTTATAAACAAAACATCATCTTTGTTTATTGTAATCCTTTTTATAGGAAACACTGACCAGCTTTGTGGAGGTCCTTGGAGCTGCAGGGAGACAAGAGATGGGACAGCAACAGCTCTGCTCTACAGTCAGACACTGCTTACCATGGCCAGTAAAGCTGCACAGAAAGGTAGCCAACAGAGGCATGCCTCTGACTGGGGTGTGTGTCTTGTGCACTGCTGGTCACTTGGATGTATCAGGTGACCAGGAAGTGCATTGTAGTCGAAGCTTAGTCAGCAGCATCAAGAGAAGACAGGGATGCAGGCAGAAGACTCACTGGACACTGTAGCTTAGTGTAGTGAGGGGAGTTACACTGATTAGGGGGTAATACAGGCTCCCATGAATTCAGACCAATCCCCATGCGTGCCTCCCTATCCATTCATCTCACCGCACGCCACTATAGTGTGCTCACTAAGAACTGAGACTTATATCAGCAACCAATGAAAAACACTGCTTGCTGCTAGTTTTAATCATCTTGCACATTTATACTACACTGTAGAGACATTTGTATGTATTTGAGTGTACTTACCTGCGGGTCTCTGTATGCTTGGCAGTGGACTGTAGCGATGGGAACTGGGCATCACTATAGATTTCTGGGGGACCCTGGGGTTTCCGTGTTGGAGCAGATGCTCTCGCAGCAGGAGGTCTATATACACCAGTGGACTGGACAGGCTCTGGAGCTTCTGGAACTAAGAAAACGGAAATTTACAAATACAGACTTACCATATAAGACATGTAGTAAGGAATCTGAAGGCAGGCATACATTGAAAAGAGGTTATTTAAAAAAGACTTGATAACTAGCCATACAAAAACGACACTATGACAAATGATTAGATAAACAAATTAAAGTGACTGCATATATAAGTAAAAGCTACACTAAAGTGTAATACTGCACAGGAAGAATGTGATTGGATGATGTATATGACTTACCAACATTTACAGGAGCTTGAGCAGGAGCAGTCTTATTCCAAGGCCCTGATGTCTTGTCTGTGCCATAGCCTCCGGCATCCTCCCAGTCTGCACCTTGATCTTCCTTTTTCTCATAGTCATCATCTTCCTTTTCATTGCTGCAAAGTTAAATCAAGAACAGTACATCAATTTCACATTCCAATAAGTCATTATTTCTTTACAAGTTGTACATGGCAACAGACATATTACTCCTAGTAGAGCATTTGCAGGGGAATAAAAATGTAAACTGGTAAAGTGAGCATCTGGGTGAACACATGGTTTACCGGCCTATATTAGGCTGCAGAACAAAAAGCAGACTTTGACTTGTATCATCATTAACACTGTGTCATGTATTAACCAATCACAGAATTTCCACAAAGCAAGTCTGCCTCCTAACATGGCAGCTAGCTGTGTAACAGACAAGTTTAGTTACACATAAACTCTAGTTATGACTTACATATTTGGCCCAGTAATACAAAGTCTTTGATATATTAATTTCAGAAGTGACCTTATGTGGTCAAGTAAAGAACAAATCGCTGTCCAGAATAGGATCATGTTGCCTCTCTCAGCTGCCTCACATGAAAGCCCTAGTTGCCAAGCTGTTAAATATTTATCTGAAATACAAGCAACTTAAACATCAACTTTTTTTTTGTTTTTTTTAAACTTAAGTTATAATGGCTACATAGGTAAATATAGTTCGATATGCTTTAAGCTTTGAAACGACATAAAAGGAAGTGTGTGGAATTTAAACGTATTTGATCATGATGCATAATTTACACAAAAAAACAACAACACGGATAAAAAAGAACCCTTGTTTAACAATAACACACCATTGTTCTCTGGGCTGAGTTTGTTCTTATAGGGAGTGGATACTCCCAGCACTTTATGACTTGGACAAAGTATAGGCGTTGCATCACATTGGTCATTCAATACCATAAAATCCTGTATTATTTTACTAGATTCAGATTTACAAGTTTCACATCCAACACCTCAGGAGAGATAATCACTCTGTTTATGTACAGAGTAGTATACCCCAATAGATGAATTCAAAGATAAATTCCCGCAAAACAGAATTTTGGAGAAAGTCCCTATGTAGCAGGAACAAAAAAAATAAGATTTTACTCACCGGTAAAACTATTTCTCGTAGTCCGTAGTGGATGCTGGGAACTCCGTAAGGACCATGGGGAATAGACGGGCTCCGCAGGAGACTGGGCACTCTATAAGAAAGATTTGGTACTATCTGGTACTATCTCCCTCTATGCCCCTCCTCCAGACCTCAGTTAGGATACTGTGCCCGGAAGAGCTGACACAATAAGGAAGGATTTTGAATCCCGGGTAAGACTCATACCAACCACACCAATCACACCGTATAACTCGTGATACTATACCCAGTTAACAGTATGAAATATAACAGAGCCTCTCAACAGATGGCTCAACAATAACCCTTTTGTTAGGCAATAACTATATACAAGTATTGCAGACAATCCGCACTTGGGATGGGCGCCCAGCATCCACTACGGACTACGAGAAATAGATTTACCGGTGAGTAAAATCTTATTTTCTCTGACGTCCTAGTGGATGCTGGGAACTCCGTAAGGACCATGGGGATTATACCAAAGCTCCCAAACGGGCGGGAGAGTGCGGATGACTCTGCAGCACCGAATGAGAGAACTCAAGGTCCTCCTCAGCCAGGGTATCAAATTTGTAGAATTTAGCAAACGTGTTTGCCCCTGACCAAGTTGCAGCTCGGCAAAGTTGTAAAGCCGAGACCCCTCGGGCAGCTGCCCAAGATGAGCCCACCTTCCTCGTGGAATGGGCTTTCACTGATTTAGGATGCGGCAATCCAGCCGCAGAATGCTCCAGCTGAATTGTGCTACAAATTCAGCGAGCAATAGTCTGCTTAGAAGCAGGAGCACCTATTTTGTTGGGTGCCTACAGGATAAGAAGCGAGTCAGTTTTCCTGACTCCAGCCGTCCTGGAAATATAATTTTTTAAGGCCCTGACTACGTCCAGTAACTTGGAATCTTCCAAGTCCCTAGTAGCCGCAGGCACTACAATAGGTTGGTTCAAGTGAAAAGCTGATACCACCTTAGGGAGAAACTGGGGACGAGTCCTCAATTCTGCCCTATCCATATGGAAAATCAGATAAGGGCTTTTACATGACAAAGCCGCCAATTCTGACACACGCCTGGCCGAAGCCAAGGCCAATAACATGACCACTTTCCACGTGAGATATTTCAGATCCACAGTTTTAAGTGGCTCAAACCAATGTGATTTCAGGAAACTCAACACCACGTTGAGATCCCACGGTGCCACAGGAGGCACAAAAGGGGGCTGAATATGCAGCACTCCCTTTACAAAAGTCTGAACTTCAGGCAGTGAAGCCAGTTCTTTCTGGAAGAAAGTCGACAGAGCCGAAATCTGGACCTTAATGGAACCCAATTTTAGGCCCATAGTCACTCCCGACTGTAGGAAGTGCAGAAAACGACCCAGCTGAAATTCCTCTGTTGGGGCCTTCCTGGCCTCACACCACGCAACATATTTTCGCCAAATACGGTGATAATGGTTTGCGGTTACTTCTTTCCTGGCTTTTATCAGCGTAGGAATGACTTCCTCCGGAATGCCCTTTTGCTTTAGGATCCGGAATTCAACCGCCATGCCGCGGTAAGTCTTGGAACAGACAGGGCCCCTGCTGTAGCAGATCCTGTCTGAGCGGTAGAGGCCATGGGTCCTCTGATATTATTTCTTGAAGTTCTGGGTACCAAGCTCTTCTTGGCCCATCCGGAACCACGAGTATCGTTCTTCCTCCTCGTTTTCTTATTATTCTCAGTACCCTTGGTATGAGAGGCAGAGGAGGGAATACATAAACCGACTGGTACACCCACGGTGTCACTAGAGCGTCCACAGCTATTGCCTGAGGGTCCCTTGACCTGGCGCAATATCTAGTTTTTTGTTTAGGCGGGACGCCATCATGTCCACCTGTGGCCTTTCCCAACGGTTTACCAACAGTTGGAAGACTTCTGGATGAAGTCCCCACTCTCCCGGGTGTCGGTCGTGTCTGCTGAGGAAGTCTGCTTCCCAGTTGTCCACTCCCGGAATGAACACTGCTGACAGTGCTAAGACGCAATTTTCCGCCCATCGGAGAATCCTTGTGGCTTCTGCCATCGCCATCCTGCTTCTTGTGCCGCCCTGTCTGTTTACATGGGCGACTGCCGTGATGTTGTCTGATTGGATCAGTACCGGCTGGTTTTGAAGCAGAGGCCTTGCCAGACTTAGGGCATTGTAAATGGCCCTCAGTTCCAGAATATTTATGTGTAGGGACGACTCCTGACTTGACCAAAGTCCTTGGATGTTTCTTCCCTGTGTGACTGCCCCCCCGCCTCGAAGGCTGGCATCCGTGGTTACCAGGACCCAGTCCTGTATGCCGAATCTGCGGCCCTCTTGAAGATGAGCACTCTGCAGCCACCACAGTAGAGATACCCTGGTCCTTGGAGACAGGGTTATCAGCCGATGCATCTGAAGATGCGATCCCGACCACTTGTTCAAGAGGTCCCAGTAAAAGGTTCTTGTATGGAACCTGCCGAATGGAATTTTTCTTCGTAAGAAGCTACCATTTTTCCCAGGACTCATGTGCAGTGATGCACCGATACCTGTTTTGGTTTCAGGAGGTCTCTGACTAGAGATGACAGCTCCTTGGCTTTCTCCTGCAGGAGAAACACTTTTTTCTGTTCTGTGTCCAGAACCATCCCCAGGAACAGTAGGCGTGTGGTAGGAACCAGCTGTGACTTTGGAATGTATAGAATCCATCCGTGCTGTTGTAGCACTTCCCGAGATAGTGCTACTCCGACCAACAACTGCTCCTTGGACCTCGCCTTTATAAGGAGATCGTCCAAGTACGGGATAATTAAAACTCCCTTTTTTCGAAGGAGTATCATCATTTCTGCCATTACCTTGGTATAGACCCTCGGTGCCGTGGACAGTCCAAACGGCAGTGTTTGGAATTGGTAATGGCAATCCTGTACCACAAATCTGAGGTACTCCTGATGAGGATGGTAAATGGGGACATGTAGGTAAGCATCCTTGATGTCCAGGGATACCATGTAATCCCCCTCCTCCAGGCTTGCAATAACCGCCCTGAGCGATTCCATCTTGAACTTGAATTTTTTAATGTATGTGTTCAAGGATTTCAAATTTAAAATGGGTCTCACCGAACCGTCCGGTTTCGGTACCACAACCAGTGTGGAATAGTAACCCCGTCCTTGTTGAAGTAGGGGCACCTTGACCATCACCTGCTGGGAATACAGCTTGTGAATTGCCTCTAGCACAGCCTCCCTGCCTGAGGGAGTTGTCGGCAAAGCAGATTTGAGGAAACGGCGGGGGGGAGACGCCTCGAATTCCAGCTTGTACCCCTGAGATACTACTTGAAGGATCCATGGATCCACCTGTGAGCGAGCCCACTGATCGCTGAAATTTTTGAGGCGGCCCCCCACCGTACCTGGCTACGCCTGTGGAGCCCCCGCGTCATGCGGTGGACTCCGAGGAAGCGGGGGAAGAATTTTGATTCTGGGAACTGGCTGACTGGTGCAGCTTTTTCCCTCTTCCCTCGTCTCTGTGCAGAAAGGAAGCGCCTTTGACCCGCTTGCTTTTCTGAAGCCGAAAGGACTGTACCTGATAATACAGTGCTTTTCTTAGGCTGTGAGGAAACCTGAGGTAAAAAAATTTCATCCCAGCTGTTGCTGTGGATACGAGGTCCCAGAGACCATCCCCAAACAATTCCTCACGCTTATAAGGCTCTATGTGCCTTTTAAGTCAGCATCACCTGTCCAGTGTCGGGTCTCTAATACCCTCCTGACAGAATGAACATTGCAATAATACTGGATGCCAGCCGGCAAAATATCCCTCTGTGCATCCCTCATATATAAGACTACGTCTTATGTTCGCAAAATAGTATCCCTGTTTGAAAGGGTTACAGACCACGCTGCAGCAGCACTATCTGCAGGTCTCAGTCTAGTACCCGAGTGTGTAAATACAGACTTCAGGATAGCCTCCTGCTATTTATGAGCAGGTACCTTCAAAGTGGCCGTATCCTAAGACGGCAGTGCCACCTTTTTTGACAAACGTGTGAGCGCCTTATCCACCCTAGGGGATATTTCCCAGCGTAACTTATCCTCTGGCGGGAAAGGGTACGCCATCAGTAACTTTTTAGAAATTACTAGTTTCTTATCGGGGGAACCCACGCTTCTTCACACACTTCATTCACTCATCTGATGGGGGAACAAAACACTGTCTGCTTTTTCTCCCCAAACATAAAACCCCTTTTTTGTGGTATCTGGGTTAATGTCAGAAATGTGTAACACATTTTTCATTGCCGAGATCATGCAACGGATGTTCCTAGTGGATTGTGTATATGTCTCAACCTCGTCGACACTGGAGTCATACTCCGTGTCGACATCTGTGTCTGCCATCTGAGGTAGCGGGCGTTTTTGAGCCCCTGATGGCCTTTGAGACGCCTGGGCAGGCGCGGGCTGAGAAGCCGGCTGTCACGTCATCCAGCCTTTTATGTAAGGAGTTGACACTGTCGGTTAATACCTTCCACCTATCCATCCACTCTGGTGTCGGCCCCCCAGGGGGCGACATCACATTTATCGGCATCTGCTCCACCTCCACATAACCTTCCTCCTCAAACATGTCGACACAGCCGTACCGACACCGCACACACACAGGGAATGCTCTGACTGAGGACAGGACCCCACAAAGTCCTTTGGGGAGACAGCGAGAGAGTATGCCAGCACACACCAGAGCTATATATAATGCAGGGATTAACACTATGGGGTATATGCAATTGCGGTCGAATTCCCGAAATTGTCGAATTTCGGGTCATTTTCGACCAAAAAAAAAAAAATCGCCTATGCAATTCAGTGCTTTCCGACCAAAAAACGGACTTTCAAAATTCGACTTTTTGAAATTCGAATTTTTGCAAATTCGACTTTTCTGCAATGATACAAGTGCTGCAATTCGACCAAAGCATATTCAATTCAAGTTTGGAAATTCGACAGCAGTGCTTTTAGACAGCAAATTCGTCATTTTCAATCCACCACACTTTGGAGGGTGAAAACAAATAAAAAAATTTTAAACATGTTTTTTTTTGTGTTTTTTTTTTGGGGAATAGCAGATCTATTTATATTAGAAGGGATTAGGTACTTTTTTTTTTTTTGGAGGCACAAATATTATTTATATATTTTTTAAAATATATATATATTTTTTTTTTATGCTGGAACAGTGAAATCATAAAAAAAAATGGCGTGGGGTCCCCCCTCCAAAGCATAACCAGCCTCGGGCTCTTCGAGCTGGTCCTGGTTCTAAAAATGCGGGGAAAAAATTGACAGGGGATCCCCCGTATTTTTAAAACCAGCACCGGGCTCTGCGCCTGGTGCCAAAAATACGGGGGACAAAAAGAGTAGGGGTCCCCCGTATTTTTAACACCAGCATCGGGCTCCACTAGCTGGACAGATAATGCCACAGCCGGGGGTCACTTTTATGCCGTGCCCTGCGGCCGTGGCATTAAATATCCAACTAGTCACCCCTGGCCGGGGTACCCTGGGGGAGTGGGGACCCCTTCAATCAAGGGGTCCCCCCCCCCCAGCCACCCAAGGGCCAGGGGTGAAGCCCGAGGCTGTCCCCCCCCATCCAATGGGCTGCGGATGGGGGGGCTGATAGCCTTTTGTGATAATAAAAATATATTGTTTTTTCCAGTAGTACTACAAGTCCCAGCAAGCCTCCCCCGCAAGCTGGTACTTGGAGAACCACAAGTAGCAGCATGCGGGAGAAAAACGGGCCCGCTGGTACCTGTAGTACTACTGGGAAAAAAATACCCAAATAAAAACAGGACACACACCGTCGACAGTAAAACTTTATTTCATACGTCGACACACACATACTTACCTATGTTCACACGCCGACATCGGTCCTCTTCTCCATGTAGAATCCACGGATACCTGAAAAGAAAAGATCAATATACTCACCTCAGCCATGGTCCAGAGATAAATCCACGTACTTGGCAAAAAAACAAACCGAACACCCGCTCCATGCCGGACTGAAAGGAGTCCCATGCTGACACATGGGACACCTTTCCACGAATGAGACCTGTCAGTGACAGCTGTCACAGAAAGGTCTCTAAGCCAATCAGGAAGCGCAACTTCGTTGCGCTCACCTGATTGGCTGTGCGCTGTCTGTACTGTGACAGCACATCGCAAAGCCGCTCCATTACTTTCAATGGTGGGAACTTAGCGGCTAGCGGTAAGGTCACCCGCCGGTCAGCGGCTGACCGGCGGGTGACCCCACCGCTACCCGCAAAGTTCCCACCATTGAAAGTAATGGAGCGGCTTTGCGATGTGCTGTCACAGTACAGACAGCGCACAGCCAATCAGGTGAGCGCCACGGAAGTAGCGCTTCCTGATTGGCTGAAATTACTTCAGTGACAGGAGTCACGTGATGTCCCGGCATTCGGGAGAAAGGGGTCTGATGTGAAAGCATTGGACCCCTTTCTAGTCCGGTATGGAGCGGGTATTTGCGTTTTCTTTTTTTTTTACAAGTACGTGGATTTCTCTCTCTGGACGTGGATTTATCTCTGGACGCTGGAAGGTGAGTATCATTTTTTCACAGGTACCCTCGGATCGTCGGAGACCGTGGCAGTCGGCGTGTCAACATAGGTAAGTATGTGTGTGTCGGTAGTGTGTAATAAAGTTTTACGGTCACGGTGTGTGTGTCCTGTTTTTTTTGGGGTATTTTTTTCCCAGTAGTACTACAGGTACCAGCGGGCCCGTTTTTCTCCCGCATGCTGGTACTTGTGGTTCTCCAAGTACCAGCTTGCGGGGGAGGCTTGCTGGGACTTGTAGTACTACTGGAAAAAATATATTTTTATTATCACAAAAGGCTATCAGCCCCCCCATCCGCAGCCCATTGGATGGGGGGGGACAGCCTCGGGCTTCACCCCTGGCCCTTGGGTGGCTGGGGGGGGACACCCCTTGATTGAAGGGGTCCCCACTCCCCCAGGGTACCCCGGCCAGGGGTGACTAGTTGGATATTTAATGCCACGGCCGCAGGGCACGGCATAAAAGTGACCCCCGGCTGTGGCATTATCTGTCCAGCTAGTGGAGCCCGATGCTGGTGTTAAAAATACGGGGGATCCCTGGCCAATTTTCCCCCGGATTTTTAGAACCAGGACCAGCTCGATGAGCCCGAGGCTGGTTATGCTTTGGAGGGGGGACCCCACGCCATTTTTTTTTCCGGGTATTTCCCGTTTTTTAAAATCGCGGCAAAATCCGCCAAATCGGCCGATTTTCGCCCGCGACTCTGGCGAATCTGTTTTTCATTGAATATGGTGAATTCCGGAAGCCACCTTCCGGAATTCACCTGGCGAATTTAGTCGAATTAAAAAACGGCGAAAAATTGCCGCGATTCGCCGTGAATTGCATATACCCCTATAACTGAGTGATTTTTTCCCCCAATAGCTGCTTGTATACACAATATTGCACCTAAATTTAGTGCCCCCCCTCTCTTTTTAACCATTTGAGCCTGAAAACTACAGGGGAGAGCCTGGGGAGCTGTCTTCCAGCTGCACTGTGAAGAAAAAATGGCGCCAGTGTGCTGAGGGAGATAGCCCCGCCCCTTTTTCGGCAGACTTTCTCCCGCTTTTTATGGATCTCTGGCAGGGGTATTTTACACATATATAGCCTATATGACTATATATTGTGTAGATTTGCCAGCCAAGGTGTTTAATATTGCTGCTCAGGGCACCCCCCCCCCCCCAGGGCCCTGCACCCATCAGTGACCGGAGTGTGAGGTGTGCATGAGGAGCAATGGCGCACAGCTGCAGTGCTGTGCGCTACCTTGTTGAAGACCGAAGTCTTCTGCCGCCGATTTTCAGGACCATCTTCATGCTTCTGGCTCTGTAAGGGGGACGGCGGCGCGGCTCCGGGACCGAACGATCGAGGTCGGGTCCTGTGTTCGATCCCTCTGGAGCTAATGGTGTCCAGTAGCCTAAGAAGCCCAAACTATCTCCAGTCAGGTAGGTTCGCTTCTTCTCCCCTTAGTCCCTCGTAGCAGTGAGTCTGTTGCCAGCAGATCTCACTGAAAATAAAAAACCTAAAATATACTTTCTTTTCTAGGAGCTCAGGAGAGCCCCTAGTGTGCATCCAGCTCAGCCGGGCACAAGATTCTAACTGAGGTCTGGAGGAGGGTCATAGTGGGAGGAGCCAGTGCACACCAGGTAGTCCTAAAGCTTTCTTTAGTTGAGCCCAGTCTCCTGCGGAGCCGCTATTCCCCATGGTCCTTACGGAGTCCCAGCATCCACTTAGGACGTCAGAGAAATGACAGTAAGAAGATGGTTGGCTGGTGATTTATCACTCTGTCGATCTCCACTTTTTAAGGCTTAATACATTTGGGCCCTAGTGTCATCTGACTCCACACATCCAGTCTAATATGTCTCCCCTAAATGAAGAATAGAGGGAATACAGTGGCTTGCAAGAGCATTCAACCCAAGATATGCAGTTCCTCTTATTCCCGCCCCAGATTTCTTACTGTGTTGCTTTCCAGACACTCTCAATAACCACCTGATACTGGTCACTGTGGCAGTTACATCTACTAACTTGTCCCACTAGCTCATATTGTCTCAATTATCACCACCCTCCTCTAGAGCAGAGCTCTACTATCTGTCCCAACTGTGTACGTTCTTTTCAAATACGTGTTTGCTCTTTCATTTTTATGTACTACTATTTGGGTTTGTGTTTTGCTGTACTGTACCAACTGTTTGGCAGCATTTTATAACTAAACAATGTGGAAGTATTTCAGAATTTAATGGTCTTGTTGCACATCATTTAGTATTACTGACAGCATACTTAAGTATAGACCATATATAAAAATCAAATAAGAATTTACTTACCGATAATTCTATTTCTCGTAGTCCGTAGTGGATGCTGGGAACTCCGTAAGGACCATGGGGAATAGCGGCTCCGCAGGAGACTGGGCACAAAAAGAAAGCTTTAGGACTACCTGGTGTGCACTGGCTCCTCCCCCTAAGACCCTCCTCCAAGCCTCAGTTAGGATACTGTGCCCGGACGAGCGTACACAATAAGGAAGGATTTTGAATCCCGGGTAAGGCTCATACCAGCCACACCAATCACACCGTACAACTTGTGATATGAAACCCAGTTAACAGCATGATAACAGAGGAGCCTCTGAAAAGATGGCTCACAACAAGAACCCGATTAGTTAACAATAACTATGTACAAGTATTGCAGACAATACGCACTTGGGATGGGCGCCCAGCATCCACTACGGACTACGAGAAATAGAATTATCGGTAAGTAAATTCTTATTTTCTCTGACGTCCTAGTGGATGCTGGGGACTCCGAAAGGACCATGGGGATTATACCAAAGCTCCCAAACGGGCGGGAGAGTGCGGATGACTCTGCAGCACCGAATGAGAGAACTCCAGGTCCTCCTCAGCCAGGGTATCAAATTCATAGAATTTTGCAAACGTGTTTGCCCATGACCAAGTAGCTGCTCGGCAAAGTTGTAAAGCAGAGACCCCTCGGGCAGCCGCCCAAGATGAGCCCACCTTCCTTGTGGAATGGGCTTTTATTGATTTAGGCTGCGGTCATCCTACCGCAGAATGCGCCAGCTGAATAGTGCTACAAATCCAGCGCGCAATAGACTGCTTAGAAGCAGGAGCACCCAGCTTGTTGGGTGCCATCAGGATAAACAGCGAGTCAGTTTTCCTGACTCCAGCCGTCCTGGAAAAATAAAATTCAGGGCCCTGACTACGTCCAGCAACTTGGAATCCTCCAAGTCCCTAGTAGCCGCAGGCACCACAATAGGTTTGTTCAAGTGAAAACCTGAGACCACCTTTGGGAGAAACTGAGGACGAGTCCTCAACTCTGCCCTATCCATATAGAAAACCAGATAAGGCTTTTACATGACAAAACCGCCAATTCTGACACACGCCTGGCCAAGGCCAAGGCCAACAGCATGACCACTTTCCACGCGAGATACTTTAGCTCCATGGTTTTAAGTGGCTCAACCAATGCGACTTTAGGAAATCCAACACCACGTTGAGATCCAAAAAGTGCCACAGGAGGCACAAAAGGAGGCTGAATATGTAGTACTCCTTTAACCAAAGTCTGAACGTCAGGCAGTGAAGCCAGTTCTTTCTGGAAGAAAATCGACCGAGCCGAAATCTGGACCTTGATGGACCCCAATTTGAGGCCCAAACGTCACCCCTGCTTGCAGGAAGTGCAGGAATCGACATAGTTGAAATTCCTCCGTCGGGGCCTTCATGGCCTCCCACCAAGCAATACATTTTCGCCAAACGCGGCGATAATGTCTTGCGGTGACATCCTTCCTGGCTATGATCAGGGTAGGGATGACTTCCTTCGGAATACCCTTTTCCTTTAGGATCCGGTGTTCTACCGCCATGCCGTCAAACGCAGCCTCGGTAAGTCTTGGAACAGACAGGGTCCCTGCTGTAGAAGGTCTTGTCTAAGCGGCAGAGGCCAAGGGTCCTCTGCCAGCATCTCTTGATGTTCCGGGGACCAAGCTCTTCATGGCCAATCCGGAACCCCGAGTATGGTTTTCACTCCTCGCCTTCTTATTATTCTCAGTACCTTGGGTATGAGAGGTAGAGGAGGAGACACATAAACCGACTGGTACACCCACGGTGTCACTAGAGCGTCCCCAGCGATCGCCTGAGGGTCCCTTGACCTGGCGCAATATCTTTTCAACTTCTTGTTGAGGCGGGACGCCATCATGTCCACCCGTGGTCATTCCCAACGGTTTACCCGCATTTGGAAAACTTCTGAATGAAGTCCCCATTCTCCTGGGTGTAGGTCGCCCATCGGAGAATCCTTGTGGCTTCTGCCATCGCCATCCTGCTTCTTGTGCCGCCCTGTCTGTTTACATGGGCGACCGCCGTGATGTCGTCTGATTGGATCAGTACCGGCTGGTTCTGAAGCAGGGGCCTTGCTTGGCTTAGGGCATTGTAAATGGCCCTTCGCTGCAGAATATTTATGTGAAGCGAAATCTCCAAGGAAATTTCTTCCCTGTGTGACTGCACCCCAGCCCCGAAGGCTGGCATCTGTGGTCACCAGGACCCAGTCCTGTATTCCGAATCTGCGGCCCTCTAGTAGATGAGCCCTCTGCAGCCACCACAGCAGCGACACCCTGTTTCTTGCTGACAGGGTTATCCGCTGTTGTATCTGTAGATGGGACCCGGACCATTAGTCCCACAGGTCCCACTGGAACGTCCTTGCGTGGAGTCTTCCGAATGGAATTATGCTTCGTACGAAGCTACCATTTTTCCCAGGACTCGTGTGCATTGATGTACCGACACCTGTCCTGGTTATAGGATGTCTCTGACTAGAGATGACAACTCCTCTGCTTTTTCCACTGGAAGAAACTCTTTTCTGGTCTGCGTTCAGAAACATTTCCAGGAACAGAAGACGTGTCGTCGGGACCAGCTGTGACTTTGGAATATTGAGAATCCAGTCGTGCTGTTGTAGCACTTCCCGAGAGAGTGCTACCCCCACTACCAACTGTTCTTTGGACCTCGCCTTTATCAGGAGATCGTCCAAGTACGGGATAATAAAAACTTCCTTCTTGCGAAGGAGTATCATCACTTCTGCCATTACCTAGGTAAAGACCTTCGGTGCCGTGGACAACTCCACCAGCCGCGTCTGGAACTGATAGTGACAGTCCTGTACCACATATCTGAGGTACTCCTGGTGAGGAGGGTAAATGGGGACATGCAGGTATGCATCCTTGATGTCCAGGGAGACCCTGTAATCCCCCTCGTCCAGGCTCGTAATATCCGCCCTGAGCGATTCCATCTTGAACTTGAAACTTCTGATATAAAAGTTCAAGTATTTTAATTTCAAGATGGGTCTCACCGAAACGTTTCGGTACCACCACCACTGTGGAATAGTAACCCCTTCCTTGCTGAAGGAGGGGCACCTTGACAATCACTTGTTGTGATTATAGTGTTGAATATCCACCAACACCGTCTCCCTGGCAGAGGGAGGTGCCGGTAAGGCAGATTTTAGGAAACGGCGGGGGGAAGAACATCTCGAACTCCAGCCTGTACCCCTGAGATACTACTTGAAGGACCCAGGGATCCATGTGAGAGAGCCCACTGTCCGCTGAAATTTCTGAGACGGGCCCCCACCGTACCCGGGTCCGCCTGAGCAGCCCCCGCACCATGCTGTGAACCTACCGGACGCAGGGAGGATTTCTGCTCTTGGGAACTAGCTGTGTGTTGCAGCTTTTTCCTCTACCTTTGCCTCTCGGCAGAAAGGATGAGCCTCTAGCCCTCTTGCTTTTCTGGGGCCGAAAGGACTGTACTTGATGATACGGTGCTTTCTTTTGTTGTGGGGTAGCCTGTGGCCAAAAAAAAAATCGATTTCCCAACAGTAGCTGTGGAAACGAGGTCTGAAAAACCATCCCCAAACAGTTTTACCCCCTTATAGGGCAACTTCTGGCGGCAATGGACCTAGCGCTTATTTTTGATGCCAGCCGGCAAATATCCCTCTGTGCATCACGTATGTATAAGACCACGTCTTTTATATGCTCTATTTTCAGCAAAATATTGTCCCTATCCATAGTTATTTTCCGACAAGGAATCTGACCACGCAGCGGGAGCACTGCACATCCATGCCGAAGCAACGGCTGGTCGCAATATAATGCCCTAGTGTGTGACTATATCTTATAGGGTAACCTCCTGCTTTCTATCAGCAGGTCCCTTCAGGGCGGCCGTATCCGGAGACGGTAGTGCCACCTTTTCTGATAAGCGTGTAAGCGCTGTATCTACCCTATGGGGTGTTTCCCCGCGTGACCTATCCTCTGGCGGGAAAGGGTACGCTGCCAATAACAGTTTTAGAAATTATCAGTTTCTTACCGGGGGAAGACCACTCTTCCTCACACACCTCATTTAATTTCTCAGATGCAGGAAAAACTACTAATAGTTTTCTCTCACCAAACACAATACCCTTTTCTGTGGTACCTGGGGTATAATCATAAATGTGTAATACATTTTTCATTGCCTCAATCCTGTAACGGGTGGACCTAATTGGAGGGTACACCAGTCTCATAGACGTCGACACTGGAGTCAGTATCCGTGTCGACATCTGTGTCTTATCTGAGGTAGCGGGCGATTTTAGAGCCCCCCATGACATTTGAGGCGCAGGAACAGGCACAAGCTGAGTAGCCGGCTGTTCTGTGTCGTCGACCTTTTATGTAAGGAGTTGACACTTTCACGTAATCTTTCCATAAGTTCAACCACACCGGTGTCGACCCCGCAGGGGGTGACAACATATTTACAGGCATTCGCTCCGCCTCCACCTCATTATCCTCCACATACCTGTTGACACAGCCGTACCGACACAGCACACACACAGGGAATGCTCTGATAGAGGACAGGACCCCACAAAGCCCTTTGGGGAGACAGAGGGAGAGTATGCCAGCACACACCAGGGCGCTATATATCACAGGGATAGCACCTATAAAAAGTGTTTTCCCTTATAGCTGCATATATATATGTATACTGCGCCTAAATTGTGCCCCCCCTCTCTTTTTAACCCTTTCTGTAGTGTATTAACTGCAGGGGAGAGCCAGGGAGCTTCCCTCCAACGGAGCTGTGAGGGAAAAATGGCGCCAGTGTGCTGAGGAGATAGCTCCGCCCCTTTTTCGCGGACTTTTCTCCCGCATTTTTATGGATTCTGGCAGGGGTTAATGTACATCCATATAGCCCTGGGGGTTATAGGTGATGTAATTTAGCCAGCCAAGGTGTTAATATTGCTGCTCAGGGCGCCCCCCCCCCCCAGCGCCCTGCACCCATCAGTGACCGGAGCGTGTGGTGCATGAGGAGCAATGGCGCACAGCTGCAGTGCTGTGCGCTACCTTGGTGAAGACTGATGTCTTCTGCCGCCGATTTTCCGGACCTCTTCTTGCTTCTGGCTCTGTAAGGGGGCCGGCGGCGCGGCTCTGGGACCGGACTCCGAGGCTGGGCCTGTGTTCGATCCCTCTGGAGCTAATGGTGTCCAGTAGCCTAAGAAGCCCAAGCTGGCTGCAAGCAGGCAGGTTCGCTTCTTCTCCCCTTAGTCCCTCGATGCAGTGAGCCTGTTGCCAGCAGGTCTCACTGAAAATAAAAAACCTAAAACTAACTTTTATCTAAGAAGCTCAGGAGAGCCCCCTAGATTGCACCCTGCTCGGTCGGGCACAAAAATCTAACTGAGGCTTGGAGGAGGGTCATAGGGGGAGGAGCCAGTGCACACCAGGTAGTCCTAAAGCTTTCTTTTTGTGCCCAGTCTACTGCGGAGCCGCTATTCCCCATGGTCCTTACGGAGTTCCCAGCATCCACTAGGACGTCAGAGAAACATAATTACTGCACGCAGTAGTCATAATTATATAAAGATGACAAAGGGGAGATGAACCTCATGTGAGCTTACAAATCTATAGGGGATGAAGGTGGACACAATGGGAAGAAGAGGGCAGAGACTGCAGAGTTAGTAAGATGGGTGGTTAGCAAGAATTACAAAAATTAAGTTAACGGCATTTCTTGAAGGCTGGGAGACCAAGGGCCTTATTCAGGTTTATAAGCAAACCAAAAAAAAAAGCACTCAGCTGGGCAAAACCATGTTGCACTGCAGGTGGGGCAAAAGTAACATGTGCAGAGTTAGATTTGGGTGGGTTATATTGTTTCTGTGCAGGGTAAATACTGGCTGCTTTCTTTTTACACTGCAATTTAGATTGCAGTTTGAACACACCCCACCCAAATCTAACACTCTCTGCACTTGTTATATCTGCCCCACCTGCTGTGCAATAAGATTTGCCTTGCTGTGTGCTTTTTATTTGGTTTGCTAACAAACCTGAATAACCCCTTAAGTGCAAACTTCCTGAAATGAGGGCAGGCATTCCAGAAGTTAGGTGCGATACGGGAGAAATCCTGAATGGGCATGTGTGAAGTGCTGATTAAAGAAGGAAGGCATCATTCATTTGTAGAGTGAAGAGGGTGGGAAGGAGTAAGTGGGGAGAAGGGACTTGAGCTGAAGGAAGAGGAGAGGTCGAGTTTTAAATTTTATTCTGAGTGGCATATGGAGAGTCAGGAGGAGGGGCATGGTCATCTTATTAAATAATTGAGCTAGAGAAGCAACAGCAGCGATAAAGTGTCAGTATTGTGCTTTTTGATTGGACTACATGCATGATATGATTAATCTGTATAGTAATAGAACTAGAAGTGACAATTGTGTGCGTCTATATTTGGAGGGGTGGGAACAAACTGCCTAAAACAGTGATGGCTAACCTTGACACTCCAGCTGAACTACACATCCCAGCATGCCCTGCATCAGTTTTAGCATGGCCAAATAACAAAACTGTAGTAGGGCATGCAGGGATATGTAGTTCAACAGCTGGAGTGTCAAGGTTAGCCATCACTGGCCTAAAAGCTATATTAGCCAACTGTATCCTTGTCTCACATTTTGAAATAAAATGGAAAGCTCTAGCAAAAGTACCAGTCTCCTATGCTAGCACTCCCGTTACCTTGACTAGAAAAGTGAAGACTGAAGCTGGCAGTGCAAGTTGCACAACACGGAAGTGCAAGGAGCCCACCTTACTACTAAGCAGGACTAGACAGCACAGGGACAAAGCTTGAATAAATATATTCACTAACTAAAGAACTCTGGTTACTGTAGGATCCATTAGGCACAAGAAAACAAGCTTTCGGGGAAGACATTACCTTATTTGTAATGAGTGAATCCTAAGGCCACTGTAGTCAACTTCTTTTTGCTCAAACTCTTTCCACTCATCATCAACCTACCAGGAATAAAAACAAGAGTTAAGCAAAATGTTTACACATCTAAAAAGACAACACCAGAAGCATTGTATGATACAAGGCTCACAGAAGATAAATCATCATCATTATCAGAGCAGATATACAGCAGTACAGGTAACCTATACACCAGAGCTGGCCAAACCAGTCCTCAAGATCTACCAACAGTTCACATTTTCCAGACCTCCTAGCTGGTGCACAGGTGTAGTAATTACTAATTAAGATGTGCTGCATTCATTCCTAACTGACAATTCTACAGATCTCCAGGAGGCCTGGAAAACATGAACTGTAGGTAGATCTCGAGGACCGGTTTGGCCAGCCCTGCTATACACTCTGCATGTCTGCCTCTCTAATTAGTGAAACTTAACCCCACCCCACCCAAACAAGGAAAAACCCTCAAAAACATGGCAAACTTTTTGCAAAAGAACAAGGACATTTATTTTCAAATAAACACATATGTTAATTAAGCAAGATAGGGGGATGGGGTGGCTGAGACTCAAATGTTCTTCCCCCACAGCTGCTACTAGATGCCGACTGAGCAATTCATTTGTGGCTCTAGGCGCAAAGTCACGCTAGCAGCCTCCTGAGGTGGCGAACTTCAATGTTCGAAAAACCAGCTGTGTGGGTGCCCTTACAGCACTTTTTGCATCAAACCCATTAGCTTAGACTCAGGTCTGTTTGGACACGATGGGCATGGAAAAAAAAATAAAAAATTTAAAACACACTGAACATTGCCCAGCAACGTCCTGTTACTTTATATGGGAAATTGGGTGCAAAACAACAACTGAATTGCCCCTAGTCTTAATTCTTCTTGGAGTTGGCGTTTTGGAAATGGCTAAGGAAGATCCTCTTGGCAAAAGAACGAGTTTTATGGTAAGAACTTACCTTTGTTAAAACTTTCTGCGAGGTACACTGGGCTCCACAAGGAATAGACATAGGGGTGTAGAGTAGGATCTTGATCCGAGGCACCAACAGGCTGAAAAGCTTTGACTGTTCCCAGAATGCATAGCGCCGCCTCCTCTATAACCCCGCCTCCCTGCACAGCAGCTCAGTTTTTAGTTAACCAGCCCATTGCAGTAGCAGGAAAAGAGACAACGGTTAGTAGCCACATACACCACACTCTCACGACAGGAGAAGAGTCAGCGGCTAATGCCATACCAACCCAAAGAAGCTAAGTGCGTCAGGGTGGGCGCCTTGTGGAGCCCAGTGTACCTCGCAGAAAGTTTTAACAAAGGTAAGTTCTTACCATAAAACTCGTTTTCTGCTGCGGGGTACACTGGGCTCCACAAGGAATAGACATAGGGGATGTCCTAAATCAGTTCCTTATGGGAGGGGATGCACTGTAGCGGGCACAAGAACCCGGCGTCCAAAGGAAGCATCCTGGGAAGCGGCAGTATCAAAGGCATAGAACCTTATGAACGTGTTCAGAGGACCACGTAGCCGCCTTGCACAATTGTTCAAGGATCGCACCACGGCGGGCCGCCCAAGAAGGTCCAACAGACAGAGTAGAATGGGCTGTAATGTGAGCAGGAGCTGACAGACCAGCCCTCACATAAGCATGTGCAATCACCATTCTAATCCATCTGGCCAAAGTTTGCTTGTGAGCAGGCCAGCCCCGTTTGTCAAATCCAAACAGCACAAAGAGAATCAGATTTCCTAATAGAAGCAGTTCTCTTCACATAGATACGGAGAGCCCGTACCACATCCAAAGACCGCTCTTTGGGAAACAGATCAGAAGAAACAAGTGCCGGAACCAAAATCTCTTGGTTAAGATGGAACGAAGAAACCACCTTAGGTAAATATCCGGGACGAGTCCTAAGAACCGCCCGGTCACAGTGAAATATCAGATATGGGGAACTACAGGACAAGGCACCCAAATCCGACACTCTTCTAGCTGAAGCAATAGCCAGCAGAAACACCACCTTAAGGGAAAGCCACTTAAGGTCAGCTGAACCAAGAGGTTCAAACGGAGACTCTTGTAACGCCTCCAAAACCACCGACAAGTCCCAAGGAGCCACAGGCAGGACATAGGGAGGTTGGATACGCAACACACCCTGAGTAAAGGTATGCACATCAGGTAAGGTCGCAATTTTTCTCTGAAACCACACCGACAAGGCAGATATTTGAACCTTGAGGGAGGCCAGACGCAGGCCTAAATCCAGGCCCTGCTGTAGAAAAGCCAACAACTAGGCTATACTAAACTTGGAAGCGTCATAATCGTTAGATGCGCGCCAAACAACGTAAGAATGCCAAACCCTATAGTAAATCCGAGCCGAAGCCTGTTTCCGGCCACGCAACATAGTTTGAATGACCGCCTCAGAAAACCCTTTAGCCCTTAAGACGGAAGTTCAAGAGCCACGCCGTCAAAGAAAGCCGGGCTAGGTCCTGGTAGACACAGGGGCCCTGAACGAGGAGGTCTGGGCATTGTGGAAGTAGAATTGGACGCTGACGATAGGCCTTGCAGGTCTGAGAACCAGTTCCGTCTGGGCCACGCTGGAGCTATGAGAAGCAGATTTCCTTTTCCTTGCTTGAACTTCCGAATTACCCTGGGCAGAAGTGACACCGGAGGGAACACGTACGGCAGCCGAAACCTCCACGGTACCGCCAGCGCATCCACGAATGCTGCTTGAGGATCCCTTGTCCTTGCTTTGAAGACCGGAACCTTGTGATTGTGTCGAGACGGCATCAGATCTACGTTTGGAAGGCCCCACCTTTCCACTAGGAGTTTAAACACTTCTGGATAGAGGCCCCACTCGCCGGCATGTACGTCCTGACGATTGAGAAAGTCCGCTTCCCAATTCAGGACTTCCGGAATGAATATTGCCGATATGGCTGGTAGATGGCGTTCTGCCCAATGTAGAATCCGTGAGAATTCCTTCATTGCCAAGCGGCTTCAAGTGCCGCCTTGATGATTTATGTAAGCCACTGTGGTGGCGTTGTCTGACTGCACATGAACAGGACGGTTCTGAATTAAATGCTGGGCCACGTTCAATGCATTGAAGACCGCCCGCAACTCCAGAATGTTGATCAAGGAGATTCCTCATTGGTCCACCGACCCTGAAGGGAGTGTTGCTCCAGCACCGCTCCCCAACCTCTGAGACTGGCATCTGTCGTCAACAGGACCCAGTCGGATATCCAGATGAGAAGGCCCCTGCACAGTCGTTGGTCCTGGAGCCACCAGTGCAACGACAGACGGACCTCCGGAGTCAATGAGATCATGCGAGACCTGATCCGTGAGGCAGACCGTCCCACTTGGCCAGAATTAGCCTCTGGAGGGGGCGAGAATGGAATTGAGCATACTCCACCATGTCGAATGCTGAGACCATGAGGCCCAGCACCTGCATCGCCGAATGTATCGACACTTGCGGACGTGAAAGGAAGCAACGAATCCTGTCCTGAAGCTTAAGGACTTTCTCCTGAGACAAGAACAACCTCTGGTTGTGAGTGTCCAATAGCGCTCCCAGGTGCACCATGCTCTGAGCTGGGACCAGGGAGGATTTCTTCCAGTTGATGAGAGGAAGCTCCCCAGGCTCTCCCCTGCAGATACACGGTAGAAGAGGGTAAAAAAAGAGGGGGGGCACATAATTAGGCGCAAAAATTATTATTACAGCGGCTACTGGGTTAACACTAAGTTAACTAAGTCCTCCCCAAACAGAATATCTCCCTTGAAAGGGAGTACCTCCAGGATTTTTCTAGAGTCCAGATCCACAGACCAGGATCTCAGCCACAATATCCGGCGAGCCAGGACTGACGTATTAGAGGCCTTGGCTGCTAGGATACCGGCATCAGAAGCCGCCTCTTTAATATAGCGAGAAGCTGTGACAATATATGACAAGCATTGTCTAGCATGGTCAGAAGAGATTTCAGCTTCTAACTCCAAGGCCCATGCTTCAATAGCCTCTGCAGCCCATGTTGCTGCAATAGTGGGCCTTTGTGCAGCACCTGTGAGGGTGTAAATCGCTTTCAGACAACCCTCCACACGTTTATCCGTAGGCTCTTTTAGAGACGTTACGGTAGTGACAGGTAGAGCTGAAGAAACCACCATCCTAGCCACATGCGAGTCTACTGGAGGAGGCGTTTCCCAATTTTTAGACAGCTCTGGTGCGAGGGGATAGCGAGCCAGCATCTTCTTTTGGAGGCACAAACTTCTTACCCGGGTTTTCCCAGGGTTCCTGACGTATATCCACTAGGTGGTCAGAGTGAGGTAAAACTTGTTTAAACACCTTCTGACGCTTGAACCTATCTGGTTTCTTAGGAGGGACGGATGGCTCGGGATCATCCGTAATCTGTAAAATCAACTTAATAGCCTCCAAAAGATCTGGAACATCCACATGTGTACTACCCTCCCCATCAGCAGTATCTGTCAGAATCTGTGGGGTCAGTGTAAGTGCCGTCTTCATAAGATGAGGTGTCAGTGACAGCAGTGGATTGTGAGGAGATAAGAGCTCGCTTAGAGGACCCCTTGGGCTTGGGCAAGCAAGGGTCAGACTTTTTAGTAGTCAGGGAATGGTTCAACTTCTTCAATTGAGCAGATAAGTCATCCGCCCACGGCGGGATAGCTGCAGGGACCACATACGGTTGTACCGGCATAGGGGGTCCCATAGGGGGTGTTAGTTTATTAACTAGCGTATGTAGAAGCGTGGAAAAAGCGGCCCACGATGGGTCATTATGTACCTCCGTTGCCACAGTCCCACTGGGGGGCAAGGAGCCCCCAGAACCAGAGCCCACAGCTGCTATATTCTCCTCATAGGGATCTGTGGCTTCAGCAACATTGGCAGTGTGTTCAGCCCCAGAACCATTACCCTCAGAAGCAGACATGATATAACTTGCAGTATCAGGTAACACCGTACAATTGGCAGCAGCACAATACCTCGTACCCAAACTCCTGCGCAGTGTAGTCAGCACTAGCAGAGATAAAGGAGAGATATGGTGACTAAAATCACAGAAAAATACGTATTAAAGTATATCTTTGTGAAAATCCTATATAAATATAAAACCTGACGCACCAAGCCCCCTCAGGTTATAGAATATAGGGATAGCAAGTTGAGTGAGAGACACGAAATGGACACCACTCAGCAAGCTAATGCACACAGATAACCTCTGCATTGTACAAACTGTGACTATTACTAACAATAATACTGCACTGGACTAGCTTATATATAGCTATATAGTCAATAGATATAACACTGCACAGTAAGAACTGGATGTCACAGGGTAATTGTACTAGAAAACCCTGACTAAATGCACTCTTAACTAACACTGTCTAAAAGGCAGGTAGAATACTTAAGTGTCATGTACAGTCACAGCACTGACAAACAGGCAGCCTTACACAGGAGGATTTGCCCAAGCAGTCCCAGGAACAGTGAAGCTGAGAGAAATGGCATCCAGACACGGACAGGGAGTAAGGGAGAGACAGATATGCAGCTCCAGGGCGGGAACATTTGCGGGAAATGGCGCCCTGGGGCTTCAGGTCTAAGCCTTATCCCCCTGCTGGCAAAACCACCGGGTACTGTGGGCTACTATTAAAATGGTTTAGAGAGAAAACCTGACCTGCGTCCATGCCCTGGTGATCTAGTGGGATCGCCTGTACTGCCACAGTGTCCACCGCCAGCGCGCGCAGACCGCCTCCCACTGACCGCGCCAGATCGCAATAAAGTACGGGTCCCGCAAGCGGGACCCACTCACCACCTCCCGAAGTGTGGCCACGCGATCCCGGATAGCCCCCGTCGTGTGTGCTTGACCATGAAGAAAACCGGAGCCTCCTGCTGTAGTTACCCGGCAACCAGGGCTCGGGAGTGTACAGCGCCGATGGGGAGAGCTGGAGCTGCAGCAGTGAATGTCTCTGACATTTACACACCACTGCTGCTGCCCTTGTAGTCTTCACTTTTTCTTCAAAAAAGCTCTTCTTGGTGCTGCCTGGAGCAGCCACTCTTATGTGCCTGCTATCTGCAGCACCAACTACAAAACTGAGCTCCTGTGCAGGGAGGCGGGGTTATAGAGGTGGCGCTATGCATTCTGGGAACAGAAAGCTTTTCAGCCTGTTGGTGCCTCGGATCAAGATCTTACTCTACATCCCTATGTCTATTCCTTGTGGAGACCAGTGTACCCCGCAGCAGAAATGAGACTGCTGGTCACTTGCCTGCATTAAGCTGCAAAAGAAATGAAGTTTGGACTGTGTGCATATGCAGCTTCTTACAATGTTTTATTTGGTGTGGGTGCTCATCAACTGCAAGAAGGAAGAAAAAAAAAAGGCAACAGGGATGTGGAGCGCTAAGCACCATTCAACAGGGAGGGGACATAAACAAACAAAACAGTGCTGTGTCACCACTGACCTCTGTATGAGCACTCCAAGTTGGAGCCCACAAAAAATAAGAATTTACTTACCGATAATTCTATTTCTCATAGTCCGTAGTGGATGCTGGGAACTCCGTAAGGACCATGGGGAATAGCGGCTCCGCAGGAGACTGGGCACAAAAGTAAAAGCTTTAGGACTACCTGGTGTGCACTGGCTCCTCCCCCTATGACCCTCCTCCAAGCCTCAGTTAGGATACTGTGCCCGGACGAGCGTACACAATAAGGAAGGATTTTGAATCCCGGGTAAGACTCATACCAGCCACACCAATCACACCGTACAACCTGTGATCTGAACCCAGTTAACAGCATGATAACAGAGGAGCCTCTGAAAAGATGGCTCACAACAATAACAACCCGATTTTTGTAACAATAACTATGTACAAGTATTGCAGACAATCTGCACTTGGGATGGGCGCCCAGCATCCACTACGGACTATGAGAAATAGAATTATCGGTAAGTAAATTCTTATTTTCTCTGACGTCCTAGTGGATGCTGGGAACTCCGTAAGGACCATGGGGATTATACCAAAGCTCCCAAACGGGCGGGAGAGTGCGGATGACTCTGCAGCACCGAATGAGAGAACTCCAGGTCCTCCTCAGCCAGGGTATCAAATTTGTAGAATTTAGCAAACGTGTTTGCCCCTGACCAAGTAGCTGCTCGGCAAAGTTGTAAAGCCGAGACCCCTCGGGCAGCTGCCCAAGATGAGCCCACCTTCCTTGTGGAATGGGCTTTTACAGATTTTGGCTGTGGCAGGCCTGCCACAGAATGTGCAAGCTGAATTGTACTACAAATCCAACGAGCAATAGTCTGCTTAGAAGCAGGAGCACCCAGCTTGTTGGGTGCATACAGGATAAACAGCGAGTCAGATTTCCTGACTCCAGCCGTCCTGGAAACATACTTTTCAGGGCCCTGACTACGTCCAGAAAACTTGGAATCCTCCAAGTCCCTAGTAGCCGCAGGTACCACAATAGGCTGGTTCAAGTGAAAAACCGATACCACCTTAGGAAGGAATTGGGAACGAGTCCTCAATTCCGCCTTATCCATATAGAATACAGATAAGGGTATTTGTATGACAAAGCCGCCAATTCTGATACACGCCTGGCCGACGCCACGGCCCACAGCATGACCACTTTCCACGTGAGGTATTGTAGCTCCGCGGATTTAAGTGGCTCAACCTAATGCGACTTCAGGAAATAGAACACTACGTTAAGATCCCACGGTGCCACTGGAGGCACAAACGGGGGTTGACTATGCAGCACTCCCTTAACAAAAGTCTGAACTTCAGGCAGTGAAGCCAGTTCTATTTTGGAAGAAAATCGATAGAGCCTAAATCTGGACCTTAATGGAACCCAATTTTAGGCCCATAGTCACCTCTGACTTGTAGGAAGTGCAGAAAACGACCTAGCTGAAATTCCTCCTTTGGGGCCTTACTGGCCTCACAGCACGCAACATATTTCCGCCATATGCGGTGATAATGGTTTGCGTTCACTTCTTTCCTAGCTTTAAATAGCGTAGGGATAACTTCCTCCGGAATGCCCTTTTCCTTCAGGATCCGGCATTCAACCGCCATGCCGTCAAACGCAGCCGCGGTACGTCTTGGAACAGACAGGCCCCCTGCTGCAGCAGGTCCTGTCTGAGCGGCAGAGGCCATGGGTCCTCTGAGATCATTTCTTGGAGTTCTGGGTAACAAGCTCTTCTTGGCCACCCGGAACAATGAGTATAGTTCTTACTCCTCTCCTTCTTATTCTCATTACCCTGGGTATGAGAGGCAGAGAAGGGAACACATACACCGACTGGTACACCCACGGTGTTACCAGAGCGTCTACAGCTATCGCCTGAGGGTCCCTTGACCTGGCGCAATATCTTTGTAGCTTTTTGTTGAGGCGGGACGCCATCCTGTCCACCTGTGGCCTTTCCCCACGGTGTACAATCATTTGGAAGACTTCTGGATGAAGTCCCCACTCTCTCGGGTGGAGGTCGTGTCTGCTGAGAAAGTTCTCAGTTGTCCACTCCGGGAATGAACACTGCTGACAGTGCTAACACATGATTTTCCGCCCATCGGAGAATCCTTGTGGCTTCTGCCATCGCCATCCTGCTTCATGTGCCGCCCTGTCGGTTTACATGAGCGACCGCCGTGATGTTGTCTGACTGGATCAGCACCGGCCGGTGTTGAAGCAGGGGTCTAGCCTGACTTAGGGCATTGTAAATGGCCCAAAGTTCCAGAACATTTATGTGTAGGGAAGTCTCCTGACTTTTCCATAGGCCTTGGAAGTTTCTTCCCTGTGTGACTGCCCCCCAGCCTTGAAGGCTGGCATCCGTGGTCACCAGGACCCAGTCCTGTATGCCGAATCTGCGGCCCCCTAGAAGATGTGCAGTCACCACCACAGCGACACCCTGGCCCTTGGAGACAGGGTTATCCGCCGATGCATCTGAGAATGCGACCCGGACCACTTGTCCAACAGAGCCCACTGGAAGATCCTTGCATGGGACTTGGAGAATGGAAATTCTTCGTAAGAAGCTACCATCTTTCCCAAGGCTCGCGTGCATAGATGCACCGATACCTGTATTTGTATTAGGAGGTCTCCGTCTAGAGACGCCAACACCTTGGACTACTCTCCTCCGGGAGAAACCCTTTTTATCCTGTTCTGTGTCCAGAACCATACCCAGGAACAGTAGACGCGTCGTAGGAACCAGCTGTGACTTTGGAATATTCAGAATCCAGCCGTGCTGTTGTAGCACTTCCCGAGATAGTGCTACTCCGACAAACAACTGCTCCCTGGACCTCGCCTTTATAAGGAGATCGTCCAAGTACGGGATAAGTACTTCGGTCATTACCTTGGTAAATACCCTCGGTGCCGGGGACAGACCAACGGCAACGTCTGGAATTGGTAATGACAATCCTGTACCACAATTTTGAGGTACACCTGGTGACTAGGGTAAATAGGGACATGCAGGTAAGTATCCTTGATGTCCAGTGATACCCTGAAATTTTCCAGGCTTGCAATAATCGAACTGAGCGATTCCATTTTGAACTTGAACCTTCGTATATAAGTGTTCAAGGATTTCAATTTTAGAATGGGTCTCACCGAACCGTCTGGTTTCGGTACCACAACATTTTGGAATAGTAACCCCGGCCTTGTTGAAAGAGGGGTACCTTGATTTCACCCTGCTGGAAGTACAGCTTGTGAATTGCCGCCAGTACTACCTTTCTCCGAGGGCAGCAGGCAAGGCTGATGTGAGGCAACAACGAGGGGGAGTCGTCTCGAACTCCAGCCTGTATCCCTGTGATACTACTTGCAGAACCTAGGGATCCACCTGTGGGCAAGCCCACTGATCCCTGCAGTTCCCGAGACGCGCCCCCACCGCACCTGTCTCCACCTGTGGAGCCCCAGCGTCATGCGGTGGACTCAGAGGAAGCGAGGGAAGATATTTGATCCTGGAACTGGCTGACTGGTGCAGCTTTTTCCTTCTTCCCTTGTCTCTGTGCAGAAAGGAAGCGCCTTTGACCCGCTTGCTTTTCTGAAGCCAAAAGGACTGTACCTGAGAATACGGTGCTTTCTTTAGGCTTTTGTGAGGAAACCTGGAGGTAAAATTTTTTCTTCCCAGCTGTTGCTGTGGATACGAGGTCCCAGAGACCATCCCCAAACAATTCCTCACCCTTATAAGGCAGAATCTCCATGTGCCTTTTAAATGCAGCATCACCTGTCCATTGCCGGGTTTCTACTACCCTCGTGGCAGAATGGACTTTGCATTAATTCTGGATGCCAGCCGGCAAATATCCCTCTGTGCATCCTTTATATATAAGACAACGTCTTAAATATGCTCAATGTTAGCAAATATTATTATCCCTGTCTTAGCGTATTAATATTATCTGACAGGGTGTCAGACCACGCTGCAGCAGCACTATTTATGCTGAGACAATTGCAGGTTTCAGTATATAACATGAGTGTGTAAATACAGACTTCAGGATCGCCTCCTGCTTTTTATCAGCAGGTTCCTTCAAGGTGGCCGTATCCTAAGACGGCAGTGCCACCTTTTGACAAACGTGTGAGCGCCTTATCCACCCTAAGGGATATCTCCCAACGTGACCTATCCTCTGGCGGGAAAGGGTACGCCATCAGTAACTTTTTAGCAATAACCAGTTTCTTATCGGGGGAAACCACGCTTCTTTACACACTTCATTCATTCATCTGATGGGGGAACAAAACAGTGGCTGTTTTTTCTCCCCAAAAATAAAAACCCCTTTTATGTGGTACTTGGGTTTATGTCAGAAAATGCGTAAGCCATTTTTCATTGCCGAGATCATGTAACGGATGTTCCTAGTGGATTGTGTATATGTCTCAACCTCGTCGACACTGGAGTCAGACTCCGTGTCGACATCTGTGTCTGCCATCTGAGGTAACGGGCGTTGTTTTGAGCCCCTGATGGCCTTTGAGATGCCTGGGCAGACGCGGGCTGAGAAGCCGGCTGTCCCACAGCTGTTACGTCATCCAGCCTTTTATGTAAGGAGTTGACACTGTCGGTTAATACCTTCCACCTATCCATCCACTCTGGTGTCGGCCCCACAGGGGGCGACATCCCATTTATCGGCCTCTGCTCCGCCTCCACGTAACCTTCCTCATCCAACATGTCGCCACAGCCGTACCGACACACCGCACACACACAGGGAATGCTCTGATTGAGGACAGGACCCCACAAAGTCCTTTGGGGAGACCGAGAGAGAGTATGCCAGCACACACCAGAGCGCTATATAATGCAGGGATTAACACTATAACTGAGTGATTTTTCCCCAAATAGCTGCTTGTATACATATATTGCGCCTAAATTTAGTGCCCCCCCCTCTCTTTTTAACCCTTTGAGCCTGAAAACTACAGGAGAGCCTGGGGAGCTGTCTTCCAGCGGAGCTGTGAAGAGAAAATGGCGCCAGTGTGCTGAGGGAGAAGCCCCGCCCTCTTTTCGGCGGACTTTCTCCCGCTTTTTCTGTGATAGTGGCAGGGGTAATTTTACATCTATATAGCCTCTGGGACTATATATGATGTATATTTTGCCAGCCAAGGTGTTATTTATTGCCCTCAGGGCGCCCCCCCCCCAGCGCCCTGCATCCATCAGTGACCGAAGTGTGAGGTGTACATGAGGAGCAATGGCGCACAGCTGCAGTGCTGTGCGCTACCTTGGTGAAGACCGAAGTCTTCTGCCGCCGATTTTCCGGACCCTCTTCGTGCTTCTGGCTCTGTAAGGGGGACGGCGGCGCGGCTCCGGGAACGAACACCAAGGTCGGGTCCTGCGGTCGATCCCTCTGGAGCTAATGGTGTCCAGTAGCCTAAGAAGCCCAAACTACCACCTGTTAGGTAGGTTCGCTTCTTCTCCCCTTAGTCCCTCGCTGCAGTGAGTCTGTTGCCAGCAGATCTCACTGAAAATAAAAAACCTAAATATACTTTCTTTCTAGGTGCTCAGGAGAGCCCCTAGTGTGCATCCAGCTCAGCCGGGCACAGAAATCTAACTGAGGTCTGGAGGAGGGTCTTAGTGGGAGGAGCCAGTGCACACCAGGTAGTCCTAAAGCTTTCTTTAGTTGTGCCCAGTCTCCTGCGGAGCTGCTAATCCCCATGGTCCTTACGGAGTTCCAGCATCCACTTAGGACGTTAGAGAAATCGCTGCGATGCGAAGAAAATAACCGAGCGAACAACTCGGAATGAGGGCCCATACACACTAGCTGATTTTGAGCTCAAAGTAGCTCCCTTTTGGCGTTTTGAGCTCAGTGGTCGATTGTCAGTTGCTCTCATCCATTACCAGGTTTTCATTCCAACCACAGATTATCTCACAGATAATTGTATAGTGTATGCCCAGCTTTAGATAGAAGTGAATGTAAATCCACTGTAACTGAGAAATGTGACCAAGTCTGTCTGGTACTCCTACTGATCACAGTCAATGCTGTATGGGGACACTGCTGCTAGAACGTGACAGTGTACATTCACCACTGGCCGTGAGATGAGAAAGTCTTCCGAGTCCATTTTTACCAAACAGCAACCTACTGAAACACGACACTAGAAGCAGTTTATGGCGAGAATAGAATGGAAAGTGTTAAATCCTAGAACATAACATGCTGTTAATAAGGTTTCCAATCTCAAAATCATTTTGCACTCCCAGAAACTCAGAATGACTGGGTTCCAATCTCAAAATTGGGATTAAGGAAAAAAATAAGAATTTACTTACCGATAATTCTATTTCTCGTAGTCCGTAGTGGATGCTGGGGACTCCGTAAGGACCATGGGGAATAGCGGCTCCGCAGGAGACTGGGCACAAAATTAAAGCTTTAGAACTACCTGGTGTGCACTGGCTCCTCCCCCTATGACCCTCCTCCAAGCCTCAGTTAGGATACTGTGCCCGGACGAGCGTACACAATAAGGAAGGATTTTGAATCCCGGGTAAGACTCATACCAGCCACACCAATCACACCGTATAACTCGTGATCTAAACCCAGTTAACAGCATGATAACAGAGGAGCCTCTAGAAAAGATGGCTCACTACAGCAATAACCCGATTTTTTGGTAACAATAACTATGTACCAGTATTGCAGACAATCCGCACTTGGGATGGGCGCCCAGCATCCACTACGGACTACGAGAAATAGAATTATCGGTAAGTAAATTCTTATTTTCTCTAATGTCCTAGTGGATGCTGGGGACTCCGAAAGGACCATGGGGATTATACCAAAGCTCCCAAACGGGCGGGAGAGTGCGGATGACTCTGCAGCACCAAATGAGAGAACTCCAGGTCCTCCTCAGCCAGGGTATCAATTTTGTAGAATTTTACAAACGTATTTGCTCCTGACCAAGTAGCTGCTCGGCAAAGTTGTAAAGCCGAGACCCCTCGGGCAGCCGCCCAAGATGAGCCCACCTTCCTTGTGGAGTGGGCATTTACAGATTTTTGGCTGTGGCAGGCCTGCCACAGAATGTGCAAGCTGAATTGTACTACAAATCCAACGAGCAATAGTCTGCTTAGAAGCAGGAGCACCCAGCTTGTTGGGTGCATACAGGATAAACAGCGAGTCAGATTTTCTGACTCCAGCCGTCCTGAAAACATATTTTCAGGGCCCTGACAACGTCTAGCTACTTGGAGTCCTCCAAGTCCCTAGTAGCCGCAGGCACCTCAATAGGTTGGTTCAGGTGAAACGCTGAAACCACCTTAGGGAGAAACTGAGGACGAGTCCTCAATTCCGCCCTGTCCGAATGGAAAATCAGATAAGGGCTTTTACAGGATAAAGCCGCCAATTCTGACACGCGCCTGGCCCAGGCCAGGGCCAACAGCATGACCACTTTCCATGTGAGATATTTTAACTCCACAGATTTAAGTGGTTCAAACCAATGTGACTTTTGGAACCCAAAAACTACATTGAGATCCCAAAGTGCCACTGGAGGCACAAAAGGAGGCTGTATATGCAGTACCCCTTTTACAAACGTCTGAACTTCAGGGACTGAAGCTAGTTCTTTTTGGAAGAAAATTGACAGGGCCGAAATTTAAACCTTAATGGACCCCAATTTCAGGCCCATAGACACTCCTGTTTGCAGGAAATGTAGGAATCGACCCAGTTGAATTTCCTCCGTCGGGCCTTACTGGCCTCGCACCACGCAACATATTTTCGCCAAATGCGGTGATAATGTTTTGCGGTTACATCCTTCCTGGCTTTGATCAGGATAGGGATGACTTCATCCGGAATGCCTTTTTTCCTTCAGGATCCGGCGTTCAACCGCCATGCCGTCAAACGCAGCCACGGTAAGTCTTGGAACAGACAGGGTCCTTGCTGGAGCAGGTCCCTTCTTAGAGGTAGAGGCCACGGATCCTCCGTGAGCATCTCTTGAAGTTCCGGTTACCAAATCCTTCTTGGCCAATCCGGAGCCACGAATATAGTGCTTACTCCTCTCCATCTTATCAATCTCAGTACCTTGGGTATGAGAGGCAGAGAAGGGAACACATACACTGACTGGTACACCCACGGTGTTACCAGAGCGTCTACAGCTATTGCCTGAGGGTCCCTTGACCTGGCGCAATACCTGTCGAGTTTTTCCCAACGGTTTATAATCATGTGGAAGACTTCTGGGTGAAGTCTCCACTCTCCCGGGTGGAGGTCGTGTCTGCTGAGGAAGTCTGCTTCCCAGTTGTCCACTCCCGGAATGAATACTGCTGACAGTGCTATCACATGATTTTCCGCCCAGCGAAGAATCCTTGCAGCTTCTGCCATTGCCCTCCTGCTTCTTGTGCCACCCTGTCTGTTTACGTGGGTGACTGCCGTGATGTTGTCCGACTGGATCAACACCGGCTGACCTTGAAGCAGAGGTCTTGCTAAGCTTAGAGCATTGTAAATGGCCCTTAGCTTCAGGATATTTATGTGAAGTGATGTCTCCAGGCTTGACCATAAGCCCTGGAAATTCCTTCCCTGTGTGACTGCTCCCCAGCCTCGCAGGCTGGCATCCGTGGTCACCAGGACCCAGTCCTGAATGCCGAATCTGCGGCCCTCTAGAAGATGAGCACTCTGCAACCACCACAGGAGGGACACCCTTGTCCTTGGTGACAGGGTTATCCGCTGATGCATCTGAAGATGCGACCCGGACCATTTGTCCAGCAGGTCCCACTGGAAAGTTCTTGCGTGGAATCTGCCGAATGGGATTGCTTCGTAGGAAGCCACCATTTTACCCAGAACCCTTGTGCATTGATGCACTGAGAGTTGGCTCGGTTTTAGGAGGTTCCTGACTAGCTCGGATAACTCCCTGGCTTTCTCCTCCGGGAGAAACACCTTTTTCTGGACTGTGTCCAGGATCATCCCTAGGAACAGAAGACAAGTCGTCGGAACCAGCTGCGATTTTGGAATATTGAGAATCCAATCGTGCTGCCGCAACACTACCTGAGATAGTGCTACACCGACCTCCAACTGTTCCCTGGATCTTACCCTTATCAGGGAATCGTCCAAGTAAGGGATAACTAAAATTCCCTTCCGTCGAAGGAATATCATCATTTCGGCCATTACCTTGGTAAAGACCCGGGGTGCCGTGGACCATCCATACGGCAGCGTCTGAACTGATAGTGACAGTTCTGTACCATAAACCTGAGGTACCCTTGGTGAGAAGGGTAAATTGGGACATGAAGGTAAGCATCCTTGATGTCCCGAGACATCATGTAGTCCCCTTCTTCCAGGTTCGCAATCACTGCTCTGAGTGACTCAATCTTGAATTTGAACCTCTGTATGTAAGTGTTCAAAGATTTTAGATTTAGAATCGGTCTCACCGAGCCGTCCGGCTTCGGTACCACAACAGTGTGGAATAATACCCCGTTCCCTGTTGCAGGAGGGGTACCTTGATTATCACCTGCTGGGAATACAGCTTGTGAATGGCTTCCAAAACTGTCTCCCTGTCAGAAGGAGACATCGGTAAAGCTGACGTTAGGAAACGGCGAGGGGGAGACGTCTCGAATTCCAATTTGTACCCCTGAGATATCACCTGAAGGATCCAGGGGTCTACTTGCGAGTGAGCCCACTGCGCGCTGAAATTCATTGAGACGGGCCCCCCACCGTGCCTGATTCTGCTTGTAAAGCCCCAGCGTCATACTGAGGGCTTGGCAGAGGCGGGAGAGGGTTTCTGTTCCTGGGAACTGGCTGATTTCTGCAGCCTTTTTCCTCTCCCTCTGTCACGGGGCAGAAATGAGGAACCTTTTGCCCGCTTGTCCACGAAAAGACTGCGCCTGATAATACGGCGTCTTCTCATGTTGAGAGGCGACCTGGGGTACAAACGTGGATTTCCCAGCTGTTGCCGTGGCCACCAGGTCTGAAAGACCGACCCCAAATAACTCCTCCCCTTAATAAGGCAATACTTCCAAATGCCGTTTGGAATCCGCATCACCTGACCACTGTCGTGTCCATAACCCTCTACTGGTAGAAATGGACAACGCACTTAGACTTGATGCCAGTCGGCAAATATTCCACTGTGCATCACGCATATATAGAAATGCATCTTTCAAATGCTCTATAGGCAATAATATACTGTCCCTATCTAGGGTATCAATATTTTCAGTCAGGGAATCCGACCACGCCAACCCAGCACTGCACATCCAGGCTGAGGCGATTGCTGGTCGCAGTATAACACCAGTATGTGTGTAAATACATTTTAGGATACCCTCCTGCTTTCTATCAGCAGGATCCTTAAGGGCGGCCATCTCAGGAGAGGGTAGAGCCCTTGTTCTTACAAGCGTGTGAGCGCTTTATCCACCCTAGGGGGTGTTTCCCAACGCACCCTAACCTCTGGCGGGAAAGGATATAATGCCAATAACATTTTAGAAATCAGTTGTTATCGGGGGAAACCCACGCATCATCACACACCTCATTTAATTTCTCAGATTCAGGAAAACTACAGGTAGTTTATCCTCACCGAACATAATACCCCTTTTTGGTGGTACTCGTATTATCAGAAATGTGTAAAACATTTTTCATTGCCTCAATCATGTAACGTGTGGCCCTACTGGAAGTCACATTTGTCTCTTCACCGTCGACACTGGAGTCAGTATCCGTGTCGGCGTCTATATCTGCCATCTGAGGTAACGGGCGCTTAAGAGCCCCTGACGGTCTATGAGACGTCTGGACAGGCACAAGCTGAGTAGCCGGCTGTCTCATGTCAACCACTGTCATTTATACAGAGCCGACACTGTCACGTAATTCCTTCCAACAGTTCATCCACTCAGGTGTCGACCCCCTAGGGGGTGACATCACTATTACAGGCAATCTGCTCCGTCTCCACATCATTTTTCTCCTCATACATGTCGACACAAACGTACCGACACACAGCACACACACAGGGAATGCTCTGATAGAGGACAGGACCCCACTAGCCCTTTGGGGAGACAGAGGGAGAGTTTGCCAGCACACACCAGAGCGCTATATATATATATATACATACATACACACACACACACACACACACACACACACACACACACACACACACACACACAGGGATAACCTTATACAAGTGTTTTTCCCCTTATAGCTGCTGTATTGTTAATACTGCGCCTAATTAGTGCCCCCCTCTCTTTTTTAAACCCTTTCTGTAGTGTAGTGACTGCAGGGGAGAGCCAGGGGAGCTTCCCTCCAACTGAGCTGTGAGGGAAAAAGGCGCCAGTGTGCTGAGGAGATAGGCTCCGCCCCTTTTTCGCGGACTTTTCTCCTGCTTTTTTTATGGATTCTGGCAGGGGTTAAAATTCATCCATATAGCCCTGGGGGCTATATGTGATGTATTTTCGCCAGCCAAGGTGTTTTTATTGCTGCTCAGGGCGCCCCCCCCTAGCGCCCTGCACCCTCAGTGACCGAAGTGTGAAGTGTGCTGAGGAGCAATGGCGCACAGCTGCAGTGCTGTGCGCTACCTTGGTGAAGACAGGACGTCTTCTGCCGCCGATTTTCCGGACCTCTTCTGTCTTCTGGCTCTGTAAGGGGGCCGGCGGCGCGGCTCTGGGACCCATCCATGGCTGGGCCTGTGATCGTCCCTCTGGAGCTAATGTCCAGTAGCCTAAGAAGCCCAATCCACTCTGCACGCAGGTGAGTTCGCTTCTTCTCCCCTTAGTCCCTCGATGCAGTGAGCCTGTTGCCAGCAGGTCTCACTGAAAATAAAAAACCTAAAACTAAACTTTTCACTAAGCAGCTCAGGAGAGCCACCTAGTGTGCACCCTTCTCGTTCGGGCACAAAAATCTAACTGGGGCTTGGAGGAGGGTCATAGGGGGAGGAGCCAGTGCACACCAGGTAGTTCTAAAGCTTTACTTTTGTGCCCAGTCTCCTGCGGAGCCGCTATTCCCCATGGTCCTTACGGAGTCCCCAGCATCCACTTAGGACGTTAGAGAAATAAGAATTTACTTACCGATAATTCTATTTCTCGTAGTCCGTAGTGGATGCTGGGAACTCCGTAAGGACCATGGGGAATAGCGGCTCCACAGGAGACTGGGCACAAAAAGAAAGCTTTAGGACTACCTGGTGTGCACTGGCTCCTCCCCCTATGACCCTCCTCCAAGCCTCAGTTAGGATACTGTGCCCGGACGAGCGTACACAATAAGGAAGGATTTTGAATCCCGGGTAAGACTCATACCAGCCACACCAATCACACCGTAAAACTTGTGATATAAACCCAGTTAACAGCATGATAACAGAGGAGCCTCTGGATAGATGGCTCACAACAACAATAACCCGATTTGTTAACAATAACTATGTACAAGTATTGCAGATAATCCGCACTTGGGATGGGTGCCCAGCATCCACTACGGACTACGAGAAATAGAATTATCGGTAAGTAAATTCTTATTTTCTCTGACGTCCTAGTGGATGCTGGGAACGCCGTAAGGACCATGGGGATTATACCAAAGCTCCCAAACGGGCGGGAGAGTGCGGATGACTCTGCAGCACCGAGTGAGAAAACTCCAGGTCCTCCTCAGCCAGAGTGTCAAATTTGTAAAATTTTACAAAAGTATTTGACCCTGACCAAGTAGCAGCTCGGCAGAGTTGTAAAGCCGAGACCCCTCGGGCAGCCGCTCAAGAAGAGCCCACCTTCCTTGTGGAGTGGGCTTTTACAGATTTTGGCTGTGGCAGGCCTGCCACAGAATGCGCAAGCTGAATTGTACTACAAATCCAGCGAGCAATAGTCTGCTTAGAAGCAGGAGCACCCAGCTGGTTGGGTGCGTACAGGATAAATAGCGAGTCAGATTTTCTGACTCCAGCCGTCCTGGAAACATATTTTCAGGGCCCTGACAACGTCCAGCAACTTGGAGTCCTCCAAGTCCTTAGTAGCCGCAGGTACCACAATAGGCTGGTTCAGATGAAACGCTGAAACCACCTTTGGGAGAAATTGAGGACGAGTCCTCAATTCTGCCCTGTCCGTATGAAAAATCAGGTAAGGGCTTTTACAGGATAAAGCCGCCAATTCGGACACACGCCTGGCTGAAGCCAGGGCCAACAACATGACCACTTTCCATGTGAGATATTTTAATTCCAGTGTTGAGTGGTTCAAACCAATGTGATTTTAGGAAATCCAAAACATTCAGATCCCAGGGTGCTACTGGAGGCACAAAAGGAGGCTGTATATGTAGCACTCCTTTAACAAACGTCTGGACTTCAGGCACTGAAGCCAGTTCTCTCTGAAAGAAAATCGACAGGGCCGAAATCTGGACCTTAATGGATCCTAATTTTAGGCCCATAGACACTCCTGCTTGCAGGAAATGTAGGAATCGACCCAATTGAAATTCCTCCGTCGGGGCCTTTTTGGCCTCGCACCACGCAACATATTTCCGCCAGATGCGGTGATAATGCTTTGCAGTTACATCCTTTCTGGCTTTTATCAAAGTAGGGATGACTTCGTCTGGAATGCCTTTTTCCTTTAGGATCCGGCGTTCAACCGCCATGCCGTCAAACGCAGCCGCGGTAAGTCTTGGAACAGACAGGGTCCCTGCTGGAGCAGGTCCCTTCTCAGAGGTAGAGGCCACGGGTCCTCTGTGAGCATCTCTTGAAGTTCCGGGTACCAAGTCCTTCTTGGCCAATCCGGAGCCACGAGAATAGATCTTACTCCTCCCCGCCGTATAATTCTCAGCACCTTGGGTATGAGAGGCAGAGGAGGGAACACATACACTGACTGCTGACTGGTACACCCACGGTGCTACCAGAGCGTCCACAGCTATTGCTTGAGGGTCCCTTGACCTGGCGCAATACCTGTCCAGTTTTTTGTTGAGGCGGGACGCCATCATGTCCACCTTTGGTTTTTCACAACGGTTTATCATCATATGGAAGACTTCTGGGTGAAGTCCCCACTCTCCCGGGTGGAGGTCGTGCCTGCTGAGGAAGTCTGCTTCCCAGTTGTCCACTCCCAGAATGAACACTGCCGACAGTGCTATCACATGATTTTCCGCCCAGCGAAGAATCCTTGCAGCTTCTGCCATTGCCCTCCTGCTTCTTGTGCCGCCCTGTCTGTTTACGTGGGCGACTGCCGTGATGTTGTCCGACTGGATCAGCACCGGCTGACCTTGAAGCAGAGGCCTTGCTTGGCTTAGAGCATTGTAAATGGCTCTTAACTCCAGGATATTTATGTGAAGTGATGTCTCCAGGCTTGACCACAAGCCCTGGAAGTTTCTTCCCTGTGTGACTGCTCCCCAGCCTCGCAGGCTGGCATCCGTGGTCACCAGGATCCAATCCTGAATGCCGAATCTGCGGCCCTCTAGTAGATGAGCACTCTGCAGCCACCACAGAAGAGACACCCTTGTTCTCGGAGACAGGGTTATCCGCTGATGCATCTGAAGATGCGATCCGGACTATTTGTCCAGCAGATCCCACTGAAAAAGTTCTTGCGTGAAATCTGCCGAATGGAATCGCTTCGTATGAAGCCACCATTTTTCCCAGGACCCTTGTGCAATGATGCTTCTGACTAGCTCGGATAACTCCCTGGCTTTCTCCTCCGGGAGAAACACCTTTTTCTGGACTGTGTCCAGAAACATCCCTAGGAACAGCAGACGTGTCGTTGGGATCAGCTGCGATTTTGGAATATTTAGAATCCAGCCGTGCTGTTGTAGCAGTACCCGAGATAGTGCTACTCCGACCTCCAACTGTTCCCTGGACTTTGCCCTTATCAGGAGATCGTCCAAGTAAGGGATAATTAAGACGCCTTTTCTTTGAAGAAGAATCATCATTTCGGCCATTACCTTGGTAAAGACCCGGGGTGCCGTGGACAATCCAAACGGCAGCGTCTGAAACTGATAATGACAGTCCTGTACTACGAACCTGAGGTACCCTTGGTGAGAAGGGCAAATTGGGACATGAAGGGAAGCATCCTTGATGTCCAGGAACACCATATAGTCCCCTTCTTCCAGGTTCGCTATCACTGCTCTGAGTGACTCCATCTTGGATTTGAACCTCTGTATGTAAGTGTTCAAAGATTTCAGATTTAGAATAGGTCTCACCGAGCCGTCTGGCTTCGGTACCACAAATAGTGTGGAATAATATCCCTTTCCCTGTTGTAGGAGGGGTACTTTGATTATCACCTGCTGGGAATACAGCTTGTGAATTTATTCCAATACGCCTCCCTGTCGGAGGGAGACGTTGGTAAAGCAGACTTCAGGAACCTGCGAGGGGGAGACGTCTCGAATTCCAATCTGTACCCCTGGGATACTACCTGTAGGATCCAGGGGTCTACTTGCGAGTGAGCCCACTGCGCGCAGAAACTCTTGAGACGACCCCCCACCGCACCTGAGTCCGCTTGTAAGGCCCCAGCGTCATGCTGAGGACTTGGCAGAAGCGGTGGAGGGCTTCTGTTCCTGGGAAGAGGCTGTCTGCTGCAGTCTTTTTCCCTTTCCTCTACCCCGGGGCAGATATGACTGGCCTTTTGTCCGCTTGCCCTTATGGGGACGAAAGGACTGAGGCTGAAAAGACGGTGTCTTTTTCTGCTGAGAGGTGAGTTGGGGTAAAAAGGTGGATTTTCCAGCTGTTGCTGTGGCCACCAGGTCCGAAAGACCGACCCCAAATAACTCCTCCCCTTTATACGGCAATACTTCCATGTGCCGTTTGGAATCCGCATCACCTGACCACTGTCGTGTCCATAAACATCTTCTGGCAGAAATGGACATCGCACTTACTCTTGATGCCAGGGTGCAAATATCCCTCTGTGCATCACGCATATATAGAAACGCATCTTTTAAACGCTCTATAGTCAATAAAATACTGTCCCTGTCAAGGGTATCAATATTTTCAGTCAGGGAATCCGACCAAGCCAAACCAGCACTGCACATCCAGGCTGAGGCAATCGCTGGTCGCAGTATAACACCAGTATGAGTGTACATACTTTTTAGGACATTTTCCAGCTTCCTATCAGCTGGTTCCTTGAGGGCGGCCGTATCAGGAGACTGTAACGCCACTTGTTTTGATAAGCGTGTGAGTGCCTTATCCACCCTAGGGGGTGTTTCCCAACGCGCCCTAACTTCTGGCGGGACAGGGTATAATGCCAATAATTTCTTAGATATTAGCAGTTTTTTATCGGGGTTAACCCACGCTTCAATCAATTTATCTGATTCAGGAAAAACTACGGGTAGTTTTTTCACACCCCACATAATACCCTTTTTTTTTGTGGTACTTGTAGTATCAGAAATATGTAACGCCTCCTTCATTGCCGTGATTATGTAACGTGTGGCCCTAAAGGAAAATACGTTTGTTTCTTCACCGTCGACACTGGAGTCAGTGTCCGTGTCTGTGTCTATGTCGACCGACTGAGGTAATGGGCGTTTTAAAGCCCCTGACGGTGTTTGAGACGCCTGGACAGGTACTAATTGGTTTGCCGGCCGTCTCATATCGTCAACCGACCTTGTAGCGTGTTGACACTATCACGTAATTCCATAAATAAAGCCATCCATTCCGGTGTCGACTCCCTAGGGGGTGACATCCCATTACAGGCAATTGCTCCGCCTCCACCAACATCGTCCTCATACCTGTCGACACACACGTACCAACACACAGCACACACACAGGGAATGCTCTGATAGAGGACAGGACCCCACTAGCCCTTTGGGGAGACAGAGGGAGAGTTTGCCAGCACACACCAAGGCGCTATAATTATACAGGGACAACCTTATAGTAAGTGTTTTCCCTTATAGCAGCTTAATATATATTAATATCGCCAAAATATGCCCCTCCTCTCTGTTTTAACCCTGTTTCTGTGGTGCAGTGCAGGGGAGAGCCTGGGAGCCTTCCCACCAGCGGATCTGTGTGGGAAAAATGGCGCTGTGTGCTGAGGAGATAGGCCCCGCCCCCTTCACGGCGGGCTCTTCTCCCGGTTTTTTCTGTAATCCTGGCAGGGGTTAAATACATCCATATAGCCCAGGGGCTATATGTGATGTATTTTTAGCCAGTAAAGGTAATTACATTGCTGCCCAGGGCGCCCCCCCCAGCGCCCTGCACCCTCAGTGACCGCGGTGTGAAGTGTGCTGAGAGCAATGGCGCACAGCTGCAGTGCTGTGCGCTACCTTAAGAAGACTGGGAAGTCTTCAGCCGCCGATTTCTGGACCTCTTCTCTCTTCAGCATCTGTAAGGGGGCCGGCGGCGCGGCTCCGGTGACCCATCCAGGCTGTACCTGTGATCGTCCCTCTGGAGCTAGTGTCCAGTAGCCTAAGAAGCCCAATCCATCCTGCACGCAGGTGAGTTCGCTTCTTCTCCCCTTAGTCCCGCGTTGCAGTGAGCCTGTTGCCAGCAGGACTCACTGAAAATAAAAAACCTAACAAACTTTTATTCTAAGCAGCTCTTTAGGAGAGCCACCTAGATTGCACCCTTCTCGGCCGGGCACAAAAATCTAACTGAGGCTTGGAGGAGGGTCATAGGGGGAGGAGCCAGTGCACACCACCTAGTGGTCAAACTTTTTAATTTTGTGCCCTGTCTCCTGCGGAGCCGCTATTCCCCATGGTCCTGACGGAGTCCCCAGCATCCACTTAGGACATCAGAGAAATGTGGATTTCCCAGCAGTTGCCGTGGATACCAGGTCAGATAGACCTACCCCAAATAACTCCTCCCCTTTATAAGGCAATACTTCCATATGCCTTTTGGAATCAGCATCACCTGACCACTGCCGCGTCCATAACCCTCTTCTGGCAGATATGGACAGCGCACTTACTCTTGATGCCAGTCGGCAAATATCCCTCTGTGCATCACGCATATATAAAAATAAGAATTTACTTACCGATAATTCTATTTCTCGGAGTCCGTAGTGGATGCTGGGGTTCCTGAAAGGACCATGGGGAATAGCGGCTCCGCAGGAGACAGGGCACAAAAAGTAAAGCTTTACGATCAGGTGGTGTGTACTGGCTCCTCCCCCTATGACCCTCCTCCAAGCCTCAGTTAGGTACTGTGCCCGGACGAGCGTACACAATAAGGAAGGATTTTGAATCCCGGGTAAGACTCATACCAGCCACACCAATCACACTGTACAACCTGTGATCTGAACCCAGTTAACAGTATGATAACAGCGGAGCCTCTGAAAAGATGGCTCACAACAATAATAACCCGATTTTTGTAACTATGTACAAGTATTGCAGACAATCCGCACTTGGGATGGGCGCCCAGCATCCACTACGGACTCCGAGAAATAGAATTATCGGTAAGTAAATTCTTATTTTCTCTATCGTCCTAGTGGATGCTGGGGTTCCTGAAAGGACCATGGGGATAATACCAAAGCTCCCAAACGGGCGGGAGAGTGCGGATGACTCTGCAGCACCGAATGAGAGAACTGCAGGTCCTCCTTAGCCAGGGTATCAAATTTGTAGGATTTTACAAACGTGTTTGCCCCTGACTAAATAACCGCTCGGCAAAGTTGTAAAGCCGAGACCCCTCGGGCAGCCGCCCAAGATGAGCCCACCTTCCTTGTGGAATGGGCATTTACATATTTTGGCTGTGGCAGGCCTGCCACAGAATGTGCAAGCTGAATTGTATTACACATCCAACTAGCAATAGTCTGCTTAGAAGCAAGAGCACCCAGTTTGTTGGGTGCATACAGGATAACAGCAAGTCAGTTTTCCTGACTCCAGCCGTCCTGGAACATATTTTCAGGGCCCTGACAACATCTAGCAACTTGGAGTCCTCCAAGTCCCTAGTAGGTGCAAGGCACCACAATAAGCTGGTTCAGGTGAAACACTGACACCACCTTAGGGAGAGAACTGGGGACGAGTCCGCAGCTCTGCCCTGTCCGAATGGACAAACAGATATGGGCTTTTTTGAGAAAAAACCACCAATTTGACACTCGCCTGGTCCAGGCCAGGGCCAAGAGCATGGTCACTTTTCATGTGAGATGCTTCAAATCCACAGATTTGACTGGTTTTAAACCAATGTGATTTGAGGAATCCCAGAACTACGTTGAGATCCCACAGTGCCACTGGAGGCACAAAAGGGGGTTGTATATGCAATACTCGCTTGACAAACTTCTGGACTTCAGGAACTGAAGCCAATTCTTTCTGGAAGAAAATCGACAGGGCCGAAATTTGAACCTTAATGGACCCCAATTTGCGGCCCATAGACACTCCTGTTTGCAGGAAATGCAGGAAACGACCGAGTTGAAATTTCTTTGTGGGGCCATCCTGGCCTCACACCACGCAACATATTTTCGCCACATGTGGTGATAATGTTGTGCGGTCACCTCCTTTCTGGCTTTGACCAGGGTAGGAATGACCTCTTCCGGAATGCCTTTTTCCCTTAGGATCCGGCGTTCCACCGCCATGCCGACAAACGCAGCTGCGGTAAGTCTTGGAACAGACATGGTACTTGCTGAAGCAAATCCCTTCTTAGCAGCAGAGGCCATAAGACCTCTGTAAGCATCTCTTGAAGTTCCGGGTACCAAGTCCTTCTTGGCCAATCCGGAGCCATGAGTATAGTTCTTACTCCTCTACGTCTTATAATTCTCAGCACCTTAGGTATGAGAAGCAGAGGAGGGAACACATACACCGACTGGTACACCCACGGTGTTACCAGAACGTCCACAGCCATTGCCTGAGGGTCTCTTGACCTGGCGCAATACCTGTCCCGTTTTTTGTTCAGACGGGACGCCATCATGTCCACCTTTGGTATTTCCCAACGGTTTACAATCATGTGGAAAAAACTTCCCGATGAAGTTTCCACTCTCCCGGGTGGAGGTCGTGCCTGCTGAGGAAGTCTGCTTCCCAGTTTCCATTCCCGGGATAAAACACTGCTGACAGTGCTATCACATGATTTTCCGCCCAGCGAAAAGTCCTTGCAGTTTTTGCCATTGCCCTCCTGCTTCTTGTGTCGCCCTGTCTGTTTACGTGGGCGACTGCCGTGATGTTTTTCCCACTGGATCAATACCGGCTGACCTTGAAGCAGAGGTCTTGCTAAGCTTAGAGCATTATAAATTTACCCTTAGCTCCAGTATATTTATGTGGAGAAAAGTCTCCAGACTTGATCACACTCCCTGGAAATTTTTTCCTTGTGTGACTGCTCCCCAGCCTCTCGGGCTGGGCTCCGTGGTCACCAGCATCCAATCCTGAATGCCGAATCTGCGGCCCTCTAGAAGATGAGCACTCTATAACCACCACAGGAGAGACACCCTTGTCCTTGGATATAGGGTTATCCGCTGATGCATCTGAAGATGCGATCCGGACCATTTGTCCAGCAGATCCCACTGAAAAGTTCTTGCGTGAAATCTGCCGAATGGAATTGCTTCGTAGGAAGCCACCATTTTTACCAGGATCCTTGTGCAATGATGCACTGTTTTTAGGAGGTTCCTGACTAGCTCGGATAACTCCCTGGCTTTCTCTTCCGGGAGAAACACCTTTTTCTGGACTGTGTCCAGAATCATCCCTAGGCACAGCAGACGTGTCGTCGGGATCAGCTGCGATTTTGGAATATTTAGAATCCACCCGTGCTGTTGTAGCAGTATCCGAGATAGTGCTACTCCGACCTCCAACTGTTCCCTGGACCTTGCCCTTATCAGGAGATCGTCCAAGTAAGGGATAATTAAGACGCCTTTTCTTCGAAGAAGAATCATCATTTCGGCCATTACCTTGGTAAAGACCCGGGGTGCCGTGGACAATCCAAACGGCAGCGTCTGAAACTGATAGTGACAGTTCTGCACCACGAACCTGAGGTACCCTTAGTGAGAAGGGCAAATTTGGGACATAGAGGTAAGCATCCCTGATGTCCCGGGACACTATATAGTCCCCTTCTTCCTGGTTCGTTATCACTGCTCTGAGTGACTCCATCTTGATTTGAACCTTTGTAAGTGTTCAAAAATGTTTTAGAATAAGTCTCACCTAGCCTTCTGGCTTCAGTACCACAATATAGTGTGGAATAATACCCCTTTTCTTGTAGTAGGAGAGGTAATTTAATTATCACCTGCTGGGAATACAGCTTGTGAATTTTTTCCCATACTGCCTCCTTGTCGGAGGGAGACCTTGGTAAAGCAGACTTCAGGAGCCTGCGAAGTCTCGACATTCCAATCTGTACCCCTGGGATACTACTTGTAGGATCCAGGGGTCCTGTACGGTCTCAGCGCCATGCTGAGAACTTGTCAGAAGCGGTGGAACGCTTCTGTTCCTGGGAATGGGCTGCCTGCTGCAGTCTTCTTCCCTTTCCTCTACCCCTGGGCAGATATGATCTTATAGGGACGAAAGGACTGAGGCTGAAAAGACGGTGTCTTTTTCTGCAGAGATGTGACTTAGGGTAAAAACGGTGGATTTTCCAGCAGTTGCCGTGGCCACCAGGTCCGATGGACCGACCCCAAATAACTCCTCTTCCTTTATACGGCAATACACCTTTGTGCCGTTTGGAATCTGCATCACCTGACCACTGTCGTGTCCATAACATCTTCTGGCAGATATGGACATCGCATTTACTCTTGATGCCAGAGTGCAAATATCCCTCTGTGCATCTCGCATATATAGAAATGCATCCTTTAAATGCTCTATAGTCAATAAAATATTGTCCCTGTCAAGGGTATCAATATTTTTAGTCAGGGAATCCGACCAAGCCACCCCAGCTCTGCACATCCAGGCTGAGGCGATCGCTGGTCGCAGTATAACACCAGTATGTGTGTATATACTTTTTATGATATTTTCCAGCCTCCTGTCAGCTGGTCCTTGAGGACGGCCCTATCTATAGACGGTACCGCCACTTGTTTTGATAAGCGTGTGAGCGCCTTAGCCACCCTAAGGGGTGTTTCCCAACGCGCCCTAACTTCTGGCGGGAAAGGGTATACCGCCCCTAATTTTCTATCGGGGGGAACCCACGCATCATCACACACTTTATTTAATTTATCTGATTCAGGAAAAACTACGGTAGTTTTTCACATCCCACATAATACCCTCTTTTGTGGTACTTGTAGTATCAGAAATATGTAACACCTCCTTCATTGCCTTTAACGTGTGGCCCTAATAAGGAATACGTTTGTTTATTCACCGTCAACACTGGATTCAGTGTCCCTGTCTGTGTCGACCGACTAAAGTAAACGGGCGTTTTAAAACCCCTGACGGTGTTTTTGAGACGTCTGGACCGGTACTAATTGTTTGTCGGCCGTCTCATGTCGTCAACCGACCTTGCAGCGTGTTGACATTATCACGTAATTCCCTAAATAAGCCATCCATTCCGGTGTCGACTCCCTAGAGAGTGACATCACCATTACAGGCAATTGCTCCGCCTCCTCACCAACATCGTCCTCATACATGTCGACACACACGTACCGACACACAGCACACACACAGGGAATGCTCTGATAGAGGACAGGACCCACTAGCCCTTTGGAGAGACAGAGGGAGAGTTTGCCAGCACACACCAAAAACGCTATAATTATATAGGGACAACCTTATATAAGTGTTTTCCCTTATAGCATCTTTATTATATATTTCTAACGCCAAATTAGTGCCCCCCCTCTCTGTTTTAACCCTGTTTCTGTAGTGCAGTGCAGGGGAGAGCCTGGGAGCCTTCCCTCCAGCCTTTCTGTGAGGGAAAATGGCGCTGTGTGCTGAGGAGATAGGCCCCGCCCCTTTTTCGGCAGTCTCGTCTCCCGCTCTTAACGGATTCTGGCAGGGGTTAAATATCTCCATATAGCCTCCGGAGGCTATATGTGAGGTATTTTTAGCCAAAATAGGTTTTCATTTGCCTCCCAGGGCGCCCCCCTCCCAGCGCCCTGCACCCTCAGTGACTGCCGTGTGAAGTGTGCTGAGAGGAAAATGGCGCACAGCTGCAGTGCTGTGCGCTACCTTTAGAAGACTGAGGAGTCTTCTGCCGCCGATTCTGGACCTCTTCTTACTTCAGCATCTGCAAGGGGGCCGGCGGCAAGGCTCCGGTGACCATCCAGGCTGTACCTGTGATCGTCCCTCTGGAGCTGATGTCCAGTAGCCAAGAAGCCAATCCATCCTGCACGCAGGTGAGTTCACTTCTTCTCCCCTAAGTCCCTCGTTGCAGTGATCCTGTTGCCAGCAGGACTCACTGTAAAATAAAAAACCTAAGCTAAACTTTTCTAAGCAGCTCTTTAGGAGAGCCACCTAGATTGCACCCTTCTCGGCCGGGCACAAAAATCTAACTGAGGCTTGGAGGAGGGTCATAGGGGGAGGAGCCAGTACACACCACCTGATCGTAAAGCTTTACTTTTTGTGCCCTGTCTCCTGCGGAGCCGCTATTCCCCATGGTCCTTTCAGGAACCCCAGCATCCACTAGGACGATAGAGAAAATGCATCTTTTAAATGCTCTATAGTCAGTAATATACTGTCCCTATCCAGGGTATCAATATTTTCAGTCAGGGAATCCGACCAAGCCACCCCAGCACTGCACATCCAGGCTGAGGCGATTGCTGGTCGCAGTATAACACCCGTGTGAGTGTATATACATTTTAGGATATTCTACTGCTTTCTGTCAGCAGGTTCCTTAAGGGCGGCCGTATCCGGAGACGGTAGTGCCACCTGTTTTGACAAGCGTGTGAGCGCTTTATCCACCCTAGGAGGTGTTTCCCAACGTGCCCTATCCTCTGACGGGAAGGGGTATGATGCCAATAACTTTTTAGGAATTATCAGTTTTTTATCGGGAGAAACCCACGCTTCATCACACACTTCATTTAATTCCTCAGATGCAGGAAAAAATAAGAATTTACTTACCGATAATTCTATTTCTCGTAGTCCGTAGTGGTTGCTGGGGACTCCGTAAGGACCATGGGAATAGCGGCTCCGCAGGAGACAGGGCACAAAAGTAAAAGCTTTAGGATCAGGTGGTGTGCACTGGCTCCTCCCCCTATGACCCTCCTCCAAGCCTCAGTTAGGATACTGTGCCCGGACGAGCGTACACAATAAGGCAGGATCTTGAATCCCGGGTAAGACTCATACCAGCCACACCAATCACACTGTACAACCTGTGATCTGAACCCAGTTAACAGCATGATAACAGCGGAGCCTCTGAAAAGATGGCTCACAACAATAATAACCCGATTTTTGTAACAATAACTATGTACAAGTATTGCAGACAATCCGCACTTGGGATGGGCGCCCAGCATCCACTACGGACTACGAGAAATAGAATTATCGGTAAGTAAATTCTTATTTTCTCTGACGTCCTAAGTGGATGCTGGGGACTCCGTAAGGACCATGGGGATTATACCAAAGCTCCCAAACGGGCGGGAGAGTGCGGATGACTCTGCAACACCGAATGAGAGAACTCCAGGTCCTCCTCAGCCAGGGTATCAAATTTGTAGAATTTTGCAAACGTGTTTGCCCCTGACCAAGTAGCAGCTCGGCAAAGTTGTAAAGCCGAGACCCCTTGGGCAGTCGCCCAAGATGAGCCCACCTTCCTTGTGGAATGGGCAATTACAGATTTTGGCTGTGGCAGGCCTGCCACAGAATGTGCAAGCTGAATTGTACTACAAATCCAACGAGCAATCGTCTGCTTAGAAGCAGGAGCACCCAGTTTGTTGGGTGCATACAGGATAAACAGCGAGTCAGTTTTCCCGACTCCAGCCGTCCTGGAAACATTTTCAGGGCCCTGACAACATCTAGCAACTTGGAGTCCTCCAAGTCCCTATTAGCCGCAGGTACCACAATAGGCTGGTTCAGGTGAAACGCTGACACCACCTTAGAGAAAAACTGGGGACGAGTCTGCAGTTCTGCCCTGTCCGAATGGAAAAAGAGATATGGGCTTTTGTGAGACAAAGCCGCCAATTCTGACACTCGCCTGGCCGAGGCCAGGGCCAACCGCATGGTCACTTTCCATGTGAGATATTTCCAATCCACAGATTTGAGCGGTTCAAACCAATGTGATTTGAGGAATCCCAGAACTACGTTGAGATCCCACGGTGCCACTGGAGGCACAAAAGGGGGTTGTATATGCAGTACTCCCTTGACAAACGTCTGGACTTCAGGAACTGAAGCCAATTCTTTCTGGAAGAAAAACGACAGGGCCGAAATTTGAACCTTAATGGACCCCAATTTTAGGCCCATAGACACTCCTGTTTGCAGGAAATGCAGGAATCGACCGAGTTGAAATTTCTTCGTGGGGGCCTTCCTGGCGTCACACCACGCAACATATTTTCGCCACCTGTGGTGATAATGTTGTGCGGTCACCTCCTTCCTGGCTTTGACCAGGGTAGGGATGACCTCTTCCGGAATGCCTTTTTCCCTTAGGATCCGGCGTTCAACCGCCATGCCGTCAAACGCAGCCGCGGTAAGTCTTGGAACAGACATGATACTTGCTGAAGCAAATCCCTTCTTAGCGGCAGAGGCCATGGGTCCTCTGTGAGCATCTCTTGAAGTTCCGGGTACCAAGTCCTTCTTGGCCAATCCGGAGCCACGAGTATAGTTCTTACTCCTCTACGTCTTATAATTCTCAGTACCTTGGGTATGAGAAGCAGAGGAGGGAACACATACACCGACTGGTACACCCACGGTGTTACCAGAACGTCCACAGCTATTGCCTGAGGGTCTCTTGACCTGGCGCAATACCTGTCCAGTTTTTTGTTCAGGCGGGATGCCATCATGTCCACCTTTGGTCTTTCCCAACGGTTCACAATCATGTGGAAGACTTCCAGATGAAGTCCCCACTCTCCCGGGTGGAGGTCGTGCCTGCTGAGGAAGTCTGCTTCCCAGTTGTCCACTCCCGGAATGAACACTGCTATCACATGATTTTCCGCCCAGCGAAGAATCCTTGCAGTTTCTGCCATTGCCCTCCTGCTTCTTGTGCCGCCCTGTCTGTTTACGTGGGCGACTGCCGTGATGTTGTCCGACTGGATCAATACCGGCTGACCTTGAAGCAGAGGTCTTGCTAAGCTTAGAGCATTGTAAATTGCCCTTAGCTCCAGTATATTTATGTGGAGAGAAGTCTCCAGACTTGACCTAGTGTTCACTCTAGCCTTCTTTCGCGGGGCGCAGCGCCCTGCCCCTTTTCCAAGTGTCAGAATGCGCCCTGCCCGTTTGTGCCCGCCCTGCTGATTACTAAAGGACTGCCGCGCCGGGCCGCACTGAAACTCCTCTCTCCGCACTGCCACTCCTCTCGCATCGCTGTCAGCGCCGTCACTCCTCCCGCTACGCTGCCACTGCTCCCGCCATGCTGCCACGCCTCCCTGCCGCTGCCTCAGGCTTGTCGCGCTAATGCGCTCACAGCACTCGGGTCTCGGCAATACTGTAGGCTGCTGGTGAGATGAGGAGGGCTGGGTTTGCCTCTCCTGCCGAGGCAAACCCAGCCCTCCTCTGTGCACATGACCCAATAAAAGAGGATGCCGGGTAGGATCAGTGTGGCGGGCATTTTCTTCCAGCTCCGCGGTGTGTGACGGGGGACCAGCGCGATCACTCCTGCAGCATCAGCCCCCAGTAAGTTGAATTGACACACAAACATCATCTAAGACTAGTGCTGCCACACTAAGCTATTTATCCTACTGTATATGGGTCGCCTGGTGCCCCTTTAGTTTTAATCTGGCAGCATTCAACTAATCTTATAGTTTAATGAACTATATAAACCCTATTGTGACACTTCAGAAATAAACTGGCAGCACATGAATGTTATATAAACCAACCTGGGGCACCTTCGCTTCAATCTGACAGCACATTTAAAATACGATGTGCGCTAGTTTATTTCTGAAGTGTCTCAATCAGGTTTATATAGCAACACGTGCTGCCAATTTCACTCTGAAGTGTATCAATAAGGTTTATATAGCAATATGTGCTGCAGGTTTTTTTTAAGTGTCTCAATAGGGTTTATATAGCAACACGTGCTGGCAGTTTTTTTTCTGAAGTGTCTCAATAGGGTTTATATAGAAACATGTGCTGCCAGTTTAACTCTGAAGTGTCTCAATAGGATTTATATAGTTTAATAAACTATATAAACCCTATTGAGACACTTCAGAAATAAACTGGCAGCACATTAATGATATATAAACCATTCTGGGACACCTTCACTTCAATCTGACGGCACATTTAAACTTAAAATGTGCTGTCAGATTGAAGCGAAGGTGTCCCAGGATGGTTTATAAGCTACAATGTGCTGCAAGTTTAAGACACCTGCATACATATTACAGTATGTACACCATTTTGCCCTTCTAAATTAAAATGTGCCCTCCCCGAATCAAAAATGTGCCCTCCCCGAATCAAAAATGTGCCCTCCCCAAGGTCAGCACCCTGCCCTAAAAAAATCCTAGAGTGAACACTATTGACCACACTCCCTGGAAATTTTTTCCCTGTGTGACTGCTCCCCAGCCTCTCAGGCTGGCATCCGTGGTCACCAGGACCCAGTCCTGAATGCAGAATCTGCGGCCCTCTAGTAGATGAGCACTCTGCAGCCACCACAGAAGAGACACCCTTGTCCTTGGAGACCGGGTTATCCGCTGATGCATCTGAAGATGCGATCCGGACCATTTTTCCAGCAGATCCCACTGAAAAGTTCTTGCGTGAAATCTGCCGAATGGAATCGCTTCGTAAGAAGCCACCATTTTTCCCAGGACCCTTGTGCAATGATGCACTGACACTTTTCCTGGTTTCAGGAGGTTCCTGACTAGCTCGGATAACTCCCTGGCTTTCTCCTCCGGGAGAAACACCTTTTTCTGGACTGTGTCCAGAATCATCCCTAGGAACAGCAGACGTGTCGTCGGGATCAGCTGCGAATTTGGAATATTTAGAATCCACCCGTGCTGTTGTAGCAGTACCCGAGATAGTGCTACTCCAACCTCCAACTGTTCCTTGGACTTTGCCCTTATCAGGAGATCGTCCAAGTAAGGGATAATTAAGACGTCTTTTCTTCGAAGAAGAATCATCATTTCGGCCCTTACCTTGGTAAAGACCCGGGGTGCCGTGGACAATCCAAACGGCAGCGTCTGAACTGATCGTGACAGTTCAGTACCACGAACCTGAGGTACCCTTGGTGAGAAGGGCAAATTGGGACATGGAAGTAAGCATCCTTGATGTCCAAGGACACCATATAGTCCCCTCTTCCAGGTTCGCTATCACTGCTCTGAGTGACTCCATCTTGATTTGAACCTTTGTATGTAAGTGTTCAAAGATTTCAGATTTAGAATAGGTCTCACCGAGCCGTCTGGCTTCGGTACCACAAATAGTGTGAAATAATACCCCTTTCCTTGTTGTAGGAGGGGTACTTTGATTATCACCTGCTGGTGAATTGCTTCCAATACTGCCTCCCTGTCGGAGGGAGACGTTGGTAAAGCAGACCTCAGGAACCTGCGAGGAGGCGACGTCTCGAATTCCAATCTGTACCCCTGAGAAACTACCTGTAGGATCCAGGGGTCTACTTGCGAGTGAGCCCACTGCGCGCTGAAACTCTTGAGACGACCCCCCACCGCACCCGAGTCCGCTTGTAAGGCCCCAGCGTCATGCTGAGGGCTTGGCAGAAGCGGTGGAGGGCTTCTGTTCCTGGGAAGGGGCTGCCTGCTGCAGTCTTTTTTCCTTTCCTCTACCCCTGGGCAGATATGACTGGCCTTTTGCCCGCTTGCCCTTATGGGGACGAAAGGACTGAGGCTGAAAAGACGGTGTCTTTTTCTGCTGAGAGGTGACTTGGGGTAAAAAGGTGGATTTTTCAGCTGTTGCCGTGGCCACCAGGTCCGATAGACCTACCCCAAATAACTCCTCCCCTTTATACGGCAATACTTCCATGTGCCGTTTGGAATCCGCATCACCTGACCACTGTCGTGTCCATAAACATCTTCTGGCAGAAATGGACATCGCACTTACTCTTGATGCCAGAGTGCAAATATCCCGCTGTGCATCTCGCATATATAGAAATGCATCCTTTAAATGCTCTATAGTCAATAAAATACTGTCCCTGTCAAGGGTATCAATATTTTCAGTCAGGGAAACCGACCAAGCCACCCCAGCACTGCACATCCAGGCTGAGGCGATCGCTGGTCGCAGTATAACACCAGTATGTGTGTATATACTTTTTAGGATATTTTCCAGCCTCCTATCAGCTGGTTCCTTGAGGGCGGCCGTATCTGGAGACGGTAACGCCACTTGTTTTGATAAGCGTGTGAATGCCTTATCCACCCTAGGGGGTGTTTCCCAACGCGCCCTAACTTCTGGCGGGAAAGGGTATAACGCCAATAATTTCTTAGATATTAGCAATTTTTAATTCATCTGATTCAGGAAAAACTACAGGTAGTTTTCACACCCCACATAATACCCTTTTTTGTGGTACTTGTAGTATCAGAAATATGTAACACCTCCTTCATTGCCCTTATCATGTAACGTGTGGCCCTACTGGAAAATACGTCTGTTTCTTCACCGTCGACACTGGAGTCAGTGTCTGTGTCGACCGACTGAGGTAATGGCCGTTTTAAAGCCCCTGACGGTGTTTGAGACGCCTGGACAGGTACTAATTGGTTTGCCGGCCGTCTCACGTCGTCAACCGACCTTGCAGCGTGTTGACATTATCACGTAATTCCATAAAAAAGCCATCCATTCCGGTGTCGACTCCCTAGGGGGTGACATCACCATTACAGGCAATTTCTCCGCCTCCACACCAACATCGTCCTCATACATGTCGACACACACGTACCGACACAGCGCACACACAGGGAATGCTCTGATAGAGGACAGGACCCCACTAGCCCTTTGGGGAGACAGAGGGAGAGTTTGCCAGCACACACCAAAACGCTATAATTATACAGGGACAACCTTATAATAAGTGTTTTCCCTTATAGCATCTTAATATATTATAATATCGCCACACAAAATGCCCCCCCTCTCTGTTTTAACCCTGTTTCTGTAGTGCAGTGCAGGGGAGAGCCTGGGAGCCTTCCTAGCAGCGGAGCTGTGTAGGAAAATGGCGCTGTGTGCTGAGAAGAATAGGCCCCGCCCACTTTCCGGCGGGCTCTTCTCCCGGTTTTTCTGACAACCTGGCAGGGGTTAAATACATCCATATAGCCTCAGGGGCTATATGTGATGTATTTTTAGCCAGCATAGGTACTTTCATTGCTGCCCAGGGCGCCCCCCCCAGCGCCCTGCACCCTCAGTGACCGTTGGTGTGAAGTGTGCTGAGAGCAATGGCGCACAGCTGCCGTGCTGTGCGCTACCTTAAGAAGACTGGGAAGTCTTCAGCCGCCGATTTCTGGACCTCTTCTCTCTTCAGCATCTGCAAGGGGGTCGGCGGCGCGGCTCCGGTGACCCATCCAGGCTGTACCTGTGATAGTCCCTCTGGAGCTAGTGTCCAGTAGCCTAAGAAGCCAATCCATCCTGCACGCAGGTGAGTTCACTTCTCCCCTAAGTCCCGCGTTGCAGTGAGCCTGTTGCCAGCAGGACTCACTGAAAATAAAAAACCTAACAAAACTTTTACTCTAAGCAGCTCTTTAGGAGAGCCACCTAGATTGCACCCTTCTCGGCCGGGCACAAAAACCTAACTGAGGCTTGGAGGAGGGTCATAGGGGGAGGAGCCAGTGCACACCACCTGATCCTAAAGCTTTTACTTTTGTGCCCTGTCTCCTGCGGAGCCGCTATTCCCATGGTCCTTACGGAGTCCCCAGCATCCACTTAGGACGTCAGAGAAACTACAGGTAGTTTTTTCTCACCAAACATAATACCCTTTTTAGTGGTACTTGTACTATCAGAAATGTGTAAAACATTTTTCATTGCCTCAATCATGTAACGTGTGGCCCTACTGGAAGTCACATTCGTCTCTTCATCGTCGACACTGGAGTCAGTATCCGTGTCGGCGTCTGTATCTGCCATCTGAGGTAGCGGGCGTTTTAGAGCCCCTGATGGTCTTTGAGACGCCTGGACAGGCACCAGCTGAGTAGCCGGCTGTCTCATGTCATCAACCGTTTTTTGTAAAGAGCTGACACTTTCACGTAAATCCTTCCATAAGCTCATCCACTCAGGTGTCGACTCCCTAGGGGGTGACATCACCATTACAGGCAATCGCTCCGCCTCCACATCATTTTCCTCTTCATACATGTCGACACAGTCGTACCGACACACAGGGAATGCTCTGATAGAGGACAGGACCCCACTAGCCCTTTGGGGAGACAGAGGGAGAGTATGCCAGCACACACCAGAGCGCTATATATATGTTGGGATAACACCAGAGTGTTTTTCCCTTTATAGCTGCTGTGTATATTATACTGCGCCTAATTAGTGCCCCCCCCCTCTTGTTTTACCCTTTTCTGTAGTGCAGGACTGCAGGGGAGAGTCAGGGAGACGTCCTTCCAGCGAAGCTGTGAGGGAAAATGGCGCCAGTGTGCTGAGGAGATAGGCTCCGCCCCCTTCTCGGCGGACTTTTCTCCCGCTTTTTTCAGGAATCTGGCAGGGGTTAATATACATCCATATAGCCCTGGGGGTTATATGTGATGTAATTTAGCCAGCCAAGGTGTTTATATTGCTGCTCAGGGCGCCCCCCCCCCCCCAGCGCCCTGCACCCATCAGTGACCGGAGCGTGTGGTGCATGAGGAGCAATGGCGCACAGCTGCAGTGCTGTGCGCTACCTTGGTGAAGACTGATGTCTTCTGCCGCCGATTTTCCGGACCTCTTCTTGCTTCTGGCTCTGTAAGGGGGCCGGCGGCGCGGCTCTGGGACCGGACTCCGAGGCTGGGCCTGTGTTCGGTCCCTCTGGAGCTAATGGTGTCCAGTAGCCTAAGAAGCCCAAGCTGGCTGCAAGCAGGCAGGTTCGCTTCTTCTCCCCTTAGTCCCTCGATGCAGTGAGCCTGTTGCCAGCAGGTCTCACTGAAAATAAAAAACCTAAAACTAACTTTTCCTAAGAAGCTCAGGAGAGCCTCCTAGATTGCACCCAGCTCGGTCGGGCACAAAAATCTAACTGAGGCTTGGAGGAGGGTCATAGGGGGAGGAGCCAGTGCACACCAGGTAGTCCTAAAGCTTTTCTTTTTGTGCCCAGTCTCCTGCGGAGCCGCTATTCCCCATGGTCCTTACGAGAGTTCCCAGCATCCACTAGGACGTCAGTAAACAAAAAGCATATTTTAAATATATTCTTATCTACCCCTGTGCCCTTTACCATCCCTCTCTCCCCATCCTGTTCTCTCAACGATCCATATTTGCCCTCCTTCAACCCCCCCCCCCCCCACTTACCTTATTCACACCATAGTGGCATTTCAAAAATATATGTCAGACAATCCTCTCCCTGTTTCAGCTACAGTAGAAGAGCTAGAGTCAGAAGCAGCTGATTGGCTGGGGGTGCTCCACACAGTAGCCGCTCCCACCTGCAGGGTTCAGGGAGGGTGCCCCTGCTGCCATGCCAGGTTTTTGTTTTATTTTATTTTTAAAAGGCTTGCACATGTGCATAAGCCACAGACAGCGTAGGGGAAGAAAAAGAAACCCAGACTTGCACATGGCACTGGCATCTATGTACTGCATCAACTGCAACCCATAGAAGCTCATTAAGGCTGGCAGGGAAACTTGTGCATACGCACCCCCTTCTGCCCTATGGTTTCTATGGACTGCATCAGCTCTAGTCCTAGGTACACATTATAGAGCTGGCACAAAGGGCCTCCAACGGGAAGTCCTATCTGCTGATTAGTCCAGCATGTGACTAGCAGTGCTTTTAATGGGAAGCCACTGCAATCACTGGTGGTGTTGGCAAATTTTACCCCAGGGGGGCTGCAGCTCCTAGGTAAAATCCGCCACCACACAGTGACAACACTGATGCATTGCACAGAGAATTTAAATATCATCCCACTGCCCTCTGGCCCAGTCCACAGTGTTTGGAATTCCATAATGCCTAGGCGTTATTAAAATGCTGGGGGGTTTGGAGCCCACAAACATCCAGAATCCCTAGCAGTAATGCATAGCATGTAGTTTTCTACTACAGTGGCTAACAGTGGGGGAGGGACAACTTAATTTGCTTGCTGTGAACAATTAACCTAATTATCACAAGAGTTCACAAACATCCCCCTGATGTGAGGACAGAGGGTGACAGCTGTCATGAAGGCAGGAAGTCACCATGGTAAGGAGGACAGTGCTACAGGAACACTAGCGGTAAAGGGGGAGATAATCTTTCCCATAACTGCTGCCTGCTATAAGCACTTCTGAATAGATTAGAAATATCTTTTATGACTACTGCATAAATAATCAGGCTCAGCAAGTCACACCTGTTAACATGACATTATAGAGCACACATGAACTCCAGTCCTGTCAAGAGAACATTGGACGCACAGGAAAAAAAAAATAACAGTTTAATGATACAGATTAGAAATATACACAAGCTTTATAGAGGCTCCATAGAGTCAGACATACCTTACAGGCAGCAGTCTAAGAGCAACACTTAAAGCAGTAGGAAGTGGACATATTAAAAATGAAGCTCATTTATGATTACTAGGGCGCATCCCACTACAGCCCCTAACAGTGTCCTCCGTCTCTCATCCCACGCTCTGGGAGCCACACGTCACCTATGGGTATGGATGCATCAGTCACACCAACATGGCGACCATACACATGGGCAAGTGCCAGGGTGACATACTGTAGTGCTGATGATCGCCAATCTGTCCTCCCCCTCTCCCCACTGTACATATTATATACCACACACCCAGTGCGGGGGCTGCTGGGAACGCGTACCTTTTCCTGCTGCGAGTCCTGCGTCTCACTCCTGCCGGACTTCTCCTTCTTGACGATCTTATTCCCTCCGCCCAGCGTGGTTAGGGAGGACTGTGCCCCCTCCGGCGGCCTCGCTGCCCCCTTGGTGGCGGCCGCGCTAGCGGCGGCGCCTCCCTTCTCTTTCTTCTTCTTCTTGTCTCGTTTAGCGAAAAAGTCGTCCAGACTCCGCTCCTCGGGCTCGGCCATGCTGGCGGGGTGCGGGTCACGCTATGTAAGATGCTGCGTATGTGACGAAGAACACAGCGCACGGCACGCACCGGTCACACTGTCTGACTGATTGGAGCGGCGAGGCCGGAAGCGCTGCCCACACCCGGGGACGGACTATTGTAGCCGCACTTGTGGGGGTGGGGATCAGAAAGTCCCAGATCGCCGCATACGCTGTGCGCAGTCACGTGTGTCTGAGGTCCCCCCTCCATCTACTAAAATGGTACGGTCCATTGCTGTCCGTTCTTTCTCAGCCTGGAACGTGTCTCGCTGCTTTGGATTCGCTGATTACTTATATTCTCAAAAGCTTTATTGACAATGTTACAAAAATCTGTGAGCAAATGAATGCAGTGCACAGATCACTGATTGACTATGGCAGTGGTTCCCAAACTTTTGTGAGTTACGGCACCCTGGAGTGTCAGATTTTTTTTTCACGGCACCCCTAGGCCACAAGTTTCTTATTGAGAAATTTAGAAAAAAATATTAGATTAAGTAAATTATGTTTATATGTCATCCTTAGGGTCAGTTATGTGGTGAGGGACAAGATTTGCTTCTGTTTGTCCACATATTTTATAACTGGAAGCCATCAGCACTGGTTTTGCTTATTAAATTGACAATAAATAGTTTGAATTGGTCCTTGACCATCAACCTGAGGCACCCCTGCAAGTGTCCCGCGGCACCCCAGGGTGCCACGGCACACAGTTTGGGAACCACTGGACTATGGCATAATCAGGAACTGCGTTCCTAACCTGTCAGTGGGGGCCAAAAGATAAGTTTTGTTAATTTCCAGTGCCCTCTATTCTAAATACTATATATATATATATATATATATATATATATATATATATATATATATATATATATATATATCCAGCAATAGAGATGGCACTCAGAGACTTGTAGCAATGAAAAAAGGCATCTGTATTGGATGTTGATACATCAAACGTTTTCAGAGCTACTGTACTGCCCCGTCCTCAGGACAACATCTACAGCAAAAGACAAACACAAAACACTTACATAAATACCATTACCTGTCCCTCGATTCCCGCTCCGTCCAGCGCTCAAACCACACGCCCGCCGGAAATACCAACTGCTGTACTTCCTGGTGCGTGGCCTCCGTAACGGATAGTAACTATGGATACCGCGGAGAGTGCGTTCCACAGCCAGCTTCCTGCGCTCCATCTAGCCAGCAGAGGATCCCGATGTGGCTGCAGCACGAGAACTGCAGGGAAGAGGAACAATAACAACACATTTAAAAACATATAACATAAAAAAAAATACTCAGAGGCTAAAGAACAGGATCAATACAAACAGTACTGTATACCTAAGCTACAAGGAATTAAAGCTAAATAACTACAGTGACTGTAATATGTCAGAGCATACTATTCCAGTTGATTTTCTCGTTTAAACCCATAGGATTCGTAGTGCCCAAACGAATGATCCAGCGGGATTCCTTTATCAACAATTGTTTAGCCCGATCCCCTCCCCGAAGAGATACTGGCACATGGTCAATAATATAGTATTTTAAATCATCTAGTGAATGACCTGCCTTCTTAAAATGTCGGGATACCGGCTGGTCAATATCTTTCCCATTCAGAGTCATATTGATTGCCGACCCATGGGCGTTCATCCTCTCCCTAAACTTACGGGTGGTCTGGCCAATATAGTATAAGCCGCAAGGACACATAATTATGTACACTACATGGGTGGTAGTGCATGTCAAAACAAATCTAATATCATAGATTTTGTCTATATGTGGATGCTTAAATTCTCTACAGGCTACCATATATTTGCAAGTAGTGCAATTGTGGCATCTGTAACAGCCTGGAGGTTTAGTGTACACATTGGTGGGTTTTTTACCCCCTAGACCCGTAATATCAGCGTGAACAAGTCTATCCCGTAGGTTGCTCCCACGCTTAAAAGCTGCCAAAGGTCTCTTATTACTAAAGATTGGAAGCTCTTTATCGGAGCTCACAATAGGCCAAAGTGCATTGGTGGCTCTCCGGATGATTGGACTGGCCGTAGAATAATTACTGACCCAAGGGATAATGTTATTTTGATGGCGTTTAACCGGATTGAGTAAACTAGCTCTATCCATAGCTAGCACCTTCATTTTTTGTTCTTTAAAAGTTAATGGACAATACCCCCTGTCAGTAAATTTTGCAATGAGGCCATCCAGGGCCTCTGGCAATAGCTCAGGTTCACTAGTGATGCGTGCAAAACGCATCATTTGCGATAACGGGAGACCTTTCTTTAAGGCCACAGGGTGATGACTTGAGGCTCTCAGAAAGGTGTTCCTATCGGTACTTTTCTAATAGACATCTGTCATAATTTTCCCATTAATGACTGTCACCCGTACGTCCAAGAAGTTGGCACTACTAGCACTATGGGTGTAAGTAAACTTAATAGGTGAATCAAAATTGTTGATAGAAGCCATTAGTTGCAGGAAACTTTCCTCCCCCCCGGTCCACAGAAGAAACACATCGTCTATGTACCGGGTAAAGAACAAAATATGCTGACTAACATGTACATCACTGAAGAACATATCTGCCTCTTGGAAAAACATGTACACATTTGCATACGAGGGGGCCACAGGAGACCCCATGGCACACCCTCGTAATTGGAGGAAGAACCCACCATCAAACAAAAAATAATTGCGCCTTAAAGTTAACTCTAATAGAGTCAAGAAAAGCACATGATCAAAGCTCGATGTAGGGAGATGTCGTTCATGAAAACGCCTCATAGCTGTCAAACCTCCTTCATGGGGAATAGAGGTATAGAGGCTGGACACATCTAGACAGCATAACAAAGTTCCACTAGGTACACTGTCGATGTCACCCAGAAGGTTCAGAAAAGAAGTCGTATCTTTCAAGAAAGTTTTTTCTTTCAGCAGTAGTGGCTGGAGGACACTGTCCAATAATTGAGAAGTAGGTTGTAACAACGAGTCTCTTGCGGAGATTATAGGCCTACCCGGTGGTTCGGTAGGGTTTTTATGTATTTTCGGCAAAGTGTATAGCACCGGCACCTTAGGGTGCTGCACACAAAGGACTTTGAAAACTTTTTGGGGGATTTTTTTCTCGTTGTATGCCTTCTCCAAGATTTCAGACAATTCTTTTTGATAAGAGGCGGTAGGATCCATACCCAATTTCGTGTATACTTCCCGATCCTCCAACTGGCTTACAATTTCCAATCTGTACTTGTCTAGATCTTGGATTACTACAGTTGGGATCTTTTACATTGAGTGCCGGCATACTGTGGATGGGTATATATATATATATATATATATATATCATACTTGCCTCAGGGCCGAAACTAGGATTTTCAGCACCCGGGGCAAGGCAGAAATTTAGCGCCCCCCCCCCCCCTTCCCCCACCACAACCACCACCGCACACACACATACAAAAATAATAATTAAAAAAACACAATAAAATATATATATATATATATATATATATATACACATACACATACATACACACAAGTGCAGTCAGCAGCACTCTTCTCCTATATACAAAACAGCATGATAGCCGGTGCCTTTCATGAGAAACACACAGGGTCCCCATATATAAATGAACTGTCATCGGCACTCACAGCATCAAAGAAGGAGACAAGACTGTGTCTAATAGTCAACGTTTCAATGTTATAGTATATCATTTTCGTCAGGACAATGCAATGTGAGCAAAAACATACCTTTATACCCGCCAGACCATTCGTGGCACCTAGTGTCCGCCGCACCCGTTCAGTGAAGATGACGTCATCACGGGACGCTGGACGTGGCGTCATGGAGAATCTCACCTGGTAGTGATACAGAACAAATAACTTATTACAAGGATAACAAACCATATAAAAAAAAGGGAAAGAATAAAAGTGTATATAAGAATAAATACACACTAATATCGGCGGACGCTGGGTGCCACAGACGGTCTGGCGGGTATAAAGGTATGTTGTTGCTCACAGTGTATTGTCCAGACGAAAATGTTATAATGTAACATTGAAACATTGACTATTAGGCACAGTCTTGTCTCCTTCTTTGATGCTCTGAGTGCCGCCAAAAGTATATATATATATATATATATATATATATATATATATAAAATAAAGAAATGAAAATCACAGCGGCAACGTGTATTAAATATCACGCCATACCACGCCCCTTTGTCAAGGTGATCAACTACTGATAGATATATATATGTATATATATATAGATATATAGTTCCCAAATGACCGGCACTCCAAACAACTTGTTAATTACCTGGGTGCCCTCCCACGGTCCAGACAGAGCAGAAACAAAGAGCAAGTTCAGGCGGCACTCCACGGATTTACAAAACCAAATAAGACAGCTACACCAGCTTGATTGTCAACGTTTCAGGTGCTATTTAATTACACCTTTCGTCAGGATACAAATAAAGAAAGTACAACATACCTTATATAGATCACCAGTGTTCAGACCCCAATCACCTTTGCCACCCTTTTCCGGTCACGGGTGCCGTCATTAAGCACGGCCATCCACAGCTGACAGGAAAACGGGTTGCCATAGCAACCCCCAACCAACCAACACGTAACCTACGTGCTCCAGACCACCCACACCCCCGGAGCCCGCCCAGCGGCATCGCGTAAAGCCGCGTCTACCAATGAGCGGACGGGGGAGGCGGGGGCCCGTCGCCTAGGCAACGAAATGCTTACCAATGTGACAACAAACAGTGTGCGGAATCATGCTGGAACATAACACAGGCAATCAAAGCATATAACAATATCACATTGTGGTGCTTCGTCATGAGTACAACAACTAGGGTTAAATAAAAGGTCTGGATGCTGCAATAATCACGATATTAATGAGTCGGTTATCTAAGGAATTACGTCAGTATTGCGGTATATATTAATGATCAGAAAGCTATTACTTTAAAGCTGGTAACATCCATGGAAAGAATTCCTAAAGGCATTGATTAACCACCCTTACAACACTAAATGTGTCAAAGATCATAGCAACAACATAGCCAAATATAATATTAGTTTATGAATCCATTCAGCAATAAGCCGCCTCTCCTAGAAACCGAATTAATTAACAGTTAAATGTGTCATTAAATAGAAAGACTCATTATCGCTGCTAGCAGACCTATTAGGTATACAAAAAAACATATTTGTTGATGCTATTACCAGGCCCATTATACCCAAGCAGAGACAATACTTTATAAAAAGCATAGAAGAGATAAGTTTTCATTGAGGCCCATTGGTGAGACAGTGTTAAAGTTATTTATCCAACGTGCCTCCAACTGCAGCAGCTTCTTATTTCGGTCGCCCCCACGCGGTAATGGTGGAACATGGTCCACCAATTTGTACCGCAAAGTGGCCATACTGTGGCCCATTTCCTTATAGTGACGCGCTACTGGCTGTTCGGTGGCTTTACCCTCCAAGGCCATTCTGATGGCGGATCTATGTTGTGCAGCCCGTTCCCGAAAGGTGCATACCGTTTTGCCTATGTATGCTAGACCGCACGGACATTTAATGATGTAGATAACAAATCTTGAAGTGCACGTCAGCACATGCTTAATGGCAATTTTTTTACCAGAGTGGGGATGCAGTACCACTGGTCCTGTTTCCAGGAATCTGCAAGTTGTACATCCCGTAAACTTGTAGGACCCCGGGGGCTTACTCAAAAAATGAGACCTGAGCTCCCTTTGTGGTGATACTATATCAGAATGTACCAACCAGTCTTTTAAATTTCTTCCTCGACGATGACACTTGAGTAAGGAGCTGTTATGGAGCGCTGGAATCGAGTTGTCTGTACTGACAATGGGCCAGAGTATGTTGGCATTTTTCCTGATGATTGTACTGGCCGTCGTGTAAGTAGTTACCAAAGGAACTATCTTCCGTTCAGATTTACTTTTTCTACGTAGGCATTCTTCACGTGATAGTGCCATTGCTTTTTCTTTGGCCTTAATCAACTCATGCCTTCTATAGCCTCGTTGAAGGAATTTTTCCATCAAGTCGTTGATTTCTCTCTCTCTGCATCCATCTCATTGCTTGAAATCCGCTTTACTCTTAGAAATTGCGAGTACGGAAGACCTTTTTTCATGGCTTCTGGATGGAAGCTCCTTGCATGGAGTAGTGTGTTCCTATCCGTGGGTTTGTGATACATTGATGTAAATAGTGCTGTACCTGTTTTTGTGATTTGGACGTCCAGGTAATGGATTGTGTCAGTACTTACATCATAGGTGAACTTGATGTTAGCGTCCATTTGATTGATAAGTGTCATATGACACAAAAAATCATTGAGTTTGCGGGACCATATTATAAGCAGATCATCTATATAACGCAAAAATAAGATGATACCGTTAGCAAAAGGTAAATTTTCTAAAAACAGCGTTTTTTCAACGGACAACATAAACGCATTTGCAAACGCTGGGGCCACGTTACTCCCCATCGCGCACCCCAAGCGTTGCAGAAAGAAGGTACCGTCAAACATAAAAAAGTTTCGGGTGAGAGTCTTTTCCAACAAAAGTAAGAAAAAGTCAATATCCGGGCCTTTGTAATGTGAGTTACCAATCAGCAACCGCCTCATTGAGGAAATTCCCTCTCGATGTGGGATGTTTGTGTACAGACTTACTACATCAATGCTCGCTAATACACATTCCTCAGGTAGATCTGTACAGCTTTGAAGGTGGAGCAAAAGTTGTGTGGTATCCATGAGTACCGTCTGCTCTGCTTGGATTACCGGCTGTAGATAATGGTCTAGATATCTGGAGATGGCATTGTATAGCGACCCACGTGCCGAGATTATTGGGCGTCCCGGGGGGGCAGACAGGCTCTTGTGCACTTTTGGCAATGTGTAAAGAATTGGAGTAATAGGATGGTCCACCGTCAGTGCTTTCAGGGTAATTTTATCAATATAATTCTTCTGATATGCATCCTGTAGAATTATATCAATCTCTTTTTTGAATGAGATTGAGGGATCCCCCCCCAATTTCTCATAGACCGACTGGTCATTAAGCTGGCGGTGGATTTCGTCCATGTATTGGGCACGATCCTGCAGCACAATGGCCCCTCCCTTGTCGGCCGCTCGTATCACCAGCTCCTTGTTCTCGCTTAAAGATCTCATTGCTACAAATTCTCCTTGTGTTAAGTTCGGCAGGGGTTTATCCATCTTTTTGATCTCCTTGATGACAGTGGATTCAAGCATCCTTGAATAGCTTCTAATCGAAGCATTATGCGTCTGCGGATCAAAATGAGAAATAGGTCTTAAAGGATGATCCGGACCCTCCAAAACCTCAGTGATTGGATTCTTCCCAAAATGCTCTTTTAACTTTAGGTTACGTTGGTGTTTCCACGCATCCACTTTCCAATCAAAAGCATTAAATTTTGTTGTGGGTACATATGAGAGCCCTTTATTCAGTAAACTGGTTTCTTCATCGGATAGTGTATACGAGGACAGATTAATTATGAGATTATTGCAAGGAATTAGCGTTTTCCTCTTCCTTTCTCCTTGGCCACCCCTCCTCGTTTGGGAGCGTGTTCTTTTCTTCGCGCACCGCCGGTGCGTGTCGAGGTCCCTAAAGGGGGTTTACTGCTTTGGGCGCTGGATAGGGGTTCTTGTTCCTCTGCTGAGCTTCCCCCAGTGGATACCTCAGTATCTGTTAGAAATCGTCTTGAATTTCGTTTATTAAAGAATTGCTTCCTTCTTAGGGGATAACGCCCTGTGGCCCAGGGGTAGACTGTTTGTTCTTCATAGTCCTTATTCACTGTTACCAGTTTTGATTTTTTATATTTGATCAGTTCACTTTTATAGGACTCAACCTTTTGATTCAGTTTGGTCATCCAATCTGTATTGGGGTCGCTTGTCAAGAGGGTATTGGAGGATTTTACCAGGTCTGCTATTTTAGCTTTGGTTTCATTCATTATTCTGGTGGATTCTTCCACCACTAATAACATCAGGTCACATGAGCATTTGTTCAACACTGCCACCCAGCGGCGACAAAACTCCGAATTCATCCTCCCTATAGTGGGGATATTTTTGATTCTAAATCCCCTGGGGATCTTCCGTTCCCTATAATAATCAGAGATTGTCACGCTATGCAGGTGATAGTCAATCTCCTTTTTCTTTAATTTGAGTAATGAGAAATAAATGTCCTCTGCGGCATCTACACCAGCAGTACTTTTAAAGGTGTCTTTGTTTAGTAATATCTCTGCCTCAGAATCAGTGAAGCTCAGAAACTCCCCTGTAGGTAGGGTGATAGTCTGAAAACCTGGAATATTTTTCAATCTGCCTTGACTTGATCCCTCCATAATTGTGAATCAATCAAAGCAGCAGCAAGCCCTTATGCATAAACAAACACCGTGTTCACAAATAAGCGTGCAGAAAAGAATAATTTAGTGAGCAAAAAAGACGGTACTGACACAAATCCATATCATTTTTGAAGAATGGTTGCCATGTCCAATAAATATCTGACAAGCAGAAATTTAATGCATAAAGTTCCCAAATGACCGGCACTCCAAACAACTTGTTAATTACCTGGGTGCCCTCCCACGGTCCAGACAGAGCAGAAACAAAGAGCAAGTTCAGGCGGCACTCCACGGATTTACAAAACCAAATAAGACAGCTACACCAGCTTGATTGTCAACGTTTCAGGTGCTATTTAATTACACCTTTCGTCAGGATACAAATAAAGAAAGTACAACATACCTTATATAGATCACCAGTGTTCAGACCCCAATCACCTTTGCCACCCTTTTCCGGTCACGGGTGCCGTCATTAAGCACGGCCATCCACAGCTGACAGGAAAACGGGTTGCCATAGCAACCCCCAACCAACCAACACGTAACCTACGTGCTCCAGACCACCCACACCCCCGGAGCCCGCCCAGCGGCATCGCGTAAAGCCGCGTCTACCAATGAGCGGACGGGGGAGGCGGGGGCCCGTCGCCTAGGCAACGAAATGCTTACCAATGTGACAACAAACAGTGTGCGGAATCATGCTGGAACATAACACAGGCAATCAAAGCATATAACAATATCACATTGTGGTGCTTCGTCATGAGTACAACAACTAGGGTTAAATAAAAGGTCTGGATGCTGCAATAATCACGATATTAATGAGTCGGTTATCTAAGGAATTACGGCAGTATTGCGGTATATATTAATGATCAGAAAGCTATTACTTTAAAGCTGGTAACATCCATGGAAAGAATTCCTAAAGGCATTGATTAACCACCCTTACAACACTAAATGTGTCAAAGATCATAGCAACAACATAGCCAAATATAATATTAGTTTATGAATCCATTCAGCAATAAGCCGCCTCTCCTAGAAACCGAATTAATTAACAGTTAAATGTGTCATTAAATAGAAAGACTCATTATCGCTGCTAGCAGACCTATTAGGTATACAAAAAAACATATTTGTTGATGCTATTACCAGGCCCATTATACCCAAGCAGAGACAATACTTTATAAAAAGCATAGAAGAGATAAGTTTTCATTGAGGCCCATTGGTGAGACAGTGTTAAAGTTATTTATCCAACGTGCCTCCAACTGCAGCAGCTTCTTATTTCGGTCGCCCCCACGCGGTAATGGTGGAACATGGTCCACCAATTTGTACCGCAAAGTGGCCATACTGTGGCCCATTTCCTTATAGTGACGCGCTACTGGCTGTTCGGTGGCTTTACCCTCCAAGGCCATTCTGATGGCGGATCTATGTTGTGCAGCCCGTTCCCGAAAGGTGCATACCGTTTTGCCTATGTATGCTAGACCGCACGGACATTTAATGATGTAGATAACAAATCTTGAAGTGCACGTCAGCACATGCTTAATGGCAATTTTTTTACCAGAGTGGGGATGCAGTACCACTGGTCCTGTTTCCAGGAATCTGCAAGTTGTACATCCCGTAAACTTGTAGGACCCCGGGGGCTTACTCAAAAAATGAGACCTGAGCTCCCTTTGTGGTGATACTATATCAGAATGTACCAACCAGTCTTTTAAATTTCTTCCTCGACGATGACACTTGAGTAAGGAGCTGTTATGGAGCGCTGGAATCGAGTTGTCTGTACTGACAATGGGCCAGAGTATGTTGGCATTTTTCCTGATGATTGTACTGGCCGTCGTGTAAGTAGTTACCAAAGGAACTATCTTCCGTTCAGATTTACTTTTTCTACGTAGGCATTCTTCACGTGATAGTGCCATTGCTTTTTCTTTGGCCTTAATCAACTCATGCCTTCTATAGCCTCGTTGAAGGAATTTTTCCATCAAGTCGTTGATTTCTCTCTCTGCATCCATCTCATTGCTTGAAATCCGCTTTACTCTTAGAAATTGCGAGTACGGAAGACCTTTTTTCATGGCTTCTGGATGGAAGCTCCTTGCATGGAGTAGTGTGTTCCTATCCGTGGGTTTGTGATACATTGATGTAAATAGTGCTGTACCTGTTTTTGTGATTTGGACGTCCAGGTAATGGATTGTGTCAGTACTTACATCATAGGTGAACTTGATGTTAGCGTCCATTTGATTGATAAGTGTCATATGACACAAAAAATCATTGAGTTTGCGGGACCATATTATAAGCAGATCATCTATATAACGCAAAAATAAGATGATACCGTTAGCAAAAGGTAAATTTTCTAAAAACAGCGTTTTTTCAACGGACAACATAAACGCATTTGCAAACGCTGGGGCCACGTTACTCCCCATCGCGCACCCCAAGCGTTGCAGAAAGAAGGTACCGTCAAACATAAAAAAGTTTCGGGTGAGAGTCTTTTCCAACAAAAGTAAGAAAAAGTCAATATCCGGGCCTTTGTAATGTGAGTTACCAATCAGCAACCGCCTCATTGAGGAAATTCCCTCTCGATGTGGGATGTTTGTGTACAGACTTACTACATCAATGCTCGCTAATACACATTCCTCAGGTAGATCTGTACAGCTTTGAAGGTGGAGCAAAAGTTGTGTGGTATCCATGAGTACCGTCTGCTCTGCTTGGATTACCGGCTGTAGATAATGGTCTAGATATCTGGAGATGGCATTGTATAGCGACCCACGTGCCGAGATTATTGGGCGTCCCGGGGGGGCAGACAGGCTCTTGTGCACTTTTGGCAATGTGTAAAGAATTGGAGTAATAGGATGGTCCACCGTCAGTGCTTTCAGGGTAATTTTATCAATATAATTCTTCTGATATGCATCCTGTAGAATTATATCAATCTCTTTTTTGAATGAGATTGAGGGATCCCCCCCCAATTTCTCATAGACCGACTGGTCATTAAGCTGGCGGTGGATTTCGTCCATGTATTGGGCACGATCCTGCAGCACAATGGCCCCTCCCTTGTCGGCCGCTCGTATCACCAGCTCCTTGTTCTCGCTTAAAGATCTCATTGCTACAAATTCTCCTTGTGTTAAGTTCGGCAGGGGTTTATCCATCTTTTTGATCTCCTTGATGACAGTGGATTCAAGCATCCTTGAATAGCTTCTAATCGAAGCATTATGCGTCTGCGGATCAAAATGAGAAATAGGTCTTAAAGGATGATCCGGACCCTCCAAAACCTCAGTGATTGGATTCTTCCCAAAATGCTCTTTTAACTTTAGGTTACGTTGGTGTTTCCACGCATCCACTTTCCAATCAAAAGCATTAAATTTTGTTGTGGGTACATATGAGAGCCCTTTATTCAGTAAACTGGTTTCTTCATCGGATAGTGTATACGAGGACAGATTAATTATGAGATTATTGCAAGGAATTAGCGTTTTCCTCTTCCTTTCTCCTTGGCCACCCCTCCTCGTTTGGGAGCGTGTTCTTTTCTTCGCGCACCGCCGGTGCGTGTCGAGGTCCCTAAAGGGGGTTTACTGCTTTGGGCGCTGGATAGGGGTTCTTGTTCCTCTGCTGAGCTTCCCCCAGTGGATACCTCAGTATCTGTTAGAAATCGTCTTGAATTTCGTTTATTAAAGAATTGCTTCCTTCTTAGGGGATAACGCCCTGTGGCCCAGGGGTAGACTGTTTGTTCTTCATAGTCCTTATTCACTGTTACCAGTTTTGATTTTTTATATTTGATCAGTTCACTTTTATAGGACTCAACCTTTTGATTCAGTTTGGTCATCCAATCTGTATTGGGGTCGCTTGTCAAGAGGGTATTGGAGGATTTTACCAGGTCTGCTATTTTAGCTTTGGTTTCATTCATTATTCTGGTGGATTCTTCCACCACTAATAACATCAGGTCACATGAGCATTTGTTCAACACTGCCACCCAGCGGCGACAAAACTCCGAATTCATCCTCCCTATAGTGGGGATATTTTTGATTCTAAATCCCCTGGGGATCTTCCGTTCCCTATAATAATCAGAGATTGTCACGCTATGCAGGTGATAGTCAATCTCCTTTTTCTTTAATTTGAGTAATGAGAAATAAATGTCCTCTGCGGCATCTACACCAGCAGTACTTTTAAAGGTGTCTTTGTTTAGTAATATCTCTGCCTCAGAATCAGTGAAGCTCAGAAACTCCCCTGTAGGTAGGGTGATAGTCTGAAAACCTGGAATATTTTTCAATCTGCCTTGACTTGATCCCTCCATAATTGTGAATCAATCAAAGCAGCAGCAAGCCCTTATGCATAAACAAACACCGTGTTCACAAATAAGCGTGCAGAAAAGAATAATTTAGTGAGCAAAAAAGACGGTACTGACACAAATCCATATCATTTTTGAAGAATGGTTGCCATGTCCAATAAATATCTGACAAGCAGAAATTTAATGCATAAAGTTCCCAAATGACCGGCACTCCAAACAACTTGTTAATTACCTGGGTGCCCTCCCACGGTCCAGACAGAGCAGAAACAAAGAGCAAGTTCAGGCGGCACTCCACGGATTTACAAAACCAAATAAGACAGCTACACCAGCTTGATTGTCAACGTTTCAGGTGCTATTTAATTACACCTTTCGTCAGGATACAAATAAAGAAAGTACAACATACCTTATATAGATCACCAGTGTTCAGACCCCAATCACCTTTGCCACCCTTTTCCGGTCACGGGTGCCGTCATTAAGCACGGCCATCCACAGCTGACAGGAAAACGGGTTGCCATAGCAACCCCCAACCAACCAACACGTAACCTACGTGCTCCAGACCACCCACACCCCCGGAGCCCGCCCAGCGGCATCGCGTAAAGCCGCGTCTACCAATGAGCGGACGGGGGAGGCGGGGGCCCGTCGCCTAGGCAACGAAATGCTTACCAATGTGACAACAAACAGTGTGCGGAATCATGCTGGAACATAACACAGGCAATCAAAGCATATAACAATATCACATTGTGGTGCTTCGTCATGAGTACAACAACTAGGGTTAAATAAAAGGTCTGGATGCTGCAATAATCACGATATTAATGAGTCGGTTATCTAAGGAATTACGGCAGTATTGCGGTATATATTAATGATCAGAAAGCTATTACTTTAAAGCTGGTAACATCCATGGAAAGAATTCCTAAAGGCATTGATTAACCACCCTTACAACACTAAATGTGTCAAAGATCATAGCAACAACATAGCCAAATATAATATTAGTTTATGAATCCATTCAGCAATAAGCCGCCTCTCCTAGAAACCGAATTAATTAACAGTTAAATGTGTCATTAAATAGAAAGACTCATTATCGCTGCTAGCAGACCTATTAGGTATACAAAAAAACATATTTGTTGATGCTATTACCAGGCCCATTATACCCAAGCAGAGACAATACTTTATAAAAAGCATAGAAGAGATAAGTTTTCATTGAGGCCCATTGGTGAGACAGTGTTAAAGTTATTTATCCAACGTGCCTCCAACTGCAGCAGCTTCTTATTTCGGTCGCCCCCACGCGGTAATGGTGGAACATGGTCCACCAATTTGTACCGCAAAGTGGCCATACTGTGGCCCATTTCCTTATAGTGACGCGCTACTGGCTGTTCGGTGGCTTTACCCTCCAAGGCCGCTGGGTGGCAGTGTTGAACAAATGCTCATGTGACCTGATGTTATTAGTGGTGGAAGAATCCACCAGAATAATGAATGAAACCAAAGCTAAAATAGCAGACCTGGTAAAATCCTCCAATACCCTCTTGACAAGCGACCCCAATACAGATTGGATGACCAAACTGAATCAAAAGGTTGAGTCCTATAAAAGTGAACTGATCAAATATAAAAAATCAAAACTGGTAACAGTGAATAAGGACTATGAAGAACAAACAGTCTACCCCTGGGCCACAGGGCGTTATCCCCTAAGAAGGAAGCAATTCTTTAATAAACGAAATTCAAGACGATTTCTAACAGATACTGAGGTATCCACTGGGGGAAGCTCAGCAGAGGAACAAGAACCCCTATCCAGCGCCCAAAGCAGTAAACCCCCTTTAGGGACCTCGACACGCACCGGCGGTGCGCGAAGAAAAGAACACGCTCCCAAACGAGGAGGGGTGGCCAAGGAGAAAGGAAGAGGAAAACGCTAATTCCTTGCAATAATCTCATAATTAATCTGTCCTCGTATACACTATCCGATGAAGAAACCAGTTTACTGAATAAAGGGCTCTCATATGTACCCACAACAAAATTTAATGCTTTTGATTGGAAAGTGGATGCATGGAAACACCAACGTAACCTAAAGTTAAAAGAGCATTTTGGGAACAATCCAATCACTGAGGTTTTGGAGGGTCCGGATCATCCTTTAAGACCTATTTCTCATTTTGATCCGCAGACGCATAATGCTTCGATTAGAAGCTATTCAAGGATGCTTGAATCCACTGTCATCAAGGAGATCAAAAAGATGGATAAACCCCTGCCGAACTTAACACAAGGAGAATTTGTAGCAATGAGATCTTTAAGCGAGAACAAGGAGCTGGTGATACGAGCGGCCGACAAGGGAGGGGCCATTGTGCTGCAGGATCGTGCCCAATACATGGACGAAATCCACCGCCAGCTTAATGACCAGTCGGTCTATGAGAAATTGGGGGGGGATCCCTCAATCTCATTCAAAAAAGAGATTGATATAATTCTACAGGATGCATATCAGAAGAATTATATTGATAAAATTACCCTGAAAGCACTGACGGTGGACCATCCTATTACTCCAATTCTTTACACATTGCCAAAAGTGCACAAGAGCCTGTCTGCCCCCCCGGGACGCCCAATAATCTCGGCACGTGGGTCGCTATACAATGCCATCTCCAGATATCTAGACCATTATCTACAGCCGGTAATCCAAGCAGAGCAGACGGTACTCATGGATACCACACAACTTTTGCTCCACTTTCAAAGCTGTACAGATCTACCTGAGGAATGTGTATTAGCGAGCATTGATGTAGTAAGTCTGTACACAAACATCCCACATCGAGAGGGAATTTCCTCAATGAGGCGGTTGCTGATTGGTAACTCACATTACAAAGGCCCGGATATTGACTTTTTCTTATTTTTGTTGGAAAAGACTCTCACCCGAAACTTTTTTATGTTTGACGGTACCTTCTTTCTGCAACGCTTGGGGTGCGCGATGGGGAGTAACGTGGCCCCAGCGTTTGCAAATGCGTTTATGTTGTCCGTTGAAAAACGCTGTTTTTAGAAAATTTACCTTTTGCTAACGGTATCATCTTATTTTTGCGTTATATAGATGATCTGCTTATAATATGGTCCGGCAAACTCAATGATTTTTTGTGTCATATGACACTTATCAATCAAATGGACGCTAACATCAAGTTCACCTATGATGTAAGTACTGACACAATCCATTACCTGGACGTCCAAATCACAAAAACAGGTACAGCACTATTTACATCAATGTATCACAAACCCACGGATAGGAACACACTACTCCATGCAAGGAGCTTCCATCCAGAAGCCATGAAAAAAGGTCTTCCGTACTCGCAATTTCTAAGAGTAAAGCGGATTTCAAGCAATGAGATGGATGCAGAGAGAGAAATCAACGACTTGATGGAAAAATTCCTTCAACGAGGCTATAGAAGGCATGAGTTGATTAAGGCCAAAGAAAAAGCAATGGCACTATCACGTGAAGAATGCCTACGTAGAAAAAGTAAATCTGAACGGAAGATAGTTCCTTTGGTAACTACTTACACGACGGCCAGTACAATCATCAGGAAAAATGCCAACATACTCTGGCCCATTGTCAGTACAGACAACTCGATTCCAGCGCTCCATAACAGCTCCTTACTCAAGTGTCATCGTCGAGGAAGAAATTTAAAAGACTGGTTGGTACATTCTGATATAGTATCACCACAAAGGGAGCTCAGGTCTCATTTTTTGAGTAAGCCCCCGGGGTCCTACAAGTGTACGGGATGTACAACTTGCAGATTCCTGGAAACAGGACCAGTGGTACTGCATCCCCACTCTGGTAAAAAAATTGCCATTAAGCATGTGCTGACGTGCACTTCAAGATTTGTTATCTACATCATTAAATGTCCGTGCGGTCTAGCATACATAGGCAAAACGGTATGCACCTTTCGGGAACGGGCTGCACAACATAGATCCGCCATCAGAATGGCCTTGGAGGGTAAAGCCACCGAACAGCCAGTAGCGCGTCACTATAAGGAAATGGGCCACAGTATGGCCACTTTGCGGTACAAATTGGTGGACCATGTTCCACCATTACCGCGTGGGGGCGACCGAAATAAGAAGCTGCTGCAGTTGGAGGCACGTTGGATAAATAACTTTAACACTGTCTCACCAATGGGCCTCAATGAAAACTTATCTCTTCTATGCTTTTTATAAAGTATTGTCTCTGCTTGGGTATAATGGGCCTGGTAATAGCATCAACAAATATGTTTTTTTGTATACCTAATAGGTCTGCTAGCAGCGATAATGAGTCTTTCTATTTAATGACACATTTAACTGTTAATTAATTCGGTTTCTAGGAGAGGCGGCTTATTGCTGAATGGATTCATAAACTAATATTATATTTGGCTATGTTGTTGCTATGATCTTTGACACATTTAGTGTTGTAAGGGTGGTTAATCAATGCCTTTAGGAATTCTTTCCATGGATGTTACCAGCTTTAAAGTAATAGCTTTCTGATCATTAATATATACCGCAATACTGCCGTAATTCCTTAGATAACCGACTCATTAATATCGTGATTATTGCAGCATCCAGACCTTTTATTTAACCCTAGTTGTTGTACTCATGACGAAGCACCACAATGTGATATTGTTATATGCTTTGATTGCCTGTGTTATGTTCCAGCATGATTCCGCACACTGTTTGTTGTCACATTGGTAAGCATTTCGTTGCCTAGGCGACGGGCCCCCGCCTCCCCCGTCCGCTCATTGGTAGACGCGGCTTTACGCGATGCCGCTGGGCGGGCTCCGGGGGTGTGGGTGGTCTGGAGCACGTAGGTTACGTGTTGGTTGGTTGGGGGTTGCTATGGCAACCCGTTTTCCTGTCAGCTGTGGATGGCCGTGCTTAATGACGGCACCCGTGACCGGAAAAGGGTGGCAAAGGTGATTGGGGTCTGAACACTGGTGATCTATATAAGGTATGTTGTACTTTCTTTATTTGTATCCTGACGAAAGGTGTAATTAAATAGCACCTAAAATGTTGACAATCAAGCTGGTGTAGCTGTCTTATTTGGTTTTGTAAATCCGTGGAGTGCCGCCTGAACTTGCTCTTTATATAGATATATATATAATGTTTTTAAGTAAATATAAAAATAAAGCAAAAATACAATATATAAAAATAAATTCCAAGGGACGACGGGGTTGCGTCCCCGAAACGTAGATGTCTCATTGGCAATAAAGTCACTGCACTTTAACCTGTTAACATGCTCTGAGTGCCGTCCATCTGTTCCTGTGTGTATATATATATATATATATATATATATATATATATTTATTCATTTATTTTTAAACACACAGTATATATATTGTCAAAGTCAAAAATATTACATAGAGAGAACATACAAACTACACACATTTAAGTCGCTATACTTGCAAATATGCGCAGCGAGCACAGCAATATATAGTAACACACGCATTTGCTCGGACATGGCACGGAGATGGATTCGGCGCTTGTTTCATACAGTACATGGTTATGATAATGTCGGGCACCAGACATCATGGAGATTTAGAATTGACTGATGAATTGATGTCATGAATGTGTATTATTTGAACAGAACCAGATGCGCCCGTCATGTTTGGTATTGAAGCAAGCAGATTGATGTGTGGGTTAGTTTGAGGCTTGTTGTGAAGTTGTGGGACATTGCAGCGGATAGATATGATTATATGTATAAAAGCTAAGATCATTTTTTTTAGAACAATGAATGATCAAGCCAACCATTTACTAAGTTTTCAGGGCTGAACCTGATCAGCATATACAAAGAGAATAGTGACTCAATCATAAAGGAGAGAGAGAGAGACCCCTCCCCCAGGAACAGACACACAGGAGAATAGTTCCTGTCTGGGGGGGTTGGGGTCAGTTTGCTTGGGGCCTCTGAGGACAGATATACTGTAGCTACTCACACAGCTACCTTACACACAGCAAGCATGGCTAGATCATCACCAGGCTCCTTACAAAAGGCTAAGTATCATAATCTCAATATCTCATGGCTGATTGGCATAGAATAGTTTTAAATATGTGTTTGTGGTAAAGTAGTTGTAGAATGATTGGCATAGATTAGTTAGTTTGGAGATACAAATGGCTTAAGGTTAACGAGGTTTGGGCAGTTGTGTGATTGTTGAGTAATTGTGTTGATACTCTGTGAAGTCTGTGATGAATTGGAACAGTAGACAATCTGTAGCATAGTATTTGTGGTATTTGTTTGCCTATGGTGATTTAAAATAGATTGTGCTGGTTTGTTATAATATATCTTGTTAATCATGAATAAGACCATGCAGTACTTTTGAATATGTGCTTGTAGCAATGGCAGGCTGATACTTGTGGGTACCAGGTGGTCTGGTCTTGTGATAGCTCATATGCTCTGGTTATTGAGATACTGTGTTTGCTTGAAATTATGAAAGGTGATTTAGATGGTTTGGAATTGTAAAATCAGATCATATGCATTGTTTTGAGGCTTGGACATTTTGGAATAAAATGGAGTCTTGTGTCTTCTGCTATGTGATTGTGGTGTAGCAGAGAGTGCCATGTGTTTGGACCTGCAAATCTAAAATGGCTGCTGCCGTGTGTTTTCCCCTCCCCCTTTCAACCATGTGTTGCAGTCTTTGGAATCATGGGAGTTTTCTCAAAATGGAGTCTAGCTTCCATCCCATGCGGTATTCAGCATTGACTAACTGCACAGCGATTGTCTCTCACATGTGTAGTTTTATCTACAACCATATTGTCTCTTATTTAATGTTATAAGCCATTCTCTCTCTCCTTCCCCTTTTAAAAGTAATTGTGTCTTTATTGTATTTTATGTGTAGTAACTTGGTTAGATATTCTATGTTATTTTGGTAGTGTATAGCTTGTATTGTATTATTCTTTTTGAACGTTCATTCTCTCACTAAAGGCGTTAGAACCTTAGACCGATATTTGATTGGTTATTATAAATGCATAAAGGTTTCTCAGAGCGTCATAGTCGCACATACAGCTTTTAAGCTAACAAGGTTACACTGCATTACATCTACACATTGTCACTGCACAAATGTTTACAGTATAAGTACATTTCTTAAGGTATAGTTAAGGGAGTACCCTTGCGTTACTTTTTGCGCCAATTGCGTACTGTGTTCTTTAACCTTTAACGTGTTTTTAATAGGACAAATATTATACACATTGTCAATTGGGTGCTCGTCCGGGATTCACATATCTGCACTAGGTAACTTCAGCAGACATTATCGGTCAGCAAAGAGTGGAAGGTAGTATCCCTCGTTAAACCGTTTGGAGGTCGGGGATACTGCAGTGCTGACCAGTTAATTGTCTGCTTCACCTGGTAAGGAGTGCTGAGGGAATTCGGGAACTGGAAGGTAGGAACAGTACGTTATTGTCTTTGAAAATCTGTTTTTTTGTATTTCGATTTGGTGCCAACTGCACACGCAAATTGGATGGTTTGTCTGTTTAAATAGGTTTAAAATTATTTTTAATCGCTCTGCATAGCGTGATAACTAAAAGGGGCTGGCATGATGATTTTTTCTTTGTGACAAAAGGTCTGTCCCCCATTTTGTGTAAACCTCATGGATGGGGGAGGAGCAGCGGCCATTTTGGGAAGGTCAAAAAAAAAAAATTTGAATGGCTGATTTTCAGTTGACTCAGGAAATAATCAGCCATCCACTGTCAAAAAGAAATCATCATTTAATGAGTTTTTTTTATGCATTTATTTAATCTATATCATAGTCAATCATAAGTAATAGTGATTGGTACTTATATGTAAAATCTATATGCGTGTGCTTACATCAATGTATGTTATTAGATTAAATTTAGAATTGCATGTTCATTTGTGTAAGTTTCACATCTCACCTTCCTGTTTGCCATTTGCATTGATAACGTGCTAAGAAAGATTTGTTGCTATTAGTAGTTAAAAAGATAAAAAGTAATATTTAAGGGTATAATTGTAAAAAGCCCACACGCAACTCTACCTAAGGTATAAGGAGAGATTGGTGTGGTGCGCGGTAGATGATCGAGGATCATCTACATTGATAAAAGTGTACATTGTGTTACGGTGGATATTTGCTTTGCGTGCACGTGTCTCTAACAAAGGGCTGAGACTCGCGTACGCAACTCAAAGGCTGATGCACGCAGCGTAAATTACGCAACGGAGCGTCTGGGTACGCCCACGTAACTCAAATCACACGGTAGTGTTATTTGTAACAGGCGAAAAGGTTGCAACGTGGTAAGTAGCGCAAGTCTATTTTAGTGTCCGAAATTTAGATTAACAGATCCTTCTCCAAATTCACAACACATCTGGTCTAAAGAAAATTTCTGCGCAGAAATAGAAATAGAAACAAAAGTGTACATGTGGTGAGTGAGTGTGTTATATACAATTTTGAGGTTGAACCACAAGAAAAGTATTGAGTTCTCGTGAAGGTACATACATGTAAGTGACGTGCATGGTGGCTAGGGAGGCATCTCTGGTTAAAACATAAAATTTGAGCATTAGAGTATAGCAGACCAGGAGGTCATACAGACCAGGAGGTCATACAGACCAGGAGGTCATACAGACAAGGAGGTCCAGGTAAAGTCCGCTATAGAGAAAAGGAGCACAACCCAGGGGGTTGGTGCTAAACCCATATAGGCCATTAAGCTCTGGCTGAAGGAATTCGCAGCCGAAATTTTCGATTCCACTGGTCGCTCAGTACATAAGATTAGTTGCTTATGTGCTAAACGATTGTACCGCACGTAATTGTGTGCACTAGTTAGTCTGACCGGTACCATTTGTGTACGAAACCGGTCATAAAACTATTTGTACATTCTAACGTGATTTGTGAAATTTTTTTTATTTTAAGGGAGGTTCGCTGGTCACTCAGGAACTATCCAACAACCGATGTTTGCTGGGGAACACGCCCCAGTAAATAAAGGTTCACAGGGGCCCTGGGTTGGGTACAACAGCTCTGGATACAGTGATTGCAGTACTGGCCAACGTGGGCGAGAAGTGAGTGGAGTACTCGGTAAACTTCACCGCCAGCCTGCCCCGGACATCTTGGTTTTTTGTAAGGGTTCGCTGAAGAAAAGCAACACCTACGAGTTATGGGGGCCAGTTGTTCAGGCAGGGGGCGATCAACCTCGGTTCGGGTTGATTTAGTAAACCGACCAGTCGGGTCGGCAAGGTACGTGATGTGTGAAAAATACGGTTCACACACAGAGGTTTTATGTGATGAATGGGAGAGAATGACGGTACATGACGGGGAGAAATTCCCAAGAGTAGGTAGCTTCAGCCCAGAAGTGTTGCAAAATTTAAGGAGGAGGATATGTCTCATCAAATCAGCAAAGAGACGGAGAAAACATTATGATTGTTTAAACCTGTGACAACAGGAAAGTGAATTTCAAAGAGAGGTAACTGACATATCTGACTTTCATCTTGGGAGGAGAGACATGGCAATGGAGAGAATTGTGGTTGCGGAGAAAGGCACAAGGTTGTACGATAAAAACGCACTTAGTAACTGTCTTAAGAATGAAAGTGTAAAATGTAATAATGATTATGAAAATGAAAATGTAAAAATTACAACTATTAACCTATGCAAGTTGCACCCCATGTCAAACTTCCCTCAGGAATACCAACAAGAAAGTGAGCCCAGAACGATGTCGGCACCTCTTCCAGCAGCCATCACACAAGACATCCAGGTGGACGCGACCAAAACGGTAAAGGCAATAATCAAACCCCCTAACGGAGGGTCAGGTGAGGTCGTGTCCACAGGTACGTACAAAGTTTTATATCACGCACAAACAAATGTACCCCATATTGTAAGACCAAAACAAGGTGATGTAATTGAGTTTAGTCCTGTCAGGGTGATCACAGTCCCCAATGGGAAGACTGACGATCAGGGAATCATTCCCGTCAAGGACAGTGCAATGCGCCATCCCTGGTCCCGGACAGAATTGAGATCAATCATGTCTGATTTCCCAGATCCTGGGAAAGATCTAAGTGTATGATCAAAGATTCACAGAAGGTATATCAACGCCCTAGACAACGACATAATCATGGTATCCCAGGAATCAGGGAGGTACAGGGAAAGCGGTTGATGGTGATGAGCATCCAAGCGTTTGAGGAGGCATCAAATCAACCAAGACCCCATTTCACTGACACTTGGAGGAAGCCCAGGGTTTGTGATCTGTGCAAAAGAGAAGGGCATTATGCCAGTAACTGCAACAGCCCACATAAAGTCAGACCCCCTAGACATGAATATGAGAATGAATTATGACACACCAAATTCTAAAAGGTGATCATTAGGACTGATGGTAAGCCTGAGGTAACAGTTAATAAATTGGGAGGTCATTCCCTGAAGACACAGGAATGACCAGGTGAAACGTTGTAAATGTATTTGCGAAAAATGTTTTTTTCTCTCTTTCTCTCTCCCCATCTCTGACGATTATTGGTAAGGACTCAAACATTGCATATCTGCTTGGTCTTTGCAGAAGTCTACCAAACCCCAGCATGACCTATCCGCATCAATGTATCCTGGCCAGATACAGAGAGTGGAGTATGGGTGCTGGTGGGAGGGACTGCGCAAGGAAACCATTGGACATGTAGATATGACAGCCTGATGATCTGACAATGTTTTAAAATGTTTGAAAAATGTTTTTTTTTTCTCTTTTCCTATTGTTGGTTATTGTTGATTTATGTAATATATATATGCATATAAATTGTTCTCTCTCTCTTTTGTTTTTTTTTGTTTTCTCTCTCTTCTCACTCATGTTTTCATGGTTTAAAGATGGTATGTCACACATCAGTTAGACAAATGGTAATGCAAGATTTTTGCTCCTTACAGAAAGATCGCTGGTTTGGAAGGAATATTGCATCACCGGAATGTTCGTTTGGAAGACTGAGAGACAGCACCTTTGAGATGACAGCAGAACATGAAGAACAACAAGACTAGAGAACTAATTATCGTAACAAGTTTCTCTCCCCCTCAAACTGTTTTCCTGTACCCCCATTACAAATTTCTTCTTTTCTCCTCCTGTAAGATGGACTTGCCCCTAGAGACTGTGATATGGATTTTCCTGTTGACCATGATGTTGACCCGAGCAGTCTGTTCCGGCGAGAGTACCATGGAGGTCGAGAAAGGATCCAGAAAGGTTCCAATGACTAAGACGGAGGTGTAAATTTCCAATAGCAACACAACCACCAAGCAAAGGCAAGTACCGGAAACAATCTAGCAGCCATGTTATTTGTAAACATTGTGAAGGATTGTTAGTTGAAGAAAACTGTATCTGTAGGCTCTGTGACAATGTAGTTGAGGATGGGTGCATCAAGAAATGCCAATCCAGTTTTAATATCCACATGGACCGGCATCCATTGAGTGACTATCACTCCTTAGTGGGTAGTGTGTTAAATCAGACAGATTGTTGGGTATGCTCTCAAGTACCTCAAGGTCACAGCAAATCAGGGCTAGTACCATTTCCTTTAACGGTAGGGGAGGTACTTGAGCTAAAGGGTGGGAGACCGGTGGACAGGAGGTTTAATATCTCTAGTCCTCCTAGTTCGAAGCTCCACCAATATCATGTGGATAGACCCCTAATATGTTTTAACATTCCCAATCCCCGAAAGCCGGGAAATTGGGAGGTGTCATGGATTAACCAAACCATGACCTTTTCATATAGAGCAGATAGAATGCCGACAGATACAGAGCTTATACGCCACATAGCCAGTAGAGGAAAATCTTTCCGATATAGGTATACCCTAGGAAATAGGATCATGAGAGTTGGAGAGGTATCACTAGGATACAGTGCACAGATCGTACAAACTGATAGGTGTACTAAACAGATGGGAGAATTAGGGTTAGGAGAGTTCACATGGAAGATGTGTAATATGGTAATGTCCTACTCCGTCCCATATGTTCTCCCCGATGATGCATATTTCATATGCGGGAGGAAGGCGTATAAAGTGGCTTGCCCCAAACTCTGAAGGATTGTGTTATATTGGAAAAGTACTACCTGAGGTAATAAGTCTAAGGAGTGAGGAAATTGTAATTCCAATAGATTTGATTTATGACCCAACGGTAGAAACAATGATGTAATGAAAATGCGATTATACGGTCCGTTTCTTTCACCTGTTTTTCCGGTTTCTCCTAGGTAAAAAGACCCACTTTTGACGAGGAGTTTGATGATCCTGTATACAGACAACGGATGGATTAAAGAAGAAGTTTTGACAACCTTATACCCAGAGATTTGATGAACTTTGCCATAGATCCCCAGTTTCCCTAGAAATTTTAAAATTACGCTAGCCCAACATTTTTGTAAATCTATGGACATTGACAAAGCTTTTTGCTCGCACCTAATGGGCAAAAGCACAAAGAAGACTGCAACCAACAGACACCGAACAAGACTTCAACCGACAAATGTACATTAACCTGACATAGAATACCACTGCATTTACCATAAGTGTTCTTTATCTTCATTTCTACAACCCTCAGGTAATGACACACATAGTCGATAGGGAATACAGGCACAGATATCAGCAATCACATACCTCCCCCATTCATGTATCATCAACTAAAATGTGCTTCCCCATTTTGTTACAACCACAGCCGAAAAGAGCTCGGTAGAGTTTGACAGCCCATCCACAGACCCTTAATACAGGATAAGAAGGAATTCAAATGTATACTTCGCAATACCTCGAAGCTTGATTTAAAACACGTACGGCACGATGATACATGACCCCCCCAAACACGGATTCATACACACATGCTTCTGCAATCTCACTAGGTCATACCCTCTTCACACCTTCTCTTCTCTCCTCCCTTACCCAATCATAGAAATGTATTTACATATGACATATATTTTTCTCTTTTTGAAATGTTTTAGGAAGTGGCAGTTATTGGTGACTGCCAAAGGGTGGACTGTCAAAGTCAAAAATATTACATAGAGAGAACATACAAACTACACACATTTAAGTCGCTATACTTGCAAATATGCGCAGCGAGCACAGCAATATATAGTAACACACGCATTTGCTCGGACATGGCACGGAGATGGATTTGGCGCTTGTTTCATACAGTACATGGTTATGATAATGTCGGGCACCAGACATCATGGAGATTTAGAATTGGCTGATGAATTGATGTCATGAATGTGTATTATTTGAACAGAACCAGATGCGCCCGTCATGTTTGGTATTGAAGCAAGCAGATTGATGTGTGGGTTAGTTTGAGGCTTGTTGTGAAGTTGTGGGACATTGCAGCGGATAGATATGATTATATGTATAAAAGCTAAGATCATTTTTTTTAGAACAATGAATGATCAAGCCAACCATTTACTAAGTTTTCAGGGCTGAACCTGATCAGCATATACAAAGAGAATAGTGACTCAATCATAAAGGAGAGAGAGAGAGACCCCTCCCCCAGGAACAGACACACAGGAGAATAGTTCCTGTCTGGGGGGGTCGGGGTCAGTTTGCTTGGGGCCTCTGAGGACAGATATACTGTAGCTACTCACACAGCTACCTTACACACAGCAAGCATGGCTGGATCATCACCAGGCTCCTTACAAAAGGCTAAGTATCATAATCTCAATATCTCATGGCTGATTGGCATAGAATAGTTTTAAATATGTGTTTGTGGTAAAGTAGTTGTAGAATGATTGGCATAGATTAGTTAGTTTGGAGATACAAATGGCTTAAGGTTAACGAGGTTTGGGCAGTTGTGTGATTGTTGAGTAATTGTGTTGATACTCTGTGAAGTCTGTGATGAATTGGAACAGTAGACAATCTGTAGCATAGTATTTGTGGTATTTGTTTGCCTATGGTGATTTAAAATAGATTGTGCTGGTTTGTTATAATATATCTTGTTAATCATGAATAAGACCATGCAGTACTTTTGAATATGTGCTTGTAGCAATGGCAGGCTGATACTTGTGGGTACCTGGTGGTCTGGTCTTGTGATAGCTCATATGCTCTGGTTATTGAGATACTGTGTTTGCTTGAAATTATGAAAGGTGATTTAGATGGTTTGGAATTGTAAAATCAGATCATATGCATTGTTTTGAGGCTTGGACATTTTGGAATAAAATGGAGTCTTGTGTCTTCTGCTATGTGATTGTGGTGTAGCAGAGAGTGCCATGTGTTTGGACCTGCAAATCTAAAATGGCTGCTGCCGTGTGTTTTCCCCTCCCCCTTTCAACCATGTGTTGCAGTCTTTGGAATCATGGGAGTTTTCTCAAAATGGAGTCTAGCTTCCATCCCATGCGGTATTCAGCATTGACTAACTGCACAGCGATTGTCTCTCACATGTGTAGTTTTATCTACAACCATATTGTCTCTTATTTAATGTTATAAGCCATTCTCTCTCTCCTTCCCCTTTTAAAAGTAATTGTGTCTTTATTGTATTTTATGTGTAGTAACTTGGTTAGATATTCTATGTTATTTTGGTAGTGTATAGCTTGTATTGTATTATTCTTTTTGAACGTTCATTCTCTCACTAAAGGCGTTAGAACCTTAGACCGATATTTGATTGGTTATTATAAATGCATAAAGGTTTCTCAGAGCGTCATAGTCGCACATACAGCTTTTAAGCTAACAAGGTTACACTGCATTACATCTACACATTGTCACTGCACAAATGTTTACAGTATAAGTACATTTCTTAAGGTATAGTTAAGGGAGTACCCTTGCGGTACTTTTTGCGCCAATTGCGTACTGTGTTCTTTAACCTTTAACGTGTTTTTAATAGGACAAATAATATACACATTGTCAATATATATATGTCAATATATATATATATATATGTACCGACACACACACACACACACACACACACACACACACACACACACACACACATATATATATATATATATATATATATAAATAATGTTTTTAAGTAAATATAAAAATAAAATTAAAGCAAAAATACAATATCTAAAAATAAATTCCAAGGGAATATATATATATATATATATATATATATATTTATTTATTCATTTATTTTTAAACACATAGTATATATATATATATATATACCGACACACACACACAGCAGACACAGTATGCATATATGCTCTATACATATATTGCACAGGCTGCTCCTCCTGCCTGGGCTCCCCCCTCACACAGTGCCCACTTGTCTTAGTGGGGACTTCGATGAACTTGTCGCTGGCTTGCAGAAGGCGCTGCCGGGCCGGAATACAGAGGTCACCAGCAGCATCGTCGGGACCGCGGCGCCTCCGTACTCAGCTGCAGGACATGATCGCGGTGGGTGGCCGAGTGTTGGACAAGCAGCTGCAGTGGGAGTCTCTGGCTGTAACCTAGTACAGGGAGACATGCAGCAGCGGCGGCACCGCGTCGGTCACCCAGCTGAAGGAGATGATGGCGGCGGGCGGGAGTTGGTGAAGCAGCTGACAGACGGGTAGAGGTCCCTGCGCCCTCGGAAATCCGGCGCCCGGGGCGCGTGACCCCTTAGCCCCCCCCTAGTTTCGGCCCTGCTTGCCTACCTGACCCTCTCCATGAGGGAGAAAATGCTCTGTTCCTGGACTTTCCTGGTAATGTATGATTGCCATCACCTGTGAAAACACCTTTCTTATCAATTACCTAGCTCACCACAGGTGATGGCAATCATACATTGCCAGGAAAGTCCAGGAACGGAGCATTTTCTCCCTCATGGAGAGGGTCAGGTAGGCAAGTATGATATATATTTATAGTATGTATTTATACATACTTTCTCTTACGTCTTAGAGGATGCTGGGGACTCTGTAAGGACCATGGGGTATAGACGGGCTCCGCAGGAGACATGGGCACTGTAAAGAACTTTTAGTATGGGTGTGCACTGGCTCCTCCCTCTATGCCCCTCCTCCAGACCTCAGTTAGATCCTGTGCCCAGAGGAGACTGGGTGCATTGCAGGGGAGCTCTCCTGAGTTTCTCTGAAAAAGAATTTTGTTAGGTTTTTTATTTTCAGGGAGCACTGCTGGCAACAGGCTCCCTGCATCGTGGGACTGAGGAGAGTGAAGCAGACCTACTTAAGTGATAGGCTCTGCTTCTTAGACTACTGGACACCATTAGCTCCAGAGGGAGTCAGAACGCAGGTTTCCCCCTGCCGTTCGTCCCAGAGCCGCGCCGCCGTCCTCACAGAGCTGGAAGATAGAAGCCGGGTGAGTATAAGAAGAAAAGAAGACTTCAAGGCGGCAGAAGACTTCAGATCTTCACTTACCGCTGCGCGCCATTGCTCCCACACGCTACATACACTGACAGCACTGATGGGTGCAGGGCGCAGGGGGGGGGGGGGCGCCCTGGGCAGCAATATAAACCTCTGTATGGCATTATATAGATATTAGGCTGCGGAGGCAGTTAATAGTTAGATCCCCCGCCATTTTTCATACAATTGAGCAGGACCGAAGCCCGCCGCTGGAGGGGGTGGAGCTTGGTCCTTCAGCACTAACCAGCGCCATTTTCTCCACAGAACACTGCAGAGAAGCTGGCTCCCCGGACTCTCCCCTGCTGAACATGGTGACAGAGGGTTGAAAAGAGGGGGGGGGGGCACTTGTAAGGCGCAGTGAGTGTATTACATGATTAGATATAAAAAGCGCTGTTATCTGGGAAATTGTTTCCAGTGTCAGTTGGCGCTGGGTGTGTGCTGGCATACTCTCTCTCTGTCTCTCCAAAGGGCCTTGTTGGGGAACTGTCCCCTTATAGATATATCCCTGTGTGTGTGGGGGTGTCGGTACGTGTGTGTTGGCATGTCTGAAGCGGAAGGCTCGTCCAAGGAGGAGGTGGAGCAGATGATTGGTGTGTCTCCGTTGGCAACGCCGACTTATGATTGGTTGGACATGTGGAATATGTTAAATGCAAATGTAAACTTATTACATAAGAGAATGGACAAAGCAGAGTCCAGGGAAAAAGCAGGGAGTCAATCCACGGATTGGACTGGGTCACAGGGCCCTTCAGGGTCTCAAAAACGTCCCCTATCCCAAATAGCAGACACTGATACCGACACGGATTCTGACTCCAGTGTCGACTACGATGATGCAAAGTTACACCCAAGGGTGGCCAAAAGTATTCATTATATGATTATTGCAATAAAAGATATTTTGCATATCACTGATGATCCCTCTGTCCCTGACACGAGGGTGTACATGTATAAGGAAAAGAAACCTGAGGTAACGTTTCCCCCATCTCATGAACTGAATGAAGTATTTGAAAAAGCATGGGAAACTCTAGATAAAAAACTGCAGATTCCCAAGAGGATTCTTAAGGCGTATCCTTTCCCTGTACAGGACAGGGTACGGTGGGAATCCTCGCCCAGGGTGGACAAGGCTTTAACGCGTCTGTCCAAGAAGGTGGCGCTACCGTCTCAAGACATGGCAGCCCTCAAGGATCCTGCTGATCGCAGACAGGAAACCACCTTTAAATCTATACGCATAAGGGTGCTTTGCTCAGGCCAGCGATAGCATCGGCATGGGTTTGTAGCGCAGTTGCTGCGTGGACAGATACCTTATCAGCTGACTTTGATACCCTAGACAGGGATACCATTTTACTGACCTTAGGTCACATTAAAGACGCAGTCTTATATATGAGAGACGCTCAAAGAGACATTGGGCTACTTGGTTCCAGAGCCAATGCCATGGCTATTTCGGCGAGAAGAGCTCTGTGGACCCGCCAATGGACGGATGATGCAGACTCAAAGAAGCATATGGAGGTTTTACCTAACAAGGGTGAATTTTTGTTTGGGGATGGTCTCGCGGACCTGGTTTCCACAGCTACCGCGGGTAAATCTACCTTTTTACCTTTTGTTCCCCATCAACAACAAAAGAAAACTCCACAGTATCAGATGCAGTCCTTTCGGTCGCATAAGGCCAGAAGAGGTCGGGGCTCCTCTTTCCTCGCCAGAGGTAAGGGTAGAGGAAGGAGGACACCTGCTTCGGCTAGTTCCCAGGAGCAGAAGTCCTCCCCGGCTTCTGCTAAATCTACCGCATGACGCTGGGGCTCCACTGAGGGAGTCCGCACCGGTGGGGGCACGTCTTCGACTCTTCAGCCAGGTCTGGGTTCTTTCAGACGTGGATCCTTGGGTGATGGAAATTGTATCCCAAGGCTACAAACTGGAATTCGAAGAGGTGCCCCCTCGCCGATTTTTCAAGTCGGCCTTGCCAGCTTCTCCCCTGGAGAGGGAAGTAGTATTGGCTGCAATTCAAAAGCTGTGTCAACAGCAAGTGATTGTCAAGGTTCCCCTGGTACAACAGGGAAAAGGGTACTATTCAACCCTGTTCGTGGTCCCGAAGCCGGATGGTTCGGTCAGACCCATTTTAAATCTAAAATCCCTAAACCTGTACTTGAAAAAGTTCAAATTCAAGATGGAATCGCTCAGGGCAGTGATCGCCAGCCTGGAAGGAGGGGATTTTATGGTATCACTGGACGTGAAGGATGCATACCTTCATGTCCCTATATATCCTCCTCATAAGGAGTTCCTGAGATTCGCTGTACAAGACTGTCATTACCAGTTTCAGATGTTGCCGTTTGGGCTTTCCACGGCGCCGAGGATTTTCACCAAGGTGATGGCGGAGATGATGGTGCTCCTGCGCAGGCAGGGAGTCACAATTATCCCGTACTTGGACGATCTCCTGATAAAAGCGAGATCGAGAGATCAATTGCTGAAGAGCGTGTCGCTCTCCCTGAGCATGGTTGGATTCTTAATCTGCCAAAGTCACAATTGACTCCAACGACTCGACTATCATTCCTAGGAATGATTCTGGACACGGAACAGAAGTTTTTTTTTCTCCCAATGGAAAAAGCCCAGGACCTCCAGAACATGGTTAGAGACCTGCTAAAACCAAAAAGAGTGTCTGTTCATCAATGCACTCGAGTTCTGGTGAAAATGGTGGCAGCCTACGAGGCCATCCCCTTCGGCAGATTCCATGCGAGGACATTTCAGTGGGACCTTCTGGACAAGTGGTCGGGGTCCCATCTACAAATACATCAGAAGATAAGCCTGTCCCCCAGGGCCAGGGTGTCTCTCCTGTGGTGGCTGCAGAGTGCTCAACTTCTAGAGGGTCGCAGGTTCGGTGTTCAGGACTGGGTTCTGGTATCCACGGACGCGAGCCTCCGAGGATGGGGAGCAGTCACACAAGGATGAAATTTTCAGGGACTATGGTCAAGCCAGGAGGCTTGTCTACACATCAACGTGCTGGAATTGAGAGCCATATACAACGGACTACGAAAAGCGGAGAATCTTCTTCGCGACCTACCGGTGCTGATTCAATCAGAAAACGTCACAGCCGTGGCTCATGTAAACCGCCAAGGCAGGACAAGGAGCAGAGTGGCGATGGCGGAAGCCACCAGGATTCTTCGCTGGGCAGAAAATCACTTAAGCGTTCTGTCAGCGGCCTTCATACCGGGAGTGGACAACTGGGAAGCAGCCTTCCTCAGCAGACACGATCTCCATCCAGGAGAGTGGGGACTTCATCAAGAAGTATTTGCAGAGATAACAAGTCTTTGGGGACTTCGGAGGTATTGTGCCAGGTCAAGGGACCCTCAGGCAGTAGCGGTAGATGCCCTAGTGACACCTTGGGTGTTTCAGTCGGTCTATGTGTTCCCTCCTCTGCCTCTCATCTCAAAAATTTTGAGAATCACAAGACGAAAAAGACTACAGACAATACTCGTTGTTCCAGATTGGCCTCGAAGGCCCTGGTATTCAGATATTCAGGAAATGATCACAGAAGATCCGTGGCCTCTTCCTCTCAGGGAGGACCTGCTGCAGCAGGGGCCCTGCGTATTCCAAGACTTACCGCGGCTACGTTTGACGGCATGGCGGTTGAACACCGAATCCTAGCTGGGAGAGGTATTCCGGAGGAAGTCATCAGTAGGAAAGACCACCTTTCTGTCAAAGTGACAGGTACCACGCCCCCTTAATATTAAATTATAGTGTTTGATATCGCTTTTATATAAAATTTAATATAAAATGTATAGAGTTCGATATTAAACTGTATTAAAAGATAATGGCTTCTAAAAGAATGTCACATATGACACACAAAAAAAAGAAAGATATATTTTAAAGTAACACAAAATGTTCTCACATTCCAGCAGCTAAAACTTCATGCTATGTCACATATGGTACTATTTAAAAATCATACCATGTCACACATGGTACTGATTTAAAAAGCATATTGATTTGGACTTCCGGTTCCAGGCTGAATGGAGTAGCACCTCTCTCCTGAAGCTCCGGTGCCTCCCGCCACAAAACCCTGCTAATCGCCCGCCCTGGGCGTCCTTTGAGCGGTCCATCTCCCCCCCCCCGCTTCCCCCCTGCACACGGGGCTGTCTTTTATGGACAAATATCTGGCCCCCTCCATGCTGGGCAAAACTCCCCGTACCAAACAAGACGCTGCCCGCGGCCCTGCAGCCAAAATGGCCGCCGCAGCGTCTCTGAGCTCCGGAGCTCCGGCTGCAGAGACGGACACTGGTGGTCCGGCTCCGCTACCCCCGGCTCCCGCTGCCCCTGCCAGGGCTCACATCGCGGAAGACCCGCTGTCTGCTCCATCTCCTGTCCAGCCACTCTCCTATGGGGACATTGTGTGGGCTGTACAAGAAACTGTGCAACCCATGTTCCAAGAACAGGCAAAATCTCATGCTGCTGCTTTGCAGCAAGCCGTACTCGACATCAAAAGTCAATGCAAGCAGCTAGCGAAGCGTGTCCTGCAAGTGGAGCACACCGCTGGTGAAAATTTTCAGCAGATTGCTGAACTTTCTGAAATCTCTGCTAAACTACAGAAATAGGAAAACATGGTATGGTCAAAACTCGACGACCTGGAGAATAGATCATCCTCATAATCTCAGGCTCATTGGACTGCCGGAGTCAGTCAAGGGACAGGCTCTTTATCACTTTCTCCGTAATTCATTGCCTGAACTTCTTGGAGTACAAGATATATGTACAGACCTAGTAGTGGAACGTGCCCACAGAACGGGCCCTGCTCGCTCTTCCTCTCCAGAGTCCCGGCCCCGAGCCGTATTATTCCGCTGTCTCAATTTCCTCCATAAAGAGGCACTCTGGTCAGCGTCCCGCTGCACACGGGACATCCTGTGAGAAGATTCTAAGCTGCTCCTCTTTCAAGACTTTTCCGCTGAACTTACCAGACTCAGAAAGGCATTTTCTCCCGTCTGCTCCATACTAGCCCGTGAAGGCCGCAAGTTTGCCTTACTCTACCCCGCACGGTTGAGAGTCTTCGAGGGTTCCTCTTTCAAGGACTTCACCAACCCAGACGATGCTGCTGCGTTTGTCTCGGAACTCCTGGCACCTGACTCTGGCTCGCACTGATCGGAATATATGGCCCACGTCCAAATGCCTTCTACGTACATGGTTCCCCCCTCCCTCCCGCCGGGTGCTATACATATTCCCCTCTCGTTTATGCCCCTTCTGCCCCCTGGACAGTGCATCTCATACAATGTCCTTGGTGATGTTTCTCCTTCTGGTTTCTCCAGTCCTCTGGGTGATGTATATTGTTGTAAATGCTTATATCTTTGACCTGTTTCAAAATATTATTGACACATGTCTTGCTAGCAACTGTTATCAAACGTTTACATATTTCTGCTTATTTCTTATGTGAGTTTTAGACAGCGCGCCTCACCATTTTGACCGCTCACAATTATATTTCCCTTCCCTGCCCTCCTCCCCTTCCCCCTCCCTACTTAGCGCAATATTGTGGTGGGTGGCTAGGAGCGGTGCGCTCCCCGCCGCTTATTGTTAATTCTTGTTCTTTCTACCCGTGAAGTCGTTAGTAGATTGTTATTGTGAGACTCCTATATGGATCTCTGTTTTCATTTGTGTCTCTATGTTTCTGCTGTTTCTCTCTTTCTCTCCCTTCCCATCCCTCCTTTTGTGTCTTCCCCTGTCCGCTTTCTTTTCTGGGTATGCATTGCGTCCACTCATGAGACTCCTTACAACGTAGTTATATATGTCTTCCGTTAGGGTTGGTACATGGAATGTAGGGGGAATACATTCTCCTATTAAGAGGAAGAAGATCCTACTTTACTTAAACAGACTGCGGATGGATTTGATGTTTATACAAGAGACCCACCTTCTTTCCCCGGAGGCCCAAAAGTTGGGCGTCCTGGGTTGGCAGGTGCTCGCAGATGCTCCATATTCTTCCAAAGCTAGAGGTGTCCTGATCCTGGCTAAACGATCTTTACATATTGAGGTTCTTACCTCTGTATGTGATCCTACAGGCAGGTTTCTTATTTTAGAGATTATGTTATATAACACTAAATATGTTCTTTGTACAATGTATGCCCCTAATTCTTACTCTAAAGTATTTTTTAAATGACTCCTGACCAAATTATATCCGTTTGCCTCCCTCCCCATGATAGTGGGCGATGATTTTAATATTGTCGCCTCTACTTATATGGACACTAACTCCTCGGCTCGTGCACGCCCCTCCCCTACCTTTGGTATCCCCTTTTTCACGCACCAACTGCACCTCACTGATGTGTGGAGATTTTTCCACCCTACAGACGGGGAATACTCATGCCTCTCGGCTGCTCATGGCACCATGTCCAGGATTGACTTTTTACTATTGTCTGACTCCCTCATTCCTCAAATCTCTGACTCTCAGATGGAGGCTATCTCAATCTCTGACCACACCCTAGTTTGGACGTCGCTTACCACGTCCCTTGACCGGGGCTCCTTTAAGTGCTGGCGCTTCCCCACTGCCTTTGCTTCCTCCTTACATTTCAAGCGCAGGCTGGCTGAGTTTTGGGAAGAGTTCAAAATGGATAACGAGGGTGCTCTTACTGCGGATCCTTTGATGTTCTGGCAGACCTCAAAAGCAGTCATACGCGGCAGGCTTATAGAATACGTGTACTTACGAAAGAAGCGATTTCTGTCTGACTTTAAAAACTCTCAACGCAGCTTAACTGAGGCCTTCCAGAGTTTCAAACAACATCCCACCCCTCTTTCTAAGAAGACTTATTTAGAATGTAAATCCCGGTTTAATGCTGTGTTAGCTGCGATGGGTGACCGACATACTTTTCATAAGAATTACCGTTTCTATAGGTTTGGGAACAAGACGGGTCGCCTCCTCTCCAGCCTGCTGAAGGGATCGACACCTTCTTCAGTAATTCAATCACTGCAACGATCTGATGGATCATTGGCTACTAAGTCTGCTGATATGGCCAAACTCCTTTCAGATTTTTATACTGATATTTATTCTTGTCCCATTATTGACGAGCAAGCTAAGAGCTCTTTTTGGGAAGCGACGCCCCTCCCCCGATTGCCACCCACACTGACCGATAACCTTTGTTCCCTAATCATGTCACAAGAGGTAGAGAAAGCTATCAAGGGCCTTAAACCTTTGAAGGCTCCAGGGCCGGATGGCTTCTCTGGAGAATTTTATAAAATGCTCCTCCCTAATGTGGTTGATCCCCTAACCCTGGTGTTTAACAAAATTTTAACCTCAAATTCTATCCCTTTATACTTTAATAACGCTCTGATCCGTCTCCTTCCCAAACCAGGTAGAGACACCCATCTCCCGGGTTCCTACCGCCCTATATCCCTCCTAAATACCGATTACAAGCTCTTTACAAAGATTATTGCTGACAGAATGAAGGGTTTACTTCTTTCTATTATCCATCCAGATCAAACTGGCTTCATCTCAGGCCGGCACTCGACGAATAATATTCGTAAAATTTTAGCGGCAGCCATCTGGTTACGTTCCAGCGGGACCTTAGACCCCCAATATGTCCTTTCTTTGGACGCTGAGAAGGCCTTTGACCTGGTCAGCTGGGACCATTTATACACTACCCTGGACAGGTTTGGGTTCCCGCTGGATCTGATCAGTATGCTACGTACTCTATACTCCCCCTCAGCTTCCTGAATTATGTGCAATGGCTACCTTTCAGATCCTATACCCCTTCACAGGGGCACTAGGCAAGGTTGTCCCCTCTCCCCGCTACTTTTTGCCATCGCCATAGAACCCCTTGCTATTAAAATTCGCCACCTTGTGGGTTTTTCGGGAGTACTGGTGCGAGATCATGAATTGCGTGTTAGCCTGTTTGCGGATGATATGCTTCTTTTCATCTCAAACCCAGAAACCTCTATCCCCTTAGCCATGCAGATAATTGCTCAGTTTGGCTTCTTCGCAGGGTACCGAATAAATGCTACCAAATCGGAGCTCTTCCCACTCACTCCGTCTGCTTGCGCATGCTCCTCCTCGCCTGCCCTTACTCAATTTCAGCTGAATACTACTAAACTTAAATACCTAGGAATCTTTATCCCAGTGAACTTGTCTGACTTATACTCAGTTAACTATACACCTGTCATTAAAACGGTGACTCAATTGCTGACCACCTGGTCCTCCCTCCCTATTTCTCTACTGGGGCGGGTTGCCATTTTGAAAAATATTATATTTCCTAAGTTATCATACCTGCTTCAGATGATACCTGTCCAACCCCCTCGTAAAGATCTCCTCCTATGTGATCAGTTGTTTTCAAAATTTTTGTGGAATGGCAAGAGGTCGAGGATCTCCATTGCTAAACTTAAGCTCCCTCGCTAGGATGGTGGCCTGGCTGTCCCGGACCTCTTGGCCAGGGCCGGTTCAAGGGCGCAGAGCGCCCCGGGCAGGAAAGGGGTGTGGCCTAATATAGGGGGCGTGGTGAGTCACGCCCCCTGTACATTGAAAGCGCCGCTTGAATGCTGAGCGGTGCGCGATGACGTCATCGCGCACCGCACAGCAAAAGGTCCTCTCCACGAAGAGAAACTAGACGCTATGCGTCTAGTTCCCTTCGTGGAGAGGACCTTTGCTGTGCGGTGCGCGATGACGTCATCGCGCACCGCTCAGCAGTTACTCTCCACGAAGGGAAACTAGACGCATAGCGTCTAGTTCCCTTCACAGGAGGCGCCGAGGACGGGGACGGCAGCGGGCAGCGGAGGCGGACGGGGGACACAGCGGGCAGCAGTGGCGGATTTTGCCACGGTGCGGCGCCCTCCGGATGGCGCCAGCGCCCTCCGGAAGGCGGCGCCCCGGGCAAAAGTCCTGCTTGCCCGTGGCAAGAACCGCCACTGCTCTTGGCATTCTTCCAAGCAGTTAACTTTAGATATATTTCCGATTGGCTTTTGGGTACATCTACTTACGTTAATGGAGCGGTCGAGCAAGCCCTTTTGTTTCCTTATGATCTAAGGGCCCTTCTCCACACCCCCAAATCCATGCTCCCGCCTGTATCACGCACAAACATCCTTTTTTGGGCCGTCTACCGTTCATGGTTGTCACAACTGAGGGCCTGAGCTGACGGGAGGAAGCCTCAGTTGTAGGGGCTGAGGTGAAACTAAACTTGGGAGGTTTAATCAGACCCCTAGACATGTAAGTACGGTGTAGGAAGATTGCCCGAAGGCGTGACCATGACAACCAGGATTTAAAAGTCAATAAAAGTTTATTAACAGAACTCCATGTATTCACAGCAGTGGTAAATGAATAAAGATATGCAGTAGTTAAAATGAAACAGTTCCTGGATCACTATAACTTGGCAAGAGCCACAGGGTACTGGTAGGATAAGGTACAGTTCTTAATGTCCCAGAGATGGAATGTCCTTACCAGACCCGTCCGTAGTAGTGAGAGTAGCCAAGGAACACACCAGCAGATGTATCACTGGAAGCTGGTAACACTGTAGTTGAGGTGACTGCTGTGGATGCTGGATGGAACCAGCCAGGTGTTGAAAACATGGAGTGGATGCTGGATGGAACCAGCCAGGTAGTAGAATGAAGCTAGGGAGCGAAGATATGGGAAATGATGATATACAGGTACCGTTGGTTTGCGGGTACCGATGGTATGTAGGTATCCGCTGGAGAAACACCGGCACTTTAAGGTAGTTGATCACTGCTGGAAGCTGACCGCTGGAAGCAGATGGATCTGTAGCTGGAAACTGGAGTAGTCATAGAAGACTGCAGAGTCAGGCTGCACCGCAAGGTGGTAAGCTGGTGCGGGTCTCTTAGTGGTAACTGGAGACAGGAGCTGGAAACCTGGAACAAAACAACCACAGGAGAGAGAGACTGGAAACAGGGTTTGACAACCAAAGCACTGACCCTTTCCTAGTGCAGGCTCAGTCCCTTTATACCCTTAGGTATACAGGGATTGGATGACCAATTAGGCAGACTCCAGCGGAGCTATGGATTGGAGGTCAGGATCATGTGACTGAAACTAAGATGGCTGCGCCCATACCGGCCAGTGGAGGGAAACCTTGTTTGTAACACCACATGGAGATTCCTCTGTAATGGCGGCGGTGAACACAGAGAACGCCGCAAACTAGCGCTGGGTTTAAAATAATGAAATTTATAAACAACTTGAGACTTTTCAATCTTCGTCCAAAGTTTCTTTCAAGCTCTTTCCATGCATCAGAAAGACACTCACTTTATTTTCTCTGACGTCCTAAGTGGATGCTGGGGACTCCGTCAGGACCATGGGGATTAGCGGCTCCGCAGGAGACAGGGCACAAAAGTAAAAGCTTTAGGATCAGGTGGTGTGCACTGGCTCCTCCCCCTATGACCCTCCTCCAAGCCTCAGTTAGATTTTTGTGCCCGGCCGAGAAGGGTGCAATCTAGGTGGCTCTCCTAAAGAGCTGCTTAGAGTAAAAGTTTTGTTAGGTTTTTTATTTTCAGTGAGTCCTGCTGGCAACAGGCTCACTGCTACGAGGGACTTAGGGGAGAAGAAGTGAACTCACCTGCGTGCAGGATGGATTGGCTTCTTAGGCTACTGGACACCATTAGCTCCAGAGGGATCGAACACAGGCCCAGCCATGGAGTCCGGTCCCAGAGCCGCGCCGCCGACCCCCTTGCAGATGCCGAAGAGTGAAGAGGTCCAGAAACCGGCGGCAGAAGACTTTTCAGTCTTCATGAGGTAGCGCACAGCACTGCAGCTGTGCGCCATTGTTGTCAGCACACTTCACACCAGCGGTCACTGAGGGTGCAGGGCGCTGGGGGGGGCGCCCTGGGCAGCAATGAAATACCTATACTGGCTAAAAGATACATCACATATAGCCCCTGGGGCTATATGGATGTATTTAACCCCTGCCAAGTCTCAGAAAAACGGGAGAAGAAGCCAGCCGAAAAGGGGGCGGAGCCTATTCTCCTCAGTACACAGCGCCATTTTCCCTCACAGAAATGCTGGTGGGAAGGCTCCCAGGCTCTCCCCTGCACTGCACTACAGAAACAGGGTTAAAACAGAGAGGGGGGGGCACTTATTTGGCGATATGATTATATATATTAAGATGCTATAAGGGAAAAACACTTATATAAAGGTTGTCCCTGTATAATTATAGCGTTTTGGTGTGTGCTGGCAAACTCTCCCTCTGTCTCCCCAAAGGGCTAGTGGGGTCCTGTCCTCTATCAGAGCATTCCCTGTGTGTGTGCTGTGTGTCGGTACGTGTGTGTCGACATGTATGAGGACGATGTTGGTGAGGAGGCGGAGCAATTGCCTGTAATGGTGATGTCACTCTCTAGGGAGTCGACACCGGAATGGATGGCTTATTTAGGAAATTCCGTGATAATGTCAACACGCTGCAAGGCCGGTTGACGACATGAGACGGCCGGCAAACCAATTAGTACCTGTCCAGGCGTCTCAAACACCGTCAGGGGCTTTAAAACGCCCATTTACCTCAGTCGGTCGACACAGACACATACACGGACACTGACTCCAGTGTCGACGGTGAAGAAACAAACGTATTTTCCATTTGGGCCACACGTTACATGTTAAGGGCAATGAAGGAGGTGTTACATATTTCTGATACTACAAGTACCACAAAAGAGGGTATTATGTGGGGTGTGAAAAAACTACCTGTAGTTTTTCCTGAATCAGATAAATTAAATGAAGTGTGTGATGATGCGTGGGTTTTCCCCGATAGAAAATTATTGGCGTTATACCCTTTCCCGCCAGAAGTTAGGGCGCGTTGGGAAACACCCCTTAGGGTGGATAAGGCGCTCACACGCTTATCAAAACAAGTGGCGTTACCGTCTCCAGATACGGCCGCCCTCAAGGAGCCAGCTGATAGGAGGCTGGAAAATATCCTAAAAAGTATATACACACATACTGGTGTTATACTGCGACCAGCGATCGCCTCAGCCTGGGTGTGCAGCGCTGGGGTGGCTTGGTCGGATTCCCTGACTGAAAATATTGATACCCTTGACAGGGACAGTATTTTATTGACTATAGAGCATTTAAAGGATGCATTTCTATATATGCGAGATGCACAGAGGGATATTTGCACTCTGGCATCAAGAGTAAGTGCGATGTCCATATCTGCCAGAAGATGTTTATGGACACGACAGTGGTCAGGTGATGCAGATTCCAAACGGCACATGGAAGTATTGCCGTATAAAGGGGAGGAGTTATTTGGGGTCGGTCCATCGGACCTGGTGGCCACGGCAACAGCTGGAAAATCCACCTTTTTTACCCCAAGTCACATCTCAGCAGAAAAAGACACCGTCTTTTCAGCCTCAGTCCTTTCGTCCCCATAAGGGCAAGCAGGCAAAAGGCCAGTCATATCTGCCCAGGGATAGAGGAAAGGGAAGAAGACTGCAGCAGGCAGCCCATTCCCAGGAACAGAAGCCCTCCACCGCTTTTGCCAAGTCCTCAGCATGACGCTGGGGCCGTACAAGCGGACTCAGCTGCGGTGGGGGGTCGTCTCAAGAGTTTCAGCGCGCAGTGGGCTCACTCGCAAGTGGACCCCTGGATCCTACAAGTAGTATCCCAGGGGTACAGATTGGAAATTCGAGACGTCTCCCCCTCGCAGGTTCCTGAAGTCTGCTTTACCAACGTCTCCCTCCGACAGGGAGGCAGTATTGTAAACAATTCACAAGCTGTATTCCCAGCAGGTGATAATCAAAGTACCCCTCCTACAGCAAGGAAAGGGGTATTATTCCACACTATATTGTGGTACTGAAGCCAGACGGCTCGGTGAGACCTATTCTAAATCTGAAATATTTGAACACTTACATACAAAGGTTCAAATCAAGATGGAGTCACTCAGAGCAGTGATAGCGAACCAGGAAGAAGGGGACTATATGGTGTCCCTGGACATCAAGGATGCTTACCTCCATGTCCCAATTTGCCCTTCTCACCAAGGGTACCTCAGGTTCGTGGTACAAAACTGTCACTATCAGTTTCAGACGCTGCCGTTTGGATTGTCCACGGCACCCCGGGTCTTTACCAAGGTAATGGCCGAAATGATGATTCTTCTTCAAAGAAAAGGCGTCTAAATTATCCCTTACTTGGACGATCTCCTGATAAGGGCAAGGTCCAGAGAACAGTTGGAGGTCGGAGTAGCACTATCTCAAGTAGTTCTACGACAGCACGGGTGGATTCTAAATATTCCAAAATCGCAGCTGTCTCCGACGACACGTCTGCTGTTCCTAGGGATGATTCTGGACACAGTCCAGAAAAAGGTGTTTCTCCCGGAGGAGAAAGCCAGGGAGTTATCCGAGCTAGTCAGGAACCTCCTAAAACCAGGAAAAGTGTCAGTGCATCATTGCACAAGGGTCCTGGGAAAAATGGTGGCTTCTTACGAAGCGATTCCATTTGGCAGATTTCACGCAAGAACTTTTCAGTGGGATCTGCTGGAAAAATGGTCCGGATCGCATCTTCAGATGCATCAGCGGATAACCCTGTCTCCAAGGACAAGGGTGTCTCTTCTGTGGTGGCTGCAGAGTGCTCATCTACTAAAGGGCCACAGATTCGGCATTCAGGACTGGGTCCTGGTGACCACGGATGCCAGCCTGAAAGGCTGGGGAGCAGTCACACAAGGAAAAAATTTCCAGGGAGTGTGATCAAGTCTGGAGACTTCTCTCCACATAAATATACTGGAGCTAAGAGCAATTTACAATGCTCTAAGCTTAGCAAGACCTCTGCTTCAAGGTCAGCCGGTATTGATCCAGTGGGACAACATCACGGCAGTCGCCCACGTAAACAGACTGGGCGGCACAAGAAGCAGGAGGGCAATGGCAGAAACTGCAAGGATTCTTCGCTGGGCGGAAAATCATGTGTTAGCACTGTCAGCAGTGTTCATTCCGGGAGTGGACAACTGGGAAGCAAACTTCCTCAGCACGACCTCCACCCGGGAGAGTGGGGACTTCATCGGGAAGTCTTCCACATGATTGTGAACCGTTGGGAAAGACCAAAGGTGGACATGATGGCGTCCCGCCTGAACAAAAAACTGGACAGGTATTGCGCCAGGTCAAGAGACCCTCAGGCAATAGCTGTGGACGTTCTGGTAACACCGTGGGTGTACCAGTCGGTGTATGTGTTCCCTCCTCTGCTTCTCATACCTAAGGTACTGAGAATTATAAGACGTAGAGGAGTAAGAACTATACTCGTGGCTCCGGATTGGCCAAGAAGGACTTGGTACCCGGAACTTCAAGAGATGCTCACAGAGGACTCATGGCCTCTGCTGCTAAGAAGGGACTTGCTTCAGCAAGTACCATGTCTGTTCCAAGACTTACCGCAGCTGCGTTTGACGGCATGGCGGTTGAACGCCGGATCCTAAGGGAAAAAGACATTCCGGAAGAGGTCATTCCTACCCTGGTCAAAGCCAGGAAGGAGGTGACCGCACAACATTATCACCACATGTGGCGAAAATATGTTGCGTGGTGTGAGGCCAGGAAGGCCCCACGAAGAAATTTCAACTCGGTCGATTCCTGCATTTCCTGCAAACAGGAGTGTCTATGGGCCTCAAATTGGGGTCCATTAAGGTTCAAATTTCGGCCCTGTCGATTTTCTTCCAGAAAGAATTGGCTTCAGTTCCTGAAGTCCAGAAGTTTGTCAAGGGAGTACTGCATATACAACCCCCTTTTGTGCCTCCAGTGGCACTGTGGGATCTCAACGTAGTTCTGGGATTCCTCAAATCACATTGGTTTAAACCGCTCAAATCTGTGGATTTGAAATATTTCACATGGAAAGTGACCATGATGTTGGCCCTGGCCTCGGCCAGGCGAATGTCAGAATTGGCGGCTTTGTCTCACAAAAGCCCATATCTGATTGTCCATTCGGACAGGGCAAAGCTGCGGACTCGTCCCCAGTTTCTCCCTAAGGTGGTGTCAGCGTTTCACCTGAACCAGCTTATTGTGGTACCTGCGGCTACTAGGGACTTGGAGGACTCCAAGTTGCTAGATGTTGTCAGGGCCCTGAAAATATAGGTTTCCAGGACGGCTGGAGTCAGGAAAACTGACTTGCTGTTATCCTGTATGCACCCAAAAAACTGGGTGCTCTTGCTTCTAAGCAGACGATTGCTAGTTGGATGTGTAGTACAATTCAGCTTACACATTCTGTGGCAGGCCTGCCACAGCCAAAATATGTAAATGCCCATTCCACAAGGAAGGTGGGCTCATCTTGGGCGGCTGCCCGAGGGGTCTCGGCTTTACAACTTTGCCGAGCTGCTACTTGGTCAGGGGCACACCCTGGCTGAGGAGGACCTGGAGTTCTCTCACTCGGTGCTGCAGAGTCATCCGCACTCTCCCGCCCGTTTGGGAGCTTTGGTATAATCCCCATGGTCCTGACGGAGTCCCCAGCATCCACTTAGGACGTCAGAGAAAATAAGAATTTACTTACCGATAATTCTATTTCTCGTAGTCCGTAGTGGATGCTGGGCGCCCATCCCAAGTGCGGATTGTCTGCAATACTTGTACATAGTTATTGTTACAAAAATCGGGTTATTATTGTTGTGAGCCATCTTTTCAGAGGCTCAGCTGTTATCATGCTGTTAACTGGGTTCAGATCACAGGTTGTACAGTGTGATTGGTGTGGCTGGTATGAGTCTTACCCGGGATTCAAAATCCTTCCTTATTGTGTACGCTCGTCCGGGCACAGTATCCTAACTGAGGCTTGGAGGAGGGTCATAGGGGGAGGAGCCAGTGCACACCACCTGATCCTAAAGCTTTTACTTTTGTGCCCTGTCTCCTGCGGAGCCGCTAATCCCCATGGTCCTGACGGAGTCCCCAGCATCCACTACGGACTACGAGAAATAGAATTATCGGTAAGTAAATTCTTATTATTCTGTCTCGCTTTCATGTAAAGGTATCTTTCTATCACCATACATCCACGGTACACTTCACTTGCAATGGACTTAGCTGTTGGAATAACACTTACTTTAGTGTCCTGTCCCGCGTACACATCAAGGTATCTTTCGTATCCCTCACAGTATGGGCGGCAGGAATAAGGCAGACCAGTATTTTTCCAAAAACACACGGCTTTTTTATTCATCCAATACAGCAAGCAAATGATCTGGTATAATGGCTAGCAGCCAACTTCAACGCGTTTCGGGGATTCCCTCCCCTTCCTCAAGAAGTAAAATGTATGTTCTAATAAGCCCGGTTATATTTAGGCTTCACAAAGTCACATGATCCATTTTGACCAATCCCTCACAATAGACAATTAACAGGTGTATGTGTTTCAGCAATTAAGAACTCCTACAACAGGAGTAACTTGCACATAAATCATACAACATATTTTAAATACAAAAATTAAAAATATTAACATATTTTTTAAACACACTCAGCGTTGGTAATAATCGGGATGTTTGATCCTCATAAGTAAAATATGCATTGCAATAAGTCTGTTTAGTTTTCAGAAAACGAGCAGTCCAAAGCCAAAAAACACTGTTTAGTTTATGCGCCCATGTAGAGCGCTGGAGACATGGAGAATGTTCTATCACTAAATGCGGTGTAGATAGGACCCGCTGTATCTTCAACACAGTTGAACTAGGATAGATTAACAGGTATTGAGCCGGCAAATAGCCGGCGGTACGGGTTTAGTAAACCCAAGTGGGAATAATTTGAAGAATAGATGCGGAAGATAAATGCAGCCGGCAAATGGCCGGAGGTGCAGGTTAAACAGACCCAAGTGGGAATAATTTGAAAAATAACTGCGGGAAGTAAATGCTCTCTTGGCATATATAATGCTCGTTCTCTGACCAAAACAGACCACTCAACATATAAAATGCGGCACAACATTGTAGATATATCATATTATGACGGACGTCCAGGAGTCATTAGGTGCAGAGAACTTCATCTGGTTGTCTTTAACGGTGCTAGATTGTTGTTACAGTTCTTGTTTTCCATAGGTCAATTTTCTTATTCCGCATGAAACACATGATTGTGACTCAGAGATGAAAAAATGACAGAGACAACACAGAAAAGAAGAGACTTTAGAATCGGCAGACTGCAATACATATGGCTTAACAAGAACCATTTAATCTCGAACTCTAAATTTAAACCACTTGGTGTTAGAGTTCTCAAGTGGTGTATAGTTTTCATTTCTGTTTGTTCTAAAAGTTTCTCTGTGCACCGAGTTCTCCAGTTATTTTTAACTGCTTTTATGCCTATAAAACTTTTTAGACCTCTAAGGTTGCAGTTGTGCTTATTTTTAAAATGGTTAGATACACTATGCAACTCATACCCCTTCTTTATGTTCCTAGTGTGTTCTGATAGGCGTTCTTTTAACATTCTTCCCGTTCTCCCCACATATTGCAGTCCACAATGACACTCTAGAAGGTATATGACATTCTTGGTGCAACAGGTAATAAAATCCTTAATCGGGTATGTGGTCTGTGTCTGATTTGATGTGTATTCTGTTATTTTTCTATTTACATTACAGCTTTTACACATAGGACAAAAACCACATCGAAAAAAACCTTTTGAGGTGATTCTAGTTTGCATTCTTTCGATGGGCAAAGCACTCTTTACGAGCATATCTTTTAGGTTCTTAGCTTTACGATAAATGAATCTTGGGCGATTCCTAATGTTACCAGACAATAGGGGATCCTTCATTAGTATGTGCCAATATTTCCCAATGATTTGCTCTAACTGTTTATGTTTGGAATTAAATTGAGTTATGAATGCTACTTCTTGATTCATACGAGGATCCTTTTTCTGGCTATTAAGCATAGTGGAGCGTTCTAACATCCGAGTCTCTGCACGAGCTTTAGTAACTATTACAGGATTATATCCTTTATCCAGGAATTGTCTCTCCATAATTTCCGCATGTGCATCGTATGCACTTACATCCGTGCAATTCCTACGCAATCTCCTAAACTGGCTTTTGGGTATACTCCTCAGCCAGTTGGAGTGATGATTGCTGTCGGAATTCATAAAGGAGTTACAATCTGTTGGTTTTGTAAAATTTCTTGTAACCATTCTTTCACCCTCTGGGTATATGCATAAGTCTAAGAAGTTAATCTCTGTATTACTAATGTTAAATGTAAATTCAATATTTCTGTTGTTTGAATTGAGGTGTGCACAAAACGTTTCCAAAGATGGACGATCTCCGTCCCAAATGAACAGGACGTCATCTATATATCTCGTCCAGAGTACTAGACTGGCACCCCACTGGTGATCAGACCAAATCGTCTGATTTTCCCAGTGGGCCATAAATAGATTGGCGTAGCTTGGTGCCAGTCTAGTACCCATCGCCGCTCCAAGCAGCTGTAAGTAAAAATCACCCTCATACCAGAAAAAGTTATTGTGCAATATAAGTGATACTCCCTCCAGAATAAATTGTATATCTACAGCAGGGGTGTTTGCTTCAGTTAAGAAATATTGGAGTGCCTCTAAACCCTGGTCATGTGAAATAATAGTATATAAGGACTTCACATCTGCTGTAACCAGGAGGTAATGTGATTTCCATTGTACAGCAGCCAACTTATTAATGACTGATATGGTGTCTCTTAAATAAGATTTTGTATCTACTACAAGTGGTTGAATTTTTTGATCTAAAAATTCTGATAAATTTGAAAGGGCGGAGCCAATCCCAGCTACAATGGGACGGCCTGGAGGTCGATCTATACTTTTATGGACCTTGGGCAAAACATACAATGCCGGAATGGCAGGATTATCGATCTTTATATAATTTTGTTCAACCAAAGTCAATGCCCCTAGCGTCGTATATAATCCCATAAATGTGTCTAATTTTTTTGTAATTGCTGTATATGGGTCTCCCTTCAGTTTTTTGTATGTAGTGGTATCCGACAACTGACGTACCACTTCTGTATGGTAGTCATCCCTATTCAGGATGACTATACCCCCGCCTTTATCGGCGGGTTTAATTACTGTTTGGTCGTTACTTCTAAGGGTCCCTATTGCGTTCCTCTGATTTTTGGTTAAGTTGCATTTTTTAGGGGGCTTAAAGTGAGTTTTTTCTAGATCTTCCTTAACCAACCGTTCAAAGGTCTCGACAAAACAGCCCCTTTTATGTTTGGGGAAAAAAGCGGATCTCTTTTTAAAGACCTTAACCTGTTCTTGTTCATCATCTTTAAGAGTATTACCGTCTGTGTTGTCCGCAAAAAATCTTTTTAAAGTTAATTTGCGGATGAAACACTGTAGGTCTATATAGGTACCAAAGTTATCGATTTTACTGGAAGGGGCAAATTTTAAACCCTTTTCCAGGAGATCTTGTTCGTCCTTTGACAGACTGTAGCTGCTCAAATTGTATATCTTAGTTTTACTGTATTTTGTGGGTCGTCTCTCTAAAAAAGTATCCCTTTCTTCACGGTAACCTAAATCACCAATTTCCTTATCGTAAATGGGTGGTCTTCTCATGAGGTGTTCATTTCTACTAGATCTTCACCTAGTAGAAATGAACACCTCATGAGAAGACCACCCATTTACGATAAGGAAATTGGTGATTTAGGTTACCGTGAAGAAAGGGAGGACAATATTAGCCATAAAAGACATTACGATAGGAATACTTTTTTAGAGAGATGACCCACAAAATACAGACAAAAGTAAAAGGAAAGTTTAACACTAACAAAAATATAAGAGGTTGTAGAGCGGGTAAGTTCAAAGGAATGTCAAAAAAGAAAAGATCACTCCTAAAAAAAGAGGGAATACAAAATGACCAGCCACTAGAAACTATACAGAAAGAACAAAGTAAAACTAAGATATACAATTTGAGCAGCTACAGTCTGTCAAAGGACGAACAAGATCTCCTGGAAAAGGGTTTAAAATTTGCCCCTTCCAGTAAAATCGATAACTTTGGTACCTATATAGACCTACAGTGTTTCATCCGCAAATTAACTTTAAAAAGATTTTTTGCGGACAACACAGACGGTAATACTCTTAAAGATGATGAACAAGAACAGGTTAAGGTCTTTAAAAAGAGATCCACTTTTTTCCCCAAACATAAAAGGGGCTGTTTTGTCGAGACCTTTGAACGGTTGGTTAAGGAAGATCTAGAAAAAACTCACTTTAAGCCCCCTAAAAAATGCAACTTAACCAAAAATCAGAGGAACGCAATAGGGACCCTTAGAAGTAACGACCAAATAGTAATTAAACCCGCCGATAAAGGCGGGGGTATAGTCATCCTGAATAGGGATGACTACCATACAGAAGTGGTACGTCAGTTGTCGGATACCACTACATACAAAAAACTGAAGGGAGACCCATCTACAGCAATTACAAAAAAATTAGACACATTTATGGGATTATATACGACGCTAGGGGCATTGACTTTGGACGAACAAAATTATATAAAGATCGATAATCCTGCCATTCCGGCATTGTATGTTTTGCCCAAGGTCCATAAAAGTATAGATCGACCTCCAGGCCGTCCCATTGTAGCTGGGATTGGCTCCGCCCTTTCAAATTTATCAGAATTTTTAGATCAAAAAATTCAACCACTTGTAGTAGATACAAAATCTTATTTAAGAGACACCATATCAGTCATTAATAAGTTGGCTGCTGTACAATGGAAATCACATTACCTCCTGGTTACAGCAGATGTGAAGTCCTTATATACTATTATTTCACATGACCAGGGTTTAGAGGCACTCCAATATTTCTTAACTGAAGCAAACACCCCTGCTGTAGATATACAATTTATTCTGGAGGGAGTATCACTTATATTGCACAATAACTTTTTCTGGTATGAGGGTGATTTTTACTTACAGCTGCTTGGAGCGGCGATGGGTACTAGACTGGCACCAAGCTACGCCAATCTATTTATGGCCCACTGGGAAAATCAGACGATTTGGTCTGATCACCAGTGGGGTGCCAGTCTAGTACTCTGGACGAGATATATAGATGACGTCCTGTTCATTTGGGACGGAGATCGTCCATCTTTGGAAACGTTTTGTGCACACCTCAATTCAAACAACAGAAATATTGAATTTACATTTAACATTAGTAATACAGAGATTAACTTCTTAGACTTATGCATATACCCAGAGGGTGAAAGAATGGTTACAAGAAATTTTACAAAACCAACAGATTGTAACTCCTTTATGAATTCCGACAGCAATCATCACTCCAACTGGCTGAGGAGTATACCCAAAAGCCAGTTTAGGAGATTGCGTAGGAATTGCACGGATGTAAGTGCATATGATGCACATGCGGAAATTATGGAGAGACAATTCCTGGATAAAGGATATAATCCTGTAATAGTTACTAAAGCTCGTGCAGAGACTCGGATGTTAGAACGCTCCACTATGCTTAATAGCCAGAAAAAGGATCCTCGTATGAATCAAGAAGTAGCATTCATAACTCAATTTAATTCCCAACATAAACAGTTAGAGCAAATCATTGGGAAATATTGGCACATACTAATGAAGGATCCCCTATTGTCTGGTAACATTAGGAATCGCCCAAGATTCATTTATCGTAAAGCTAAGAACCTAAAAGATATGCTCGTAAAGAGTGCTTTGCCCATCGAAAGAATGCAAACTAGAATCACCTCAAAAGGTTTTTTTTCGATGTGGTTTTTGTCCTATGTGTAAAAGCTGTAATGTAAATAGAAAAATAACAGAATACACATCAAATAAGACACAGACCACATACCCGATTAAGGATTTTATTACCTGTTGCACCAAGAATGTCATATACCTTCTAGAGTGTCATTGTGGACTGCAATATGTGGGGAGAACGGGAAGAATGTTAAAAGAACGCCTATCAGAACACACTAGGAACATAAAGAAGGGGTATGAGTTGCATAGTGTATCTAACCATTTTAAAAATAAGCACAACTGCAACCTTAGAGGTCTAAAAAGTTTTATAGGCATAAAAGCAGTTAAAAATAACTGGAGAACTCGGTGCACAGAGAAACTTTTAGCACAAACAGAAATGAAAACTATACACCACTTGAGAACTCTAACACCAAGTGGTTTAAATTTAGAGTTCGAGATTAAATGGTTCTTGTAAAGCCATATGTATTGCAGTCTGCCGATTCTAAAGTCTCTTCTTTTCTGTGTTGTCTCTGTCATTTTTTCATCTCTGAGTCACAATCATGTGTTTCATGCGGAATAAGAAAATTGACCTATGGAAAACAAGAACTGTAACAACAATCTAGCACCGTTAAAGACAACCAGATGAAGTTCTCTGCACCTAATGACTCCTGGACGTCCGTCATAATATGATATATCTACAATGTTGTGCCGCATTTTATATGTTGAGTGGTCTGTTTTGGTCAGAGAACGAGCATTATATATGCCAAGAGAGCATTTACTTCCCGCAGTTATTTTTCAAATTATTCCCACTTGGGTCTGTTTAACCTGCACCTCCGGCCATTTGCCGGCTGCATTTATCTTCCGCATCTATTCTTCAAATTATTCCCACTTGGGTTTATTAAACCCGTACCGCCGGCTATTTGCCGGCTCAATACCTGTTAATCTATCCTAGTTCAACTGTGTTGAAGATACAGCGGGTCCTATCTACACCGCATTTAGTGATAGAACATTCTCCATGTCTCCAGCGCTCTACATGGGCGCATAAACTAAACAGTGTTTTTTGGCTTTGGACTGCTCGTTTTCTGAAAACTAAACAGACTTATTGCAATGCATATTTTACTTATGAGGATCAAACATCCCGATTATTACCAACGCTGAGTGTGTTTAAATATGTTAATATTTTTAATTTTTGTATTTAAAATATGTTGTATGATTTATGTGCAAGTTACTCCTGTTGTAGGAGTTCTTAATTGCTGAAACACATACACCTGTTAATTGTCTATTGTGAGGGATTGGTCAAAATGGATCATGTGACTTTGTGAAGCCTAAATATAACCGGGCTTATTAGAACATACATTTTACTTCTTGAGGAAGGGGAGGGAATCCCCGAAACGTGTTGAAGTTGGCTGCTAGCCATTATACCAGATCATTTACTTGCTGTATTGGATGAATAAAAAAGCCGTGTGTTTTTGGAAAAATACTGGTCTGCCTTATTCCTGCCGCCCATACTGTGAGGGATACGAAAGATACCTTGATGTGTACGCGGGACAGGACACTAAAGTAAGTGTTATTCCAACAGCTAAGTCCATTGCAAGTGAAGTGTACCGTGGATGTATGGTGATAGAAAGATACCTTTACATGAAAGCGAGACAGAATAATAAAGTGAGTGTCTTTCTGATGCATGGAAAGAGCTTGAAAGAAACTTTGGACGAAGATTGAAAAGTCTCAAGTTGTTTATAAATTTCATTATTTTAAACCCAGCGCTAGTTTGCGACCATCTATTGTTTGTCTATATTTCTTGAGGTTCATAGGGATAAATAAGGGAATATCCCACGTGTTGCAAACAGGCTGCTTTTAACTGGCATCGCAGGGCTGCATACAAAAACGATTGTCACAGAGAACGCCGACTTGCGTCTCAACCTTCAGCTCGGACGGCCGCGGCCGCAGTAGGTGATTAGTGCCACATACCTTGTAATACGTTGAGAATATGGAGATGATGCCCGAGCCCCGCAGGCAGGTGACACCATGCCAGTCGCCCGGGCATTAGAAAGGCAATATCCACGGATCAGCAGAGATGAGACATGACGTATGGATGCTAGCCATATAGCAGGGAACCGGGCCTAGGACGCTGGGACAACCTTAGGAGACACCTGAAAGGTAAATAATGGCGTCCAGATACCCGGATCGTGACAATGGTGGTCTATTAATAAAGCATTAGATAGGAGCCCGGAATACTCCACTTTTATTCCCTTGATTGGGAACCCCTGTTTTACCCCACCCTTCGACAATGGTAGATTTCTCCTGTGGAAGTCTAAGGGCATTGATCACATTCGGGATGTATTTGATCCCAGTGGGATTCTTATGTCATTCAGAGACTTAGCCGAGAGGTATGGTGTGTTGGCATCGGATTTCTATATGTACCTTCAAGTTTGGCACTATGTGCAGTCCTTACCTGTCCCTCCTGTGCACGAGCAGAGGAGTGACCCTCTGTCCCCTCTCCTTTTGAAGCTACAACACTTTTCTTATAAGGTCTGTTGGTTGTATCAAGACCTGCTCCTCAGTAAACCTGATACCCTGTGGTCCCCTATGATCTCTAAATGGTCGAGTGATTGGTCCTGGGCTCCGTCTGTGGATTGCTTCCTCTCCCCCCTGCCTTCTATTTTGAAGGCTCTACACTCTGCCCAGCTCCAGGAGATCCACTTTAGGTTTCTCCATAGAGCGTATATTGCCCCTGGGCAACGCAAATATATGGTTTCTGCAGAAACAGGACATTGTCCTAAATGTAAAGCGCCCAATGCTCTTTTTATACATAACTTTTGGCAGTGCCCGAAAATCCGACGGTTTTGCCATAAAGTATTGTGGTACTTGAAGTCTACCTTTCGAATCTCCCTCCCTATGGACCCAGCAGCAATCCTCGGCCTTAACACTACAGCCTGGTGTCTTCCACCATCTCAGATTCACTATACCCCCTTTCTGTACGTTTTGTTGACGCAAGGGAAGAAACTGATTCTGAACCACTGGATATTTCGGACCTCTCCCTCCTTAGAAAACCTTAAATCTATTCTTACTGTTACATTATATCTCGAGCGTCAGTCCACTCTCCCTGACCTTGATCGTAACGCCCTTCGTTTTTACAATAAATGGGGTCCTTATATAGACTCCCTTCCCCCCCCTCAACGGCAACATATACTGAAATTGTTTGACTCACTCAGCTGGGATTCCTACCGCAAACTATGTATCCCTATTTAGTCAAAATGTTTATCCGTAATCTCAGGTGACCCTGTCCGTATAGTCTGATCCTTCCAAATCTTTGGAATGGTTGCTAACGCCCCTAATTGGTTTGAAGAAGATCCTTGTAGGACGTTTGCAACCCCCCCCCCCCAACTCCCATGACCTTTATTTCGTACCCTTGTTTGTGTTGTCTTATTTTCTTCTCTCTCTCTTTTCTATCCTGTATTTTAATTGCATATCACTGGTTTGTGTGTATGTCTTTTTTTATGGTATGTTTTCTGGGGATTACAACTAAGAGGCTACATGCTGTAGCAAACCGTTCTATACTGATTCTTTGATATGTCTGTTTTGGAGCTTTGATGGCGTGGCTCTTACACATTTTGTTGCAGTACCTATTTCGTACCACTGTGTTGCATAGCCCATATCCCTGCCTTTTGCCTTCTGTATGCAATTATTTTGTATTCTGTGTATTATATTTTGTACTGTTCTCTCCTTTCTTTTCTTGTATAAGAAAAATCCAATAAAAACATTTAAAAAAAAAAAGCATATTGATTTGAATGACCGTGTCCATTTTCTTGGAAGCACAAAAGGGTTCTCACATTCCAGCAGCTAAAATTTCATGCCATGTCACAACTGGTACTGATTTAAAAAAGCGTATTGATTTTAATGACCATATAACAAAAGCATCTAGTTATTATTAATGTAAACATGCAAAATAACAAACACAGTTTCAAAATGACCATATAACAAAAGCATCTGGTTATTATTAATGTAAACATGCAAAATAACAAGCACAGTTTCAAAATGACCATATAACAAAAGCATCTGGTTATTATTAATGTAAACATGCAAAATAACAAACAGTTTCAAAAGTTTTTTCAAGCCCATGTGGAATATTTAATAGCAATACTACATAGCCTTTTTCTTTTTTTATTATGAATTAAAGAGCATTTAGAAAATTCTAATTTATATTATACAACAGTGCTGGAACATGTTCAGATAACAGTGCTGGAACATGTTCAGACATGATTCATATATGCATACATATATATGTGCAAAACAAGCTGTACTTATACATTCTCGCACGTTATTTTTGCAGACGGTTGACCACAATGAGCCATGAGGCACTACATGCCTCTGTGGCATAACTAGTTACATTTTATTATACAACAGTGCTGGAACATGTTCAGATAACAGTGCTGGAACATGTTCAGACACGATTCATATATGCATACATATATATGTGCAAAACAAGATGTACTTAGACATTCTCGCACGTTATTTTTTGCAAACGGTTGACCACAATGAGCCATGAGGCACTGCATGCCTCTGTGGCATAACTAGTTAACAAATTGATGGGCGAGTATTGGAATTCTGCCTTTCTGTTATCTAGGAACTAATGACCTCAATGAGCCATGAGGCACGACATGCTTCTGTGGCATGACTAGTTAGCCAATTAATGGACCGGCCTCAATGAGCCATGAGGCACTACATGCCTCTGTGGCATAACTAGTTAACAAATTGATGATCGAATATTAGAATTCTACCTTTCCATTATCTAGGAACTAATGACCTCAATGAGCCATGAGGCACGACATGCCTCTGTGGCATAACTAGTTAACAAATTGATGGTCGAATATTAGAATTCTACCTTTCCATTATCTAGGAACTAATGACCTCAATGAGCCATTGATGCACGACATGCCTCTGTGGCATAACTAGTTAACAAATTGATAGACCGGCCTCAATGAGCCATGAGGCACTACATGCCTCTGTGGCATAACTAGTTAACAAATTGATGGACCGAATATTAGTTTCTGTTTATAACGATTAAAACATAATTATTATACAACAGTGCTGGAACATGTTCAGACACGATTCATATATGCATACATATATATGTGCAAAACAAGCTGTACTTTGACATTTGTCGCACGTTATTTTTTACAAACGGTTGACACAATGAGCCATGAGGCACTACATGCCTCTGTGGCATAACTAGTTAACAAATTGATGGGCGAATTGGAAATGATCTAGGAACTAATAATCACAATGAGCCATGAGGCACTACATGCCTCTGTGGCATAACTAGTTAACAATTTGATGGGTGAATATTAGAATTCTGCCTTTCCATTATCTAGGAACTAATGACCTCAATGAGCCATGAGGCACTACATGCATCTGTGGCATAACTAGTTAACAAATTGATATAGCAAAATGCTTACATCAACAATGAAGCAAAACTGTTGCAGGGCATGCTAGTATGTTTAGTTCAACAACAGCTTGAGGACTGAAGGTTCACCCCCCCCCCATGTTTTAAAGATGATCTAGGAACTAATGACCACAATGAGCCATGAGGCACTACATGCCTCTGTGGCATAACTAGTTAACAAATTGATGGGCCGAATATTAGGTACTGTTTATTACAATTAAAACATATCATTTAGAGGGTTTCTCTGCTGTAATCTTTTGGTAAATTGGGTTGAACAGGTTATCCATGCTTAGTGAATACATACCAAAATGCATAGACAATGAGGCAAAACTGTTGCAGGGCATACTGGTATGTGTAGTTCAACAACAGATCGAGGACTGAAGGTTCACCTCCCCATGTTTTAAAGATGATCTAGGAACTAATGACCACAATGAGCCATGAGGCACTACATGCCTCTGTGGCATAACTAGTTAACAAATTGATGGACCGAATATTAGTTACTGTTTATTACAATTAAAACATATCATTTAGAGGGTTTCTCTGCTGTAACCTTTTGGTAAACTGGGTTGAACAGGGTTATCCCTGCTTAGTGAATACATACCAAAATACTTAGACAATGAGGCAAAACTGTTGCAGGGCATACTGGTATGTGTAGTTCAACAACAGCCGGAGGTCTGATGGTTCCCCACTGTTAGGGTCTCCTGCCCTGTGCTGCCACGTCGTCATGGCAACCGGGAGACAAGTACTAGCGGAGTAACCTGAGCGCAGCTGATACTCCGGTTCGGGTCTTTTGCTGTGCAGTGGTTATAGGCTCTGTGCACGGCAGGGGATCCGGTGCTGGTTTTTGTACTCACAGTCTGTGAGGTCTGAGTGGGGCGTGGACAGCACCTGCTTTATAAGGCCTCTTTCCAGGTTAAGCAGATGCTGCTGAATCTTTGTTGGTTAGTCAGTTCCTGAAAGTTAGCCAGTACTGTGTAGCTTTGTATTTGTTTGTTGCTTACTGCAAATAGGCCTGGGGATTTGGTATTACACTCTGCCAATCCAGACCTAGCAGTAAGACTGGAGTCAGTCGCTTAGCTTGCTGGGGTTCTGTTACTACTCTGTGAACTTAGCAAGTTTGCGGCTGTATTCTAAGACTTGCCTGTCTAATCCTGTCTCACTGTGCTAGGTGTCAGGGGTCAGTTTAGTGGCAGTAAACTGAACCTGTGCACTGCAAGTGAGAATTAGGATTGTGGAGACTCTCCTTGTGTCTATCATTCCATCTCTGACCAAGGAGTTTACTGCCACACCCGTTGGTAACCCTTTAGGGTTTTGCTGTTGCCCTTAGCAACAGCATTTCGGGTTCTCTATGTATTAAAACACAACATCTTGCTTTTCCCATCTGAGCATTTCTAATACAAGGGAGATACCCAGTTCCTTAGCCTCTGGGCTTCTCTGTTCACTTTGTGTGTATTTTGTTACCCTATCACCTTCTGTGTACGTTATGTCATATTCCCCAGTCTGTCTGTGAGTCCATTTGTTGTGCATAACAGTTCTGACACCAGTACTTTCCTGCAGGCACTGGTGTACATAACAGTTATGACACCAGTACTTTCCTGCAGGCACTGGTGTACATAACATATTCAGCAGCCTAATACTCCTGTTGAAATTTTGTGGGAATATGGAGCATACCCCTCAAAATACGTTGCAACAGGTGGTCGATCAGGTGCAGGTCCTGACTCGACAATTTAATGATCTGTCCATTAAAATGCACACCTCCCAGGCTGCTGGCGGAGCTCCCGCAGCAGCAGCACCTGCAGGGGTTAAGGAGCCGAAAGTAAATCTCCCGGATCGTTTTTCTGGAGATCGCTCGCAGTTCTTTTGTTTCAAGGAGAGCTGCAAGCTATACTTCCGGCTTAGGCCTCAGTCTTCTGGGTCGGAGATTCAGCGGGTGGGCATAGTGATTTCCTTGCTACAAGGAGACCCACAGGTCTGGGCATATGGGTTGCAGCCTGACTGTCCGTCGCTTAAAAGTGTTGATGCTTTTTTTACGGCACTGGGCATGTTGTATGATGACCCTGACAAGACGGCCTCAGCCGAGGCTCAGATTTCGATCCTTAAGCAAGGGCGAAGGCCAGTTGAGGTTTACTGTACGGAGTTTCGGAGGTTGGCCCATGATACCCAGTGGAATGACCCAGCCCTGAGACACCAGTACCGAAGAGGTCTTTCTAACCAGATAAAGGACCAACTGGTACAATATCCCTTGCCTGATAGCTTGGATCAGCTCATGCAGTTATCCATCCGGGTGGATAGACGGCTGAGAGAGCGTAGGCTTGAAAGGGAGACTGAGATTTCCTTCCTTCCCAAGGGAACCTCAGACTCTGAGGAATTTTCCGAGGAGCCTATGCAGATTGGGGCTACCCGCCTCTCCTCGCGTGAGAAGACGCGGAGGAGACAGCAGGGGTTGTGTTTGTACTGTGGGAATAAAGGTCATGTGGTAGTATCATGCCCAGAAAAGCCGGAAAACTTCAGGGCCTGAGGGTGATGGGAAATATCCTGTCAGGCCAGAAGTCAGAATTTCCCAAGAAGACTTTTATCATTCCGGTGACCTTGAAGATCCTCGGTCAAACTGTCAAGACTGAGGCCTTTGTGGACAGTGGGGCCGACGGGGTTTTTATGGACCGCCAATTCGCCCTGAAACACTCTGTTCCCTTAGTACCCTTGGCATCGGAAATTGAGATTTGTGGGTTAAACGGGGAACCATTATCCCAAGGTAAAATTACCTCTTGCACTAGCCAGATTTCTTTGTTTATTGGAGCCACACACTCTGAAAAATTGTCCTTTTATGTGACTGTCTGTACTTTTGCCCCATTGGTGTTGGGGTTACCCTGGTTAAGGGCCCACAATCCTCAATTTGACTGGGTCTCTTTGGAGATTCTTAGTTGGGGTACTGATTTTTTCAGGAGTTGCTTGAGCCTTCCAGTCAGGCTCTCGCAGCTAAGTTTGCCAGGATTGCCAGGGTGTTATGCAGATTTTGCGGACGTGTTCTCCAAAAAAGTTGCAGAGGTACTACCTCCCCATCGCCCCTATGACTGTGCCATTGATTTGTTGCCAAATGCTAAGCTTCCCAAGAGCAGGTTGTACTCCCTGTCACGTCCTGAGACTCAGGCTATGGCAGAGTACATTCAGGAGAACTTGGCTAAGGGATTTATCAGACCTTCACAGTCTCCAGTTGGGTCGGGGTTCTTCTTCGTGGGTAAAAAGGACGGTTCGTTGCGACCCTGCATCGACTTCAGGGAATTGAACCGTATCACGATTAAAAACTCATACCCACTGCCTCTCATTTCGGTCTTGTTTGACCAGCTTCGTACTGCCACCATTTTTTCTAAGATTGACCTACGCGGTGCGTACAATCTAATCCGAATAAGAGAGGGGGATGAATGGAAGACTGCCTTTAATACCCACTCAGGGCATTATGAATATTTGGTGATGCCTTTTGGGCTCTGTAATGCCCCGGCAGTCTTCCAGGATTTCATGAATGATGTGCTCAGGGAATATTTGGATAGATTCTTAGTTGTATACTTAGATGACATCCTAATCTTCTCCCATTCCCTGGAGGAACATCGGAAGCATGTACGCTTAGTCCTCCAGAAACTCAGAGACCACCGGCTTGGGGCGAAGCTGGAGAAGTGCGAATTTGAAGTTCAGCAAATCGCATTTCTAGGATATATTATCTCCCCAGAAGGTTTCCAAATGGAGGGTTCCAAGTTACAGGCAGTCCTGGATTGGGTGCAACCCACTAGTTTGAAGGCGCTTCAGCGTTTCCTGGGCTTTGCGAATTTTTATAGACGATTTATCGCTGGATTTTCGTCTATAGTGGCGCCCTTGGTGGCACTCACTAAGAAAGGGGCGGATGTTGCTCACTGGTCTTGTGAGGCTAAAGCGGCTTTTGCCCGTCTCAAAAGGGCATTTGTTTCGGCCAAGGTGCTGCGACACCCAGATCCAGAGCGTCCTTTTGTGGTGGAGGTGGATGCCTCTGAGATGGGTATTGGGGCAGTGCTTTCTCAGATGGGAGTGTCTGATAATCGCCTTCATCCCTGTGCTTACTTTTCCCGTAAATTTTCGCCTGCCGAGATGAATTATGACGTGGGTAACCGGGAATTGTTGGCTATTAAGGATGCACTCGAGGAGTGGAGACACTGGCTTGAGGGGGCTAAGTTTGTGGTCTCAATTCTCACTGACCATAAGAATCTGGCATATTTAGAGTCAGCGAAGCGTCTCAATGCCAGGCAGGCACGATGGGCTTTGTTTTTTGCTCGCTTTAATTTTTTGATAACATATCGCCCTGGGTCAAAAAACATCAAGGCTGATGCGCTCTCGCGGAGTTTTGCTCCAATCCAGGAGACCACCGAGGAGCTGTTGCCCATTGTTTCCCCATCATGTATTAAAGTGGGCATTACCCAGGACCTCTTATCATTAGTCCTTAGAGCACAGGAGCAGGCTCCTCCAGACCTTCCGGTAGGTCTTTTGTTTGTGCCTCCTAGGTTAAGACAGCGAGTGTTCCTGGAATTCCATGCCAAGAAGTCGGCAGGTCACCCGGGTATTGCCAGAACTCGGGAGTTGCTATCTAGGGCGGTGTGGTGGCCCTCGGTGGCTAAGGATGTGGATCAGTGGGTTCGGGCATGTGACATCTGTGCCCGAAATAAGACTCCTAGAGGGGTTCCTGTTGGCCCATTACATCCACTCTCTATCCCATCTAAGCCATGGACTCACATTTCAATGGATTTTGTGGTGGACTTGCCCAAATCCTCGGGGATGACAGCCATCTGGGTTGTCGTTGACAGGTTTTCGAAGATGGCGCACTTCGTTCCACTGGTTGGGCTGCCATCGGCCAGACGCCTGTCTGAATTATTTATGCTGCATGTTGTGCGTCTCCACGGGTTGCCACTTGATGTGGTCTCTGACCGCGGATCCCAGTTTGTGGCCAAATTCTGGAGGGCATTTTGTTCCGATCTCCAGATTTCTGTCAGCTTGTCGTCAGGCTACCATCCGCAGTCTAATGGGCAGACTGAAAGGGTGAACCAGTCCTTGGAGCAGTTCCTCAGGTGTTATGTCTCCAAGTGTCAGACTGACTGGGTTGCTCATCTGTCCATGGCGGAGTTTGCCTATAACAACGCGGCTCACTCTGCTACAGGGATCTCTCCCTTCCTTTGTGTGTATGGGCATCATCCTAAGGCCAATTCTTTTGACCCCCTGGACTCCACGCCTGGTGGTTCCTCTGTGGTTTCGGTCCTTAGAGGTATTTGGCGGAAAGTGAAGAAAGCCCTTGTGTCTGTGTCATTAGTGACCAAAAGGGTTTTTGATAAGCGGAAAAGACCCTGCAGCTTCAAATTGGGAGACTTCGTCTGGTTGTCTACCAAGAATTTGAAGTTGAGACAGCCATCTCATAAGTTAGGCCCCCGGTTCATCGGCCCTTATAAGATCACCAGGGTTATCAATCCGGTGGCATTTCAGTTAGATCTGCCCCGTTCTTTGGGTATCAATAAAACATTTCATTGTTCCCTTTTAAAACGGGCGATTAGGAATCCTTCTTCCAGTGGAAGACCTTCCCCTCTTCTGATACGTGGCCAGAAGGAGTTTGTTGTTGAAAGGATTCTTGACTCCAAGGTGGTTCGGGGTCGGCTGTCATTTTTGGTGCACTGGAAGGGGTATGGCCCGGAGGAGCGGTCGTGGGTGCGCAGTTGTGATCTTCATGCCCCCAGACTGATACGCTCTTTCTTCTCGCAGTTCCCCGATAAACCCGGTGGTAGGGGTTCTTTGACCCCTCTGTCAAAGTCAGAAAAATATCACGATGCACACTGCCATATTTGCACCTCATACAGGTCTGCGCTGCGCATGCGTGCGCTCTCCCGTGCGTGTGCATACTCGCTGTTGCGGGCACCCGCGGGCACGCGGTATGTGCATTTACGGTAGAGTTCATGTGTTCGTAGCGTGCGACTCAATCGTTACATATTTTCACCATATAATGTATTTTGTAGATCATGGTCCCTTTGATAGAATCTGAAAGTTTGGTTAATGTAGAATGTTCATGGACAGAGAAATCCCCCTTTGTTTGATATGAAGGGTCAGACAGGAGTAATACGGTGGTGTTTAGTATCCATCGGAAGAGTATTTAATTAGCAATATTCCGGTGTTGGTTTGAAGCGGATTAATCGCTCGTGCGAATAGTTATGGACATAAGAAGTTTATGTCCATTTACTATTATTTGCACTTACTTATCCATGCGGCGGGAAACCTAGTTTCCCACCCACCTGAGCAGTTGGAAATCGTCACAGCCCACCTGTATGAATCAACCTATGACCTTTTGTTATAATGCGAGGAGGAATTCCTGTGTCCAATGAACAATGAGATTGTAGGGACCATTGAATTGTATTGTGTGTGGGGCATAAATAGACAAGCCGATCACATCCAGCTCACTCTTCAACGGTTATCATTGCTGAAAATCGGGAGCTGGATGTCCAGAGGCGCATGCGATCGTTTCCTTTGTGCGTAAGTTTTCTCCGCAATCATATTGTCTTTCTTGTTGTTATGGGCCATATCTCTCTCTCTCTCTCTTCTCCTCTTTCTCTCGTATTCTCTTAAACGTAATAGTATTGTATTGTATTTCATGTGTAGTTACCTGGTTAGTTAGTCTATGTTATATTGTAGTGTATGACTTGTATTGTATTAATTCTTTTGCAAGTATAACATTCATAATATATATATTAGGCGTTGGACCCTAAGCACGGTATCTGTGTATTTCTTATAGTGTTAAGTATTCTCAGAGCGTCGGTGACGCTCAAACAGCTTTTAAGTTAATAAGGTTACACTGTGTTGCATCTACACCCTATCTCTACACAAAGGTTTTACAGCATATTACATTGTTTGTGGTTTAGATATAAAGGTTTAACATTGTGAGCGCCTGCGCCGCTCGTGATCTCCTCGTGGTCTCGAGCGTCCGCTACGCTGATAGCGTAGCATTACTGTAGTCGCTCACCTATAAGTGTGCCCGATACCAACAGCGTATTCTCGTGAGCGTCTGTATCGCTCGAGCAGCCCGCTCCCGATACAGCGTCCGTTACGCTATAGTGAACCATTACGTTAGTCGGCAGCCAATAGCGTGCCTGCCTGTGATCTCTTTGCCGTGAGCGAACGTGACGCTTGAGCGTCTCGACCACGGCTAAGCGATTGTTACGCAACGAGCGTACCCTTACGGTACTCCATACGTAAATAGCGTACAGTGTTCTTAGACCTCATAAAGGGTTTTATATAAGATAAATATTTAGCTTTATCAATTGGCGGCTCGTCCTGTCCTTCACATATCTCTGCTAGGTAATTTCAGCAGACATTATCCATCAGCAAAGGGCGGGAGATCATATTCTTCGCAGTGCTGACGGATAAGCGTCTGCTTCGCTTAGTAAAGGGTGCTGAAGGAATCCGGGAACCGGAGGTAAGAACAACACGCTAGTATCTTTTAAAACTGTTTTATTTCTGTTTTGCGTACACACGCATATAGCTGCATTTCTTTTTCGTATATTTTCATGTCACTCTCCTATTTGCCATTTCACAATTGATAACGTGCTGAGAAAGATTTGTTGCTATTGGTAGTTAAAGAGTAAAAAACGATACATTAAGGGGTAATTTGTAAAACACATGCACAGCTTCACCTGAGATACAAGGAAAGACCTGTGTGGTGCTTGGTAGATGATTACAGTTAAAGATCATCTACATTGATAAACGTGCTAATTGTATTTTTGTATGGCCAGCGTACACGTGTCTCTAACAAAAGGCTGAGACTCGCGAACGCAACACAAAGGCCGACGCATGCAGCGTATATTACGCAACGGAGCGTCTGGGTACGCCCACCGAAACTCAAATCGCACAATAGCATTGTTTTAGTGGGGGCGGTATAGCATAGCCACGTGATAATAGCACAAATTGATTTCAGTTTTTCCAAAACTTAGTTTAAATACCTTACTTTACTGTAATGCCTCTGGGGACAGCTATCAGACTACGGGAAATGATTTTTCTGATCAGAAAACTATAAGAATGATAGTGGGTTGAAAACGGTATGAGTGTATTGAATCCCGCTTTGTGAACTGAGTGATCTGGGTGATCTTTGTGTAAAGACGTGATGAGCACGGTCTGAGTGAAAACGTGCAACAGAGTGTGATAAAGTCTTCGTTGTATTACGCTCTGGCTGTTTTGGAGCACAGTAGGGAGACTCCAATGATCCTACCATTTATGGGCAACAAGTGTTTATAAGTGGTACGATTAGACCGCACGGTTGTAGGTGTGACCAATAACGCAACGTGATACGAGGTAAATTGCCCTCATACGTGTTGTGGGAAGCACATGCAAGAGTGATTTGTGTAAAGAAAAAGGAAGGGAATTTTCACTGGTCACAGGAAAATCTCTAGAGATAGGGCCTGCAATGGTTACACGTGTCTGCTAGAAGGCGGACCGGAGATACTCGGAGCAGAAGAAGTTCAGTGGAAGAGCTTTAAGGATTTTCACCGTAGACTGTGTTTGGTGCATTTTAGGAAGTTTTTTTCTGTGTTAAAAGAGGTCCACAATGGAAGCCAAGTGCACAACACAGGGACGTTCAGCAGTCAGGGTTCAGACTGCAGAGGCTTGCAGACCCCGAGGGTCTGCTCGGTTAGTAATGTGGAGGAGGTATGGTCCCCACACTGAGACCTTTTGTGATGAATGGACACGAATGACTGCGGGGGATAAGGCACCATTTCCCGGGATAGGTAGTTTTGACTTAGAGGTATTGCATAATTTAAGGCGGAGGATCTGTCTCATAAAATCCTGGAAACAACGGGTTAAACATGATGATTGTTTGCAGTTATGGCTACAGGAAAGTGAAATGCAAAGAAATGTAACTTACATACCTAACTTTCATCTTGAGAGGAGAGACATGGCAATGGAGAGGATTATGGTTGCGGAGAAAGGCACAATGTTGTACGATAAAAAGGCACTTAGTAACTGTATTAAAAATGAAAGTGTAAAACGTAATAAGGTTTATAAAAATGAAAGTGTTAAATGTACAACTATTAACCCATGCAAGTCGCACCCCTTGTTAAACTTTCCTCAGGAACACCAACAAGAAAGTGAGCCCAGCACAATGTCGGAGCCTTTTCCAGCAGCCATCACACAAGACATCCAGGTGGACGCGACCAAATCGGTAAAGACTGTAATCAAACCCCCTAACGGAGGGTCAGGAGAGGTCGTGTCCACAGGTACGTATGGTATTATACATCACGCACAAACAAATGTACCCCATATCGTGGAATCAATTCAGAATGACGTTACTGGACTTAATCCTGTCAGGGTAATTGCAGTACCAAATGGGAAAACTGACTCTTCAGGAGTCACTCCTGTCAGGAACATCGCCATGTACTGCCCCTTTTCCCGAACAGAATTAAGAACAATTCTGTCTGAATTTCCTGATCCCAGGAAAGACTTAGTTGCTTGTCAAAAGTACATAAGAGTGCTAGGAAACACTGCAGAGCCAAATAACAAAGATTGGAGGACAGTTTTGAGGGCATGCTTACCCCCCGATGTTGATTCATTGAAATTTATTGCTGATTGTAAGCTAGATGAGGAAGTACCACTAACAGACAAGTATAACCAAGATAATGTAAAAAGAATCAATCTACAGTTGAAAGAATATTTTCCTACAGTAGTAAAGTGGAATAAAATCTTTACAATAAAACAAAAAGAAGGTGAATCCGCATCAGAGTATTTTCACCGGGCTCTGCAGGATATGGCTAGGTACACTGGTATAGATGACATTGAAGCTAACGTACACCACAGAGAGGTAGCTGTGTCTGTATTAATAGACAGCTTAAAAGACACACTAAAAATCAGGGTACAAACCTCCATACCTCATTGGAGAGGCATCTCGGTGGCTGCATTAAGAGAGTCCGCTATCGAGCATGACCGCAATATCCAAAGAACCAGGGAAGCGCAGGGAGAGCGGTTGATGGTACTGAACATCCAAGCACTAGAGGAGGCATCAAGTCGACCGGAACCCCAGGCCCCTGGCACATGGAGAAAGCCAAGGATTTGTTATCATTGTAGAAGAGAAGGGCATTATGCCAGCAACTGTAATAACCCACATAAAGTCAGACCCCCTAGACCAAGAAATGAGCAAAATTATAACACACACAATTATAAACAGGGATCATATAGGAAGAATTTTGAGCCACACCCATAATGTGCAATCAGGAAAGGTGATCATTAGGACTGATGGTAAGCCTGAGGTAACGGTTAATAAATTGGGAGGTCATTCCCTGAAGACACAGGAATGACCGGGTGAAACGTTGTAAATGTATCTGTGAAATGTTTCTTTTTCTCTCTCCCCATCTCTGACGATTATTGGTAGGATTCAAACATTGCATATATACTTGGTCTTTGCAGAAGTCTACCAAACCCCAGCATGACCTATCCGCATCAATGTATTCTGGCCAGATACAGACAGTGGAATATGGAAGTGCTGGGGGGAGGGACTGCGCAAGGAAACCATTGGACATGTAGATATGACAGCCTGATGATCTGACAATGTTTTAGAAAATGTTTATGTTTGAAAAATGTTTTTTTTTTTCTGTTGTTTATTGATGTGTTATGTTATATATATATATATATATATATATATATATATATACACATATGTGAACGGTTCTCTCTCTCTTGTTGTTTTTTTTTTCCTCTCCCTCTTCTCACTCATGTTTTATGTTTTAAAGATGGTATGTCACACCTCAGTTAGGCAAATGGTAATGCAAGATTTTTTGCTCCTTACAGAAAGATCGCTGGTTTGGAAGGAATATTGCATCACCGGAATGTTCGTTTGGAAGACTGAGAGGCAGCACCTTTGAGATGACAGCAAGACAAGAAGAACAACAAGACTAGAGAACTTAATTATCGTAACAAGTTTCTCTCCCCCTCAAACTGTTTTTCTGTACCCCCATTACAAATTTCTTCTTTTCTCCTCCTGTAAGACGGACTTGCCCCAAGAGACTGTGATATGGATTTTCCTGTTGACCATGATGTTGACCAGAGCAGTCTGTTCCGGCGAGAGTACCAGTGAGGTCGAGAAAGGATCCAGAAAGGTTCCGATGACTGAGACGGAGGTGTAAATTTCCAATAGCAATACAACCACCAAGCAAAAGGCGAGTACCGGAAACGATCTAGCAGCCATGTTATTTGTAAACATTGTTAGCTGAAAAGAAAACTGTATCTGTAGGCTCTGTGACAACGTAGTTGAGGATGGGTGCATTAAGAAATGCCAATCCAGTTTTAATATCCACATAGACCGGCATCCCTTGAGTGACTATCACTCTTTAGTGGGTAGTGTGTTAAATCAAACAGATTGTTGGGTATGCTCTCAAGTACCTCAAGGTCATAGCAAATCAGGACTAGTACCATTTCCTTTAACGATAGGGGAGGTACTTGAGCTAAGTGGTGGGAGGCCGGTGGACAGGAGGTTTAATATCTCCAGTCCTCCTAGTTTGAAGCTCCACCAATATCATGTGGATAGATCCCTCATATGTTTTAACATTTCCAATCCCCGAAAGCCGGGAAATTGGGAAGTGTCATGGAGTAACCAAACCATGACTTTTTCATATAGAGCAGATAGAATGCCGACAGATACAGAACTTATACGCCACATAGCCAGTAGAGGAAAATCTTTCCGATATAGGTATACCCTAGGAAATAGGATTACGAGAGTTGGAGAGGTATCACCAGGATACTGTGCACATATCGTACAAGCTGATACGTGTACTAGACAGATGGGAGAATTAGGGTTAGGAGATTTCACATGGAAGATGTGTAATATGGTCATGTCCTACTCCGTCCCATATGTTCTCCCCGATGATGCATATTTCATATGCGGGAGGAAGGCGTATAAGTGGCTTGCCCCAAACTCTGAAGGATTGTGTTATATTGGAAAAGTACTGCCTGAAGTAATGACTGTATCACATGCCAAAATGAAAGATATACACCGTGTTGCCCAAGCTCCTTATACTCACACCCATTACGAGCACGTAGTTAAACGGCACCTGATAGAAAGAACAGAGCATCCGGCCTCTGACATGATCCATGAATCCACCGGGATTCAGTTTCTACTTGCGTTAGACATCACTCGCACCGCCAGAGGAGTGTTGAATTATAAATACATATCTGCGCTCGCAAATTTGTTAGACAATATCACAGAAATGTATGATGACACGTTTAGGTATACTGGAAGAGAACTTCAAGCTTATAAAACAGAACTAGTTCAGCATAGAATGATTCTCAATTATCTCACAGCAGTAACAGGTGGATATTGTGTCACACTGGCAACACAGTACGGCGTGAAATGTTGCACATATATTACAAATAGTACCGAGGACCCGGTCGAGGTCATAGACCAAAAGATGGACGATATTCTCCAATTGAAGTGGGAATTTCGCAGGAGACACAATCTCACCCTTGCTGCTGTGAGTAATGAGCTGACTGGTTGGGTGTCATGGTTGAACCCGCGAAATTGGTTCTCCGGTTTAGGAGAATGGGCTCAAGGAGTCATAATGGATGTAGGGAAGTTTCTCCTATGTATCTTAGGTGTTATCATAACGATTGGCTTGATATTTAGATGCGGTCAGGCTTTAACGAAGTGCAAACGAAGTACCAGGGTGATGAGTTTAAGGAGTGAGGAAATTGTAATTCCAATGGATTTGATTTATGACCCAAATGTAGAAACAATGATGTGATGAAAATGCGATTTCTACGGTCCGTTTCTTTCACCTGTTTTTCCGTTTTCTCCAAGGTAAAAAGACCCACTTGGACGAGGAATTTGATGAGCCGATATACAGACAACAGATGGATTAAAGAAGAAGTTTTGACAACCTTATACACAGATTTTTGATGAACTATGCCATAGATCCCCAGTTTCCCTAGAAATTTTAAAATTACGCTAGCCCAACACTTTTGTAAATCTATGGACATTGACAAAGCTTTTGCTCGCACCTTATGGGCAAAAGCACAAAGAAGACTGCATTCAACAGACACCGAACAAGACTTCAACCGACAAATGTTCATTTACCTGACATAGAATACCACCGCATTTACCGTAATTATGTCTTTTCTTCATTTCTACAACCCTCAGGTAATGACACACATAGTCGATAGGGAATACAGGCACAGATATCAGCAATCACATATTCCCCCATTCATGTATCATCAACTAAAATGTGCTCCCCATTTTGTTACAACCAAAATCCGAAAAGAGCTCGGTAAAGTTTGACAGCCCATCCACAGACCCGTACCACGGGATAAGAAGGAATTCAAATGTATACTTCGCAATGCCTCGAAGCTTGATTTAAAACACGTACGGCACGATGATACATGACCCCCCAAACACGGATTCATACACACATGCTTCTGCTATCTCACTAGGTCATACCCTTTTCCTACCTTCTCTTCTCCTCCCCTACCCAACCATGTAAATGTATTAACCCCTGACATATATTTTTCTCTTTTTGAAATGTTTTAGGAAGTGGCAGTTATTGTTGACTGCCAAAGGGTGGACTGTCAAAGTCAGAAAAATATCACGATGCACACTGCCATATTTGCACCTCATACAGGTCTGCGCTGCGCATGCGTGCGCTCTCCCGTGCGTGCGCATACTCGCTGTTGCGGGCACCCGCGGGCGCGCGGTATGTGCATTTACGGTAGAGTTCATGTGTTCGTAGCGTGCGACTCAATCGTTACATATTTTCACCATATAATGTATTTTGTAGATCATGGTCCCTTTGATAGAATCTGAAAGTTTGGTTAATGTAGAATGTTCATGGACAGAGAAATCCCCCTTTGTTTGATATGAAGGGTCAGACAGGAGTAATACGGTGGTGTTTAGTATCCATCGGAAGAGTATTTAATTAGCAATATTCCGGTGTTGGTTTGAAGCGGATTAATCGCTCGTGCGAATAGTTATGGACATAAGAAGTTTATGTCCATTTACTATTATTTGCACTTACTTATCCATGCGGCGGGAAACCTAGTTTCCCACCCACCTGAGCAGTTGGAAATCGTCACAGCCCACCTGTATGAATCAACCTATGACCTTTTGTTATAATGCGAGGAGGAATTCCTGTGTCCAATGAACAATGAGATTGTAGGGACCATTGAATTGTATTGTGTGTGGGGCATAAATAGACAAGCCGATCACATCCAGCTCACTCTTCAACGGTTATCATTGCTGAAAATCGGGAGCTGGATGTCCAGAGGCGCATGCGATCGTTTCCTTTGTGCGTAAGTTTTCTCCGCAATCATATTGTCTTTCTTGTTGTTATGGGCCATATCTCTCTCTCTCTCTCTTCTCCTCTTTCTCTCGTATTCTCTTAAACGTAATAGTATTGTATTGTATTTCATGTGTAGTTACCTGGTTAGTTAGTCTATGTTATATTGTAGTGTATGACTTGTATTGTATTAATTCTTTTGCAAGTATAACATTCATAATATATATATTAGGCGTTGGACCCTAAGCACGGTATCTGTGTATTTCTTATAGTGTTAAGTATTCTCAGAGCGTCGGTGACGCTCAAACAGCTTTTAAGTTAATAAGGTTACACTGTGTTGCATCTACACCCTATCTCTACACAAAGGTTTTACAGCATATTACATTGTTTATGGTTTAGATATAAAGGTTTAACATTGTGAGCGTCTGCGCCGCTCGTGATCTCCTCGTGGTCTCGAGCGTCCGCTACGCTGATAGCGTAGCATTACTGTAGTCGCTCACCTATAAGTGTGCCCGATACCAACAGCGTATTCTCGTGAGCGTCTGTATCGCTCGAGCAGCCCGCTCCCGATACAGCGTCCGTTACGCTATAGTGAACCATTACGTTAGTCGGCAGCCAATAGCGTGCCTGCCTGTGATCTCTTTGCCGTGAGCGAACGTGACGCTTGAGCGTCTCGACCACGGCTAAGCGATTGTTACGCAACGAGCGTACCCTTACGGTACTGCATACGTAAATAGCGTACAGAGTTCTTAGACCTCATAAAGGGTTTTATATAAGATAAATATTTAGCTTTATCACCTCGTCAGAGGGGGGGTACTGTTAGGGTCTCCTGCCCTGTGCTGCCACGTCGTCATGGCAACTGGGAGACAAGTACTAGCGGAGTAACCTGAGCGCAGCTGATACTCCGGTTCGGGTCTTTTGCTGTGCAGTGGTTATAGGCTCTGTGCACGGCAGGGGATCCGGTGCTGGTTTTTGTACTCACAGTCTGTGAGGTCTGAGTGGGGCGTGGACAGCACCTGCTTTATAAGGCCTCTTTCCAGGTTAAGCAGATGCTGCTGAATCTTTGTTGGTTAGTCAGTTCCTGAAAGTTAGCCAGTACTGTGTAGCTTTGTATTTGTTTGTTGCTTACTGCAAATAGGCCTGGGGATTTGGTATTACACTCTGCCAATCCAGACCTAGCAGTAAGACTGGAGTCAGTCGTTTAGCTTGCTGGGGTTCTGTTACTACTCTGTGAACTTAGCAAGTTTGCGGCTGTATTCTAAGACTTGCCTGTCTAATCCTGTCTCACTGTGCTAGGTGTCAGGGGTCAGTTTAGTGGCAGTAAACTGAACCTGTGCACTGCAAGTGAGAATTAGGATTGTGGAGACTCTCCTTGTGTCTATCATTCCATCTCTGACCAAGGAGTTTACTGCCACACCCGTTGGTAACCCTTTAGGGTTTTGCTGTTGCCCTTAGCAACAGCATTTCGGGTTCTCTATGTATTAAAACACAACATCTTGCTTTTCCCATCTGAGCATTTCTAATACAAGGGAGATACCCAGTTCCTTAGCCTCTGGGCTTCTCTGTTCACTTTGTGTGTATTTTGTTACCCTATCACCTTCTGTGTACGTTATGTCATATTCCCCAGTCTGTCTGTGAGTCCATTTGTTGTGCATAACAGTTCTGACACCAGTACTTTCCTGCAGGCACTGGTGTACATAACAGTTCTGACACCAGTACTTTCCTGCAGGCACTGGTGTACATAACACCCACCCCATGTTTTAAAGTTATTTCAATGTATATAGCCAGACACGCTGTGTATACACATACATTGTGCATATATATACCTTGAATTGACTTACCTTAAGCTTTGATGCTGAAAAATCACAAATTACATATTTAAAATAAGGTAATGTGCAGACATGTTTCCTATATGTATACATATATATGTACAAAACAAGTTGAACTGTAATGTGCATACATGTTTCCTATATGTATTAGAGATGAGCGGGTTCGGTTCCTCGGAATCCGAACCCCCCCGAACTTCAGCCTTTTTTGCACGGGTCCGAGCAGACTCGGATCCTCCCGCCTTGCTCGGTTAACCCGAGCGCGCCCGAACGTCATCATCCCGCTGTCGGATTCTCGCGAGACTCGGATTCTATATAAGGAGCCGCGCGTCGCCGCCATTTTCACACGTGCATTGAGATTGATAGGGAGAGGACGTGGCTGGCGTCCTCTCCGTTTAGATTAGATTACAGAGTCAGAGACACTTGAGTTGATTTACTAATTTGGGGAGCATTAGGAGGAGTACTCAGTACAGTGCAGCAGAGTTTTGCTGATAGTGTGACCACCAGTTTAATTTTAATCGGTTCTCTGCCTGAAAAAAAACGATACACAGTCACATACCATATCTGTGCTCAGCCTCAGTGTGCTGCATGATAATATGATAATGATAATATATCATCTATGTATGTATTATATCTGACTGTGCTGAGTGCTCACTGCCAGTGCTGCTCACACAGCTTAATTGTGGGGGAGACTGGGGAGCAGTTATAGCAGGAGTACAGTGCACACTTTTGCTGCCAGTGTGACCACTGACCACCAGTATATTGTCTGCCTGAAAAAGTTAAACAAACACTCCTGTGGTGTTTTTTTTTTTATTCTATAAACGCATTCTGCTGACAGTGTCCAGCAGGTCCGTCATTCATTATATTATATAAATATTTACCTGCAGTAGTGTTATATTTTTTTTGTTCATCTCTATCATCTTTATCATCTCTATATTAGCAGACGCAGTACGGTAGTCCACGGCTGTAGCTACCTCTGTGTCGTCAGTGCTCGTCCATAATTGTATACCTACCTGTGGTGGGTGTTTTTTTTTTCTATCTTCTTCATACTAGTAGTTCAGCAGTCTGCTGACAGCGTCCAGCAGGTCCGTCATTATATATTATATATACCTGCAGTAGTGATATATATATATTTTTTATATCATTATCATCTCTATATTAGCAGACGCAGTACGGTAGTCCACGGCTGTGGCTACCTCTGTGTCGTCAGTGCTCGTCCATAATTGTATACCTACCTGTGGTGGGGTTTTTTTTTTCCTATCTTCTTCATACTAGTAGTTCAGCAGTCTGCTGACAGCGTCCAGCAGGTCCGTCATTATATATTATATATACCTGCAGTAGTGATATATATATATTTTTTATATCATTATCATCTCTATACTAGCAGACGCAGTACGGTAGTCCACGGCTGTGGCTACCTCTGTGTCGTCAGTGCTCGTCCATAATTGTATACCTACCTGTGGTGGGTTTTTTTTTCTTCTATCTTCTTCATACTAGTAGTTCAGCAGTCTGCTGACAGCGTCCAGCAGGTCCGTCATTATATATTATATATACCTGCAGTAGTGATATATATATATTTTTTATATCATTATCATCTCTATACTAGCAGACGCAGTACGGTAGTCCACGGCTGTGGCTACCTCTGTGTCGTCAGTGCTCGTCCATAATTGTATACCTACCTGTGGTGGTTTTTTTTTTCTATCTTCTTCATACTAGTAGTTCAGCAGTCTGCTGACAGCGTCCAGCAGGTCCGTCATTATATATTATATATACCTGCAGTAGTGATATATATATATATTTTTATATCATTATCATCTCTATACTAGCAGACGCAGTACGGTAGTCCACGGCTGTGGCTACCTCTGTGTCGTCAGTGCTCGTCCATAATTGTATACCTACCTGTGGTGGGGTTTTTTTTTTCTATCTTCTTCATACTAGTAGTTCAGCAGTCTGCTGACAGCGTCCAGCAGGTCCGTCATTATATATTATATATACCTGCAGTAGTGATATATATATATTTTTTATATCATTATCATCTCTATACTAGCAGACGCAGTACGGTAGTCCACGGCTGTGGCTACCTCTGTGTCGTCAGTGCTCGTCCATAATTGTATACCTACCTGTGGTGGGGGTTTTTTTTTTCTATCTTCTTCATACTAGTAGTTCAGCAGTCTGCTGACAGCGTCCAGCAGGTCCGTCATTATATATTATATATACCTGCAGTAGTGATATATATATATTTTTTATATCATTATCATCTCTATACTAGCAGACGCAGTACGGTAGTCCACGGCTGTAGCTACCTCTGTGTCGTCAGTCACTCGTCATCCATAAGTATACTAGTATCCATCCATCTCCATTGTTTACCTGAGGTGCCTTTTAGTTGTGCCTATTAAAATATGGAGAACAAAAATGTTGAGTTTCCAAAAATAGGGAAAGATCAAGATCCACTTCCACCTCGTGCTGAAGCTGCTGCCACTAGTCATGGCCGAGACGATGAAATTCCATCAACGTCGTCTGCCAAGGCCGATGCCCAATGTCATAGTACAGAGCATGTAAAATCCAAAACACAAAATATCAGTAAAAAAAGGACTAAAAAATCTAAAATAAAATCGTCGGAGGAGAAGCGTAAACTTGCCAATATGCCATTTACCACACGGAGTGGCAAGGAACGGCTGAGGCCCTGGCCTATGTTCATGGCTAGTGGTTCAGCTTCACATGAGGATGGAAGCACTCATCCTCTCGCTAGAAAAATGAAAAGACTTAAGCTGGCAAAAGCACAGCAAAGAACTGTGCGTTCTTCGAAATCACAAATCCACAAGGAGAGTCCAATTGTGTCGGTTGCGATGCCTGACCTTCCCAACACTGGACGTGAAGAGCATGCGCCTTCCACCATTTGCACGCATCCTGCAAGTGCTGGAAGGAGCACCCGCAGTCCAGTTCCTGATAGTCAGATTGAAGATGTCAGTGTTGAAGTACACCAGGATGAGGAGGATATGGGTGTTGCTGGCGCTGGGGAGGAAATTGACAAGGAGGATTCTGATGGTGAGGTGGTTTGTTTAAGTCAGGCACCCGGGGAGACACCTGTTGTCCGTGGGAGGAATATGGCCATTGACATGCCTGGTGAAAATACCAAAAAAATCAGCTCTTCGGTGTGGAAGTATTTCAACAGAAATGCGGACAACAGGTGTCAAGCCGTGTGTTGCCTTTGTCAAGCTGTAATAAGTAGGGGTAAGGACGTTAACCACCTCGGAACATCCTCCCTTATACGTCACCTGCAGCGCATTCATCATAAGTCAGTGACAAGTTCAAAAACTTTGGGCGACAGCGGAAGCAGTCCACTGACCAGTAAATCCCTCCCTCTTGTAACCAAGCTCACGCAAACCACCCCACCAACTCCCTCAGTGTCAATTTCCTCCCTCCCCAGGAATGCCAATAGTCCTGCAGGCCATGTCACTGGCAATTCTGACGAGTCCTCTCATGCCTGGGATTCCTCCGATGCATCCTTGAGTGTAACGCCTACTGCTGCTGGCGCTGCTGTTGTTGCTGCTGGGAGTCGATGGTCATCCCAGAGGGGAAGTCGTAAGACCACTTTTACTACTTCCACCAAGCAATTGACTGTCCAACAGTCCTTTGCGAGGAAGATGAAATATCACAGCAGTCATCCTGCTGCAAAGCAGATAACTGAGGCCTTGGCATCCTGGGCGGTGAGAAACGTGGTTCCGGTATCCATCATTACTGCAGAGCCAACTATAGACTTGTTTGAGGTACTGTGTCCCCGGTACCAAATACCATCTAGGTTCCATTTCTCTAGGCAGGCGATACCGAAAATGTACACAGACCTCAGAAAAAGAGTCACCAGTGTCCTAAAAAATGCAGTTGTACCCAATGTCCACTTAACCACGGACATGTGGACAAGTGGAGCAGGGCAGACTCAGGACTATATGACTGTGACAGCCCACTGGGTAGATGTATTGACTCCCGCCGCAAGAACAGCAGCGGCGGCACCAGTAGCAGCATCTCGCAAACGCCAACTCTTTCCTAGGCAGGCTACGCTTTGTATCACCGCTTTCCAGAATACGCACACAGCTGAAAACCTCTTACGGCAACTGAGGAAGATCATCGCAGAATGGCTTACCCCAATTGGACTCTCCTGTGGATTTGTGGCATCGGACAACGCCAGCAATATTGTGCGTGCATTATATCTGGGCAAATTCCAGCACGTCCCATGTTTTGCACATACCTTGAATTTGGTGGTGCAGAATTATTTAAAAAACGAGAGGGGCGTGCAAGAGATGCTGTCGGTGGCCAGAAGAATTGCGGGACACTTTCGGCGTACAGGCACCACGTACAGAAGACTGGAGCAACACCAAAAACGCCTGAACCTGCCCTGCCATCATCTGAAGCAAGAAGTGGTAACGAGGTGGAATTCAACCCTCTATATGCTTCAGAGGTTGGAGGAGCAGCAAAAGGCCATTCAAGCCTATACATCTGGCCACGATATAGGCAAAGGAGGTGGAATGCACCTGTCTCAAGCGCAGTGGAGAATGATTTCAACGTTGTGCAAGGTTCTGCAACCTTTTGAACTTGCCACACGTGAAGTCAGTTCAGACACTGCCAGCCTGAGTCAGGTCATTCCCCTCATCAGGCTTTTGCAGAAGAAGCTGGAGACATTGAAGGAGGAGCTAAGAAAGAGCGATTCCGCTAGGCATGTGGGACTTGTGGATGGAGCCCTTCATTCGCTTAACCAGGATTCACGGGTGGTCAATCTGTTGAAATCAGAGCACTACATTTTCGCCACCGTGCTCGATCCTAGATTTAAAACCTACCTTGGATCTCTCTTTCCGGCAGACACAAGTCTGCAGGGGTTCAAAGACCTGCTGGTGGGAAAATTATCAAGTCAAGTGGAACTTGATCGGTCAACAGCTCCTCCTTCACATTCTCCCGCAATTGGGAGTGCGAGGAAAAGGCTCAGAATTCCGAGCCCACCCGCTGGCGGTGATGCAGGGCAGTCTGGAGCGACTGCTGATGCTGACATCTGGTCCGGACTGAAGGACCTGCCAACGATTACGGACATGTCGTCTACTGGCACTGCATATGATTCTCTCTCCATTGAAAGAATGGTGGAGGATTATATGAGTGACCGCATCCAAGTAGGCACGTCAGACAGTCCGTACGTATACTGGCAGGAAAAAGAGGCAATTTGGAGGCCCTTGCAGAAACTGGCTTTATTCTACCTAAGTTGCCCTCCCACAAGTGTGTACTCCGAAAGAGTGTTTAGTGCCGCCGCTCACCTTGTCAGCAATCGGCGTACGAGGTTACTTCCAGAAAATGTGGAGAAGATAATGTTCATTAAAATGAATTATAATCAATTCCTCCGTGGAGACATTGACCAGCAGCAATTGCCTCCACAAAGTACACAGGGAGCTGAGATGGTGGATTCCAGTGGGGACGAATTGATAATCTGTGAGGAGGGGGATGTACACGGTGATGAATCGGAGGATGATGATGAGGTGGACATCTTGCCTCTGTAGAGCCAGTTTGTGCAAGGAGAGATTAATTGCTTCTTTTTTGGTGGGGGTCCAAACCAACCCGTCATTTCAGTCACAGTCGTGTGGCAGACCCTGTCACTGAAATGATGGGTTGGTTAAAGTGTGCATGTCCTGTTTATACAACATAAGGGTGGGTGGGAGGGCCCAAGGACAATTCCATCTTGCACCTCTTTTTTCTTTAATTTTTCTTTGCGTCATGTGCTGTTTGGGGAGTATTTTTTGGAAGGGCCATCCTGCGTGACACTGCAGTGCCACTCCTAGATGGGCCAGGTGTTTGTGTCGGCCACTTGGGTCGCTGAGCTTAGTCACACAGCTACCTCATTGCGCCTCTTTTTTTTCTTCTTTGCGTCATGTGCTGTTTGGGGAGTGTTTTTTGGAAGGGCCATCCTGCGTGACACTGCAGTGCCACTCCTAGATGGGCCAGGTGTTTGTGTCGGCCACTTGGGTCGCTGAGCTTAGTCACACAGCTACCTCATTGCGCCTCTTTTTTTTCTTCTTTGCGTCATGTGCTGTTTGGGGAGTATTTTTTGGAAGGGCCATCCTGCGTGACACTGCAGTGCCACTCCTAGATGGGCCAGGTGTTTGTGTCGGCCACTTGGGTCGCTGAGCTTAGTCACACAGCTACCTCATTGCGCCTCTTTTTTTTCTTCTTTGCGTCATGTGCTGTTTGGGGAGTGTTTTTTGGAAGGGCCATCCTGCGTGACACTGCAGTGCCACTCCTAGATGGGCCAGGTGTTTGTGTCGGCCACTTGGGTCGCTGAGCTTAGTCACACAGCTACCTCATTGCGCCTCTTTTTTTTCTTCTTTGCGTCATGTGCTGTTTGGGGAGTGTTTTTTGGAAGGGCCATCCTGCGTGACACTGCAGTGCCACTCCTAGATGGGCCAGGTGTTTGTGTCGGCCACTAGGGTCGCTTAGCTTACTCACACAGCTACCTCATTGCGCCTCTTTTTTTTCTTCTTTGCGTCATGTGCTGTTTGGGGAGTATTTTTTGGAAGGGCCATCCTGCGTGACACTGCAGTGCCACTCCTAGATGGGCCAGGTGTTTGTGTCGGCCACTTGGGTCGCTTAGCTTAGCCATCCAGCGACCTCGGTGCAAATTTTAGGACTAAAAATAATATTGTGAGGTGTGAGGTGTTCAGAATAGACTGAAAATGAGTGGAAATTATGGTTATTGAGGTTAATAATACTTTGGGATCAAAATGACCCCCAAATTCTATGATTTAAGCTGTTTTTTAGGGTTTTTTGAAAAAACACCCGAAACCAAAACACACCCGAATCCGACAAAAAAAAATTCGGTGAGGTTTTGCCAAAACGCGTTCGAACCCAAAACACGGCCGCGGAACCGAACCCAAAACCAAAACACAAAACCCGAAAAATTTCCGGTGCACATCTCTATTACATATATATGTACAAAACAAGTTGAACTTTTTACATTCTCACGCATAAAATCACAAATGACATGTTTAAAATTAGATCATGTTCAGACATATGTCCTATATGTATACATTATATACATAAATATATATGTACAAAACAAGTTGTCATTTATTTATTTTTTGCATTCTCATGCATAATTTTCTTGTTCAAATGTCAAGCTGCATTTGTTTGATCTTAAAATGCAACAAAAACATTCTTCATTCTAGAATAAAGCATTGCTTAATACATTGGCCCTCATTCCGAGTTGTTCGCTCGTTGCCGAATTTCGCTATATTGCGATTAGTCGCTTACTGCGCATGCGCAATGTTCGCAGAGCGCATGCGCTTAGTTATTTTACTCAAAAGTTATGTATTTTACTCACGGCATTACAAGGATTTTTCTTCGTTCTGGTGATCGGAGTGTGATTGACAGGAAGTGGGTGTTTCTGGGCGGAAACTGGACGTTTTATGGGTGTGTGTGAAAAAACGCTGCCGTTTCTGGGAAAAATGCGGGAGTGGCTGGAGAAACGGGGGAGTGTCTGGGCGAACGCTGGGTGTGTTTGTGACGTCAAACCAGGAACGAAACTGACTGAACTGATCGCAGTGGCAGAGTAAGTGTCGAGCTACTCAGAAACTGCTAAGAAATTTCTATTCGCAATTTTGCGAATCTTTCGTTCGCAATTCTGCTAAGCTAAGATACACTTCCAGAGGGCGGCGGCTTGCAATGCTGCTAAAAGCAGCTAGCGAGCGAACAACTCGGAATGAGGGCCATTGGTTGTTTCAATTAAATGTTATCTATTTTTACTTTACATTTTTAATTTTTTCCCCACATTAGTTAAACAGAAACGTTGGCTTTTAGTTCCACTCTCAGAGCATGTGGCTAGTGTCGCTGCTCTTCTTTGGCAAAATATTTTGGTTAAATTGCAACTTCTGCCCATGACTGGGGATATTTTTTAATGAGTTTTTAAGCCCGCAGTTCAGAGTCTTGGCAAGATATTTCCTTGCAAACTTGGTGTTTTTTAAAAGTTTATTACATTTTCTTTATTATTAAATTTACTTTTTTGGCTGCTCACGGCAGCTGCCGTTATCTCTGATCTACCAATATTGATAAGAATTCAGCCTTTCCATTATCTAGGAACTAATGACCTCAATGCGCCATGAGGCACTAAATGCCTCTGTGGCATAACTAGTTAACAAATGAATGGGTCAAATATTAGTTCAACACACATTATTGCTACCAACACTGTGCAAGTAACAAGTGTACATATACAGTAGTTTTGTTTGATAATATTCTGAGTCTTGTGTAACTTTTCACCCAACCTGCAGGTTATTAGGAGACTCCAATGCTGGCTGAAGTGATTTTCTTCCCTATATAGAAAATGTTTTTGAAGTCCCAATACAATGACATGCATCGCTCACCTTAACCTGTCGGTTCCAATGCGGTTGCATATTGCCTGTATTTTTCCTCTCCGCAGAAATTTTTGTGTAAAATTAAACCAGTGCAGGATTAAGACATTTGTAAAGTGTCAGAAGGCCTTGGCCATACAAAGATTTCTTAAAATGGTATTTAGCAGCATATCAGACTGATAGTCAACACATTGCTGGGCTTAAAAAAACAAACAAACAAAAACCTATAGGGTTGTATTGTATTGTGAAGCTGATTGCTCTCGCAATTTTAAAGGCTTAATAACTGAAGCTTTATGTGCATGTGCATTATTTCACACGTGTTTGTACAACTTAGTGTTTGTGTCCCATAGCGATGGAACATGTGATGATATGTGCGGGAACCTATATTAAGCACGGGTCATGGTGGATAAGGATGGTTACTGGCTTTTGGCTGTGCGCTAGTGCTAACAATAATAATATTCCGTTTTACATATTGATAAGCGCACCACTACGCATTTGTCAGGAAGGATAAACTGTCCCCGGCCCCATAGGATTGGTGTCCCTGGCATCCTCTAGGCTGGAGAATAGGCTGCTGGTAGAACGCTCTCATCATTGATTGTCTCAATGCAGAGGAAGGGCACAGTCTTGGTAGCTTTTGATAACCAATTCCAGCATTCAGCAGGCGTATTAGTCATGCATCTTAGTCTACCCATATTTACTTTCAAAACACTTAATAAAATTAATGAAAGATTAGGTGTAAAATTAATAAATGTTTTCTACACAGGGCCGTGGTACAGTATCTGCAGCTCCTACACACCGCTGTGGTTTAGCCTTCTGGGATCTTCCATGTTGATAGACCCATTTGAATTTGCTGCCGGTATTAGCATTGGAAGCCCTGTAAAAAATAGGATTTTTTTTATTACCAAATGCTTTAAATGAAATAGTGTAAGCTGTCGGCCTTGTCAGCATGTCATTAAATAATTCTACAATCGTCCTTTCTGAGAATATAGATAATCGCATAAAGACAAATAGATCGCTTTTTACCACTATTATAATACACAAGCCAAGTTAACCTATAAACTGCGAATTATATCTGCATGTTATCCATTGTAATTGTTGCTGTCTGGTAGATATAACGCCCACCATCATACATTGTTATGGATGGTAGAAGTAACTTTGGATCACCATCCTGCCCCCTCATAGACTTTCATTCAGTGCTTAGAGAAAAGGTCCCAGTACTCTAATAACTTAAGGCTACAAGTTGGTGCAAGATTTACAGACGTTTCCACTCTGGACAAGTCTTAATACATACGTTATGTTAAATTCATCATTAAATCAATCATATCACATGGCATTTTATTGCATAGTGCAAAAGTCCCCAGCAGGGCAGAAAAATTGTGATGTTTATTTCACAATGTTTCTATATATTGCTTAGTGCACAGCTGTTTCTGATGTCACTCAGTGGGCCGCGGTTTGAACAGTGGCATGGAGCGTGAGGGAGAGGGTACTAATTACCCAATCCCGGGTCAGTTGGTACTCAGTGGGATGTTGACAAGGCCGACAGCTTACACTATTTCATTTAAAGCATTTGGTAATAAAAAAAAATCCTATTTTTTACAGGGCTTCCAATGCTAATACCGGCAGCAAATTCAAATGGGTCTATCAACATGGAAGATCCCAGAAGGCTAAACCACAGCGGTGTGTAGGAGCTGCAGATACTGTACCACAGCCCTGTGTAGAAAACATTTATTAATTTTACACCTAATCTTTCATTAATTTTATTAAGTGTTTTGAAAGTAAATATGGGTAGACTAAGATGCATGACTAATAACTACGCCTGCTGAATGCTGGAATTGGTTATCAAAAGCTACCAAGACTGTGCCCTTCCTCTGCATTGAGACAATCAATGATGAGAGCGTTCTACCAGCAGCCTATTCTCCAGCCTAGAGGATGCCAGGGACACCAATCCTATGGGGCCGGGGACAGTTTATCCTTCCTGACAAATGCGTAGTGGTGCGCTTATCAATATGTAAAACGGAATATTATTATTGTTAGCACTAGCGCACAGCCCAAAGCCAGTAACCATCCTTATCCACCCTGACCCGTGCTTAATATAGGTTCCCGCACATATCATCACATGTTCCATCGCTATGGGACACAAACACTAAGTTGTACAAACACGTGTGAAATAATGCACATGCACATAAAGCTTCAGTTATTAAGCCTTTAAAAATTGCGAGAGCAATCAGCTTCACAAAACAATACAACCCTCTAGGTTTTTTGTTTGTTTGTTTTTTTAAGCCCAGCAATGTGTTGACTATCAGTCTGATATGCTGCTAAATACCATTTTAAGAAATCTTTGTATGGCCAAGGCCTTCTGCCACTTTACAAATGTATTAATCCTGCACTGGTTTAATTTTACACAAAAATTTCTGCGGAGAGGAAAAATACAGGCAATATGCAGCCGCATTGGAACCGACAGGTTAAGGTGAGCGATGCATGTCATTGTATTGGGACTTCAAAAACATTTTCTATATAGGGAAGAAAATCACTTCAGCCAGCATTGGAGTCTCCTAATAACCTGCAGGTTGGGTGAAAAGTTACACAAGACTCAGAATATTATCAAACAAAACTACTGTATATGTACACTTGTTACTTGCACAGTGTTGGTAGCAATAATGGCCCTCATTCCGAGTTGATCGGTCGCAAGGCGAATTTAGCAGAGTTACACACGCTAAGCCGCCGCCTACTGGGAGTGAATCTTAGCTTCTTAAAATTGCGACCGATGTATTCGCAATATTGCGATTACTAACTACTTAGCAGTTTCAGAGTAGCTCCAGACTTACTCTGCCTGTGCGATCAGTTCAGTGCTTGTCGTTCCTGGTTGACGTCACAAACACACCCAGCGTTCGCCCAGGCACTCCCACCGTTTCTCCGGCCACTCCTGCGTTTTTTCCGGAAACGGTAGCGTTTTCAGCCACACGCCCCTGAAACGCCGTGTTTCCGCCCAGTAACACCCATTTCCTGTCAATCACACTACGATCGCCGGAGCGAAGAAAAAGCCGTGAGTAAAAATACTTTCTTCATAGTAAAGTTACTTGGCGCAGTCGCAGTGCGAACATTGCGCATGCGTACTAAGCGGATTTTCACTGCGATGCGATGAAAAATACCGAGCGAACAACTCGGAATGAGGGCCAATGTGTGTTGAACTAATATTTGACCCATTCATTTGTTAACTAGTTATGCCACAGAGGCATGTAGTGCCTCATGGTGCATTGAGGTCATTAGTTCCTAGATAATGGAAAGGCTGAATTCTTATCAATATTGGTAGATCAGAGATAACGGCAGCTGCCGTGAGCACCCAAAATGTAAATTTTAATAATAAAGAAAATGTAATAAACTTTTAAAAAACACCAAGTTTGCAAGGAAATATCTTGCCAAGACTCTGAACTGCGGGCTTAAAAACTCATTAAAAAATATCCCCAGTCATGGGGAGAAGATGCAATTTAACCAAAATATTTTGCCTAAGAAGAGCAGCGACACTAGCCACATGCTCTGAGAGTGGAACTAAAAGCCAACGTTTCTGTTTAACTAATGTGGGGGAAAAATAAAAAATGTAAAGTAAAAATAGATAACATTTAATTGAAACAACCAATGTATTAAGCAATGCTTTATTCTAGAATGAAGAATGTTTTTGTTGCATTTTAAGATCAAACAAATGCAGTTTAACATTTGAACAAGAAAATGATGCATGAGAATGCAAAAATAAATAAATAAAAATAAATTACAACTTGTTTTGTACATATATATTTATGTATATAATGTATACATATAGGACACATGTCTGAACATGATCTAATTTTAAACATGTCATTTGTGATTTTATGCGTGAGAATGTAAAAAAGTTCAACTTGTTTTGTACATATATATGTATACATATAGGAAACATGTCTGCACATTACCTTATTTTAAATATGTAATTTGTGATTTTTCAGCATCAAAGCTTAAGGTAAGTCAATTCAATGTATATATATATATATATATACACAATGTATGTGTATACACAGCGTGTCTGGCTATATACATTGAAATAACTTTAAAACATGGTGTGGGGAACCATCAGACCTCCGGCTGTTGTTGAACTACACATACCAGTATGCCTTGCAACAGTTTTGCCTCATTGTCTAAGTATTTTGGTATGTATTCACTAAGCAGGGATAACCCTGTTCAACCCAGTTTACCAAAAGGTTACAGCAGAGAAACCCTCTAAATTATATGTTTTAATTGTAATAAACAGTAACTAATATTCGGCCCATCAATTTGTTAACTAGTTATGCCACAGAGGCATGTAGTGCCTCATGGCTCATTGTGGTCATTAGTTCCTAGATCATCTTTAAAACATGGGGAGGTGAACCTTCAGTCCTCGATCTGTTGTTGAACTACACATACCAGTATGCCCTGCAACAGTTTTGCCTCATTGTCTATGCATTTTGGTTAGTGATGAGCGGGTTCGGTTCCTCGGAATCCGAACCCCCCCGAACTTCACCCATTTTACATGGGTCCGAGGCAGACTCGGATTCTCCCGTATGGCTCGGTTAACCCGAGCGCGCCCAAACGTCATCATCCCGCTGTCGGATTCTCGCGAGATTCGGATTCTATATAAGGAGCCGCGCGTCGCCGCCATTTTTCACTCGTGCATTGGAAATGATAGTGAGAGGACGTGGCTGGCGTCCTCTCACTTTGTTTCAGGGGGCTGCAAATATCTTTATTCTGGGGACCAGCAGTATTATAGGAGGAGTACAGTGCAGAGTTTTGTTGACCAGTGACCACCAGTATTATACGTTCTCTGCCTGAAAAACGCTCCATATCTGTGCTCAGTGTGCTGCATATATCTGTGCTCACACTGCTTTATTGTGGGGACTGGGGACCAGCAGTATTATATAGGAGGAGTACAGTGCAGAGTTTTGCTGACCAGTGACCACCAGAATTATATGTTCTCTGCCTGAAAAACGCTCCATATCTGTGCTCACACTGAGCTCACACTACTTTATTGTGGGGACTAGGGACCAGCAGTATCATATAGGAGGAGTACAGTGCAGAGTTTTGCTGACCAGTGACCACCAGTATTATACGTTCTCTGCCTGAAAAACGCTCCATATCTGTGCTCAGTGTGCTGCATATATCTGTGCTCACACTGCTTTATTGTGGGGACTGGGGACCAGCAGTATTATATAGGAGGAGTACAGTGCAGAGTTTTGCTGACCAGTGACCACCAGTAATATACGTTCTCTGCCTGAAAAACGCTCCATATCTGTGCTGCATTGTAGTATATAGTAGGAGTACAGTGCATAATTTTGCTGACCACCAGTATATAATATATAGCAGTACGGTACAGTAGGCCACTGCTCTACCTACCTCTGTGTTGTCAAGTATACTATCCATCCATACCTGTGGTGCATTTCAGTTTGGCACAGTTTGCTGACCACCAGTATATAATATATAGCAGTACGGTACAGTAGGCCACTACTCTACCTACCTCTGTGCCGTCAAGTATACTATCCATCCATACCTGTGGTACATTTCAGTTTTGCACAGTTTGTTGACCACCAGTATATAATATATAGCAGTACGGTACAGTAGGCCACTACTCTACCTACCTCTGTGCCGTCAAGTATACTATCCATCCATACCTGTGGTGCATTTCAGTTTTGCACAGTTTGCTGACCACCAGTATATAATACATAGCAGTACGGTACAGTAGGCCACTCGCTCTACCTACCTCTGTGTCGTCAAGTATACTATCCATCCATACCTGTGGTGCATTTCAGTTTTGCACAGTTTGCTGACCACCAGTATATAATATATAGCAGTACGGTACAGTAGGCCACTGCTCTACCTACCCCTGTGTCGTCGAGTATACTATCCATCCATACCTGTGGTGCATTTCAGTTTTGCACAGTTTGCTGACCACCAGTATATAATATATAGCAGTACGGTACAGTAGGCCACTGCTCTACCTACCTCTGTGTCGTCAAGTATACTATCCATCCATACCTGTGGTGCATTTCAGTTTTGCACAGTTTGCTGACCACCAGTATATAATATATAGCAGTACGGTACAGTAGGCCACTGCTCTACCTACCTCTGTGTCGTCAAGTATACTATCCATCCATACCTGTGGTACATTTCAGTTTTGCACAGTTTGTTGACCACCAGTATATAATATATAGCAGTACGGTACAGTAGGCCACTGCTCTACCTACCTCTGTGTCGTCAAGTATACTATCCATCCATACCTGTGGTGCATTTCAGTTTTGCACAGTTTGCTGACCACCAGTATATAATATATAGCAGTACGGTACAGTAGGCCACTGCTCTACCTACCTCTGTGTCGTCAAGTATACTATCCATCCATACCTGTGGTGCATTTCAGTTTTGCACAGTTTGCTGACCACCAGTATATAATATATAGCAGTACGGTACAGTAGACCCCTGCTCTACCTACCTCTGTGTCGTCAAGTATACTATCTATCCATACCTGTGGTGCATTTCAGTTTTGCGCAGTATATATAGTAGTAGGCCATTGCTATTGATACTGGCATATAATTCCACACATTAAAAAATGGAGAACAAAAATGTGGAGGGTAAAATAGGGAAAGATCAAGATCCACTTCCACCTTGTGCTGAAGCTGCTGCCACTAGTCATGGCCGAGACGATGAAATGCCATCAACGTCGTCTGCCAAGGCCGATGCCCAATGTCATAGTAGAGAGCATGTAAAATCCAAAAAACAAAAGTTCAGTATAATGACCCAAAAATCAAAATTAAAAGCGTCTGAGGAGAAGCGTAAACTTGCCAATATGCCATTTATGACACGGAGTGGCAAGGAACGGCTGAGGCCCTGGCCTATGTTCATGGCTAGTGGTTCAGCTTCACATGAGGATGGAAGCACTCATCCTCTTGCTAGAAAAATGAAAAGACTTAAGCTGGCAAAAGCACAGCAAAGAACTGTGCGTTCTTCTAAATCACAAATCCGCAAGGAGAGTCCAATTGTGTCGGCTGCGATGCCTGACCTTCCCAACACTAGACGGGAAAAGGTGGCGCCTTCCACCATTTGCACGCCCCCTGCAAGTGCTGGAAGGAGCACCTGCAGTCCAGTTCCTGATAGTCAAATTGAAGATGTCACTGTTGAAGTACACCAGGATGAGGATATGGGTGTTGCTGGCGTTGAGGAGGAAATTGACAAGGTGGATTCTGATGGTGAGGTGGTTTGTTTAAGTCAGGCACCCGGGGAGACACCTGTTGTCCGTGGGACGAATATGGCCATTGACATGCCTGGTCAAATTACAAAAAAAATCACCTCTTCGGTGTGGAATTATTTTAACACAAATGCGGACAACAGGTGTCAAGCCGTGTGTTGCCTTTGTCAAGCTGTAATAAGTAGGGGTAAGGACGTTAACCACCTCGGAACATCCTCCCTTATAAGTCACCTGCAGCGCATTCATCATAAGTCAGTGACAAGTTCAAAAACTTTGGATGACAGCGGAAGCAGTCCACTGACCACTAAATCCCTTCCTCTTGTAACCAAGGTTCTGCAAACCACACCACCAACTCCCTCAGTGTCAATTTCCTCCTTACACAGGAAAGCCAATAGTCCTGCAGGCCATGTCACTGGCAAGTCTGACGAGTCCTCTCCTGCCTGGGATTCCTCCGATGCATCCTTGAGTGTAACGCCTACTGCTGCTGGCGCTGCTGTTGTTGCTGCTGGGAGTCGATTGTCATCCCAGAGGGGAAGTCGGAAGACCACTTGTACTACTTCCAGTAAGCAATTGACTGTCCAACAGTCCTTTGCGAGGAAGATGAAATATCACAGCAGTCATCCTGCTGCAAAGCGGATAACTCAGGCCTTGGCAGCCTGGGTGGTGAGAAACCTGTTTCCGTTATCCACCGTTAATTCACAGGCAACTACAGACTTGATTGAGGTACTGTGTCCCCGGTACCAAATACCATCTAGGTTCCATTTCTCTAGGCAGGCGATACCGAAAATGTACACAGACGTCAGAAAAAGAGTCACCAGTGTCCTAAAAAATGCAGTTGTACCCAATGTCCACTTAACCACGGACATGTGGACAAGTGGAGCAGGGCAGACTCAGGACTATATGACTGTGACAGCCCACTGGGTAGATGTATTGCCTCCCGCAGCAAGAACAGCAGCAGCGGCACCAGTAGCAGCATCTCGCAAATGCCAACTCGTTCCTAGGCAGGCTACGCTTTGTATCACCGCTTTCCAGAAGAGGCACACAGCTGACAACCTCTTACGGAAACTGAGGAACATTATCGCAGAATGGCTTACCCCAAATGGACTCTCCTGGGGATTTGTGACATCGGAAATCGCCAGCAATATTGTGCGTGCATTACATCTGGGCAAATTCCAGCACGTCCCATGTTTTGCACATACATTGAATTTGGTGGTGCAGAATTATTTAAAAAATGACAGGGGCGTGCAAGAGATGCTGTCGGTGGCCCGAAGAATTGCGGGCCACTTTCGGCATTCAGCCACCGCGTGCCGAAGTCTGGAGCACCAGCAAACATTCCTGAACCTGCCCTGTCATCATCTGAAGCAAGAGGTGGTAACGAGGTGGAATTCAACCCTCTATATGCTTCAGAGGATGGAGGAGCAGCAAAAGGCCATTCAAGCCTATACATCTGCCTACGATATAGGCAAAGGAGGGGGAATGCACCTGACTCAAGCGCAGTGGAGAATGATTTCAATGTTGTGCAAGGTTCTGCAACCCTTTGAACTTGCCACACGTGAAGTCAGTTCAGACACTGCCAGCCTGAGTCAGGTCATTCCCCTCATCAGGCTTTTGCAGAAGAAGCTGGAGACATTGAAGGAGGAGCTAAATCAGAGCGATTCCGCTAGGCATGTGGGACTTGTGGATGGAGCCCTTAATTCGCTTAACCAGGATTCACGGGTGGTCAATCTGTTGAAATCAGAGCACTACATTTTGGCCACCGTGCTCGATCCTAGATTTAAAGCCTATGTTGTATCTCTCTTTCCGGCAGACACAAGTCTGCAGAGGTTCAAAGACCTGCTGGTGAGAAAATTGTCAAGTCAAGCGGAACGTGACCCGTCAACAGCTCCTCCTTCACATTCTCCCGCAACTGGGGGTGCGAGGAAAAGGCTAAGAATTCCGAGCCCACCCACTGGCGGTGATGCAGGGCAGTCTGGAGCGAGTGCTGACATCTGGTCCGGACTGAAGGACCTGACAACGATTACTGACATGTCGTCTACTGTCACTGCATATGATTCTCTCACCATTGAAAGAATGGTGGAGGATTATATGAGTGACCGCATCCAAGTAGGCACGTCAGACAGTCCATACGTATACTGGCAGGAAAAAGAGGCAATTTGGAGGCCCTTGCAGAAACTGGCTTTATTTTACCTAAGTTGCCCCCCCCCCTCCAGTGTGTACTCCAAAAGAGTGTTTAGTGCAGCCGCTCACTTTGTCAGCAATCGGCTTACGAGGTTACTTCCAGAAAATGTGGAGAAGATGATGTTCATCAAAATGAATTATAATCAATTCTTCTGTGGAGACATTCACCAGCAATTGCCTCCAGAAAGTACACAGGGACCTGAGATGGTGGATTCCAGTGGGGACGAATTAATAATCTGTGAGGAGGGGGATGTACACAGTGAAAGGGGTGAGGAATCGGACGATGAGGAGGAGGTGGACATCTTGCCTCTGTAGAGCCAGTTTGTGCAAGGAGAGATTGATTGCTTCTTTTTTTGGTGGGGGCCCAAACCAACCAGTCATTTCAGTCACAGTTGTGTGGCAGACCCTGTCGCTGAAATGATGGGTTTGTTAAAGTGTGCCTGTCCTGTTTATACAACATAAGGGTGGGTGGGATGGCCCAAGGACAATTCCATCTTGCACCTCTTTTTTCTTTCATTTTTCTTTGCATCATGTGCTGTTTGGGGACTATTTTTTTGAAGTGCCATCCTGCCTGACACTGCAGTGCCACTCCTAGATGGGCCAGGTGTTTGTGTCGGCCACTTGTGTCGCTTAGCTTAGCCATCCAGCGACCACAGTGCACCTCTTTTTTCTTTGCATCATGTGCTGTTTGGGGACTATTTTTTAAATTGACCATCCTGTCTGACACTGCAGTGCCACTCCTAGATGGGCCAGGTATTTGTGTCGGCCACTTGGGTCGCTTAGCTTAGTCATCCAACAGCCTCGGTGCAAATTTTAGGACTAAAAATAATATTGTGAGGTGTGAGGTGTTCAGAATAGACTGGAAATGAGTGGAAATTATGGTTATTGAGGTTAATAATACTATGGGATCAAAATGACCCCCAAATTCTATGATTTAAGATGTTTTTGAGGGTTTTTTGTAAAAAACACCCGAATCCGAAACACACCCGAATCCGACAAAAACTTTTCAGGGAGGTTTTGCCAAAACGCGTCCGAATCCAAAACACGGCCACGGAACCAAATCCGAAACCAAAACAGAAAACCCGAAAAATGTCCGGTGCACATCACTAATTTTGGTATGTATTCACTAAGCATGGATAACCCTGTTCAACCCAATTTACCAAAAGGTTACAGCAGAGAAACCCTCTAAATGATATGTTTTAATTGTAATAAACAGTAACTAATATTCGGCCCATCAATTTGTTAACTAGTTATGCCACAGAAGCATGTAGTGCCTCATGGCTCATTGTGGTCATTAGTTACTAGATCATCTTTAAAACATGGGGGGGAGTGAACCTTCAGTCCTCGAGCTGTTGTTGAACTACACATACTAGCATGCCCTGCAACAGTTTTGCTTCATTGTTGATGTAAGCATTTTGCTATATCAATTTGTTAACTAGTTATGCCACAGATGCATGTAGTGCCAGTGGCGTAAGTTCGTCCCAGTTGCCCGGAGGCAAGATAAATATTGGTGCCCCCCTATTTCCTATATCAAGATAAGTGTGTGTGTGTGTGTGTGTGTGTGTGTGTGTGTGTGTAACAGCAGACACTTTACTGATAGAGCTATTTGCTCCTGTAGAGGTAGCATGAGAATTCTAACTATATGAAGTTACGTGTAATTGTCAGAGAAGTAACCTCATGTAGTTAGAATTCTCATATTTCCTATACAGGAGCAAACAGCTCCATCAGTAAGGTGTCTGCTTCCAGTGTAATAGGTTGTGGTTTCTAATCCTGGGTGTGACACTTGTAAAATGTGTATAATAAAGAGGGTGTGATTTGTAAGGTGCAGGGACCAGTGAGGAAGTCGGCCACTGAAAAGACAGCGGCAGCTATCAATTAACTTAATTCACTGGTGTCACAGAATGGGAGGAGAGGTGCCCCCCTTCAGAGCAGGAGCCCGGCGGCAGATGACTCCGTTGCCTCCCAGAGTTCTGCCTCTGTGTAGTGCCTCATGGCTCATTGAGGTCATTAGTTCCTAGATAATGGAAAGGCAGAATTCTAATATTCACCCATCAAATTGTTAACTAGTTATGCCACAGAGGCATGTAGTGCCTCATGGCTCATTGTGATCATTAGTTCCTAGATCATTTCCAATTTGCCCATCAATTTGTTAACTAGTTATGCCACAGAGGCATGTAGTGCCTCATGGCTCATTGTGGTCAACCGTTTGTAAAAAATAATGTGCGACAAATGTCAAAGTACAGCTTGTTTTGCACATATATATGTATGCATATATGAATCGTGTCTGAACATGTTCCAGCACTGTTGTATAATAATTATGTTTTAATCGTTATAAACAGAAACTAATATTCGGTCCATCAATTTGTTAACCAGTTATGCCACAGAGGCATGTAGTGCCTCATGGCTCATTGAGGCCGGTTTATCAATTTGTTAACTAGTTATGCCACAGAGGCATGTCGTGCCTCATGGCTCATTGAGGTCATTAGTTCCTAGATAATGGAAAGGTAGAATTCTAATATTCGACCATCAATTTGTTAACTAGTTATGCCACAGAGGCATGTAGTGCCTCATGGCTCATTGAGGCCGGTCCATCAATTTGTTAACTAGTTATGCCACAGAGGCATGTCGTGTCTCATGGCTCATTGAGGTCATTAACCCTGTTCAACCCAATTTACCAAAAGGTTACAGCAGAGAAACCCTCTAAATGATGTTTTAATTGTAATAAACAGTAACTAATATTTGGCCCATCAATTTTTTAACTAGTTATGCCACAGAGACATGTAGTGCCTCATGGCTCATTGTGGTCATTAGTTCCTAGATCATCTTTAAAACATGGGGAGGTGAACCTTCAGTCCTCGAGCTGTTGTTGAACTACACATACTAGCATGCCCTGCAACAGTTTTGCTTCATTGGTGATGTAAGCATTTTGCTATATCAATTTGTTAACTAGTTATGCCACAGATTCATGTAGTGCCTCATGTCTCATTGAGGTCATTAGTTCCTAGATAATGGAAAGGCAGAATTCTAATATTCACCCATCAAATTGTTTACTAGTTATGCCACAGAGGCATGTAGTGCCTCATGGCTTATTGTGATCATTAGTTCCTAGATCATTTTCAATTCGCCCATCAATTTGTTAACTAGTTATGCCACAGAGGCATGTAGTGCCTCATGGCTCATTGTAGTCAACCGTTTGCAAAAAATAACGTGCGACAAATGTCAAAGTACAGCTTGTTTTGCACATATATATGTATGCATATATGAATCGTGTCTGAACATGTTCCAGCACTGTTGTATAATAATTATGTTTTAATCGTTATAAACAGAAACTAATATTCGGTCCATCAATTTGTTAACTAGTTATGCCACAGAGGCATGTAGTGCCTCATGGCTCATTGAGGCCGGTCCATTAATTTGTTAACTAGTTATGCCACAGAGGCATGTCATGCCTCTGAGGTCATTAGTTCCTAGATAATGGTAAGGCTGAATTCTAATATTCGACCATCAATTTGTTAACTAGTTATGCCACAGAGGCATGTCGTGCCTCATGGCTCATTGAGGTCATTAGTTCCTAGATAATGGAAAGGTAGAATTCTAATATTCGACCATCAATTTGTTAACTAGTTATGCCACAGAGGCATGTAGTGCCTCATGGCTCATTGAGGCTGGTCCATCAATTTGTTAACTAGTCATGCCACAGAGGCATGTCGTGCCTCATGGCTCATTGAGGTCATTAGTTCCTAGATAATGGAAAGGTAGAATTCTAATATTCGACCATCAATTTGTTAACTAGTTATGCTACAGAGGCATGCAGTGCCTCATGGCTTATTGTGGTCAACCGTTTGCAAAAAATAACGTGCAAGAATGTCTAAGTACATCTTGTTTTGCACATATATATGTATGCATATATGAATCGTGTCTGAACATGTTCCAGTACTGTTATCTGAACATGTTCCAGCACTGTTGTATAATAAAATTTAACTAGTTATGCCACAGAGGCATGTAGTGCCTCATGGATCATTGTGGTCAACCGTCTGCAAAAATAACGTGCGAGAATGTATAAGTACAGCTTGTTTTGCACATATATATGTATGCATATATGAATCATGTCTGAACATGTTCCAGCACTGTTATCTGAACATGTTCCAGCACTGTTGTATAATATAAATTAGAATTTTCTAAATGCTCTTTAATTCATAATAAAAAAGAGAAAGGCTATGTAGTATTGCTATTAAATATTCCACATGGGCTTTAAAAAACTTTTGAAACTGTGTTTGTTATTTTGCATGTTTACATTATTAATAACCAGATGCTTTTGTTATATGGTCATTTTGAAACTGTGCTTGTTATTTTGCATGTTTACATTAATAATAACCAGATGCTTTTGTTATATGGTCATTTTGAAACTGTGTTTGTTATTATGCATGTTTACATTAATAATAACCAGATGCTTTTGTTATATGGTCATTAAAATCAATACGCTTTTTTAAATCAGTGCCAGTTGTGACATGGCATGAAATTTTAGCTGCTGGAATGTGAGAACCCTTTGTGCTTCCAAGAAAATGGACACGGTCATTAAAATCAATATGCTTTTTAAATCAGTACCATGTGTGACATGGTATGATTTTTAAATAGTACCATATGTGACATGGCATGAAGTTTTAGCTGCTGGAATGTGAGAACATTTTGTGTTACTTTAAAATATATCTTTCTTTTTTTTGTGTGTCATATGTGACATTCTTTTCAAAGCCATTATCTTTTAATACAGTTTAATATCGAACTCTATAAATTTTATATTAAATTTTACATAAAAGCGATATCAAACACTATAATTTAATATTAAAGGGGGCGTGCCCCAGGAGAAAGGGTGTGTGGTACCTGTCACTTTGACTGAAAGGTGGTCTTTATCTACTGTCAACCCTACTCTGATAAAGGCTAGGAAGGAGGTGACGGCGAAACATTATCACCGTATCTGGAGGAAGTATGTATCTTGGTGTGAGGCCAAGAATGCTCCTACGGAAGATTTCCATCTGGGCCGTTTTCTCCACTTTCTACAGACAGGAGTGGATATGGGCCTGAAGTTAGGCTCCATTAAGGTACAGATTTCGGCCCTATCTATATTCTTTCAGAAGGAATTGGCTTCTCTCCCAGAAGTCCAGACTTTTGTGAAGGGAGTGCTGCACATCCAGCCTCCTTTTGTGCCCCCAGTGGCACCATGGGAACTTAACGTGGTGTTAAGGTTCCTAACATCTGACTGGTTTGAGCCTCTTCAAACGGTGGAATTAAAATTTCTCACTTGGAAGGTGGTCATGTTATTGGCCTTGGCATCTGCAAGGCGGGTGTCCGAGTTGGCGGCCTTGTCTCACAAGAGTCCCTATTTGATTTTCCATGTGGATAGAACAGAGTTGAGGACTCGTCCTCAATTTTTGCCTAAAGTGGTTTCTTCTTTTCATATGAACCAACCTATTGTGGTGCCTGTGGCTACGGGGGACTTGGAGGATTCCAAGTCCCTGGATGTAGTCAGGGCCTTAAAAATTTATGTAGCCAGGACTGCTAGGGTTAGAAAAACAGAGGCTCTGTTTGTCCTGTATGCAGCCAACAAGGTTGGCGCTCCTGCTTCAATGCAGACTATTGCTCGCTGGATCTGTAACACGATTCAGCAGGCTAATTCTACGGCTGGATTGCCGTTACCGAATTCAGTAAATGCCCATTCCACTAGGAAGGTGGGCTCTTCTTGGGCGGCTGCCCGAGGCGTCTCGGCACTACAGCTTTGCCGAGCAGCTACTTGGTCGGGTTCAAACACTTTTGCAAAATTCTACAAGTTTGATACCCTGGCTGATGAGGACCTCGCGTTTGCTCAATCGGTGCTGCAGAGTCATCCGCACTCTCCCGCCCGGTTTGGAGCTTTGGTATAATCCCCATGGTCCTTACGGAGTCCCGAGCATCCTCTAGGACGTAAAAGAAAATAAGATTTTAAACCTACTGGTAAATCTTTTTCTCCTAGTTCGTAGAGGATGCTGGGCGCCCGTCCTGGTGCGGCCTAAATCTGCAAGGTTTGTATATAGTTGTTGCTTACATAAGGGTTATGTTACAGTTGAGATCGGTCTTCGACTGATACTGTTTCTTGTTCATACTGTTAACTGGTTGTGTATATTCCAGGTTATACGGTGTGATTGGTGTGGGCTGGTATGAATCTTGCCCTTAGATTTACAAAATCCTTTCCTCATATTGTCCATCTCCTCTGGGCACAGTTTCTCTAACTGAGGTCTGGAGGAGGGGCATAGAGGGAGGAGACAGTGCACACCCATACTAAAAGTTCTTTATAGTGCCCATGTCTCCTGCAAAGCCCGTCTATACCCCATGGTCCTTACGGAGTCCCCAGCATCCTCTACGGACTAGGAGAAAAAGATTTACCGGTAGGTTTAAAATCTTATTATTTCTCTTACGTCCTAGAGGATGCTGGGGACTCCCTAAGGACCATAGGGTATAGACGGGCTCCGCAGGAGACATGGGCACTCTAAAACCTTTTAATGGGCGTGAGCTGGCTCCTCCCTCTATGACCCTCCTCCAGACTTCAGTTAGATTCTGTGCCCAGAGGAGAGTGGTCACAAACTAGGGAAGCTCTACTGAGTTTCTCTAGAAAAGACTTTTGTTAGGTTTTTTATTTTCAGGGAGCACTGCTGGCAATAGGCTCCCTGCTTCGTGGGACTGAGGGGAGAGAAGCAGACCTACTTTACTGATAGGCTCTGCTTCTTAGGCTTTTGGACACCATTAGCTCCAGAGGGTCGGAACACAGGTGTCGTCCTCGCTGTTCGTCCCAGAGCCGCGCCGCCGTCCTCCTCGCAGAGCCGGAAGATAGAAGCCGGGTGAGTATAGGAAGCAAGAAGACTTCAAAGGCGGCAGAAGACTTCAGATCTTCATGAGGTACCGCGCAGCGGTCGCTCTGCGCGCCATAGCTCCCACGCACACAACGGCACAGCAAGGGTGCAGGGCACAGCCCCCCTGTGCCCTGCACCCTTGCTGTGCCGTTGTGTGCGTGGGCGCCCTGGGAAGCAATTTTTACCTCATATATAGACTGGCACAAGTATAGATACTGCTGAGGCAGTATATAAAGCCCCGCCAGTAGAAAGAAACAGCGGGACCGAAGCCCGCCATCGAGGGGGCGGAGCTTGTTCCCTCAGTTCTAACCAGCGCCATTTTCTCCACAGCTTGCTGCAGAGAAGCTGCTCCCGGACTCTTCCCCTGCTGTACACAAGTAACAGGGTGCAAAATGAGGGGGAGGGGGCACATTAATTTGGTGCAAAATGTATTATTATAAAAGCGCTTACTAGTCTGGGACTTTGTTTCAGAACCACAGGGCGCTGGGTGTGAGCTGGCATACTTTCTCTCTGTCTCTCCAAAGGGCCTTATTGTGGGTCTGTCCCCATATCCATATATCCCAGTGTGTTTGGGGTGTCAGTACGTGTGTGTTAATATGTCTGAAGCGAAAGGCTCTTCTAGGGAGGATGCAGAGCAGATGGTAGTATTGTCTCCGGAGGCACCGCCGACGGCTAATTGGGTTGACATGTGGAATGTGTTGAATGCGAATGTGGCTTTCTTACATAAGAGATTGGACAAAGCAGAGTCCAAATGCCAACCAGGGAGTCACTCCATGGCTCTTATTGTGTCACAAGACCCTTCAGGGTCCCAAAAACGTCCCTTTACCCAGATAGCAGACACTGATACCGACACGGATTCCGACTCCAGTGTCGACTATGATGAGGCAAAGTTGCACCCAAGGGTGGCAAAGAGTATTCAATACATGATTATTGTGATAAAAGATGTATTACATATCACAGAGGACCCGTCTGTCCCGGACACACGGGTCTGTATGTTTAAGGGGAAGAAACCTGAGGTGACATTTCCCCCATCACATGAGCTGAACGCTTTATTTGAAAAGGCTTGGGAAACTCCAGACAAGAGGCTGCAGATTCCCAAGAGAATTATAATGGCGTATCTTTTCCCCTCACAGGACAGGTTACGGTGGGAATCCTCACCCACGGTGGACAAGGCCCTTGCGCGCTTGTCCAAAAAGGTGGCCCTACCGTCCCCGGACACGGCGACCTCAAAAGATCCTGCAGATCCCAGGCAGGAAACTGCCTTAAAATCAATTTATGCGACTGCGGGAGCCCTGCTCTGACCGGCGGTAGCGTCGGCATGGGTGGGGAGCGCAATTGCAGCATGGGCAGATAACTTGTCATCTGACATGGACACCCTCGACAAAGACAGTGTTTTGTTGACATTAGGTCACATAAAGGACGCAGCGTTATATATGAGGGAGGCTGCAAGAGATATTGGGCTCTTGGGTTCAAGAGCAAATGCCATGGCAATTTCAGTTAGGAGGTCACTGTGGACCCGCCAATGGACTGGGGATGTTGACTCCAAGAGACTTATGGAGGCTTTACCTTACAAGGGTGAAGTTCTGTTTGGGGAAGGCCTTGCGGACCTGGTTTCCACAGCTACCGCGGGTAAGTCTTCTTTTCTGCCTTACGTTCCCCCACAGCAAAAGAAACACCTCAAGACCAGATGCAGCCCTTTCGGTCTCATAAATTCAGAAAGGGGCGCGGTTCATCCTTCCTCGCCAGAGGTAGAGGTAAGGGGAAAAGAACACCTGCTTCGGCTAGTTCCCAGGAACAAAAGTCCTCCCCGACCTCTGCCAAATCCACCGCATGACGCTGGGGCCCCGCTGCGGGAGTCCGCACCGGTGCGGGCACATCTTCAGCTCTTCAGCCAGGTCTGGGTTCATTCGGACTTGGATCCTTGGGTGATAGGAATTGTGTCCCAAGGCTACAAACTGGAGTTCGAAGAGGTGCCTCCACGCCGATTTTTCAAATCGGCCTTGCCAGCTTCTCTCCCAGAGAGAGCAATAGTTTCGGCGGCTATACAAAAGCTGTGTCAACAGCTAGTGATTATCCAGGTTCCCCAGTTGCAACAGGGAAAGGGGTTCTATTCAACCCTGTTTGTGGTCCCGAAGCCGGACGGTTCAGTCAGACCGATTCTGAACCTAAAGTCCCTAAATCTATATTTGAAGAGATTCAAATTCAAAATGGAATCTCTCCGGGCAGTGATCTCCAGCCTGGAAGGGGGAGATTTTATGGTGTCACTAGACATAAAGGATGCATACCTTCATGTCCCCATATATCCTCCTCATCAGGCGTTCCTGAGATTCGCTGCACAGGATTGTCATTACCAGTTTCAGACGTTGCCATTTGGGCTATCCACGGCCCCGAGAATTTTCACCAAGGTAATGGCAGAAATGACGGTACTCCTGCGAAAGCAGGGTGTCAAAATGATCCCGTACTTGGACGATCTCCTGATAAAAGCGAGATCAAGAGAACAATTACTGAAGAGCGTGGCTCTCTCTCTGAGATATCTTTATATTAGATAAGCACAGGTAAACTTAGTATCTATTAGCGCAATTAGGGAAGTGATGTCATATCACTTCCCCTATATAAGTTCAAATCCAGCTCCCATGCTGCATTGCATGGATACTGGATCGCAACTGGCTGTTCTTGGGAAAGTAAGGATCTTTCATATGTTTTAGAAAAAGGCTCCATTTAATTTATGATTTTGTATGTATATTTTCATCAATAGGCCCAAAAGGTGCTTAACTTTTGAATTAACCTATATATTGGTAAACATTATGTTTAAAAATACATATAAATATATATATAGATATTTTGGTTTGATACCCTGTTATGATCTACAAATTGTAGTGTGTTCTCTATAGGATGACAAACAACACCATTCAGGCAGATGTCTCATTACATACCTGTTATGCTGTGAGCAATGTCTAATCCCCTAGTTCTTTGATGTATTATATATACACATAGGTATGGGATCTAATTAGTCCTTTTGCACATTGGTATAGCATCATTATATCATTTATAGTCATCTATTATTATTATTTACTTGACCCTTTAGGACTTTACCTGTGTGAAACTGTAAGGACAACATATCCGTATCCATATTTCACGCCTATAGTTGATCCATGAGGTATGTTATGGTATTTGATGAGCCTTGTCTGTAAAAACCCCAGTATATTTATATGATTGTGAAATCTGATGTACGTAGTAGCCCTTTACCATTGGGGGCCTTTATGATATGCCCAACAGTATCGTTTTGAATTAACATCAGGATGCCTCACTTAAAATATGTCAGTATACACTAACCAGTTAGGCGGATACATTGTGATTTATATATTAGATATACGGGTGTCCCTTCAATTGGGGACACTATTGAAAATTGTTAAAATTGTTAAGGTTAGCTCCCTCCCCCTCTCTTCTTATCTCTTAGTCCTAAGGAGATCTGGCATATACTAATTAGTACTGATTAACTTGCCAGGTCCATTTTGGCATGAATTTGCTGATTCCGCTATTCCTTTGAAGGCTAAACATAGGAATTATATGAATTCTGAATACTGAATCCACGAGGTATGTGTTCCCTTAGACATATGGACTTTATAATAGTTAGCAACTTATTAGATTGCAATTAAGAATCAATTATGTTCTAAAATTAGGCCGGCTTGAAGCCTCAGCAGTACCTATTAGTGATGCTTTGAAGTCATCCCTCGAACAATTCTGATTGACCACCTTGACTGAGTACTTTTAGATTGACGTTAATATCAAAAGGTATGTCAAGTATCTAAGATACAAATGGACTTTCATTATTACTATTATTTTTTGGAATGTTTTCAATCATGTTGATGGTCTATTGATCATCTCTAGCTCTGTTCCAACATGTCTCGCACATTTTTGTTATTGGACTGTTCCATGTACTATATTGTTTTATTGTCCTATTTTATGTAATACTGTACAATATATTGACTAGTTGTCTTATGATTTTAGACATACCCCTGATGAAGTCTAGTTACTAGACGAAACGCGTTGGGTTTTTGTACTTGATGTGATCTCTGAATATCCTATGAGGAAGGATTTAAGATATTGCTTAAAATTGTCTACATTCCTCCACAACTTCAGTGATGGATCATTATAAGAGAAATTACATCATAATGTCTATGTAACATGATGGACATGTCATTTTGTTTCTGTAAATTTTAATAAACTTTTATGAAGGAACAGTTCATGTTTTTGTTTTAAAATCAGTAATATTTGTGAAACCCATAGGGTTCTGTACATTCTACGGGTTATACTAATCCCTGGGCGCCAATTTCCTCTTTTTTTCCACATTTCTATATCTAGTTCAGTCTAACAAGGAACTCAGTGAAACAGGCTGCCCTTCTTAAGAAATTTCTTATCTCACTATCTAATACCTATAAAATAGCGCAGGAGGAGAGTATTTGTTTGATATATATATATATATATATATATATATACACTGCTCAAAAAATAAAGGGAACACTAAAATAACACATCCTAGATCTGAATGAATGAAATATTCTTATTAAATACTTTGTTCTTTACATAGCTGAATGTGCTGACAACAAAATCCCACAAAAATTATCAATGGAAATCAAATTTATTAACCCATGGAGGTCTGGATTTGGAGTCACACTCAAAATTAAAGTGGAAAAACACACTACAGGCTAATCCAACTTTGATGTAATGTCCTTAAAACAAGTAAAAATGAGGCTCAGTAGTGTGTGTGGCCTCCACGTGCCTGTATGACCTCCCTACAACGCCTGGGCATGCTCCTGATGAGGTGGCGGATGGTCTCCTGAGGGATCTCCTGCCAGACCTGCACTAAAGCATCCGCCAACTCCTGGACATTCTGTGGTGCAACGTGGCGTTGGTGGATGTAGCGAGACATGATGTCCCAGATGTGCTCAATTGGATTCAGGTCTGGGGACCGGGCAGGCCAGTCCATAGCATCAATGCCTTTGTCTTGCAGGAACTGCTGACACACTCCATTGTCAAAGTCGAAAAATATTCCAGGACACACATCACGTACAAACTACACACAGATGTCCTCCGTACTTGTTCTGCCGTGCGGGCACATATTCGCAATTTGCGTATGGTCGCTCCCGCTGTCCTGCGTATTAGCGTGTGGTATGAGTAATTACGGTAGAGTTTGTGATCACATGGAAAAGCCATTAAAACACATTACATATTTAATCCAAATAGTGCACAATGTACACATAGTCTCCCTGCACCACACCAGCAAGTTCACCTTTACAGGATAGGAGGGGACAGAACTATGTTATAAGGTGGTGTTTGGTATCCAGCTGTAGAGTATATTAAGGGCAATATTCCGGTGTTGGTTTGCAGAAGATCGCACACTCCTATGAATAGTTATGGACAGGAGCAGAATATAAATATTAACTGTATTTACTATACATTTGGTATGCGGCGGCAACCCAGAGGAGACCACCTGCAAGTGCACCTGGAACAGACATCGCCCACCTATTCAAACCGACCTATGACCTCTCCTGTACTGTAAATGACCATCCCTGTGTCCAATGGACAAAGAGATTACAGTTTCCATTGTGTTAAGTTTTGGAATATTGTATAAAAAGCCAGCTGCATACCTGGTCAGACACAGACTCTGAAGGTCATCTTCCTTGATGACTGAGGACTGGCCGGGAAGCGCAGGCGAAACCAAAAACGTATGTATCATTGACTGTAGCCATTATTCTATTGTATTGTTATTGTAAGCCCCTTTCAGTAATTATATGTTGGTGTGTCGGAACCCGGCATTTTAAATACAATCTGGTGTTGTGTCTCCTTTCCCTGCTAAGGTTATAAGTGTATTTCAGTCACACGTGTAGCTGCTAAGTGCTCACAGAGTATCTTTGGGTGTGTACACACTGCGTGTACTTTGTATGGCCAGCGCGGCGTTTGTACGCAAAGTACGTACACGGTACGGGGCTCTGTATGCTAAGTACATACACGGGCTTTGTCTAAGGATTGATTACAGCGGCCACAGCGGCTCCATTTAAAGTGTATTGAATGTCTTTTTGAAGTGTTGCTTTTAGTCTTGTATGTAAATCGACGTTTACAACTGGGGGCTCGATACGGTTTTCACATGCTCACAGCCTAGCAGGTCATAGCAGACTTAATCTATCAGCAAAGGGTGGAAAGTTATCTTACGTAACCTTTTCCTGGTTGGTGGATGTTCTAAAAACCCTATTTGTGTGCTGTTAGATTGCGTCTGCTCTGTCTGGTCTGCAGAGGTGCTGATAGAACCCGTAGGTAAACAGGAGAAAAAAGCTATTTAAAAAATCTCTGTGTAAAAAATTGTTTGGCCGCCAAAAGCGTACACAAATGGCACCGATACTTTGCATACCCTCTCATATTGTTCTACCACAAGGTTTAGATTGCTAGATTCGTTTAGATCTGTGTGAAATCGGATACATTTATTGCTATATAGTTAAATTTGAAATAAAAGTATTTAAGGAAGTAAGTGTAAAGACACAAACGTAGGTCTGGCCCAGTCATAAAGGGTTACACAGAACAAGTTGTGTCTAGTGGGCAATAGTAGTTAGTATTGCTCACATTTATAGAGGTTGTGGGATTTGTTTTATTGCGGACGCACGATTTTGTACACGTGGCTCGGACAAAGTACAGGACCGTGCACGCAGCGTAAAAGGAATGCTGGTTGCGTGGTTATGCAAAGTGCGTAAGAGTGCGGACACTAAGTACAAATTACACAATAGTTTTGTTCAATTAAAAGGTGGGATAGTAGCCAGGCTACAATAGCACATAACTATCCGGTTTCAAAAGCAGATTAGTAGAAAAACTTTTGTTTAAACTGTATTGCCTCTGGGGGAAAAGCTGCACGATATCGGCACTCTCTCTAGCAGCCACCATACAGGATACTCAGGTGGGCACGGCCCAACCACCAATGGTTGTAGCAAGGCCCCCTAGCAGAGGGATACGTGAGGTCGTGTCCATAGGTAAGTACGGTACTATACACTATGCAGAAACAATAGCTCCTCACATTGTAGAGTCAAACCAGAATGATGTAATTTAATTAAATCCTGTCAGGGTGATTGCAGTCCCCAATGGGAAGACTGACGCTCAGGGAGTAACTCCCATCAGGAACATTGCCATGCATTGTACTTGGTTCCGAGCAGAGTTAAGGTCAATTATGTCAGAATTTCCCGATCCCAGAAAAGATCTAGTCGGATGCCAGAAGTTCACTAAAGAGTTAGGTAATGCCCATAAGCCCACAAATAAGGATTGGCGAACAGTGCTACGGGTGTGTTTACCCTCAAATATTGACACTGCAAAGTTCATAACAGATTGTAAATTAGACGCAGAGGTACTTCTCACTTATGACTACAATCAGGAGAATGTACGGCAAATCAATCTGCAATTAGGAGTATATTTCCCTACTGTTATCAAATGGAATAAAATATTCTCCATGAGACAAAAGGAAGGTGAAACTGCATCTGAATATTTCCATCGGGCACTTCAGGAAATAGCTAGATACACTGGGATCGAGGTTATTAAAGATAATGCACACCATAGGGAGGTAGCTGTTTCAGTATTAATGGACGGGTTAAAAAGGCACTGGAAACAAGAGTGCAGACCTCTCTACCTAACTGGAGAGGTATCTCGTGGCTACATTGAGAGAGTCCGCTATCGAGCACGATAGGAACATCAGTAAGCACAGGGAGTCACAGGGGGATAAGCTGATGACAGTAAGTATACAGGCTCTTACAACAAAATCACATCAGCCAAGACCCCTGATGGTAAGTCACGTGTAGTAATATGCTATAATTGTCAGAAGGAAGGACATTACTCAAGGGAATGTATGAATAAAGGTACACATAATGTATACCGACCCCCTAGACCAGGATATGAACCACGCTATAACACACATAATTGGGAACAGGGGCCACACAGAGGGGAAACACGGAGGTATCCACCTAGGAGGGACTGGCAGACCTCCGAAAACTCTCAGCTACCCCCCTCACATATCGTAGCTGCCAATGTGCTGCGGGAGGGTCCCACTACACAATAGGGGTTGGGCCAAACCTGTAGTCTGCAGCCAGTGAAGTTGATTGCTAGCCTTGGTAATGAACCTGAGGTCACGGTTGACGTAGCTGGTGTACCATTACCTTTTCTTGTAGATACAGGGGCGGCCAGGTCAGTGTTGAATTCCACATCAGGTGTAAAGACCACGGGAAAAATGATTTCAGCAATGGGAGTAACAGGAACGGTGCAGCAATACCCTTTGAGTAGACCTGCAGAGATTATGATAGGGCCCTTGCAAACCAAACATTCTTTTCTGCTGGCTGCATCGGCTCCGACTAATCTACTCGGCAGAGATATATTGTGTAAAATGCGGTGTGTCATATACTGTACTCCTGAGTGTGTCTTTTTAGATATACCTGAGAACCATGCTCAAGAAGTACAAGATATATTAGATACCCCTCAAAGGCTAATGGTGCATTCTACTGTTATAGACAAGTGTCCATCAAAGGTAGAGGAAATTATCTCGCAAATACCGGGTTCCCTTTGGACCAAAGATGGACAGGACACTGGATTGATGGCGAATGTAGCTCCAGTAGCAGTACAAGTAAAAGATGGTAGGATAGCTCCAAAAAATCCCTCAGTATCCTCTGAAGCCAGAGGTAGAGTTAGGCGTGTACCCTGTCATAGAGCGGCTGCTACAGCTGGGCATCCTAGTCAGGACGTCCATCACCGCCAATAGTCCCATCCTCCCTGTGAAAAAGAGTGGGGGGAGGGGTTACAGGCTAGTGCAGGATCTAAGGGGGATAAACAAGATAGTTGAGAGCCAATTCCCCGTAGTGCCCAATCCAGCTGTCATCATGAAAATTCCCTCTACTGCAAAATTCTTCACTGTTATTGACCTCTATTCTGCTTTCTTTTCTGTCCCTCTACACCCTGACAGCCAATACCTCTTTGCTTTTACATACAGGGGAGTACAGTACACCTGGACTCGTCTCCCCCAAGGTTTCATTGACAGCCCGAGTATTTTCTCCCAGGCCTTGCATGACTGTTTACAATTCTTTCAACCTGAGAGTGGATCAGTACTAATACAGTATGTCGATAACTTATTGTTGTGTTCTGACTCACTCGAATCGTCCTTGAAAGACACGAAACAGCTTCTGTTTCATCTTTCCCATACAGGACACAAGGTTTCAAAGGATAAGTTGCAGTTGTGCCGGACCAGGGTCAAATATTTGGGACATTGCTTGACTCAAGGACACCTCACCGCTGATAGAATACAGGCGATTCGCAACATAACACTGTGTTATGAGCCACGGCTGTGGCTCATTCCTGTTTTGCATTTTGGTTATGTATTTTATGTTATACTTCTGTTTATGTTCCCCGTGGGTGTCATGGGGTGTTTGGAGCTCACCCTTAAGGAGAGGGTACTGTTATGAACCACAGGTAGTGGTTCATTCCTATTCTATGTTTATAGTGGTCTTGCAGGCCAAGATTTCCCGTTGCTCTGGTTTGAGAAGACTCTTGTTTGCTGCCGGTGGTGAGTCTGTGTGATTGCAGCTTGTTCCCATGTGTTCAGTCTCACCTGTCTGTTGATTGCACCTCTCAGTTGTGCAGCAGGGCAGCTGCACGACATAATTAATTAAGACTCTCTGTTATATTCTGGCTCAGTGCAATTCACAGATGCTGGTGATATTTCCAGAGTTCCAGAGTTCTTGAGTTCTGAGCTAGTCCCTGACAGTTCCTGAGCTCCTGTCTAGCAGTGTCTGTCTAGCTGCTTCCAGTGTCGGTTCCAGTGTCAGTTCCAGTGTCGGTTCCAGTGTCTGATCCCGTGTCCTGCCGTGAAGCGTCCCTGTCCAGAAGTCCTGTGGCTTTGTCTGTGCCTGGTCGAGTGTCTGGCTTCTTGGTGTCCACCGGTCTGTCGTTTGGGATTCTGCCTGTCCTCCGGTTCTGAGAGTCTGTGTCGGCTGCATTGGTGGTTCCTGTCCGTTTGCCAGTATTTGTACCGGTTCCGTGAGTAGCGGCTTTACCGCGTCCGTCGGCCTAGGCCGCAGTATTCTTTGGTTATATTTTGTTACTGGTGTTTTGCAGAGGGTTCTGCTTATGTTGTCACCGCCGGTACACAACAGTATTGTGTCGGCGTGTAAACAGCATTTCCTTTGTTGTTCTTTTCCTTTGGCGGCGTGCCGCACATATATTTAGTTTTAGGGTTGTTAGTAGCCCCTAGCCTTCTGTTTGCTTTAGTTAGAGGTCCCCTTGTTATTATCCTGTCTCGGTTCACGCCTTGTCTCACTCTAAGACCTGGGGGCATCGGAGTTGGGCAGACCTAATCCGCCCTTCAAACGCGGCTGCCGTGGGCCCAAGAAACCATAGTCACTCAGGCGTGAACTGACCACACGGGTGAAACAATGGAGGTAGGGTGCTAGGGGCTATTTCCACACCACACCTTATTTCAGCGTCACGTTCTGGTGCTCTGGACTCACTACGCAACATCTCCCTTGTTCTGAGCACCAGGAACCTAACACTCTGCCACAAACTCAGCAACAGATTCGCACTTTCCTTGGAATGTGTGGGTACTGTCGAAACTGGATTCCAGGTTTCTCTATACTGGCTTTACCTTTGCAAGAAATGGTCTCTTCGAACAAAATGGAACAGATCTCTCACACAGATGAGTCCGGACTGGCATTTGAGAGACTCAAACAGTGTCTATCACAGGCACCTGAATTAGGTATGCCAGATAATAAGAAGTCCTTCGAATTGTACGGTACTGAAAGTGCTGGGTGCATGGCAGGTGTCTTAACACAGAGACAATGGTGATGCCAGCAGACTGGTAGCTTACTACAGTGCACAGTTGGACACTGTAGCGCGGTCTCTCCCCACTTGCTTGCAAAGTGTTGCAGCGATAGCTTTGCTGGTAAGTAAAAGCGAGGACGTAGTATTAGGACACGACCTGACCATCCATACACCTCATGCAGTATCAGCCTTACTGAACTCCGCCCAAACCAGACATGTCTCATCTGCTCGGTTTACAAAGTGGGAATTATCACTGATGGCCCCCGTTAAACATCACCATTAAGAGATGCAGCTCACTAAATCCTGCAACCTACTTGCCAAGTGTGCCTGGACAGGCACAAAGGGTGGAGGATGAGAATAATGGTGAAGGAGGATTTAGTGCAGATACTGATACGCAGGATTGTATGGAATACCTGAATCAGACTTTCACAGCGAGACCTGACATCAGTGACAACCCACTGGAAGGAGTAGACTTTACCTTCTACACTGACGGTAGTTGCCACAGACAGACGGAATCGGGAGACTTGTGCACTGGATATGCAGTTGTAGATGACGAAGGTATCATAGAAGCTGAACCCCTTGGCCCACCGCACTCAGCACAAGTTGCTGAGTTGGTCGCCCTAACCAGAGCGTGTGAATTGGCCAAGGGTAAGTCAGCTAATATATACACAGACTCTAGATACGCCTTTGGAGTGGTGCATAATTTTGGGGCCCTATGGCGACTCAGAAATTTCATGACGGCAGCTGGCACACCTGTAGCGCATGCATCCCACATCAAAAGGCTTTTGACAGCAATACAAGAACCAGACAGAGTGGCTGTTATCAAGTGCAAAGCACACACTTACAACCAAGACCCAATTTCACTTGGTAACAGCCGGGCAGATGCTAAATCAGCAGCAAGCACCCCCATACAAACAAACATCACATCACTGATGACATTTAACACGATCAACACACAACAGTTTATTGAAAAGGAAAAGGCAGTCTGGAGGTCAAAGGGTTATGGCCAGGAGTCCTCAGGACTTTGGACAGGTGGACACGGTAAGCCGGTGGCCCCCAGAGCATATCTTCCAAGTCTAGCTGAGGCGGCACACGGTCTGACTCATCTGAGCAAAGAGGGTATGTGCAAGCTGGTAAGAGCCTACTGGTGTGCACCAGGATTCTCTTCTCATGCAGGTAAGAGAGCAATGACATGTTTTACGTGCTTGAGGAAGAATATTGGTAAGACAATACCAACAGAGCCATCCCATATCCCTCCGACAGACGAACCTTTTCAGGTAATACAAATCGATTTCATACAGTTTCCACCCTGTAGAAATTTGAACTATGTGTTAGTTTGTATTGATGTATTTTCCAACTGGGTAGAAGTGTTCCTTGCTGCCACAAATACTGCTACGTTCACTGCAAAGAAAATTGTGCAGGAATTTGTGTGTAGATATGGTATCCCTAGAATGATTGAAAGTGCCAGGGGTACCCATTTTACAGGTGAAGTCTTTCAGGTCATGTGCAAACTGATGAGAATAGCAAGCTGCATACTCCGTACCGGCCACAGGCGAGTGCAAAGGTAGAGAGAGTGAACAGCACTATTAAGAACAAGCTGAGCAAAGTGATGGCTGAAACTGGATTGCTGTGGCGAGAAGCTTTACCACTAGTGTTGTACAGCATCAGAACCACTCCCAGTCTCCACTTAACTTATCACCCTTTGAAATTCTTTTTGGTCGACAACCTCATGTAATGATAGACCCCCAGGATGATTTGAAATGCAATAATGAAGTGACTGTGAAATATTTGGTTGGGATGATCCAGCAGCTGAGAAATCAACAAATAAATCTAAAGCTGGTGATTCCTGACCTACCGAACAGTAATTGTCATTACATTGAGCCTGGGGATTATGTGATGATTCGAAATTTCTTACGCTCAGGTTGCCTCATAGACAGGTGGGAAGGACCATACCAAGTCTTGTTAACCAGCACGACAGCACTAAGGGTCGCCAAAAGAGAGACTTGGGTCCACTCGTCCCACTGCAAGAAGGTCGCTGACCCGGAGAGGACTCGTGACAAAGAGCAAGGTGAAGAGAACCTCGTATCACTAGAGTGTTTGTTCCGGGAAAGTTGAGAGGCAAGACTGTTGAAAGGCACATGAGCACGGAGAGCAACAAGATCTAGGACGGTTGTCGCACCATTTTCTTTTTTCACCCCCCCCTGCATTTTCCTTCCTTTTCTCCTCCTTATTTTCCTTCTTTCTCCTAACGAAATGGATCTATCACAAGAGATTGCGTTTCGGGTTCTGCTAGTAATTCTGCTTTTGATCAGGACTATTTGTTTTGGTGAGGGTCCCAGAGAGGTCGAGCAGGGATCTGGAATGGGTTCTGATGGCGAGTACGAATTTGTAGGATCTCAGGAGCAGCACATCACTCAAGTAAATAAAAAGGATATTGGTACCACCCGCGATCCTTGCTAGTAAACTGGCTGCTGGAATTTTTAAAGTGACTCCACTAATCACAAAGTAACAATAAAAAAGGAGGGTGAAAAAATTCCTGCGCACTAGAAAGGGTATATAACACACTTTTTTACAGTGTTGAAAACACTATAAGATGATTTTTTAGATGAAAATATGTGAGATTTTTTCCTTAATCACAAGAAATCTTCACATCAGAAAATATACCACACGTGTGGTTGTCTGACAAAGGAACATATACCATATGTCTTATTTCTCGCAATACAACAATAGTGGAAAGTCTCGTAGTATGTTCATAAAAAAATATATACATAAAAAAAGTCCAATAAAAGTCCGAAAATAGTCTGTTATCTGGTATCCTCCTTATTGCAGTAAGTCGTTCCCACCATATATGATTCTTTGTCTGGCTCCTCAATACGGGTGCATGAAAAATAAATAATAAGGAATCATGGTGCAGACTTATTTGCAATTTTATTCAAAGACACAATATTCTACAATTAAAATGCGTACCAGAAGGGACCTTCCAGGAAGGCACAGTGAAAAACAAATAAGGGTATTTGTTGAGCTCCCCCTTATAGAGCTGTACCTTCACCAGGTCCTGGGCAGCACAGATTTCTTGTGATTAAGGAAAAAATCTCACATATTTTCATCTAAAAAATCATCTTATAGTGTTTTCAACACTGTAAAAAAGTGTGTTATATACCCTTTCTAGTGCGCAGGAATTTTTTCACCCTCCTTTTTTATCATCACTCAAGTAAAGGCTGGTATTGTTATGATTCCAGCACTCTGGTCAGAGGAGATCTTATGGCAAGGACCGGAGCACTGGAACGGAATGCTGGGGAAGGGAGCAGGACAGGAAAATAGCCCCTGGCGCCCTAACTCTGTTGTCTCACCCGTGTTGTCAGAAATCCCCTGCGAGACTATGGTTTCTTGAGCCCTTGGCAGCCGCGTTTGAAGGGCGGATTATGTCTGCCCAACTTCGATGCCCCCCGGTCTTAATGAGAGACAAAGGGAAACCCGAGACAGGGTGATAACAAGAGGCCCTCTAACTAAACAACCAGGCCAGGGGCTAAGCAAACTCAAAACTATAATATGTGCGGAGAAACCGCCAAGGAAAAGGACAACCAAAATATCCACTTGTCCAATTCTCCTACCCGGCACCGCCGAGTACCAGAGAGGACTTGTGGAAGCGGAACCCTCCGCAAATGCTCCAAACACAAAATATAAAAGGTAAAGCGGCTGAGCCGCAACACACGGCAGAGCCGCAACTCACGAACACCACTGGATATAAAACGGTGATCAGTCAGGACTCCAGGGACGAGATGGTAACTCCCGAGTACAGGACTTCTGAGGACTGAAATGACCGGATACAGCAGGACTGGAAACAGACTCTCAGCAGACAAAGGCAGCATGCAGGAAGCTATTACCGGCATCTGTGAGAAGCCCTGGGAGTGTACTTAACAGGGAGTCCTCCAATCAGCTGTTTAGAGGCTGATTGGACTAAATGCCGTGCAGCTGCCTTGCTGCACGGCCAGAGAACAGGTGAACGCATTAAATCCTAAAACCCAGCAACGGGGAACGCGGTCCGCCAGTGGCGTCCCCGTTGCTAGGGTCCGTGCGGCTTCAGCGCGCCCGGCGTCTAGCGTTGCTAGGGAGCCGGCGGCTGTAAGTGCACGGCGTCCCTAGTTGCTAGGCGCCGGGTCGCGTGGACAAGCGGACCCCGGCGCCTAACAGTACCCCCCCTTGAGGAGGGGTCAAGGAACCCCTAAAGCCAGGTTTCCGAAGAAATTCCCGAAAAAATGCCCTCTTGAGCCTCGGGGCATGAAGATCCTTATCCAGGACCCAAGACCTTTCCTCCGGACCATAGCCTCTCCAGTGAACCAGAAAATAAAGCCGGCCCCGGGACAATTTGGAATCGAGAACCTTCTCCACCAAAAACTCCTGTTGTCCCTGTACATCCACCGGAGATCTACCCTGAGAGATCCTCCGAGGAAATCTACTGGAAGAAACGTATTGTTTCAACAGGGAACAATGAAACGTATTTCCAATCCTGAGAGATCTTGGTAAACGTAACCGAAAGGCAACTGGGTTAACTCTTTTAATAATAAGAAATGGCCCAATAAATTTGGGTCCCAATCTAGCCGAGGATTGTCGAAGCCTGATGTTACGAGTCGACAACCATACCCTATCTCCCACCTTAAAAGTGCAAGGATGTCGGAGCCTGTCAGAAAATTTCTTCTCTCGAAAGGCCGCTTTTCTGAGAGCAAGGTGCACTTTTTTCCAAATGGCTCTGAGATGGGAGGTTAAGGTTAGCGAGGAGACTGAGGAATGATGAAAAAAAGAATTAGCTCTGGGGTGAAAACCAAAAACTGAAAAGAATGGAGACTCTTTAGTGGAGGAATGACAAGAATTATTGTAAGCAAACTCCGCCAACGGAAGAAACTCGGACCAATCATTCTGGAGTTTGGCAGAATACAAGCGCAAATACTGTTTCAATGATTGGTTAACTCGCTCGGTTTGCCCGTTGGATTGTGGGTGGTAACCGGATGTTAATGACAATTTCATCTTTAATGAGGCACAAAAACATTTCCAGAATTGTGCGATGAATTGTGGACCCCGATCAGAAACAATATCAGTAGGCAACCCATGAAGTCTGAAAACATGGCGGAGAAACAAAACTGCCAACCCTTGGGCAGAAGGCAATCGGGGGAGAGCAATAAAATGAGCCATCTTGCTAAAACGGTCCACTACCACCCATATGACTCGGAATCCAGCTGAAAGGGGAAGGTCAACCACAAAATCCATGGAAATATGGGACCATGGCCTGAGAGGAACATTTAAGGGCATAAGTTGCCCGATAGGCAAGGAACGGGGAACCTTATGCTGTGCACAAACCTGACATGAATAAATAAACTCCTTAACGTCTTTAGAAAGACCAGGCCACCATACTGAGTGAGAGACTAACTCCAAAGTCTTAGAGATTCCCGGATGCCCGGAAACTTTGTTATCATGGAATTCCGTTAAAACAGTAGCTCTCAGAAACTCAGGGACGTAAAGACGACCAGCAGGAGTATTTCCAGGAGCTTGGTGTTGAAGCTGTTTTAACTGGGTAAATAAATCTTGTGTGAGGCCTGCCCAGATGACCGAAGATGGAAGTATGGGAGTAACAGGACTGTTATTGTGAACCGGAAGAAAGCTGCGTGACAGGGCATCAGCCTTAGTATTCTTGGAACCAGGCCTGAAAGTGATTATAAATTTGAAACGAGTAAAAAATAAAGCCCAACGTGCCTTCCGGGCATTAAGCCGTTTAGCCGATTCGATGTATTGCAGGTTTTTATGGTCAGTCAATACTGAAATAGTATGTTTTGCTCCCTCCAGCCAATGCCTCCACTCCTCGAAAGCCCACTTTACCGCCAGTAGCTCCCGATTACCAACGTCATAGTTGGATTCAGCGGAGGAGAATTTCCTGGACATAAAGGCACAAGGATGTAACTTCAGAGACTCCGGATCCTTTTGAGAAAGGATAGCCCCCACTCCAACCTCCGAGGCATCAACCTCCACAACAAAGGGCAATTCCGGATTGGGATGTCTGAGGACTGGAGCCGAGACAAAGGCTTGTTTCAAGGCCCGGAAGGACAACTCAGCTTCACGCGACCAGTTGGTAGGATCCGCTCCTTTCTTTGTCAGAGCTACAATGGGAGCAACCAGGTCTGAAAAAGAATGAATGAACCTCCTATAATAATTCGCAAACCCTAAAAAGCGCTGAATTGCTTTTAAATTGGTGGGTTGCGCCCAACTAAGGATGGCCTGGAGCTTCTTTGGTTCCATGGAAAATCCCCGAGGGGAAATAATGTACCCTAAAAAAGATACTTCCGTGACATGAAACTCACACTTCTCCAGCTTGGCATATAAATGATTCTCACGTAACTTTTGAAGAACCAGACGCACCTGGGTAACATGTTGTTCCATTGATTCAGAATAAATCAGGATGTCGTCTAAGTAAACGACCACGAATTTCCCTAGGAAGTCACGGAGCACATCGTTAATGAGGTCTTGAAAAACTGCTGGAGCATTAGACAAGCCGAACGGCATCACCAGGTACTCGTAGTGACCCGACTGAGTACTGAAGGCCGTTTTCCACTCATCTCCAGATTTAATTCGGATGAGGTTGTACGCTCCTCTAAGGTCAATTTTAGAAAAAATCACAGCAGAACGTAACTGATCAAAGAGTACAGAAATCAACGGCAAAGGATAGGTGTTTTTAACTGAGATCTTATTCAGGGCTCTAAAATCAATGCAAGGTCTAAGCGAGCCATCCTTTTTCTCCACAAAGAAGAAGCCTGCACTTAAAGGAGATTTTGATGGTCTAATAAATCCTTTCTCAAGGCTCTCCTTTACATAATCATTCATAGCCGCAGTTTCTGGCCCGGATAATGCATATAATCTTCCCTTTGGCAATGCGGCACCAGGAATTAACTCAATAGCACAATCATAAGGCCGATGGGGAGGCAGAATGTCCGCATTGCCTTTGGAGAAAACATCAGCAAACTCCTGGTATTCCACCAGAATGGGTTCTGGAATGATAGCTGCTACTCTGACTGGAAACGTGATACATTCCTTATCACAAAAAGTACCCCATTGTGAAATCTCCCCCGACCGCCAATCAATGGTGGGATTATGAAAGGCCAGCCAAGGGTGACCCAGAACAACTGGAACTGCTGGGCAATGTGTAAGAAAGAACTCGATTTTCTCGGAATGTAGAGCTCCTACTGTAAGTAGTACAGGGGGTGTACGGAGAGAAATAATCCCATTAGACAGCGGACTCCCATCTAAGCCATGCATGGTGACACACCTACCCAAAGGTAACTGAGGAATGCCTAAGGCCTTAGCCCAAGTTAAATCCATAAAGTTTCCTGCAGCTCCACTGTCAACAAAAGCCGACACCGAAGAACTGAGGCTGCCAAAGGAAACTTTAACTGGGACTAAAAGGGAGTTATTCGAGGAGATAAGCTGCAGACCTAGGTGAACCCCCTCACAATTCACCTGGTCAAAGCGTTTCCCGACTTGTTCGGACAATTATGAGCAAAATGTCCCTTACCCCCACAGTACAGACAAAGACCAGAATTTTGCCTTCTGGCTCTTTCTTCAGGAGACAGCCGGGAGAGACCCATCTGCATGGGCTTCTCTACGTCTTCAGGAATGGAATATACACACGGAGTTGACCTTACAGGTGCTCCTTTTTCAACCCTCCGCTCTCTGAGACGACGATCAATCTTAATAGAAAGCTCCATGAGTTTATCGAGAGTCTCAGGAGCGGGGTACTGAAGGAGACTGTCTTTTATAGACTCTGATAAGCCGAGGCGAAACTGACTGCGCAAGGCTGGGTCATTCCAGCCACAGTCGTTCGACCAACGGCGAAACTCCGTACAATAAACCTCCGCAGGATTTCTACCCTGTCTGAGAGCGCGCAACTGACTTTCAGCGGACGCCTCTCTATCAGGGTCATCATACAAGAGCCCTAAAGACTCAAAAAAAGCGTCAACTGACAACAATGCCGGATCCTCTGCTCTTAAACCAAATGCCCCGGTCTGAGGATCCCCCTGGAGCAAAGAAATAATAATCCCGACCCGCTGAGATTCAGTACCCGAGGAAGTCGGTCTTAAACGAAAATAAAGTTTACAGGATTCTTTAAAATTAAAAAACTCTTTTCTATCACCAGAAAAACGGTCAGGCAAATGCATCTTTGGTTCAGGGACTACCCTTGGGGAAGCTCGCAAAAGATCTTCCTGCGACTTCACCCGAAGAGAAAGATCCTGAACCATCTGAGTAAGTTCTTGGATCTGGCTGACTAAGAGCTGACCAGGATTTGGCCCTAAACCTGTTGGATTCATGAGGCCGATAAACTCTCACAAAACTGAATGAGAAAAAATTAAACCCCGTTTAATTTTAAGTTTTGGTTTGGCCGGTAATAATGTTATGATTCCAGCACTCTGGTCAGAGGAGATCTTATGGCAAGGACCGGAGCACTGGAACGGAATGCTGGGGAAGGGAGCAGGACAGGAAAATAGCCCCTGGCGCCCTAACTCTGTTGTCTCACCCGTGTTGTCAGAAATCCCCTGCGAGACTATGGTTTCTTGAGCCCTTGGCAGCCGCGTTTGAAGGGCGGATTATGTCTGCCCAACTTCGATGCCCCCCGGTCTTAATGAGAGACAAAGGGAAACCCGAGACAGGGTGATAACAAGAGGCCCTCTAACTAAACAACCAGGCCAGGGGCTAAGCAAACTCAAAACTATAATATGTGCGGAGAAACCGCCAAGGAAAAGGACAACCAAAATATCCACTTGTCCAATTCTCCTACCCGGCACCGCCGAGTACCAGAGAGGACTTGTGGAAGCGGAACCCTCCGCAAATGCTCCAAACACAAAATATAAAAGGTAAAGCGGCTGAGCCGCAACACACGGCAGAGCCGCAACTTACGAACACCACTGGATATAAAACGGTGATCAGTCAGGACTCCAGGGGCGAGATGGTAACTCCCGAGTACAGGACTTCTGAGGACTGGAATGACCGGATACAGCAGGACTGGAAACAGACTCTCAGCAGACAAAGGCAGCATGCAGGAAGCTATTACCGGCGTCTGTGAGAAGCCCTGGGAGTGTACTTAACAGGGAGTCCTCCAATCAGCTGTTTAGAGGCTGATTGGACTAAATGCCGTGCAGCTGCCTTGCTGCACGGCCAGAGAACAGGTGAACGCATTAAATCCTAAAACCCAGCAACGGGGAACGCGGTCCGCCAGTGGCGTCCCCGTTGCTAGGGTCCGTGCGGCTTCAGCGCGCCCGGCGTCTAGCATTGCTAGGGAGCCGGCGGCTGTACGTGCACGGCGTCCCTAGTTGCTAGGCGCCGGGTCGCGTGAACAAGTGGACCCCGGCGCCTAACAGGTATCAGTAAGCGCTCTGGTAGTCATGGAGCTCGGAGGCACTGTGAAGGGTTATTGTCTGATGAATATTGTATTTGTAGGAATTGTGAGAATATAGTCGAGGATGGGTGCATCCAGAGATGTCAGTCCAACCTTAATATCGACATGGACCGCCATCCGTTTAGTGATTACCACTCACTAGTGGGTGAGGTCTTAAACCAGACAGAATGCTGGGTGTGCTCACAGGTACCTCAAGGTCAGAGTAAGTCAGGATTAGTACCATACCCTTTAGCAACAGATGAGGTACTCGAATTACGGAGTGGGAGACCGGTGGACAAGAAATTCAATATCTCCAGGCCCCCTAGCTTGAAGCTCCACCAGTATCATGTAGACAGGTCCTTATTGTGTTTTAATATTTCCAATTACCGAAAACCAGGAAATTGGGAAGTGACGTGGAATAACCAGACAATTACCTTTTCACACAGAGCTGTTAAGATATCCATAGACTCTGAACTTGTACGCCAGATAGCCAAAAGTGGGAGGTATTTTCGTTATAGGTATACCCGTGGAAGCAAGACCATGTGGGTTGGAAAAGTATCGTCAGGGTATTGTGCCCATATCATCCAGGCCGATACTTGTACTGAGCAAATTGGAGAACTAGGGATTGGTTTCTTTACTTGGAAAGTTTGCAATATGGTGATGTTACATTTTGTCCGCTATGTTCTCCCAGATGATGCCTATTTCATATGTGGGAGGAAAGCATACAAGTGGCTTGCCCCGAGCTCTGAGGGATTGTGTTATATTGGGAGAGTACTACCGGAGGTCATGACCATAACCCACGATAATTTAAATTGTTAAAAAGGAGCGCTTGTATAAACTAAACGCACATACCTGTAAAAAATATTTTTTTTATTTTTTTTTATATTATAATGTTACAGCTTTTTTGAAAAAGTGCAGGAGGTGGGAATTGATGGTTTTAATGGTTAAGTGTCCGTCAAAATATGCAAGATCACTTTCCCTATTTTTCCCTACCTTGAGTGCCGGGTTTAGATGGTTCTAAAGCTGGGCAGCCTGTACGGCTGTGGTGAGCACAATTAGCGGCTGCGGCTAGCGGCTCACGTTCTCTGTCAGCTCCGGCTGGTGATGGAGGCTATACAGCCTGTACGGCTGTGGTGAGCGCAATTAGCGGCTGCGGCTGGCGGCTCCCGTTCTCTGACAGCTCCGGCTTACACTCCTCCGTGCGGCTCACGGCTTTTTGAAGTGCTGGTGTTCTGAACCTTTTATAGAGTTCCTCCCAATCTCCTGCTGTGTCCGTATCCAACGCGTTTCGGGCTATCCACCCTTTTACTAAAGACACACTCAGGAGTATAGCCTCCATCACCAGCCGGAGCTGACAGAGAACGGAAGCCGCTAGCCGCAGCCGCTAATTGTGCTCACCACAGCCGTACAGGCTGCCCAGCTTTACAACCATCTAAACCCGGCACTCAAGGTAGGGAAAAATAGGGAAAGTGATCTTGCATATTTTGACGGACACTTAACCATTAAAACCATCAATTCCCACCTCCTGCACTTTTTCAAAAAAGAGCTGTAACATTATAATATAAAAAAAAATAATAAAAAAAAATAATAATTCTTTTTTACAGGTATGTGCGTTTAGTTTATACAAGCGCTCCTTTTTAACAATTTAAATGGTCACAATTTTTATGGAGCTGCTACACATATTCATAGCGCTGTATTAATATTATATATATAACCCACGATAAAATGAAAGACGTTCACCGCAGTGCTCAGGCTCCTTATACTCATACTCACTATGAACACATCATCAAGAGACACCTAATTGATAGGGCAGAGCACGCAGCCTCTGATTTGATCCACAAATCCACCGGGATTCAGTTCCTTCTCGCATTAGACATTACCGTACTGCCAGAGGACCTATAAATTATAGGTATAGCCATGCGCTAGCGAACTTGATAGATAATATCACTGAGATGTATGATGACACCTTCAGGTATACGGGAAGGGAGTTACAAGCCTACAAGAAGGAACTGATCCAGCACAGGATGGTCCTTAATTATGTTACAGCGTGACAGGTGGGTACTGTGTTACCCTGGCAACTCAATATGGTGTGAAGTGCTGTACATATACTACGGACAGCACTGACAACCCCACGGAGATCATCGATCAGAAGATGGACGAGATCTTACAGTTGAAGTGGGAGTTCAGGAGGAAGCACAACCTTACCTTAGCGACTGTGGGTAATGAAATGACCGGCTGGGTCTCATGGTTGAACCCACGCAAATGGTTCTCAGGTTTAGGAGAGTGGGCTCAAAATGTCATTATGAGTGTGGGGAAGTTTCTCCTTTGTATCCTGGGAGTCATCATAATTATTGGTTTGATATTTAGGTGTGTTCAAATTCTAACGCGGCGCAAGCGCAGCACAAATTTGATGAGTCTAAGGAGCGAGGGCGCAGTTACAGCAGCAGATTTAATTTATGATAGAGACAGCGTTATGATAAGGATTGCAAATGAATTTCATGGTCTGTTTCTTTCACCCATTTTTCTTTGTCTCCCCCTCTGCCCAGATACATCCAACCGGAAAAGACGTCAGCCCTACCCAAAATGTTTATGTAAATGTATTTTTATATATGTGTCTTATCTTCATCTCTGCAACCTCCAGTTAATGGCACACATAGTCGACAGGTGATATCCACATATACTAGCACTCACATATGTTCCCCCTCCATGTATCATCAACTAAATGTGCACCCCATTTGTTGGAACAAGAAGCCGAAAAGAGCTCGGTAGTGTTTGTTGGCCCATTTACAGACCCTTAATACGGGATGAGAAGGATTTAATGTATACTTCGCAATACCTCGAAGCTTATTTAGAACATGGATTCATACATACATGCTTTTTACTATCCCACTAGGTCATACATTTCCCACCTGCAATTCTCCTCCGATCATCCAAGCTTCTGTATATATTGTATAGATATTTTTCTGTTTATTGATTAGTTAGTGGCAGTTATTGGTGACTGCCAAAGGGTGGACTGTCAAAGTCGAAAAATATTGCAGTACACACATCACGTACAAACTACACACAGATGGCCTCCGTGCGTGTACTTGTTCTGCCGTGCGTGCACATATTTGCAATTTGCGTATGGTCGCTCCCGCGGTCCTGCGTATTAGCGCGTGGCATGAGTAATTACGGTAGAGTTTGTGATCGCATGGAAAAGCCATAAAAACACATTACATATTTAATCCAAATAGTGCACAATGTACACATAGTCTCCCTGCACCACACCAGCAAGTTACACTAGTTTAAATGGTATCAGAACAAAGGGATTCACCTTTACAGGATAGGAGGGGACAGAACTAGGTTATAAGGTGGTGTTTGGTATCCAGCTGTAGGGTATATTAAGGGCAATATTCTGTTGTTGGTTTGCAGAAGATCGCACACTCCTACAAATAGTTATGGGCAGGAACAGAATATAAATATTAACTGTATTTACTGTACATTCGGTATGCGGCGGGAACCCAGAAGAGACCACCTGCAAGTGCACCTGGAACAGACATCGCCCACCTATTCAAACCGACCTATGACCTCTCCTGTACTATAAATGACCATCCCTGTGTCCAATGGACAAAGAGATTACAGTTTCCATTGTGTTAAGTTTTGGACTATTGTATAAAAAGCCAGCTGTATGCCTGGTCAGACACAGACTCTGAAGGTCATCTCCCTTGATGACTGAGGACCGGCCGGGAAGCGCAGGCGAAACCAAAAATGTATGTACCATTGACTGTAGCCATTATTCTATTGTATTGTATTGTTATTGTAACCCCCTTTCAGTAATTATATGTTGGTGTGTCGGAACCCGGAATTTGAAATACAATCTGGTGTCATGTCTCCTTTCCCTGCTAAGGTTATAAGTGTAAATGGAATATAGATGTTGTGATAACTGCGCAAAAGTACAGTGTTAAATTAGCAGCATATACACTTACATATACACTTACAGAAAAAAATCACCAATTTTTCCACAAATTGCAGTATATAGTAAATAAAATGTATAATTGCGCTTACACTGTACAAAGATGCAAAGGTTCTGAATTTGAAGCTTTCACATAATCAAATGCATGGAACAATGAACCAAAGGGGAATGATCCCTTGAATGGTATAGCTATAAGAGAAAATGAACAATAGTGCAAGTACGCCAATATAATAGATAATTTCCTTTAATGATCTGTATATTGAACTCACAAACGCAGGTTTTTTGAGAGCATATCACAGTAAAGGTGGTTCACGGTTAGGAACAATTGGTGAATTCCATACTTCTTTCTTATGGCAAGATTAGGAAGGCTGGAAAATAATGAAAAAGTGCAATAGTGCAAAATCTGATGTGCAAATAAACAATTTAATTAGCACCAAATGCACTCACAAACATATATTAAAAAGAAACTTGTAATAAAGTGCTGGATGGATGGAGTCACATATACTTATCAAAAGATAAGTCTCGCAGAGGTCCCACAGAGTTCTGGATGCTCAAGGGGGTTTCTCAAGGAGATTCCAATTCCAGTCAATCCAAGGGTAGCCACAGCTGCTTAATGCATTTCGAACCAAAGGGTTCTTCCTCAGAAGCGTTTAGTGGCTGAATGAATTTAGGAGGCATATATATACCCCTGTTCGTTATTCTGAATGATCTCAGGTGTGTGTTGAATCACATGTATTCACTATCCAACCTGCGCCGGCACCACAAGCAGGAAACGGCGGTATGCGTTCCACAGCATAGCGCGTCACTGCCTGTCCCGGAAGTCAGGGCTTGTGACGCGGCGGACTAAGAACTCGTAAAGGAAATGACGTTGTGCGTTCCATCGTATGGCACGTCACTTCCTGTTCATCCCGCTAAGCAACACAATACAGACAAACAACATAAGCCCCTAGCTAATGTGATCATGCGTTCCAATAGAGTCCATACATCCTGAATTATGCGTTCCAAAATACGGAATGTATTCCACACGGATAACTGAGCAGCATTAGGAGTGAAGTTCACATATCTCCAACAAAAGTTTTTTATAAAGAAGTCCAATGAATCCAAGCAAGTGATACCCAAAGGAAGAAAATAAAAATGATAATTAGCAGATAAAAAATTAGCAGATGAGAAATTAGCAGATATAAATTAGCAGATAAAAAATTAACAAATAAAAATTAAAATATTAGCAGATAAAGAGTTGGCAGATGGAATTTTTAAAAACAAATAAGAAATGAAAATCTAAGTCAAAAACCACTTCATTTCAAAATCTGTATTCAGACCCTTTGGTTGAAGGGTACCTAAATTAAAAATCCATCTCATTTCTGACTTTGCCAACCTACTCTCCATATCTCTCGTTTTCCAGGTCGGCTTAATTTGTTGGATCCCTAGAAAGCTTTTTATTTGACACTCTTTCTTATCATGATGATTCTTAAAATGGTTAGAAAGTGAATGAGACTCCAAGCCCTTGCGTATATTATATATATGTTCGGCAAGACGTGTTTTTAAATTTCTACTTGTCTTGCCGACATAAGCAAGGCCGCAAGTACACTCAATAATATAAATTATATTCTTGGAGTGACAAGTGATGAAATCCTGAATGTTGTGGGTTTCACCATTTACAGTGAAATTAGTAAATTTATTTAGTGGGCTTTTGACTGTTCGACACATTAAGCATTGTCCACACCTATGAAAACCCTTCATTCTATTACTGACTCTGATTCCGTCATCTAAAGTACTCCTAACTAATTTATCTTGCAGGGATGGTGCTTTTCTATATATGAATGTTGGACCTTCTGGTATTATCTTCCCCAGAACGGGGTCCTTTTTTAAAAGATGCCAGTTTTTCTTGAAGATGTTTTCGATATCCTTAAACAAAGGGTTATATTGACTTATAAATGCCCAGTTATTCCTATTCTCGTCAGTACTTATTTGTTTGGGCTTTTGTATAAGAAGATCCTCTCTTTTTATGTTTCCTACTTTGCTTTGTGCCCTATCGAGTAGTCTCTCAGGGTATCCTTTAGATAGGAATCTCTCAGTGGTCTCTTTTATTTGATTCTCACACACTACTGAGTCAGTACAATTTCTTTTTATTCTCATGTACTGGCTAAAGGGGATACCTTCTAACCAATTATGATGATGGGAACTTTCTCTTTCTATGTAACTGTTCGAGTCGGTTATTTTTCTAAAAGTCTTTGTTTTAAAGACACCATTTTCTACATAAATGCATAGATCTAAAAAAGCAATTTCTTCTACACTATTATTGAAGGTTAGGTGAATATCATAGTCATTTGTGTTTAATTCATCTGAGAAGGCAGCGAGGCTTTCCTCACTCCCATTCTATAAAAACAAGATATCATCGATGTATCGATGCCAGGATACCAGACTCGCCCCCAGATGATCTTCTTTGAAGATCGAGAGATCCTCCCAATATGCCATATAAAGATTAACATAACTGGGGACGAATCTGGTACCCATGGCGGTGCCCACCTGTTGGACATAATAGGTTCCATCGAAATAGAAATAATTGTTATCTAAAATAAAGGCAATGCCATCTAAAATAAATTTCTTTTTTGGTTCATCATATTTACTTTTATTAAGAAAATAGGACACAGCTTGAATGCCCTTTTCTTTACTGATAATAGTATATAGTGTGCTGACGTCAGCACTACATATAATGCTTGAGTTGGTGTGAATTAATTCATTAATAACTCTTAAGGCATCACCAGTGTCTTTTAAATAAGCTGGAGTCTCTAAAACTAAGGGTTGTAAAAAGAAATCAATTAGCGCTGATAAATTAGAAGTCAGCCCGATATAATGGGGCGACCAGGAGGGTGGAGGGGGTCCTTATGAATTTTTGGCAAAACGTATATAGTTGGAACAGAAGGTTCTTTTATATTAAGGAAATCATGTTCCTTTTCATTTATTACCCCATCTTGTAATGCATTAGTTGTTAACGTTAATAATGCATCACTGATTTTTTGTGTTGGGTCAGATTTTAATTTCCTATAAGTGTTGCCTGTTTTTAGCTGCTTCATAATCTCTTCCACATATTCTGATTTATTCATAAGGACCACCCCCCCACCCTTATCCGCCGGTTTTATTATGATGTTTTTATCTTCTTTTAAAGCCATAACTGCTTCATATTCTTTTTTTGATAAGTTACATTTTACCCTTTTTTTTCTTTTTAGTAATTTTTCAATTTCATCATTAATGATTTCATTAAAGCAGTTGATGAACTTTCCTCTTTCATAAGTGGGGTTGAAACTTGATTTGTTTTTAAATTTGTCCCTACCCGAATGGCAATTGGTGTCTACACTACTTTCTTTGTTCGAAAAAAAACTTTTTGAAAGTAATTTTTTCTAATATATTTCTGGGTATCAATGTATAAATTAAAAGGATCAGTTTGTCCAGTAGGGGCAAACTTGAGTCCCTTCTGTAACACCCTTGTTTCTATGGGGGTTAAAATTCTGCTGCTCAAATTAAAAAATTTTCCTACACATTCTATTTGTTTGGATTCGTTATCTTTATTCTGTATTTTAGTTTTTGCTTGGACTTTCTTTTTACCTGCCCTTTTGCCTCGTTTGGTTTTTTTATTATTCTTTATTTTTGGAATAATGATATTTTGTATTTGATTATGATTTATCTCATTCTCATCGGTCTCTGATCCCACTGAAAAGGGGATTGTGTACGTAAAGGGGTAGCAGGGTTAAATGACTGATACCAATTATAGGTTCTCATGGGTTTGGTGTTCTGCTCATAAGGTTCGATAATTGGATAACGATTCATTCTCCAATTATCTCTGTATTGAGACCTGTTATCATTCCGATAATTCTGTTTAGCACCTGAATTAGAACTGAATCTATTATACCGAAATCTACTATTATATTAATGATTTCTAGTTATCCTTTCCCATTTAGGGCTTGGTTCTACTCTTGTTTTACCAGTTTTAAAGGGACAGGCACTCTGAAGCTTTTTTTGGGGATTAGATGATTCTACTTCCTGTGTTATCTGTTTTTGTTCACAATCTTTGTCTAAAAGCTTTAAGTCCCTCTGGTATTTTTTACACTTCTTGTCACGGAGCTCTTTAGTGTTTCTCTTTATTTTATACAGTAGTTCATTTTCCGCCTTTCTAAAATCATCTAATTCCCGAAAGGGGTGAACAATTGTATGTAAATTGGAAATTTCTATATTTAGGAATTTGAGTGTTTCTCTCCTTTCCTTTAAAACTAAATCAATAAGGGCACAAGAACAATTGTCCAAAATAGTTTCCCAATCTTTCTTAAAATTGTCGCTAGACACTGCGAAAGATGGTGGTTTCACAATTTTTAATCCACTCTCCTGATTGGCTGTGTGCTCCTGTAGTGTCTGTGAGGCAGCACACGGCCGAGATACAATGTAGCGCCTATGCGCTCCATTGTAGCCAATGGTGGGAACTTTGCGGTCAGCGGTGAGGTTACTTTCGGTCAACCGCTGACCGCAAAGTTCCCACCATTGGCTACAATGGAGCGCATAGGCGCTACATTGTATCTCTGCCGTGTGCTGGCTCACATACACTACAGGAGCACACAGCCAATCAGGAGAGTGGCACGACGCGGCGCTCCCTGATTGGCTGAAGGGACCCTCTTTGACAGGAGTCGGGGGGGGTCCTGGCAGTCGGGGAAAGGGGTCCCATGTGTAAACATGGGACCCCTTTCAGTGCGTGGATCGGGTATGCGGTTTGTTTTTTTGCCAAGTACGTGGATTATTAAAAAAGGACACGACACACTGGATTTAGGTGAGTATAATTTTATTTTCAGGTACCCTGGAATCGACGTCGAGACGTGGGCCGAGTCGGCATCTGAACATAGGTAAGTATGTGTGTGTCGGAATGTATGTAATAAAGTTGTACTTTCAAGGTGTGTGTGTCCTGTTTTTTTTGGGTATTTTTTTTGCAGAAGAACTATAGGTATCAGCGGGCCCGTTTAACCCCCGCATGCTGGTACTTGTGGTTCTCCAAGTACCAGCTTGCGGGGGAGGCTTGCAGGGACTTGTAGTTCTTGTGCAAAAAACAATATTCTTTTATTTTACACTTGGCTATCAGCCCCCCATTCGCAGCCCATGGATGGGGGGGCAGCCTCGGGCTTCACCCCTGGCCCTTGGGTGGCTGGAGGGGGGGGGCCTTGATTTAAGGGGTTCCCACTCCTCCAGGTTATCCCGGCCAGGGGTGACTAGTTAGTGATTTAATGCCAGGGCCGCAGGGACCTATATAAAAGTGTCCCCCGTCTGTGGCATTATCTCTCTGACTAGTGGAGCCCGGTGCTGGTTCAAAAAATACGGGGGACCCCTACGCTTTTTGTCCCCCGTATTTTTTGCACCAGGACCAGGCGCAGAGCCCGGTGCTGGTTGATCAAATATGGGGGAACCCCTGTCAATTTTTTCCCCATATTTTTTCAACCAGGACCGGCTCAAAGAGCCCGAGGCTGGTTATGCTTAGGAGGGGGGACCCCACGCAATTTTTTTCAGATTTTTAAACACTTTAAAAACCTTTTTAAGGTACACATTGAAGCCCTGCACGGATCTCACAGATCCGGCCGGAATTCCTTGTGTTTTGTCAGGCAGTGTTTTACTCATCACTCCCGTAAAACACTGCCTGATATTATGAATCACATCGACATCGGAAAATACGAATTGTGAAAAGTCGGCAGCTTAGTGAATGACCGTATCAGGATTCAAAAAGTTGCAGTAAAATGCACCCGATACCATTCGAGTTCAAACACCCTTCAAAACGGGCAAAACACAAATCTTTGTAAATATACCCCATGGAGTCTGTTTCTGATCGTTTGAGTAGACCAGGCTTTTTCAACCAGTGTGCCGTGGCACACTAGTGTGCCGCGACCAGTTGCAAGGTGTGCCGCGGAACCAGAGCAGCTTCTTGTACAGTGAACTGTTGGCCCGGGCTCTTCTTAGAGGATCATTCATGCTCCGGCCGTGACCTATGCCTTGATGACGCGGCGGTGTGATATCATAGGTCACGGCCGCCGCGTCTCACCACCCAGCCAGCCCACCCACCTGCATACACATCTTCCAGTTCCCGCCTGCATACACAGCTTTCCTTGCCCACCCACATCCACACCTGCCTGACCGCCCGCTGCTCAGTGGACACCCACGGAGGGAGAATATGTCGGGATTGTGCAGGTCGGGATTCCGGTGTCGGTATTTCGGCCACCGGGATTCCGTCCGGCGGGATGTTGACCGCATCCCATATATATATATATATATATATATATATATATAGCAGGAAAGAAGATGACTGCGGCACTCGGAGTCTTAAACACAGATGTATATTTCAAATGCATTACAAAAATAGACACAAAGACGCGTCTGAAAGGACACTCAAAAGAAAAAGCACTCTGATATACCATTCAGAGGCGTAACTAGGGTAGGGCGAGTGGGTCACGTGCCCTGGGCGCCTTGGCAGGCCCAGCAGAAGGGGGCGCCGCCGGCGGCCAGGGCATCATGCCCACTCGCTCCTGTCACGCCGCAATGGGAGGGGAGGAGAGCACAGCGTCTCTCCCTCCCCTCAATGTCCTCACCGCCGATGCTGCACTGCCAGCAGCGTTGCGTGTGTCCGGGAGACCGGCGTTAACCAATCAGAGCTTGCGGACCGGATTCTGATTGGCTGCCGGTCCGCGAGCTCTGATTGGCTAACAAACCGGCGCCACATAGCACCACATAGCCATAACCGCCGCCGGAGACCACATAGCCTCCGCCGGAGCGTTGAGGGGCAGGAGAGGCGCTGCGCTGCGCTCTCCTCCCCTCACATAGCACAGAGAAGCGGTGAGTGACGGGGGGGGGGGGGATTTTATATCTGGCACTGTGGGGCATGTATCTGGCACTGTGGGCACTGTGGGGCATGTAACTGGCACTGTGGGGCATGTATCTGGCACTGTGGGGCATGTATCTGGCGCTGTGGGGCATGTATATGGCACTGTGGGGCAATGTAATTGGCACTGTGGGGCATGTATCTGGCACTGTGGGGCATGTATCTGGCACTGTGGGGCATGTATCTGGCACTGTGGGGCATGTAACTGGCACTGTGGGGCATGTATCTGGCACTGTGGGGCATGTATCTAGCACTGTGGGGCAATGTAACTGGCACTGTGGGGCATGTATCTGGCACTGTGGGGCATTGTAACTGGCACTGTGGGGCATTGTAACTGGCACTGTGGGGCATTGTATCTGGCACTGTGGGGCGCTGTATCTGGCACTGTGGGTCTGACACTGTGGGGCATTGTATCTGGCACTGCGGGGCATTGCATTTGGCGCTGTGGGGCAATATGTATTTGGTACTGTGGGGCGCTGTATCTGTCACTGTGTATCTGGCACTGTGTATCTGGCACTGTGGGGCAATTGTGTATCTGGCACTGTGTAAAAAGGGGACTCTGCATGCGTACTGCGCAAAAATTGAATGAAGGTGTGCTAAGAGACGACACAAGGGGTAGGTGATAGTGTGCTGAGAGGCGACACAGGGGGTATTGCCGGTTACGGAAATCCGGAGGTGGCGCTAACTTTCTACGTATCCACGTCAATCTTCCTTGACTGACAAGGAAATGTAAGCGCCTCCTGTGAAGTGGGAGGAATGTGGAAAAGAGAGGTTGCCATTAGCAGCTCTCCCAAATTGTCAATATGAGATATTACTAAAGTACTTAAGACAATCACGGAGGCCCTGTAAGGATATGGACCCTCAGTATGTGTGTAGTGTTTATGAAGGTGCTATTGGTAATAGATGTTTGAAGGGGGAGACATTCCTCTGGATTGTTAATGCTACTGCTGAGAATATCAGCCCTGCGCTCAAATCAAAAGGGAATGGCTGGATGGTATTTACAACTGTGTAACTCTAGTCTATTATTCAATGCATTGAATAGATGTATTTTATACCGTTTATAGCCATACAAAATTGAAATAATTAATACATATTAGGCTGAATATGCCAATTAAATCCAGATTGTCTTCTGATTATAGATAATGGAAAATATATATATATAACTGATGATCTACAATCATCTATATAAATATGAAGGTGATGCCTCAGATGTGCATGTACTAGTGAATGAGTAAAGAGAAAGCTTTTATTTATTATGTGAAAAACTCAATAAGTTAATGAGCCGCCTCGGTATAGAGCAGGGGCGGCCAACCAGTCAGAGGCAAAGAGTCTGAAAAGATCTGTAGTCAAGGGCAAGAGTAACTACCATGTGCTTGCCGAAGGCGCGCGTGCAAAAATGGGGGTGTGGCCTAGTTGTCACAAAGCCACACCCCATTTTTATGCGCACACCTTTCGGTATGAGGTTTGTAGGAGTATGAACTTGTGTCATAACCCTATTTTTAGTCATGTTGTACAGTGCCACATACATATAAAAATGACAATATATGAGTGCCTCCACACTGCCAGAAACATATGTCCCCACAGTGCCAGATACACATATGCCCCACAGTGCCAAGTACACATATGCCCACAGTGCCAAATACATATCTGCCCCACAGTGCCAGATATGCCCCCAATGCCAGATATACATGTCCCCCCAGTGCCAGCTATGCCCCCCAGTGCCAGATATACATGTCCCCACAGTGCCAGCTATGTCCCCAGTGCCAGATATGCCCCCCAGTGCCAGATATACATGTCCCCACAGTGCCAGATATGCCCCCAATGCCAGATATACTGTCCCCCAGTGCCAGATATACATGTCCCCACAGTGCCAGCTATGACCCCAGTGCCAGATATACATGTCCACACAGTGCCAGATATACATGTCCCCACAGTGCCAGCTATGCCCCCAGTGCCAGATATATATGTCCCGACAGTGCCAGATATACATGTCCCCACAGTGTCATCTATGCCCCCAGTGCCAGATACGCCCCCCAGTGCCAGATATACATGTCCGCACAGTGCCAGATATACATGTCCCCCCCCTCCCCTTCCCCCCATGCTGCGCACCGCGCTACTGATATTTTGTAAGGGGAGGAGAGCGCAGCACGTGCCTTTCCTGCCCCTCACTTTCCGGTGGCGGTATCTCTCTTCAATTAGGCGCCGGTCCATGAGCCAATCAAAGCTCGCGGTCCGGCAGCCAATCAGGAGCCTCGGCTGCCGGTCCACGGGCTCTGATTGGCTCACGGACCAGCGCTGAATTGAAGAGACACCGCCGCCAGAGACAAGACAAGTGTGTGTGCAGGGCAGTGGTGGCTAGGAGCCGGCCGAGCCGCATGCGGCGGATGAAAGAGCCGCATGCGGCTCGAGAGCCCCGTGCTAAAAACTGTGAAAAACAGTGATTGTGAATGAATAACACCATAAAGTTATATGATTTACATGTTTGAAGCTACCTAGATGTGCAAAGATGTGTATGTGACCCTAATACTTATGTATTTTTGTAATGTATAGAATACTGTTGTAACTAAATAAGTGATATTAATATTAATAATCTATATGAGTTATTGAGTACTAAGTTTAAAAATGTGAAAATTAGTGAAGCTGCAAGGAATAAAAATGCTTACGTGTGATGTTGTGTATGCATGTATTGATGTTATACCCAAAATGACTAAAACGTGCAGTAAACTACTGTGAAACAGTCTTGTGAAAAAAACAAATATGAGAGTGTGGGCTCTATGAATTACATGTAATTACAAATATTGATAACTGCCTCGTAATAATTTTGGTTGTTATTAAACTATCAATGTGAGATTAGAGCTACAGTAAACTAAATGAATAGTCAGTGATCCAAAAAAGGACTGCAACTGTTGTATTCATTGAATCCTTGGGGTGCTTCTGTCCCAAGTATATTTCAAATGGTCACATCAAGCTCCAACGTTTCGGGGCTTACGCGACCCTTTGTCAAGGTAAATAACAAGAAAAAACAATACTGTACCTACCTAAATACCCACTTCCAGGTGGTCTCAGTTGCAGATTATTTGCATCCTCATACCTACTTACATTTGCTCAGATGGCAAAAAATTGCGTATGTATCTGCGAATGGATAGTGATTTGCAAACTTGCACAGGGCGTTCTTCCTTTCCGGGTGGTGCCTTTGTACTCGCAGACAACTACAATTTCTCAGACTAACGATCCATGCTGAATTAGGCCCTATGTGAGGAATTCAGTTAGCAGCGGCTAATTAATCCCCCGAGGGGCTATCCAATTATCCCTGTCGCTAGAATTTATCAGGGATTTTTTTCAGGAACCGCTGAGAAAAAAATCCCTGATAAGTGACTTGTATTCTCAGCCGCAATTGCAAAAATAGATAGGTCCGGGAATGTATCCCAGATCCTATGTGTTTTTGCCTAAAAAGGGTATATTTCCAGCTAAAAAAAAAAATCAGCTTAAATTCAATTGCCTGAAAAAAATTGTGGTAAAGACAATTGTGGTAAAGCTAGTTTTTTTCACCTGGAAATTTTTCAGGGACAATTAAATTGCCCCCAATGTACCATATGAATCCTAGTGTATTTTTTAAAGATCCTTGGGTGCCTTCAGGTGAGTTGGCTCTCAAGATAGAAATACATAAATATAAGATCCAAAGAAGGTGCTATTATCATGTAGCGAAGGACCACCAGAGCAGAGACACCTTGCCGCGGCTGGTGGCTTACCATATGTTTGCAAATATATGTAAATGAGATCACTGCATTTTATTATCATGTATTCTGGAAGTCTCTTTTGCTGGCTCATTGTAGTATGTTGGGGAATTTGTTTCTTGTCTAAAATAATAATATATTTTATTTTTTTATAATAAATGTTTTTATTAATAATAATTATTTTTCTCTTTGCTACCAGTAACATAAACAGAAAAAAATGTTTTTATTGAGAATACTGTGCTGTAAAAGGCTTCTTCTTTCTGTAAATCCCCTTTACCAGTGCCGTAACCAGACATTTTAGCGCTGTGTGCAAGAAACAGCATCGGCGCCCCCCCATATACAAAACAGTGCCAATGCATGCCGTTATATAGGGGTGTGGCTTCATGGGGAAGGGGCGTGGCCACAGAGCTCCCTTTTACACATTACAGCAGGCAGAGCTCCCTTTTACACAGTACGGCAGGTAGAGTCCCCTTTTACACATTAGGCAGGTAGAGTCCCCCTTTTACACAGTACGGCAGGTAGAGTTCCCTTTTGCACAGTATGGCAGGCAGAGTCCCCTTTTGCATAGTACGGCAGGCAGAGTCTATCTTTTTCACACATTAGGCAGGTAGAGTCCCCCTTTTACAAGTACGGCAGGTAGAGTCCCCTTTTACACAGTACGGCAGGTAGAGTCCCCTTTTGCACAGTACGGCAGGTAGAGTCCCCTTTTGCACAGTACGGCAGGTAGAGTCCCCTTTTACACAGTACGGTAGGTATAGTCCCCCTTTTTCACACATTAGGTAGGCAGAGTCCCCCGTTTTTACACATTAGGCAGCAGAGTCCCCATTTTTTACATATTACAGCAACAGAGCCTCCTTTTTTACCCATGAGAGAGAGAGAGAGATTGTGAGTGAGTGTGTGTGTGTGTTATTCACCTGTTGGAGCGATTCCAGGCACAGACACTCCTAGCTCCATTACAGTGGCGGTGGAGGGACTCACACATGGGGAGCTATGTGCTACCTGGCAGCTGCGGCACCACTCCCTGTCCATTCCACAGGCGGCAACGGGACTCACAGATGGGAGAACGGAGCAGTGGGTGTGAGCTACATGGCAGCTGCGGCACCATTCCCTGCCCCTTCCACACGCGGCGACGGGACTCATAGACGGGAGAACGGAGCAGGAGCTGTGAGCTACATGGCAGCTGCGGCACCACTCCCCGTCCCTTCCACAGGTGGCGACGGAACTCACAGATGGGAGAACAGAGCAGGGGGTGTGAGCTACATGGCAGCTGCGGCACCACTCCCCATCCCTTCCACAGGCGGCGACGGGACTCACAGATGGGAGAATGGCACAGGGCGATGTGTCACATGGCAGCTGCAGAGGGGATAGACAGGCACCGGTGGAGCGGAAATTTCACTAGTGCCTCACTGTATACAATGGCCGCACGGTGGCTCCATGGGACTTGTCTGTGTTCTTTGGGTTTTACAGGCGTCTCCGTTTAAGCCTCTAGACTGAGTAGACCTCAAGTGGCTGACGGCAAAAATGCTTTTCTTCCTTGCTCACAGAGTTTCTGACTTAGGGACGCTCTCATGTCACTCTCCCTTTCTGATTTTTCATCCGGACAGAGCCATCCTCCGACCCAATGCTGGCTATCTTCCTAAAATGGTATCCAGGTTCCATCTTAATGAAGAGATTGTGGTTCCGGCATTCCAATCCCTGGACCTCTCTGCAGGTGACGCCTCACTAGATGTAGTCCATGCTCTGTGGATTTATGTGGCTCGTACCAGCTCCTTCAGGAAATCCGATGCTCTCTTTGTGTTACATGGGTTTCACAAGTGGGGCTGGCCTGCTAACAAACAAACTTTGTCTCACTGGCTTTGTTTGACTATTTCACAGGCTTTTACACAAACTGACCTATCTATTTACCTGTTCCGAGTACAGTTAGCCCATTCTACTCGTTCTTTGGGACCTTTGTGGGCGGTCTGACGTTCCGCTTCTGCTGAACAATTGTGCAGGGGGGCCATGTGGTCTTCCGTCCACACCATCCTTAGGCTCTATGCCTTTGATGCCTTTGCCTCTCAGGATGATTCCTTTGGGTGCTGGACTTTCCTTTCAGCCTAGAAGCGTTCCCTCCCTTAGGGGAAACTTCTTTGGGATATGGCTATGGACCCTGATAAAAAGCAAATAAGAGTTATGGTAGACATACCCTTGTTAACTCTTCTTCTTTGAGGTCCATAGGATCTATAGGGTGCCCACCCTGACACACCATGGATTCTCTGTGTTTTTTCCTCTTGGTCACTGATTCTCTTCTCCAATGTGAGAGTGCTTCTTGTGTGTACTACTTTTCCTTCTCTTCTCTCCTGCTCCTGCCTTGAGCTTGTTCACAAAAACTGGCTGGCCTTTGGCTGTGGGCAGGGTATAGGGGCAGAGGGACGTAAGCATCCTGGAACTTCAAAGCTTTAACTATTTGGTGCCCAGTCCACTCCAACCACCTACACCCCATGGTTTCTCCTGTGGATCCTATGGACCTAGAAAAAAAATAGTTAACAGAGTACGGCAGGTAGAGTCCGTAACTCTTATTTGTATGTCTCTTCTCAACTTGCTTGTCAGGGATTCAATTATATTTTACTCTTGAGTGGAAATTGTTAAACATCTGGCAGTGATTCTTTGTGCAACACGGTTGAAAGAGGTTGGGATTGAAATGTCAGCTGTCAAGATGCCGGCGGTCAGAATACCAACCGCGATATCCCAATCTTCAGAATCCGGACAGGTAAAGTATACTTACCTTCCCCCAATGGGCCACTATTCCTCCCTTATAGCATCCTAAACCTAAGCCTCCCCTTCCCACCGCAGCCTAACCCTTTCCCCCACTAGTAGCCTAAACCTAACCCCCCCCCCCCCCCCCAGCCGCGCAGCTTACCAGGCCAGCAGACGCTGGTTCGGGTCCCCGGTGGATGGGATTCCAGCACCACGCTTGTGACCATATTCAGGATAAAAAGGCATTCGTTTCCCCCAGCACCCTGAATGATAACCGTAACCAGATATAAATTCCACATGATAATAGAATTCAGAGATCTTCGTTACACATATTTGCGCAAATGTGTGAATAAGCCCCAAAGCCACATCAAGGCGTCTCTGTATATTTGGGGTCCATAGCGCTATATCTAGGTGCAGGGTGTGGCACGCCAAAACACCAGCATAAGCCAGAAAGCCCAGCGTAGCATACCAGTGAAAAAACTATAGTGTTAATAAATTAGTATTTAGGAAGCCGAAGCTATAGAGAAAGTGATACAAAAATGAAATGCAATTAAAATAGAGAAATAGTGTTAAAAAATTAATAAGTGAAAAGTGTTAATAGAATGTAAAGGTATGCCACACAAGGCCATCCAGCTCAGCCAGTCCAGAGGCACCACACCTCACACCTCCATTACCCCAATCTGGGTCTAAGATTAACCAGCTGTTACGTTCCTGTTGCTCAGAGCTAGAGAGACGTTGCGTAGTGAGTCCAGAGCACCAGGACGTGACGCTGAAATAAGGTGTGGTACGGAAATAGCCCCTAGCACCCTACCTCCATTGTTTCACCCGTGTGGTCAGTTCACGCCTGAGTGACTATGGTTTCTTGGGCCCACGGCAGCCGCGTTTGAAGGGCGGATTAGGTCTGCCCAACTCCGATGCCCCCAGTCTTAGAGTGAGACAAGGCGTGAACCGAGACAGGATAATAACAAGGGACCTCTAACTAAAGCAAACAGAAAGCTAGGGGCTACTAACAACCCTAAAACTAAATATATGTGCGTCACGCCGCCAAAGGAAAAGGACAATAAAAGATACCACTGTCCACACCCCCACATGGCACCGTCGTGTACCGGGGAGGACAGTGAAAAGCGGAAACCTCCGCAAAACCACCAGTACAAAATAAACACAAGGACTAAGCGGCCTAGGCCGCAACACGCGGCAGAAGCCGCTACTCACGAAACCGGGAGAGAACCCCAATAAGCGAGAACCCCCAGATGACTGCAACAGGTTCACTTGGACTGGAAAGATTCCCAGGACCGGCTTCAGAACTCCAGGACTCAGGAGCACAGGGAGCAGGATCGACCAGATACAGCTGACCAGGAACAAACGTTGCAAGGCAGGAACAGCATACAGGAAGCTATCACCGGCGAGGCTGCAGTGTGCTGGCTCCCATAAAAAGGCCCTGCTGGCCAATGACAGGAGGGCCAGCAAGACCAGCCCCCAGACCCTAATTATCTGGCAACGGGGAACGCGGTCCGCCAATGGCGTCCCCGTTGCCATAGACCCAGCGGCTGTGGACGCCCGGCATCCTAGCGTTGCCAGGGACCCGGCGGCTACAGTACGCACGGCGTCCTGGCATTGCTAGGCGCGGGGCGGGCAGGGAGGGAGGTGCGGTGGCCGTGAGCGTCGCTCGGAAGCAGACCGAGCGGCGCCGCGGACCGCGGGAACCTAACAGTCCCCCCCCTTGAGGAGGGGTTAAAGAACCCCTAAAGCCGGGTTTCTGAGGAAATTCCTGAAAGAATAATCTCTTAAATTTAGGGGCATGTAAATTGTTATCCAGGACCCAAGACCTTTCTTCCGGGCCATAGCCTTTCCAGTGAACCAAAAAATAAAGCCGGCCCCGAGAAACTTTGGAATCTAAAACCTTCTCTACCAGGAACTCTTGTTGCCCCCGAACATCCACCGGAGGTCTACCCTGGGAAGTCTTCCGAGGGAATCTCCTGGAAGAAATATATTGCTTCAGAAGGGAACAGTGAAAAGTATTGCCAATTTTGAGTGATTTAGGCAAGCGTAGCCGAAAAGCGACTGGATTGACCTTCTTAACGATAAGGAACGGTCCAATAAATTTGGGTCCCAATCTAGCCGAGGGTTGTCGGAGCTTGATGTTGCGGGTTGACAACCACACCTTATCTCCCACCTTAAAAGTGCATGGGCGTCGGAACCTATCAGAAATTTTTTTTTCTCGGAAGGCAGCCTTCTTAAGGGCAAGGTGCACCTTTTTCCAAATCATTCTGAGATGGGAAGTTAAGGTCAACGAAGAGACTGGAAAATGAGGGTAAAAAGAATTGGCTCTAGGATGAAAGCCCAAGACCGAAAAGAATGGGGACTCCTTGGTGGAAGAATGACAAGAATTATTATAGGCAAACTTGGCCAAAGGAAGAAATTCAGACCAATCATTCTGAAGTTTGGCCGAATATAGCCGTAAATACTGTTTTAACGACTGATTAACACGTTCAGTTTGTCCGTTAGACTGTGGATGGTACCCAGATGTTAAAGAGAGTTTCATATTTAATGAGGCACAAAAACGTTTCCAGAAACGGGCAATGAATTGTGGTCCCCGATCAGAGACAATATCCATGGGTAAACCATGGAGCCTGAAAACATGATGGAGAAACAAAACTGCCAACCCTTGAGCAGAGGGTAATCGGGGGAGAGCAATGAAGTGGGCCATCTTACTAAAACGGTCTACTACCACGCAAATGACTCGAAACCCAGCTGAAAGAGGAAGGTCCACCACGAAATCCATGGATATATGTGACCATGGCCTGAGAGGAACGGCTAAAGGCATGAGTTGCCCGACCGGCAACGATCGAGATACCTTGTACTGAGCACAAACCTGACAGGAACGGACAAATTCCCTTACATCTTTAGAAAGATTAGGCCACCACACTGAGCGAGAGATTAACTCCAAGGTCTTAGTGATACCCGGATGACCAGAAACCTTATTATCATGAAACTCAGCTAGAACAGTGCCTCTCAGAAATTCAGGGACGAAGAGACGATCTGCAGGCGTGACATTGGGAGCCTGCTGCTGAAGCTGGACTAGCAGTGTAAATAAATCCCGTGTGAGGCCAGCCCGAATGGCAGACGATGGGATTATGGGGGTAGTAGCCGGGTGGTTATTGTGAACCGGAAGAAAACAACGTGACAGAGCATCGGCTTTCATATTCTTGGAACCGGGCCTGAAGGTGATGATAAACCTGAAACGAGTAAAAAACAGCGCCCAACGTGCCTGTCGAGCATTAAGCCGTTTAGCTGACTCAATATACTGCAGGTTCTTGTGGTCAGTAAACACAGTAATGGTATGCCTTGCTCCTTCCAGCCAGTGCCTCCACTCCTCGAAAGCCCATTTAACTGCCAACAATTCTCGATTACCAACGCCATAGTTGGATTCTGCGGAGGAGAATTTTCTGGACATGAAGGCACATGGGTGTAATTCCCGAGACTCCGGGTCTTCCTGAGAAAGGATAGCCCCCACCCCAACCTCTGAGGCATCTACCTCGACAATAAAGTGGAGATCCGGGTTAGGGTGTCTGAGTACTGGAGCTGAGTCAAAGGCCTGTTTCAAGGCCAGGAAGGCAGACTTGGCTTTAGGCGACCAATTGGAGGGGTCCGCTCCTTTTTTAGTCAATGCCACAATAGGAGCAACCAAATCTGAGAAGGTATGAATAAAACGCCTATAATAATTTGCAAACCCTAAAAAGCGCTGAATTGCTTTTAAGTTCGTGGGTTGTGCCCAATTTAGGATGGCCTGGAGTTTTTTTGGTTCCATGAAAAACCCCTTTGGAGAAATAATATACCCCAGGAAGGACACTTCTGTGATGTGGAAATCACATTTCTCCAGTTTGGCGTACAAGTGATTTTCCCGTAACTTCTGAAGGACCAGTCGCACATGGGTAACATGTTGTTCAAAGGACTCAGAGTAAATCAAAATGTCGTCTAAATAAACGACTACGAACTTTCCTAGAAAGTCGCGAAGGACATTGTTAATGAGATCTTGAAATACAGCAGGAGCATTAGACAGCCCAAACGGCATCACCAGGTATTCATAATGTCCCGACTGTGTGCTGAAAGCCATCTTCCACTCATCCACAGATTTTATTCAGATGAGATTATAAGCCCCTCTAAGATCGATTTTGGAAAAGATAACGGCAGTACGGAGCTGATCAAATAGTACTGAAATCAGTGGCAAGGGGTAGGTGTTTTTAACAGAAATCTTATTCAGAGCCCGATAATCAATACATGGTCTGAGTAACCCATCTTTTTTCTCAACAAAAAAGAACCCTGCACTCAATGGAGATTTCGAGGGCCTAATGAAGCCCTTCTTCAGGATCTCCTGTACATAATCATTCATTGCCGTAGTTTCCGGCCCAGATAGGGCATATAATCTCCCTTTAGGCAAAGAGGCACCGGGAACTAAGTCAATGGCGCAGTCATAGGACCGATGAGGGGGCAGAATATCCGCATTACCCTTGGAGAAAACATCGGCAAAGTCCTGATATTCCAAAGGAATAAGTTCTGGGGTGACAGCCGCAACCCGGACTGGACGGGAAATACATTCCTTAACACAAAAGGGACCCCATCGGGAAATCTCCCCAGACCGCCAATCTATGGTGGGATTATGAAAGGCAAGCCAGGGGTGACCCAAAACTACGGGGACAGCCGGACAATGGGTAAGGTAAAACTCGATTTTCTCTGAATGTAGGGCCCCCACTGTCAGTTGTACTGGAGGTGTGCGGTGAGTGATTACCCCATTAGAAAGCGGACCACCATCCAAGCCGTGCATGGTGATACGTTTATCCAAAGGTATCTGTGGAACGCCCAAAGCCTGAGCCCAACCAAGATCCATGAAATTTCCCGCAGCTCCACTGTCGACGAAGGCCGACACCAACGAACTGAGACTACCAAAATAATTTTTTACAGGAACTAATAAGGAATCATTAGAGGAGATCAATTGCAGGCCCAAGTGAACCCCCTCACAATTCACTTGGTCAGAGCGTTTCCCTGCTTATTCGGGCAATTACGCGCGATATGTCCCTTGCCACCACAATACAAGCAGAGACCAGAATTTAGCCTTCTGGTTCATTCCTCTGGGGACAGCCGGGAGAGACCCATTTGCATGGGCTCCTCGACGTCCTCAGGGAAAGTATACACCTTTTTCAGCCCTCCGCTCCCGGAGACGACGATCAATTTTAATAGCAAGCTCCATGAGTTTGTCTAGAGTCTCTGGAGCGGGGTACTGAAGGAGACTGTCTTTAATAACTTCAGACAAACCGAGGCGAAACTGACTGCGCAGGGCCGGGTCATTCCAGCCACAGTAGTTCGACCAACGGCGAAACTCGGTACAATACGCCTCTGCTGGATTTTTCCCTTGCTTAAGTGCACGCAGGTGGCTCTCAGCCGACGCTTCTCTATCAGGGTCATCGTACAAAAGGCCTAAGGACTTAAAAAAAGGCATCTACAGATAGCAAGACAACATCATCGGCTTTTAGCCCAAAAGCCCAGGTTTGCGGATCGCCTTGTAGTGAGGACATCACAATCTCGACCCGTTGAGACTCAGTACCAGAGGATCGGGGCCTTAAACGAAAATGAAGCTTACAAGCTTCCTTGAAATTAAAAAAATCCTTTCGGTTACCCGAAAAACGGTCAGGAAGATGCATCTTTGGTTCTGGAATCATACTCGGGGAGGCTCGCAAAAGATCTTCCTGCGATCTCACCTGAAGAGTAAGATCCTGAACCATCTGAGTTAATTCCTGAATCTGGTTGGCCAAAAGCTGGCTGGGATTCGGTCCTATTACTGCCGGATTCATGAGGCCGAATTTCAAGGCCCACCAAATACAAATAACTTTTTTTTGGGGGGGCGGTGATAATGTTACGTTCCTGGTGCTCAGAACTGGAGAGACGTTGCGTAGTGAGTCCAGAGCACCAGGACGTGACGCTGAAATAAGGTGTGGTACGGAAATAGCCCCTAGCACCCTACCTCCATTGTTTCACCCGTGTGGTCAGTTCACGCCTGAGTGACTATGGTTTCTTGGGCCCACGGCAGCCGCGTTTGAAGGGCGGATTAGGTCTGCCCAACTCCGATGCCCCCAGGTCTTAGAGTGAGACAAGGCGTGAACCGAGACAGGATAATAACAAGGGGACCTCTAACTAAAGCAAACAGAAAGCTAGGGGCTACTAACAACCCTAAAACTAAATATATGTGCGGCACGCCGCCAAAGGAAAAGGACAACAAAAGATACCACTGTCCACACCCCCACACGGCACCGTCGTGTACCGGGGAGGACAGTGAAAAGCGGAAACCTCCGCAAAACCACCAGTACAAAATAAACACAAGGACTAAGCGGCCTAGGCCGCAACACGCGGCAGAAACCGCTACTCACGAAACCGGGAGAGAACCCCAATAAGCGAGAACCCCCAGATGACTGCAACAGGTTCACTTGGACTGGAAGGATTCCCAGGACCGGCTTCAGAACTCCAGGACTCAGGAGCACAGGGAGCAGGATCGACCAGATACAGCTTACCAGGAACAAACGTTACAAGGCAGGAACAGCATACAGGAAGCTATCACCGGTGAGGCTGCAGTGTGCTGGCTCCCATAAAAAGGCCCTGCTGGCCAATGACAGGAGGGCCAGCAAGACCAGCCCCCAGACCCTAATTACTAGTTGCCGTGCAGCTGCCCTGCTGCACGAACAACTAATCAATCTTATCTGGCAACGGGGAATGCGGTCCGCCAATGGCATCCCCGTTGCCATGGACCCAGCGGCTGTGGACGCCCGGCGTCCTAGCATTGCCAGGGACCCGGTGGCTACAGTACGCACGGCGTCCTGGCGTTGCTAGGCGCCGGGCGGGCAGGGAGGGAGGTGCGGTGGCCGTGAGCGTCGCTCGGAAGCAGACCGAGCGGCGCCGCGGGCCGCGGCACCTAACACCAGCAAGGAGCCACGTGATAATGGCTCCTTACTACAATATGTCTAAGCTAAGAGCTACCTACTTGGAGCAAACCCCATAATGCTCCATGTGGCATGTCAGGGCCTGCACCTCCTCCTAATGCAGGAACCTCTCTGCCTTTCACAACAAACATATATATTGGTAGATGCTCAATTAGCTTAGTGATATCATTCAGGTGCTCGAAAGGGAAGGGTATTTCTAAGCAAGAAAAAAAGGCATTCGTTTCCCCTAGCACCCTGAATGATAACCATAACCAGATATAAATTCCACATGATAATAGAATTCAGAGATCATCGTTACACATATTTGCGCAAATGTGTGAATAAGCCCCAAAGCCGCATCAAGGCGTCTCTGTATATTTGGGGTCCCTAGCGCTATATCTAGGTGCAGGGTGTGGCACCCCAAAACACCAGCATAAGCCAGAAAGCCCAGCGTAGCATACCAGTGAAAAAACTATAGTGTTAATAAATTAGTATTTAGGAAGCCGAAGCTATAGAGAAAGTGATACAAAAATGAAATGCAATTAAAATAGAGAAATAGTGTTAAAAAATTAATAAGTGAAAAGTGTTAATAGAATGTAAAGGTATGCCACACTAAGGCCATCCAGCTCAGCCAGTCCAGAGGCACCACACCTCACACCTCCATTACCCCAATCTAGGTCTAAGATTAACCAGCAAGTTTGTATCACTTTCTCTATAGCTTCGGCTTCCTAAATACTAATTTATTAACACTATAGTTTTTTCACTGGTATGCTACGCTGGGCTTTCTGGCTTATGCTGGTGTTTTGGGGTGCCACACCCTGCACCTAGATATAGCGCTAGGGACCCCAAATATACAGATACGCCTTGATGCAGCTTTGGGGCTTATTCATACATTTGCGCAAATATGTGTAACGAAGATCTCTGAATTCTATTATCATGTGGAATTTATATCTGGTTACGGTTATCATTCAGGGTGCTGGGGGAAACTAATGCCTTTTTTTCTTGCTTAGAAATACCCCTCCCTTTCGAGCACCTGAATGATATCACTAAGCTAATTGAGCATCTACCAATATATATGTTTGTTGTGAGAGGCAGAGAGGTCCTGCATTAGGAGGAGGTGCAGGCCCTGACATGACACATGGAGCATTATGGGTTTGCTCCAAGTAGGTAGCTCTTAGCTTAGACATATTGTAGTAAGGAGCCATTATCACGTGGCTCCGTGCTGGTTAATCTTAGACCCAGATTGGGGTAATGGAGGTGTGAGGTGTGGTGCCTCTGGACTGGCTGAGCTGGATGGCCTTAGTGTGGCATACCTTTACATTCTATTAACACTTTTCACTTATTAATTTTTTAACACTATTTCTCTATTTTAATTGCATTTCATTTTTGTATCACTTTCTCTATAGCTTCGGCTTCCTAAATACTAATTTATTAACACTATAGTTTTTTCACTGGTATGCTACGCTGGGCTTTCTGGCTTATGCTGGTGTTTTGGGGTGCCACACCCTGCACCTAGATATAGCGCTAGGGACCCCAAATATACAGAGACGCCTTGATGCGGCTTTGGGGCTTATTCACACATTTGCGCAAATATGTGTAACGAAGATCTCTGAATTCTATTATCATGTGGAATTTATATCTGGTTACGGTTATCATTCAGGGTGCAGGGGGAAACGAATGCCTTTTTTTCTTGCTTAGAAATACCCCTCCCTTTCGAGCACCTGAATGATATCACTAAGCTAATTGAGCATCTACCAATATATATGTTTGTTGTGAGAGGCAGAGAGGTTCCTGCATTAGGAGGAGGTGCAGGCCCTGACATGACACATGGAGCATTATGGGTTTGCTCCAAGTAGGTAGCTCTTAGCTTAGACATATTGTAGTAAGGAGCCATTATCATGTGGCTCCTTGCTGGTTAATCTTAGACCCAGATTGGGGTAATGGAGGTGTGAGGTGTGGTGCCTCTGGACTGGCTGAGCTGGATGGCCTTAGTGTGGAATACCTTTACATTCTATTAACACTTTTCACTTATTAATTTTTTAACACTATTTCTCTATTTTAATTGCATTTCATTTTTGTATCACTTCCTCTATAGCTTCGGCTTCCTAAATACTAATTTATTAACACTATAGTTTTTTCACTGGTATGCTACGCTGGGCTTTCTGGCTTATGCTGGTGTTTTGGGGTGCCACACCCTGCACCTAGATATAGCGCTAGGGACCCCAAATATACAGAGACGCCTTGATGCGGCTTTGGGGCTTATTCACACATTTGCGCAAATATGTGTAACGAAGATCTCTGAATTCTATTATCATGTGGAATTTATATCTGGTTACGGTTATCATTCAGGGTGCTGGGGGAAACGAATGCCTTTTTTTCTTACCCTATTCAGGATGCCAGTATCTGCATTCCGAGTAGTGTCGGGATTCAGTCGGTATTTCGACTGTTGAAAGGGAAACCCCTGTCTTCACAGTGGATTTGTTAGGGCCTCAGATTTGTCTGATTATCTGGCCTGTAAAATGTACTGGTAATACTGAGTTATTGTCTAAATATATTGACTGCCTGATGGCACAATCAGGTAACTTACAGCCTGATTTAAGTGTAAAGTCCTTGCGGTCCTTATGACCAAAGAGTCAAATCAGGGATGTACAAACTGAGCAAGATGAGCACAATAGGAGTATTCATATGTAAGTAACACGGCCCCTGAACATGCTACTTTAGTTATACCTCTTTCAGGTCGCAATTCCGGGCCCCATCCGGGAATTGAAAGACCCTGTATTGGACCCTTTCACATTGACTTTATGATCCAGCAATATGCCGGGTCGGGTTGCCATCGTGGGCGGGGGTGGAGTCGGCATAGGGGGCGGGTGCGGAGGTGGCGCTGGAAGTTGAGATCGTCTCCATGCCGCCTCCGCCTATGCTGTGAACGGTTCCCGAGTCTCATTGACCCGGCAACCCGTAAAACTGCACCTGACCCGGTAATAACCCGGGAATAACCCTTCTTTATTCTCGGGTTAAATTGCCGGGCCAGGCTACCCAGGATTTCATCAGTGACCAATTTCATACCACACAGTGACCCGAGTCGACCCGGCAATATACCGGGTCAATATCGGGTTATTTGTGCTGTGTGAAAGGGGTATTAGAAGTTCAACAGATTTGTAATATTAAACTATATTGCTATTTATTGTATTGTATGCAGAGGCGGATTGGCCATAGGGCTCACAGGGAAGATTCCCGGTGGGCCGACGCACCCGTGGGGCCTGTTTTGTTTGAGGACATGTGGTCCTTTTTATAGACATAATGAATAAGATGCAAAATAATTTGAATATATGAAAATTACTGCCACTTAGCCTGTGATTGCAGATGATCTAGTGTATGCTCTGTCTGCCTGCTTGGATGACATATACGATTGAGTGAATAGTGATTGGGATACGGTTGGTGTAATAAGCAAGAAAATATATCTTTCTAAAGAATGATATAGTTTCTTAAATTCTGAAGGTGTATCATATAATGTGCTCATAATATTTAATTGTATTTCTTTTTAACTTCCCCCTTGATGCTGGACATGCCCACTATCTGGAAAGTCTTGGGGGGATGGTGCTGCTGCCGTGGCCCATGGCTAGACCTTACACCTCTGGTGCTGCCCATGTGGGGCCACTAGTATAAATTTTTCCAGGGCCGCTTTTTGTTCCCAATCCGCCCCTGATTGTATGGTTACAGTGTCTCTTCTTATGCATTATATTACTTACTTCTTGCTGCCAGGTGGGTGCCAAAGATGAGGATGATGATGATTATTATTATTATTATTAGTAGTAGTAGTAATAATAAAATAAATATTGGTTGATTCTCATTCTGCAATAAGGTCTTGTCCCTGAGATTAGAGCCACCATTTGCTGTTAAATAGTAATATTGAATGACTCTGAATTGTACACTCTCATGTCTTATGATAAAGAGATGTGCTCCATGGAAAAATCAGGGATGAAATGAGCTGAGCAATGACAATGGCCCTCATTCCGAGTTGTTCGCTCGCTAGCTGCTTTTAGCAGCTTTGCACACGCTAAGCCGCCGCCTACTGTGAGTGAATATTAGCTTTGCAGAATAGCGAATGAAAGATTTGCAGAATTGAGAATAGAATAGCGATCAGAAATGTCTTTGCAGTTTCCAAGTAGCTTGATACTTACTCTGCAACTGCGATCAGTTCAGTCCTTTTCGTTCCTGGTTTGAAGTCACAAACACACCCAGCGTTCACCCAGACACTCCCCCGTTTCTACAGCCACTCCCGCGTTTTTCCCGAAAACGCCAGCGTTTTTTCACACACTCCCATAAAACAGCCAGTTTCCGCCCAGAAACACCCACTTCCTGTCAATCACACTCCGATCACCAGAACGAAGAAAAATCTTCCCTAAGTCGTGAGTAAAATACCAAACTTCTTTGCAAATTTACTTGGCGCAGCCGCGGTGCGAACATTGCGCATGCGCAGTTTGCGGAAAATCGCTGCGATGCGAAGAAAAATAACGAGCGAACAACTCGGAATGAGGGCCAATGTTCATTGTCTCAGACAAATCTACTCCCCATAGCAGGGTCATCTTAATGTAAGAGCACACTGAGCAGTTGCCAGGGCCCTATGATTCTAGGGACCTTCGAGCATGGGCAAGCTGGGCCATGGGATACTTGCCCCTGTGGTTGGTGACTCTGGAGCTTCTTGGGAGGCAGATAGATAATGATGCCAGCCACTCTGATTGTGACTTGCATACAATCAGAGCGGTGAGGCAGCATTCTCTACCTGCCTCCCAGCTTGCAGCCAGACAGTGAATGGTTGTTAGTATGCTGATAGGTGGATGGCTGGAGCTATCAACCAATCAGAGTGCAGATGAACCTACCTGCCTCCCAGTCTGCAGCCAGAAAGCAAATGACTGTCAGCATGCTGATTGATGGGTGGCTGGAGTTATTCACCAGTCAGAGTGCTGACAGCCATTAACTGTATGGAAGCATCTGTAGAGATGAAGCGGGATCGCAGGAGGGTAAATTATATAATTGTTCTTTTTCTGCAGCGGGGTACATTGGTTTCCACAGGGAAAACATCGGGGGTGTAGAGATGGATTTTGATCCAGGCACCAACAGGTTAAAGATTTAGACTGTCCCAGGATGCATTGGGGTCTCCTCAATAACCCCGTCTCCAGGCACTGTGAGCTCAGTTTCGAGTTGGTGCCTGCAGAAGCAGGTCACTTAACAGGGGGGCTGCACTGGGCAGCCCTGAAAAAGCTTTTAGAAGACTTCAAAGGGTGTAGCACTTACATGTCAGGGTGACATTCTGTGCTGCGTCTCCGTCACCTCCCAAGCGGCGTTGCATACTCCTCACTGGCTCTGTTCCTGGGTACTTGCGGCGGAGAGCTCCGGCTCTAGGCACACGGTCGAAGACGCTCTCCTGGTTCGCGTGGCTGCTACAGAAGGGAGGAGGTAAGAGGGTCCCCCAGGCGGGACACGCCATTAAATCGCGTTCCGGTCGCAGTCTAAGGAGACGGACTGTGACGCTGGCGTGGACACTGTAACAGAGAAGGGACCCCACTATATCCACCAGGGCATAGGAGTATAGGTCGGATATATTAATATCCACTTTATTAAGACTCCATAGTACCAGGTGGTGAGGACCAGCATAGGGGAGAAGGCGCTTGACCTGTAGCCCCTCCCCCAGCTCCGGGCACCATCTACTGCTGGTGTTCCCACCCTGGAGCTGCCTCACACTCTCCCTCACTCCCTGACTGAGACGCTGGGCGCCATCTTCTAAGATTATCTGCAACTGGTCTCCGGGACTGCAGGGCAAGGTCTCCCCTATAAATCTGCCTGTACATCAACGCCGTGATTTTACAGACACTTAAGTATTCTACATGTCAATATTAAGACAGCGTTAGTTAAGTGTACCTGTGCCAGAATATATTGTACGAGTATTCTGATATACTGTATACATCCGGTCTCAGACCGCGCATTGTCATATATATACATATACTAGTCCAGTGCAGTTTTATTGTCTTACTAAAATAATTATCTGCATTGTCACTGTGACTGTGTGTGCCTGTATCTGCTGTGTGGATTTCACATTCAGTGTATCACAGCTATGGGGTATATTCAATAAGAGTCGGGTCCATTCCGAAATGCAGTTGTCGGAATGGACCCAATAACCACTATTCAAAGAGCGCCCAAATCTGACTGTCGGATTTGGCCTTCCCTGTGTCTTGTCCTGCCGCTGCTGCCAGCGGCTGCCGGGTGCACTGACTGCAGCGGCGGGGGGAACAGTGTGGCGGCCGGCGGGGGAGCTGAGATCGGCGTCCGGAGCTGGCATTGGGGGTGATGTCTGCGGCGGCGGGGGAGGCACTGCAGAGAGAGAGGTGCCTGGCAGGGGGATGGCCGTCGAGGTACCTCTCATCCCCGATCCCTGTAGCCCGCCGTACCGCTCCCCGTCTCTTCGACTCAATTCGACTTGTTTTCAAGTCGGATTGAGTTTGTCGGAAAGGGGGCCAAAACCTGTCGGATTTGGCCCCGTTTCCGACAGCAACAGGCTGATCTACCTGCTTTCCGACAGCATTTGCCCGTATTCAATAGATCGGAACCCCTTCCGACCTATTCCAGTCGGAAACTGCCGTCTTTCCGACAAGACGGCAGTTTCCGACTCTTACTGAATATACCCCGTTATCTATCACTATATTCTGTACCCTAAGGGACTAGGGGGTTCATTCCGAGTTGCTCGCTGATGATTTTCGCAGCGCAGCGATCAGGTGAAAAAACTGCATTTTTGCGCATGCGTATGCCCCGCAATGCGCACGCACGACTTACGGGTACAAAGCTCATTGTGGTTGTGCTCGAAGTTTTCCTTCGCACTGGCGGCCACAAGAAGATTGACAGGAAGGGGGCGTTACTGGGTGTCAACTGACCGTTTTCAGGAAGTGTTTGTAAAAACGCAGGCATGTCTGAAAAATCAATGCAGGCGTGGCTGGGCATTCGCTGGGCGGGTGTATGACGTCAAATCCGAACACGAATAGGCTGAAGTGATCGCAAGCGCTGAGTAGGTTCAGAGCTTCTCTGAAACTGCACAAACTGTTTTTGCAGAGCTCGGCTGCACATGCGTTCGCACTTCTGCTAAGCTAAAATACACTCCCCAGTGGGCGGCGGCATAGCGTTTGCACGGCTGCTAACTAGCTAGCGAGCGATCAACTCGGAATGACCCCCAAGGTGCGTAAGGGTCTCATATATATATAGTGCTAGTGCTGCACAATATTTACCGTCAAGTGTATTCTATTGTGTACTCAGTCACATACTACCAGATTTATCGCTGGTGTTGTGTACTGTGTACGCAGTCACACAGTACCGGATTAAGACGCTGGTGTTGTGTACTGTGTACGCTGTCACATACTAGGAGATTTATTCGCAAGTAGTGTACTCTGTCTGGCTGTATCGTACTCATACGCTCTGCGGTTACATTCACTAAAATGTGTAACACAAAGGATGCTCCTGTTTCATGCAGCGCATGGGATTTGCCTGAGGGGGAAGCTTTGTATGATGGTCTGTGTAATATGTGCCATTCATCTCCTAGTCAGTCCGCAGCTCCTGTAACCAATCAGGAGCCACCTTGGGTGGCGTTCTCATCTATGCTCAATACACTTGTGACACACCTTACGCCCCCTTTAGGACCTCCTGTGCCATTGCAGCCACATATTTTCCCTATGGTAAATCCGCCTTGGGCGGATAATTTGTCTACCCAGTTGCAGCATTTGAATCAATCTTTGGTTAGACATAAACCTACCCCATGTCACTCTGGTGTCAAGGGGTCATCTAGGCGGGCCACTTCCTCACAATCCACTAACCTCTCTGAAGATTCTTGTGATGAGGATGGGGAGTATACTGACCCATCAAACACTGATACAGCTGTTTCTGACGAGTAATCTACAACTCAGGTTGATGTCCCTGACCTAGTGGTTGCTATTAAGCAAATTCTATAAATAGATGATGATGTGGATCCCACTACTGTGTCTAAGAAACCTGATAAGTTTAAACGTCAGAAGGTAACTAAAATATTATTACTGCATTCTGACTATTTAGTAGACATACGTCAAGAACCCTGGACTTCGCCAGGAAAGAAATTCTCCCTATATAAAAAGATGGTAGCTCATTATCCTCTCCCTTCTGAGTTGTGTAACAAGTGGGAAAATTCACCACCGGTGGATTCCCATGTCACCCGTCTCGTGGTGTCATCTACTCTGCCTGTCACTACTGTCACCTCACTGAAGGAACCGACAGATAAGCGTGTGGAGGGTTGCCTGAAGTCTATTTACTCCCTTACAGGTGCTGTACATAGACCCACTATAGCAGCCTCCTGGGCTGCAAAAGGAATTGAAGCATGGGTTCAGGCATTAGAGGAAGAGCTGCCTCAGGATATATTGGACATTGCCAGACAGTACTTGTCTCACATTACCACCGCCGCCTATAACATTCAGGAGGCGTCCTCTGAGGCAGGTGTGCTAGCGGCCAAGGCATCGACTATGTCCATCCTGGCTCGCTGTATTCTGTGGTTGAGGTCATGGCAGGTGGACCTGGACTCCAAAACGACCTTGGAGGTACTCCCTTTTAAGGTTGACATCCTCTTTGGGGAAGATCGCAATAAGATTGTGACTGACTTAGCAGCTGCTAAGATTGCATTTCTCCCGAATACTAATCCTTCGGCACAGAAGGCAAAAGGTACCACTTTTTACTCCTTTCGGCCTCAAGGGAAAGCAAAAGGTCAGGCATTCCCGAGACAATCTCGTGCTTCCAAAACCACCAAGCCCAAGACAAAACAATCCTGGGCCGCCCATCAGTCTGCTTCTAAACAAGGCAAGCCTGTTGCATGATGGGGCAGGCCTCCCCCTGAGGGACCCCAGGGTGGGAGGCCGACTTCTCTGATTCACCCAGGTCTGGTTAAAGACCACTTTGGACGCATGGGTGCGAGAAGTTGTCTCTCACGGGTACGCAGTGTCTTTCAAGAGACATCCCCATCACCAGTTCTGCTCAACGGTTATCCCTTTGGATCCGTTGAAGGCGCAAGCTCTACGTCTGGTTGTGCGTTCCCTCCTGGATACAGGAATGGTAGTGCCGGTACCTATGTCCCAGAGGGGCAGAGGATACTACTTGACCCTGTTTCTAGTCCCGAAACCCAATGGGTCTTTCCGGCCTATACTCAACCTCAAATCACTGAACAAGTTTGTGAGAGTGTCCAAGTTCCGTATGGAAACACTGCACTCAATTGTACTGGCCATGGAACCCGCAGATTGCATGGTATCCCTGGACATACAAGTTGCTTATCTGCACATACCTATTGCCATATCGCATCAGCAATATCTGCGGTTTGCTATTGGCAGCCTTCACTATCAATTCCAGGCTCTGCCATTTGGACTGGTCATGGCCCCTCGGATCTTCACCAAGGTTATAGCCGTGATGACGGCCCATCTCCGTTGCCAGGGAGTCAGGATCCTGCCTTATCTGGACGACTTGCTGATTCTGGCAAACTCCCACGATGTCCTCATCAGTCATCTACACCTGACGATAGACTTCCAACAAGTCCACGGGTGGCTCATCAACTGGAAGAAGTCCTCGCTGGTCCCTGCTCGGAGCATGGTGCAACTGGGGGCACTGCTGGACACACACAGTCAATGGCTGTTTCTGTCTCCAGAGAAGGTCCTGAAACTTCAGGACAGGATCAGATACTTCCCATCTCACCCAAGAGTGTCGATACACTTAGCGATGCAAGTACTAGGCCTCATGGTGTCGGCAGTTGACATGGTAGAGTACGCTCAATTTAATTCCCGACCTCTGCAGGTTAATCCTTTCCAAGTGGAACGGCCTACCTCATCAGATCAAGTCTCGTCTGTCACTGATCTGGTGGCTGCAGGACCAGCAGTTGATCAGGGGCCATCCCTTCTGTATCCCCAACTGGGTCCTACAGACTACGGACGCCAGTCTGAGGGGTTGGGGTGCGGTGTTGGAGCAACACTCTTTCCAGGGACGGTGGACCATGGTGGAATCACTTCTCTCGATAAACATTCTGGAATTGCGGGCAGTGTTCAATGCTTTGTCTCTCGCCCTGCCTCTGATACAGAACAGGCCTGTTCAAGTACGGTCAGACAATGCCACCATGGTGGCGTACATAAACCATCAAGGCGGCACTCATGGCAATGTTGGAAGTGTCAAAAATCCTTACTTGGGCGGAACGCCATCTGCCAGCAATATCGGCAGTGTTCATTCCAGGAGTCCTCAACTGGGAAGCGGATTTCCTCAGTCATCAGGACGTGCACGCCGGGGAGTGGAGTCTTCATCAGGACTTCTTTCAACTCCTAGTGTACAAGTGGGGCCTACCAGATGTAGACCTGATGGCATTTCGACACAATCACAAAGTTCCGGTCTTCGGATCAAGAACCAGGGATCCTTAAGCAGCGTTCGTGGACGCACTGGCAATTCCATGGAACTTTTGGCTGCCATACGTGTTCCCTACTGTGTCACTCCTGCCCAGGGTACTGCGGAAGTTCAAACGAGAAGGAGGAATACTACTTCTAGTGGCTCCAGCGTGGCCAAGACGGCATTGGTTCTCAGACCTGCAGGGTCTATCGATAGAGCGTCCTCTTCTACTTCCTCAACGCCCAGACCTCCTTGCTCAGGGCCCTTGTGTCTACCCGGACCTGGCCAGACTGGCTTTGAAGACGTGGCTCTTGAAGCTTCACTCCTAAGGGACAAAGGATTCTCCGATGTGGTTATCCAAACTATGCTGAAGGCCCGCAAACCGGCATCTGCGCGGATTTATTATAGGGTCTGGAATTCTTACTTCACCTGGAGTGCTGTTAGGAATTCCGATGCATACAAATTCAGTACTGCCAGACTTCTGGCTTTTCTGCAACAAGGTCTGGATTTAGGCCTTCGTCTGGCCTCCCTCAATGTTAATATCTCTGCCTTACCGGTGTGGTTTCAGAGAAAAATTGCGTCTATTCCTGATGTTCATACTTTCACTCAGGGTGTTTTACAGATTCAGCCTCCCTATGTCCCTCATGTGGCTCCTTGGAATCTGTTGTCCTAAATGCCCTGCAAGAGTCTCTTGAGTCAGTGGACCTTAAATGGCTCACGGTCAAGGTCCTGTTCCTGTTGGCTATTGCCTCTGCCAGGAGGGTGTCGGACTTAGGCACTTTGTTCTGTCATCCACCCTTTCTGATTTTTCACCGTGACCGGGCAGTTCTTAGAACTCGCCCTGGTTATCTACCTAAGGTGGTTTCATCTTTCCATCTTAAATAAGAGATTGTGGTTCCGGCTTTTATCTATTCTGGTTTGTCCTCCAAAGAGCGGTCTTTGGATGTGGTATGGGCTCCCCGTATTTACATGGAGAGGACTGCCTCTATTTTGTCCTTTTTGGTTTTCACAAACGTGGCTGGCCTGCGAACAAGCAAACCTTGGCCAGATGGCTTCGAATGGTGATTGCACAAGCATATGCACAGGCTGGCCTTCCAGCTCCTGCTGCTATTAAAGCCCATTCTACTCGGTCTGTTGGACCTTCTTGGGTGGCCCGCTGAGGCGCGTCCGCTGAACAATTGTGCAAGGCGGCTACGTGGTCCTCAGTGAACACGTTCATCAGGTTCTATGCCTTTGATACTTCTGCCTCCCAGGATGCTTCCTTTGGACGCCGGGTTCTCATACCCGCTACGGCATGTCCCCTCCCATGAGGAACTGCTTTAGGACATCCCTGATGTTTTCCCTGTGGAAACCAATGTACCCCGCTGCAGAAAAGGAGCTTTATGGTAGACTCACCATTGTTAAATCTCTTTCTGCGAGGTACATTGGTTCCACATGGCGCCCACCCTGACGCACCTAGCTTCTATGGGTTTGTATGGCATTAGCCACTAGTCCCTTCTCCTGTCGTGAGAACGTTGTTCTATGTGACTAACATCTACCTTCTCTTTTACCTGCTCCTGCATTGGACTAGTTAACGAAACTGAGCTCACAGTGCCTGGGGGCAGGGTTATGGAGGAGGACCCAGTGCATCCTGGGACAGTCTAAAGCTTTAGCCTGTTGGTGCCTGGATAAAGATCCATCTCTACACCCCCAATGTTTTCCCTGTGGAACCAATGTAACTCGCAGAAAGAGATTTAACAATGGTAAGTGTACCATAAATTTCCTTTTTTGCAATTGATATGGTTAAGGCATTTTTACGTCTCAGTGCAACTCAATGCCTCAGTTCACAATTACGTGAACACACTCTGTGCTTGGTCTGCGTTTGCATACCCCTTCCTTGCCCAATTCCGCATCTCCATATATAGAGAGGTGCAGGTTCCAAATCTACATACAGAAATATGTATGCATACCTCCCTGCAGTGTCCCGCTGTGGGGGGCAGTTGGGAGGCTCTGTATCTCGCAGCCCTGCTTAGCAGAGCAGCCAGGGCCGTCTTTTCGTATGGGCTCAATGGGCTCTTGCCCAAGGGCCCCAGGAGTAAAAGGGCCCTAGGCTGATAGCTGAGGGTCCCCTCTTTCCAGGGGTACCAGATTTTTGAAAATCTGCCCTGGGGAACCGGAGATATCCGACTTCAAAGCAGTGGTCCCCATCCAAGCCTGTTAATTGTTCTTCCTAGCCAGATATCTTAGGTTCTGTCTGACTTAGAGTTTTTTCTGAGGGTACATTTCAAAAGCTGGGACTCTCCACTTTCGGTGGACACTGGCAGCTTGTCTCTACTATGCCCAGAACCAGAGATATCAGCCTTCAAGCAGCTGGTCCATGCTGCAGCTACACACGCCTAATATGCAGTTTTATATTTTTGTTGGTGGATAGCTCTGGATCCTGAACTCTGATCCCCAAGTCCCCAGTACTGCCTGAAAGGTGGGACTCTCTAGTTTTTTTATCCCTTTAAAGCTAAGAAATCTATTTCCAGGAACTGGAGATATCTGCAGTAAAGCAAGCTGCCCTGACCCCCGGAAAATGATGAATATTAAGCCCACTCCACTGTCCTCCCCTCCCCTGTGTATTAAGCACCCCCTACCACCCTGAAAGTCATGTACCAGGGCCCCTTCTACAGTTTAGTCTCTCCTTCCCACCCCATTTGTGCAGTAAAGGAGTAATTAGCAGAAATTATTTCTCCAGGTCCTACATGCTGAGCGAAAGATAGAACACCCCAACCCCCCGCGGGACATCAAAGCTGCTGCTGATAGAACCCCCCACCCCTATTGCTGATGGGTGGGCAGGGGCCCCAGTGCATTGCTGTGCCCAGGGGCCTACACTGCTGTTAAGACGGCTCTGAGAGCAGCGGTGAATAGACGCTGTGCGCACAACGTCTATTCACAGGTGACAGATGGAGAGAGGGCATGCCAGCAGCTCAGAGAGCGCTGAAGCCACGCCCCTTTTGTTAAGCCACGCCCTTTTGAAAATCGTCCGCGATTACCCTCTTCCCCTGCAGCCAATGTTGAGAGGTATGTGTATATGCTTATTTTGTGGATACAGGGGGCTACTCAAAGGTGGATGCAGACATCCGAAAATTGCATACAGGCGCAGTTCGCATTGAATCATGTTGTGATCGCATCCCTGAAGGATGTGTTCGCATCATGATTGACATGCGGTGAGCGTCCGGGGGCATCGATGTGGCGCTAGGAGGGAGTGCACCATGAAATGCAGGTGCGTCAGGGCCGTTTTGGGGGCCAGCCAATGACGTCCCCTGCACATCTTGAGATCAGAAATATGGAGGTGGTGCTCCTGCTTACGCAGCCATGCTGCATAGGCAGGGCTCAACCTCTACTTGAGGTTTTTGCAATGCGATCGCAATTGAATTGTGATCACATGGTAGAGAAGCACCACACATGCTGGGGGTGGCCTTGCCCTGTGCTGGGCGACCCCCAGCATGAGATTTTAGTGGTCGCAGATTTTGGTAAAATAGCAAAATCTGCGACCAAATCTGAATATCCCTCATAATCAGTACACATTTTTGTATCTCACACTAAGCAAACAGGCATTTGGCCAACTCATCAAAAAGTTAAGCTTTGTGGAAAAATAATAGGATTTTAATTACCTACCGGTAAATCCTTTTCTCGTAGTCCATAGAGGATGCTGGGTTCCACATTAGTACCATGGGGTATAGACGGGTTCACTAGGAGCCATTGGCACTTTAAGAGTTTGAGAGTGTGGGCTGGCTCCTCCCTCTATGCCCCTCCTACCAGACTCAGTATAGAAACTGTGCCCGAGGAGATGGACAACTTCGAGAGAAGGATTTTACACAGATAGTGGCGAGATTCACACCAGCTCACACATACAAGGCAAACCAAGCTAACTAGCTTGAGAACTCAGCAACAGCTGAATAACATTACTCAACCAAGTAATAAAGCAGTACTTAACTAAGAACAAAGCAGTACTGAATCAAGTAACCACTGCAGGATAACGAAGCGCTGGGCGGGCGCCCAGCATCCTCTACGGATTACGAGAAAAGGATTTACCAGTAGGTAATTAAAATTCTATTTTCTCTTCCGTCCTAGAGGATGCTGGGGTCCACATTAGTACCATGGGGATGTACCAAAGCTCCCAGATCAGGAGGGAGAGCGCGGAGGCTCCTGCAGAACTGATTGACCAAATTTTAGGTCCTCAGAGGCCAAAGTATCGAACCTGTAGAACTTAGCAAACGTGTTCGACCCAGACCCAGCCGCTCGGAAAAGCTGTAAAGTGAGACACCCCGGGCAGCCGCCCAAGAAGAACCCACCTTATGAGTAGAGTGGGCCTTAACAGATGTAGGACACGGCAATCCTGCCGTAGAATACGCATGCTGGATAGTTAACCTGATCCAGCGAGAGATAGTCTGCTTAGAAGCAGGACTCCCTATGTTTCTTAGAATCATACAGGACAAACAGAGTCTGATTTTCTGGGACGAGCAGTCCTCTTCACATAGATTTTCAGAGCCCTTACAACATCCCAGGACTTTGATGAAAATGAGGAGTCATTAGCAACTGGCACCCAATAGGTTGGTTGATATGAAATGCAGACACAACCTTTGGAAGGAACTGCTGACGTGTCCGGAGCTCAGCTCTATCTTCATGGAAGATCAAGTAGGGGCTCTTACAAGACAAAGCCCCCAACTCCGACACACGTCTAGCAGAAGCTAAGGCCAACAAAGTGACAGCCTTCCATGTGAGAAACTTGACCTCAACCTCGGGTAGAGGTTCGAATCAATCCGAATGGAGGAACTGCAACACCATATTAAGATCCCAAGGCGCCGTAGGCGGCACAAAGGGAGGCTGGATGTGCAGAACCCCTTTCAAAAAAGTCTGAACCTCGGGGGGGGGGGGGGGGGGGGGGGGAACCAATTGTTTATAGAAGAAAATGGATAGGGCTGAAATCTGGACCTTTACAGATCCCAACCACAGGCCTTTATCCACACCTGCTTGCAGGAAGAGGAGAAAACATCCCAGTTGAAACTCCACCGTAAGAAACTACTTGGACTCACACCAAGATACATACTTTTTCCAAATGCGATGGTAATGTTTAGACATTACTCCTTTCCTAGCCTGTATCAGGGTAGGAATAACCTTGTTCGGAATGCCCTTTCGAGCTAAGAGTTGGTGTTCAACCTCCATTCCGTCAAACGTAGCCGTGGTAAGTCTTGATAAGTGAACGGCCCCTGCTACAGCATGTCCTCCCGAAGAGGAAGAGGCCTTGGCTCTTCCAGCAGTAGAGCCAGAAGATCTGCATACCAAACCCTTCTTGGCCAGTCCGGAGCAATGAGGATTGCCTGAACTCTTGTTCTCCGTATGAGCTTTAGAATCCTTGGAATTAGTGGAAGTGGAGGAAACACGTACACCAAATGGAACACCCACGGAGTTACTAAGGCATCCACCGCCACTGCTTGTGGGTCTCTTGACCTTGAGTAATACCTCCAAAGTTTTTTTGTTGAGGCGGGAGGCCATCATGTCTATTTGAGGAACCCCCCAAAGATTTGTCACCTCTGTGAACACCTCTGAATGGAGGCCCCATCTCTGGATGGAGATTGTGTCTGCTGAGGAAGTCCGCTTCCCAGTTGTCCACTCCCGGAATGAAAATCGCTGGCAGTGCTAACGCGTACTTATCCGCCCAGAGGATGATTCTTGTCACCTCTGACATTGCAGCTCTGCTCTTCGTTCCACCTTGTCGGTTTATGTAGGCCACTGTCGTTACATTGTCTGACTGCACTTGAATGGGTCGATCTCGCAGAACGTGAGTCACTTGGAGAAGACCGTTGTATACGGCTCTTAGTTCCAGAATGTTTATTGGAAGACTGGATTCCAGACTTGACCACCTTTCTTGGAAGGTTTCCCCTTGAGTGACTGCTCCCCAGCCTCGGAGACTTGCATCCGTGGTTAGAAGGATTCAGTCCTGAATCCTGAACCTGCTGCCCTCCAGAAGGTGAGGCATTTTTAGCCACCAGAGGAGTGAAATCCTTGTCTTCGGCAACAGACGTATCCTCAGGCGCATATGTAGATGAGAACCCGACCACTTGTCTAGGAAATCCAATTGGAAGGATCGAGCATTAAATCTTCCGTATTGTAGAGCCGCGTAGGAGGCAACCATCTTCCCCAGAAGCCGAATGCACTGATGAACCGAAACCCTGGCTGGCTTAAGGACATTCCGGACCATTGTTTGTATCACCAACGCTTTCTCCTCCGGTAGAAACACCCTCTGCACTTCCGTGTCGAGTATCATCCCCAGGAAAGACAATCTCCTTGTCAGCTCCAAATGTGACTTTGGACCCTGAGCAGATGAGTCATGAGAGCAATGGACTGCAACAGCTTCTCTCTGGACGACGCCTTTATCAGCAGATCGTCCAGGTATGGAATTATGTTCACTCCCTGTCTCCGAAGGAGAACCATCATCTCTGTCATTACCTTGGTGAACACCCTCGGTGCCGTGGAGAGACCGAATGGCAGTGCCTGAAACTGATAGTGGCTGTCTAACAGTGCAAATCTGAGATAAGCCTGGTGCGGAGGCCAAATCAGAATGTGGAGATACACATCCTTGATATGTAGGGATACCAGAAACTCTTCCTCCTCCTCCAGACCTGAGATAACCTCTCTCAGAGACTCCATTTTGAATTTGAACTCCCTTTGGTAAGGGTTTAGCGATTTCTAGTTCAAAATTGGTCTGACCGAACCATCCGGTTTCGGTATCACAAAAAGGTTTGAATTGTAACCCTAGTTTTGCATATGAGGTGGAACTGGAACCATGACCTCTGACTTTACCAATTTTTGGATAGCTTCCAGCAGGACATTTCTGTCTGTCAGTAAAGCTGGCAAGCCTGATTTGAAGAATCGGTGAGGTGGGGTTTTTGGAAACTCTAGTCTGTACCCCTGGGACACAATATCCTGAACCCAGGGGTCCAGGCCGGACAACACCCAGACCTGGCTGAAACGTCTGAGTCTCGCCCCCACCAGCCCGTCCTCCAGGCTGTGGGGCCCACCGTCATGCTGAGGATTTTGAGGTACCAGTAGCAGGCTTCTGGTCCTGGGAGCCTGCGGGTGCAGGCTTTTTGTATTTTGTCCGCCCACCTCTAAAGAAGGTGGTAGTAGGCTTGGACTTTTTGGTCTTAGTGGTCCGAAAGGACTGCGATGCAAACGAAGAAAAGGGTTTCTTCATAGGAGGCATAGCTGAGGGAAGAAAAAGTGACTTACCCGCGGTTGCCATGGAAATCCACGCATCCAATGCTTCCCCAAATAGAGCCTGACCTGTGTAGGGTAGGTTCTCCACACTTCTCCTGGATTCCGCGTCTGCAGACCATTGGCGTAGCCAGAGTCTCCTGTGAGCTGAGACAGACATGGAAATATTCTTGCAGTCAGCGTACCCAGATCCTTCATGGATTCCACCATGAACCCCGCAGAATCCTGTATGTTACGTAAAAATAATTCAATGTTACTTTTATCCATTGAGTCCAAATCCTCTAGTAACGTGCCTGACCAATTTACTATAGCTTTAGAGATCCATGCGCAGGCAATAGTAGGCCTCAGCTCCACATCTGAAGCAGTGTATATGGATTTGAGCGTAGTGTCAATCTTACGATCATCCGCTTCTTTTAACGCGGCAGATCCAGGGACAGCTAAAACCACCTTTTTTGACAGTCTGGAGACAGATGCGTCAACTATGGTGGGTTTTCGCATTTTTTTCTATCTTCCTCAGGGAAGGGAAAAGCAACCAGAATCCTTTTGGAATTTTTTCTCTGGATTTTCCCAGGATTTTTCAAATAAAGCGTTTAATTCCTTAGAAGGTTAGCGAGGCTTTCTTATTGTCTGTGAAATAAGCCTCCTCAACCTGCTCAGGTGTTTTGTCAGTAATATTTAACACATCTCTAATGGCCTCAATCATTAGCTGCACCCCTTTGGCAAGGGATAACACCCCCCACAGCACCTCCCCATCACTGTCTGCTGTGTCAGAGTCGGTATCCGTGTCATCTTGCATAATCTGGGCAAGTGCACGTTTCTGTGGATGTATGCAAGGGGATTTTGACAGTGGCGTGCGGTGGGGCGAAGCAGGCAGAGTCTTTCCTGTCATACTAACGTTTGTACCAGAGTTTTGATTGTATAAAGTATATGAAAAATACAAAGAATATGTTTGAAATATCTTCTTTGCATTATTCTAATCATTTGTATAGTCAAATCTCTGGAGTAAAAACTCTATGGCAGGTGAGGCAGTGCCTCACCTGCAGACCTTTTCCGCACTTCTCAGATCAAAACTCACCAAATTTCCAGAAGTTTATACCTCTGCACCTGTGTATAATGCCCAGATGTACCCATTGGCTCATATATTGCATTTAAATCTGACTCTGGTGCTATCCAGTGCCTCCTGAGCTATTTAGCTCACCGCACGTCCCTGGATTTTTTGAAGGGATAGGAACAGAACCTGACAGAATCTGCAGCATAGGACACAGAGTAGCTAGACATGGCTATGTGAGACAACAAACACCCACACACAGGGAAATGTCAGACACAGTTTCCCCCCAAGTATGCCACAGAGAAACACAGAGCTTGGAGCCAACCCACACACAGCGCTTCCTAGGTAGATATAATACAACTACCTGGCGCTTACTGTGTACCTTATAGACTACATAGTATTTACACAGCCTCCCCCCCCCCCCCCCCCCCCCCCTCTTCTACAACCCCCTGGTACTGCACAGGATAGCTGGAGTTGCTTGGAGGGACAGCTCTCCCTGTCAGCGTCTCTGTACAGGATCTACAGGCAGGAAAATGGCGCTGAACGCTGGTGGGTCTGCTCTGAGGAGAAGCTTTGTCCCCTGAACATGGCGCTGCTTCCCGCTATTCATTTCTTTATACTGGCCTGAGGATTTGTGCTGGCAGCGTTACCGAGGTCCCTGAAAGCCTTGGTGACCAATGTAGGGTATAGGCGCTGGCTCAGGGCGCCAGTCACAGCGCCGCACTATGTACCGCTGAGCCTCCGGAGCGCAGTTAATACTGTGCTCCCACCCTGTTGCTGCCATCATCACACCAGTTCCCCGCTTGCTATGGGGGTCCGGTGACTCAGTCGCCACCGGAATCTTCTGGCTCTGTAAGGGGGTGGCGGCATGCTGCGGGAGTGAGCAGTCGCCTGGGGCTGCTAACGATCATCACCCTCAGGAGCTCAGTGTCCTGTCAGCAGAGATAGTGGCTCAAACCCAGCAGGGCGGACACTACTCCCCCCCTTAGTCCCACGAAGCAGGGAGGCTGTTGCCAGCAGCCTCCCTGTGCCTAACTAACTCTTAGAAAAATAATAAAACTAAAGAAGCTTTAGGAGCTCCCCTAGCTGTGACCGGCTGCTCCGGGCACATTTTCTAAACTGAGTCTGGTAGGAGGGGCATAGAGGGAGTTGCCAGCCCATACTCTCAAACTCTTAAAGTGCCAATGGCTCCTAGTCGACCCGTCTATACCCCATGGTACTAATGTGGACCCCAGCATCCTCTAGGAGTAAGAGAAAAGTAGTTATGGAGAAGAGATTAAATCTAGTGACAGACACATTATAAATACTCTACCATTATCTGCTAGTTTAGTTTTTATTTTGGCTTAAAGTACATGTGAGATAAAACAGATGTTTACATTTCTTTTATCAGATCTTGTTTTTTTCTGTTATGCAAAAAGCTTGTAATGACGGTAACAAGCTTTCTTATATACTGTAACACATCAGTAATTAGGATTGTTAGTGTACTTCTCCAGTATACTCCTCAGTCTTTAGTCATCCTTATTGATTGCAAATGTGCTTGCGTCTATAAAGCTCAGTAGTTGGTAAGAGTAACCATGGTGATTCAATTGATGCTTAACATTTAAAAGGTTTGGAGAGAAAGTTAAAGACTGAGGATGAATAATGCATATCATTCATGTTTTGGCTATCAGATTTATGTGATGTTATGTACATTAATGATTGCAAGCCTGCTTTCATGTCTTTAAAGAGATTTTTGAACGTTATTGCTTGTAATTCATGGAAACAATTTGTGTATATTGGTTGTCAATCAGCCCTAGGCATATGTAAACTAGGCAATAGGGTCTGGCTCTCCTTTACAATGGTGTAATCACAGCCCCTCTTCTCTAGCACTTAATTTACAACCTTCAGCTACTTAGTGGCCATTTAGCCAAGAATTCCTCTCACACCATTCCTCTTTACCAGCGACTCTACTGCTAGTCGTGCCATCTTTATTGGAGACAGGTTCCATTACTCCATCCCTCAGCTTGCTTCCCAGCTGTACTGTGTACTGAGAATTGTGGTGCTACTGTATTGTTACTTGTGCTCTGTTTATATTTTGCTTACTGTAATGTAATGTTCTGTGCACCCTGTACAGTCCTACTGTTACCAGTTGTACAGTAGTGCGGACCACTTGTGGAGCCTTATAAATACAATTTAATACAATACAATTTAATAATAATAATAATAATAATAATAATAATAATAATAAAAGAGTTGAAATATAGTCTTTATATAATTATTTTAACCAGGGTTAACTGTTTGTTGTTTGTTAACGGCAGAATGGATTTATTAAATGTAACCTAATGATGGCCATCAATGGTTGCTTCCAATTGTTGATAGTTTAGCTATCAGAGGCAGAGATCTTATGGTTCTCTGCCATTGATAGTTGATAAACAATTATTTCTCTTACGTCCTAGAGGATGCTGGGGACTCCGTAAGGACCATGGGGATAGACGGGCTCCGCAGGAGACATGGGCACTAAAAAAGAACTTTAGGTATAGGTGTGCACTGGCTCCTCCCTCTATGCCCCTCCTTCAGACCTCAGTTTGATACTGTGCCCAGAGGAGACTGGGTGCATTACTGGAGCTCTCCTGAGTTTCCTGGAAGAAAGTATTTTAGTTAGGATTTTTATTTTCAGGGAGCCTGCTGGCAACAGGCTCCCTGCATCGAGGGACTGAGGGGAGAGAAGCAGACCTACTTAAATGCTAGGCTCTGCTTCTTAGGCTACTGGACACCATTAGCTCCAGAGGGAGTCGGAACGCAGGTCTCACCATCGCCGTTCGTCCCGGAGCCGCGCCGCCGTCCTCCTCACAGAGCCGGAAGATAGTAGCCAGGTGAGTATGTGAAGATAGAAGACTTCAGAGGCGGCAGAAGACTTCGGTTCTTCATTGAGGTAACGCGCAGCGGTAACGCTGCGCGCCAATGCTCCCACACAACACACACACAGCAGGCACTGTAAGGGTGCAGGGCGCAGGGGGGGGGGGCGCCCTGGGCAGCAATTAAACCTCCGATCTGGCTGAAATATAGATATATAGGCTCTATACTATATATATATATAAGAGATCACCCGCCAGTTTTGAAAGATTTTAGCGGGACCGAAGCCCGCCGCTGAGGGGGCGGAGCTTGATCCTCAGCACTCACCAGCGCCATTTTCTCCACAGCACACCGCTGAGAGGAAGCTCCCCAGACTCTCCCCTGCTGAACACGGTGAAAGAGGGTTTGAAAGAGGAGGGGAGGGGGGCGCACATAATTTGGCGCAGTGTAATAATAAAAAAGCGCTATCTGGGTAAAGATATTTACTTTTCCCTGGGTCACTGGTGCTGGGTGTGTGCCGGCATACTCTCTCTCTGTCTCCCCAAAGGGCCTTGTGGGGGAACTGTCTTCAGATAAGAGAATTCCCTGAGTGTGTGGTGTGTCGGTACGCGTGTGTCGGCATGTCTGAGGTAGAAGGCTCTCCAAGGGAGGAGGTGGAGCAAATGTGTGTGGTGTCTCCGTCGGCAACACCGACACCTGACTGGTTGGATATGTGGAATGTTTTAAGTGCTAATGTGAATTTATTGCACAAAAGGTTGGACAAAGCTGAGTCCAGGGAGTGTACAGGGAGTCAAGCCCTGCCTGCCACTATGTCGCAGGGACCTTCTGGGTCTCAAAAGCGCCCACTATCCCAAATGGTAGACACTAATACCGACACGGATTCTGACTCTAGTGTCGACTACGATGATGCGAAGTTACAGCCAAAATTGGCTAAAAGTATTCAATATATGATTATTGCAATAAAGGATGTGTTACATATCACAGATGACCCCTCTGTCCCTGACACGAGGGTGCGCATGTATAAGGAAAAGAAACCTGAGGTAAACTTTCCCCCATCTCATGAGCTGAACGAGTTATTTGAAAAGGCTTGGGAATCTCCAGACAAGAAACTGCAGATTCCCAAAAGGATTCTTATGGCGTATCCTTTCCCAACCACGGACAGGATACGGTGGGAATCCTCCCCGAGGGTGGACAAAGCGTTGACACGTTTATCCAAAAAGGTAGCGCTGCCATCTCAAGATACGGCAACCCTCAGGGATCCTGCTGATCGCAAGCAGGAGACTACCTTGAAATCCATTTATACACATTCTGGTACCTTACTCAGACCGGCGATAGCGTCGGCTTGGGTTTGTAGCGCTGTAGCAGCATGGACAGATACCTTATCGGCAGACATTGAGACCCTGGATAAGGATACCATTTTATTGACCCTGGGTCATATTAAAGATGCTGTCTTATATATGAGAGATGCTCAAAGAGACATTGGCCTACTGGGTTCTAGAGTCAACGCTATGGCGATTTCTGCTAGACGAGTCCTATGGACCCGACAATGGACGGGTGATGCCGACTCGAAGAGGCATATGGAGGTTTTACCTTACAAGGGTGAGGAATTGTTTGGGGAAGGTCTCTCGGACCTAGTTTCCACAGCCACGGCAGGTAAATCAACTTTTTTGCCTTATGTTTCCTCACAGCCTAAGAAAGCACCACATTATCAGATGCAGTCCTTTCGGTTGCATAAAAACAAGAGAGTACGGGGATCGTCCTTTCTTGCCAGAGGTAAGGGCAGGGGGAAAAGCTGCCAACCACAGCTAGTTCCCAGGAGCAGAAGTCCTCCCCGGCCACAAAATCTACCGCATGACGCTGGGGCTCAGCTGAGGGAGTCCGCCCCAGTGGGGGCACGTCTTCGACTTTTCAGCCACATCTGGGTTCACTCACAGGTGGATCCCTGGACAATAGAAATTGTTTCCCAGGGTTACAAGCTCGAATTCGAAGAGGTGCCTCCTCGCCGCTTTTTCAAATCGGCCCTACCAGCTTCTCCCCCAGAGAGGGAGATAGTTTTAAATGCAATCCAAAAATTGTGTCTTCAACAAGTGGTGGTCAAAGTTCCCCTGCTTCAACAAGGGATGGGGTATTACTCAACCCTGTTTGTAGTCCCGAAACCGGACGGTTCGGTCAGACCCATTTTAAATTTAAAATCCTTAAACCTATACTTAAAAAGGTTCAAGTTCAAGATGGAATCGCTCAGAGCGGTCATCGCCAGCCTGGAAGGGGGAAATTATATGGTGTCCCTGGACATAAAGGATGCATACCTTCATGTTCCCATATATCCACCTCATCAGGCATACCTGAGATTTGCGGTACAGGATTGTCATTACCAATTTCAGACGTTGCCGTTTGGGCTTTCCACGACCCCGAGGATTTTCACCAAGGTAATGGCGGAAATGATGGTGCTCCTGCGCAAGCAGGGTGTCACAATTATCCCATACTTGGACGATCTCCTGATAAAAGCGAGATCACGAGAGCAGTTGCTGAACAGCGTATCACTCTCGCTGAAGGTGTTACAACAACACGGCTGGATTCTCAATATCCCGAAGTCACAGTTGGTTCCTACGACTCGTTGGCCTTCTTAGGCATGATTCTGGATACGGACCAGAAAAGGGTTTTTCTTCCGATAGAAAAGGCCCAGGAACTCATGACTCTGGTCAGGGACCTATTGAAGCCAAAAAGGGTGTCAGTGCATCACTGCACTCGAGTCCTGGGAAAGATGGTGACGTCTTACGAGGCCATTCCCTTCGGCAGGTTCCATGCGAGGACTTTCCAATGGGACCTACTGGACAAGTGGTCCGGGTCACATCTACAGATTCATCAGATCATTACCCTGTCCCCCAGGGCCAGGGTATCTCTCCTGTGGTGGCTGCAGAGTGCTCACCTTCTAGAGGGTCGCAGGTTCGGCATTCAGGACTGGATTCTGGTAACCACGGACGCGAGCCTCCGAGGTTGGGGAGCAGTCACACAGGGAAGAAACTTCCAAGGTCTCTGGTCAAGCCAGGAGGCTTGTCTTCACATAAACGTCCTGGAATTGAGGGCCATATACAACACCCTTCGTCAAGCGGAGAATTTGCTTCGCGACCTACCGGTCTGACTGATTCAGTCAGACAACATCACCGCAGTGGCTCATGTAAACCGCCAAGGCGGAACAAAGAGCAGAGTGGCAATGGTGGAAGCCACCAGGATTCTTCGCTGGGCGGAAAATCATGTAAGCGCACTGACAGCACTGTTCATTCCGGGAGTGGACAACTGGGAAGCAGACTTCCTCAGTAGACACGATCTACATCCAGTAGAGTGGGGACTTCATCAGGAAGTCTTCGCACAGATTGCAAGTCAGTGGGGACTGCCCTAGATAGACATGATGGCGTCCCGCCTCAACAAGAAACTACAGAGGTATTGCGCCAGGTCAAGAGACCCTCAGGCGGTGGCAGTGGACGCCCTGGTGACACCGTGGGTGTTTCAGTCGGTCTATGTGTTTCCTCCTCTTCCTTTCATCCCCAAGGTATTGAGAATCATAAGAAGAAGAGGAGTACAGACAATTCTCATTGTTCCAGATTGGCCGCGAAGGGCCTGGTATCCGGATCTGCAGGAAATGCTCACAGAAGATCCGTGGCCTCTTCCTCTAAGTCAAGACCTGTTACAACAGGGGCCCTGTCTGTTCCAAGACTTACCGTGGCTGCGTTTGACGGCATGGCGGTTGAACGCCGGATCCTAGCGGAAAAGGGCATTCCGGATGAGGTCATTCCTACTCTGATAAAGGCTAGGAAGGACGTGACAGCTAAACATTATCACCGTATATGGCGGAAGTATGTTTCTTGGTGTGAGTCCAGGAATGCTCCTCCGGAAGAATCCATCTGGGACGTTTCCTTCACTTCCTACAGACTGGAGTGAATTTGGGCCTAAAATTAGGCACCCTTAAGGTTCAGATTTCGGCCCTATCCATCTTCTTTCAGAAGGAATTGGCCTCTCTCCCAGAAGTACAGACTTTTGTCAAAGGAGTGCTGCATATTCAGCCTCCTTTTGTACCTCCAGTGGCACCCTGGGACCTTAACGTGGTGTTGCGGTTCCTTAAGTCTCACTGGTTTGAACCACTTAAAACGGTGGAATTAAAATATCTCACTTGGAAAGTGGTCATGTTGTTAGCCTTGGCATCGGCTAGGCGAGTGTCGGCTTTGTCTCACAAAAGCCCCTATCTGGTTTTCCATGTGGATAGAGGAGAATTGCGGACTCGTCCTCAATTCTTGCCCAAGGTGGTTTCATCTTTTCATATGAACCAACCTATTGTGGTGCCTGTGGCTACGCAAGACTGGGAGGATTCCGAGTCCCTTGATGTGGTCAGGGCTTTAAAAATTTACGTGGCCAAAACAGAGGCACTGTTTATCCTGTATGCAGCCAACAAGGTTGGCCCTCCTGCTTCTAAGCAAACTATTGCTCGCTGGATCTATAACACGATTCAGCAGGCTCATTCTACGGCTGGATTGCCGTTACCAAATTCAGTTAAGGCCCATTCCACTAGGAAGGTGGGCTCTTCTTGGGCAGCTGCCCGAGGGGTCTCGGCATTATAGCTGTGCCGAGCTGCTACTTGGTCGGGTTCAAACACTTTTGCAAAGTTCTACAAGTTTGATACCCTGGCTGAGGAGGACCTCATGTTTGCTCAATCGGAGCTGCAGAGTCATCTGCACTCTCCCGCCTGGTTTGGGAGCTTTGGTATAATCCCTATGGTCCTTACGGAGTCCCCAGCATCCTCTAGGACGTAAGAGAAAATAAGATTTTAAACCTACCGGTAAATCTTTTTCTCCTAGTCCGTAGAGGATGCTGGGCACCCGTCCCAGTGCGAACTACATTCTGCAAGACTTGTATATAGTTATTGCTTACATAAGGGTTATGTTACAGTTTTGATCAGTCTCGGGCTGATGCTGTTTTGTTTCATACTGTTAACTGGTTCGTATATTCCAAATTATACGGTGTGGATGGTGTGGGCTGGTATGAATCTTGCCCTTAGATTAACAAAAATCCTTTCTCCTCTGGGCACAGTTTCTCTAACTGAGGTCTGGAGGAGGGGCATAGAGGGAGGAGCCAGTGCACACCCATACCTAAAGTTCTTTTTTAGTGCCCATGTCTCCTGCGGAGCCCGTCTATCCCCATGGTCCTTACTGAGTCCCCAGCATCCTCTACGGACTAGGAGAAAAAGATTTACTGGTAGGTTTAAAATCTTATTTTTCCCCCCTCTCAGGACAGGGGAACAGAGGTCAGCCTGGCTCCCCAGTCTTTCTCCACAGCAAGGAAGACCATTGACAGGTGCAAACCATTAATGATTCCCGTCAATGATTTCATGCCATCGATGTTAATCACTAATTGCCCAATCAATGCTGACAACCACACAATGGCCATCCCTAATGTAATGTACTGTACAGCAGAGGAATGCATTTGCTGGGGGGAGGGGGAGTAGATGCATTTGTTATTCAATTAGAAGTAATTCTCTCAAAGGCAGCTGAATAACAAAACCTGTGAGGAACACAATCAACAATGCTAGTTTCTTACATACAGATGGAGCCCTGCTCATCTATCCTTTTAATAGGATTAACTGAGCCAGTGCTGTCGGACTTAATCCCCTGCTGTATTGTTTTCTCTGTACTGTATTGCAGCTGAGAACAATAGATGAAAGGCTTATGCTAATAAACCTTGGTGCACCATGGCGCACCAGAGAAGGCTAGATGAGCGAGGCTCCATCTGTACTAAAATGCATTCTACCTCTAACTAGACAGTGAAACTTACTGATTTTATTTTTTACTACTCCATTTTATTTTTTTTACCTTTGACCCTTGTACTTTCAAACCCAGCGATGGAGCAGGGCACTGTGCCACCCTAGGATGGACCCGCCACCAAATATGTGACATCATGATGTCACGCAGAGGAGGAAGGGATGCCAGCACTAGGAAGCAGAGCACTGCCACAGAGTAATCCGAGGGTTGCCCAGATGTCCAATGGTCACACAGTGAATTTGATGCTGTGTCTTCATATGCAGCAGCGGATCAGAGAATCTGGCATTGGGCGTCTTTTTACTTAAGATGCCTCCTTTCGGCTTTAGCATATTTTCACACAGCCGCTGCGTACAAAGATGCATTGGCATTGATAATTGCTTACATCTCTGAAACAGGCCCTGTGTTTCTTAAAGGCAGAACCCTATATCCTGTATGTGCAAAATAAAATCATTCACATTTATTCTTTCTGCCTGCAGATATTATGTATTACCAGTTATTTATATAGTGCAAACATATTCCGCAGCCCTTTTTACAGAGAATATTTGACCACTCACATCAGTCCCTGCCCCAGTGTTTTTGGAGTACCCGGAGGAAACCCACGCAAGCATGGGGAGATTATACAAACTCCACACAGTTACGTCCATGGTGGGAATTGAACCCATGTCCTCAGTGTGGTGATGCAGTAATGCTAACCATTACACCGTCTGTGCTGTCCAAATACTTCTGCTTCCATCAGCTGTGGTCTATCACTGAACCCAGGTCTTGCTTCACATTTCCAATACACTTCATTCTGATTCTGCACATATATCAGACAAACCTCAAACTCAACACCTTTCTCCCAGCACTTTCACGACCCTTCAGATTCGTCCTTTGGGAAAGATGCTTTTTCTGTAAGAAACTAACCCCCATCCATGACCTCGTCCTCTCAATGTCAGCCTTCTTGCAGTAACAGAAATATGGCTTGCACAATCAGACACTGACACACCCTTCAGCCCTGTAACTTGGTAGTCCCCACAAAACTCATATCTCTAGTCCTTTAGGCAGACAGGGAGAATTGTATGTTTCTTTAACATTTATTATCCTCTTCAACTTCATTTTGGATGATTTTATCATCACAATTGATTATACACATCAGGCAAGGTCATACCAATTAACTAGCTCACCACAGGTGATGGCAATCATACATTACCAGGAAAGTCCAGGAACAGAGCATTTTCTCCCTCATGGAGAGGGTCAGGTAGGCAAGTATGGGCAAGGTTGGTGCAGGAGTGTTTAGTTCCCCTCACCTCACCCCTATCTGTTAATGGGCAATGCACCTATGAAATCCTCCTTTTGATGATTTACTGCGTATGTGTGGAAGAGGCTACACTATGCATGATCACATGAGGCCTTACTGTGCATGTTTCTCTGCTTCCTGGCCCCTCAGTTACTCTGTATTCTCTGCTTGGTGGAAAGCAGAAATAGGTGCAACAATACCCACAGACCTGGCCGAACTGGAAACATTTTCTTTAAGCTGCAGGCAGGCTAATGGGTTTCCCCATGAAAATGGTACCCTTCTGCTGACTTATGTCTATGGGGGTGATTCCGAGTTGTTCGCTCGCTAGCTGCTTTTAGCAGCATTGCACACGCTAAGCCGCCGCCCTCTGGGAGTGTATCTTAGCTTAGCAGAATAGCGAACGAAAGATTAGCAGAATTGCGAATAGAAATTTCTTAGCAGTTTCTGGTTAGCTCCAGACCTACTCACAAATAGCGATCAGTTCAGTCAGTTTTTTTCCTGGTTTGACGTCACACACACACCCAGCGTTCGCCCAGCCACTCCCCCGTTTCTCCAGACACTCCCGCGTTTTATGCTGGCACGCCTGCGTTTTTCCGCACACTCCCAGAAACGGCCAGTTTCCGCCCAGAAACACCCACTTCCTGTCAATCACACTCCGATCACTTCAACGATGAAATATCTTAGTTCGAGCTAAGTTTTGAGCTAAAATACTAACCGCATGCGCACTGCGAACCATGCGCATGTGCATTTTTGCCTTAATCGCTCCGTTGCGAAAATCGGTAACGAGTGAACAACTCGGAATGACCCCCTATGTCACTACTCTTCATTGCCTAGACTGAAACAGACACAACTGATGACTGCATTGACCTCATCTAATCTATGAGAGATGTCAGATATTTGTACTGATACAACAGAAAATATGGTGACTTGTACTACCAATGTGTTGAGGGCACATATGAAAAGTCTCCCATACTTTTCTTAATGGTGTATTATCTATGTAAATAGTTTATGTGCATTAGCTAGATGAGGTAGTGTACCTTTAAGAATCTGGCTGCACAGATGAACATGTGATCAGGAAGTAGAAGGAAGTCGGAAGTAGAAGGAGAGTAAGGAGGAGAGCAGCATGTGGAGTTGATGTCTATCTATAACCATTCAAGTACTACTTACCAATAAGAAATAAAATACATAATCTTCATACTATATGATTCATTGAAATAAAGAGATGTACATCAGGACATTACAACTGGCGACGAGGATAAACTTTTAACTACTTACACTCAGCTACTGTACATTCCTCTTAGTCACCATGGCATTAATCCCTCAGTTTCTGCATACTGATGCCCCTCATGCAGCAGAGTTATGGAGAAAATGGCTTGCCCAGTTTGATCACTATATTGAAGCTATGGGGGTTACTTCTGATAGCAAAAAGAAAAGCATGCTTCTTCTCAGTGCTGGCTCCAAGATTTATGAACTGTATGATACTTTGCCAGAGGCAGACACCAGGGATTATAACAAATGCAGGTGTTAGGTTCCTGGTGCTCAGAACAAGGGAGATGTTATGAAGTGAGTCCAGAGCACCAGGACGTAACGCTGGGAAAGGGGAATGGAAAGGGAATAGCCCCTGGCGCCCTATCTCCGTTGTCTCGCCCGTGCTGTCAGTACACTCTTGCGAGACTATGGTTGCTTGAGCCCATGGCAGCCGCGTTTGAAGGGCGGATTACGTCTGCCCAATTTCGATGCCCCCTCAGGTCTTAATGAGAGACAAAGAGTGTACCAAGACAGGGTGATAACAAGGGGCCCTCTTACTGAAACAACCAAAGCCAGGGGCTACTAACTAGCCTAAAACTAAATGTATGTGCAGCTTGCCGCCAAAGGAAAAGAACAACAAAGGAAATGCTGACCACACGCCAACACAATACTTTTGTGTCCCGGCGGTGACAGCATAAGCAGAACCCTCTGCAAAACACCAGTGACAGAAATAATAAGGGAATACAGCGGCCTAGGCCGACGGACGCGGCAGAGCCGCTACTCACGGAACCGGTACGAATACTGGCAAACGGACAGGAACTCCAAATGCTGCTGACACAGACTCTCAGAACTGGAGGACCGGCAGAATCCCAAACGACAGACCGGTGGACACCAAGAAGCCAGAAACTTGACCAGGCACAGGCAAAGCCACTGGACCTCAGGACAGGAACGCCTCACGGCAGGACACGGGATCAGACACAGGAATCGACACAGGGACTGACACAGGAATCGACACAGAAAGCAGTTCGGCTGACACTGCTACACAGGAGCTCAGGAACAAGCAGGAACCAAGCTCAGAACTCAAGCAGACTGGAACCTAGAAATATCACCAGCGTCTGTGAATAGCACTGAGCCAGCATATAACAGAGAGGCCTAATTAATAATCTCATGCAGCTGCCCTGTTGCATGACTCCAAACTGACAAGATGCAATTAGCAGCCAGGTGAGGCAGAACACATGGGAACAAGCTGCAATTACACAGACTCACCAGCGGCAGCAACCAAGAGTACTCTTAAACAGAACAACGGGAAATCCTGGCCTGCGAAACAACTTATAAACATAAAATACCTAACTGACATGCAAAACAGGAATGAACCACAGCCGTGGCTCATAACAGCAGGGACTCTCTGACTGCTTATTTTGCCCCAAAATGCAGCCTGTCACATTCAAAATACCTATTCAGGACAGCTATGAAACTGCAAACTGAATCTGTTGATGCATACATTACTAGATTACGGATTCTTGCCAAAACTTAAAAAGAAGAAAGAGGGGGGCTCCTATCAAATGGCGCCTTTAAGCTGCCCTGAGCTATGTCCCTTCCTGAAAGAGTCACCACACTTTCAACAAATCAACACTGTAGACAAAAGGGTGGAAAGGATATGACTCTCGGCGCTATATAACACTATTTAACACTTTACATGTACATATATATTGAACTTTACACAATACGTTCCTCTGAATGGGTCTCCAGGTGATTCCTTTTCTCCTTCCAATATTCATCCAGTGTTATATCCCAGTGATATGATTCATATGCAAAAAAATAAGGATAATATATGTGTAGAACCGTCTCAATTTCTCAAGAAAGTCTCTTTCATTAGAACACCATACAGTGTCCTTCAGATAAACATGATGTGGGCGTACCCCAACTCACACAATTCAACGTGAAACTATACGTATAAAGGTATCTTTTACCACCACCAAACCCCCAATTGTACTGTGTTTAAATTGGCGTACCCCACTCACTGAATTAGTAGAGTGGAGAAAGCTCATAAAGGTATCTTTATCTTCAATAATATATCCAAATGCGTACCCTACTTACAGGGTCGAAAGTGATCACATGCGCATCAAGGTTTCTTTTTCCCTTGGTTTTCCTAGTAAATGTGACTGGTGTTTTCCTCTAGGTCTCCCCCAAGGATTCGGAACCAGATATGTAGAAAAAATATGTATAAAAAGAAAAAAAAAAACAAAAACAATGTGTAGACTGAACTAGTGAATAAGTGCAAAAAAACCTTTTTTTTTTAAAAAATATGGAGACCTCTCTCCACATGTTTCAGAGAAATATATCCTAAAAAGGGGTTTTAATTCTTTAAAAAAATTCCTTAAAAAGGTATATATGAATGTGATGTATCCCACAATATAGGAACGTATCCTGTTAATATGTGTAATAGATCGGTGTGTGCGCTAGGGTAGGATTTAAAATAAACGTACCCCACTTACACAGCATAGGTGAGGTAATATACACATAGCAGTTTCTTTATATCAAGTGAAGAAAAAAGAATTCCAATAGGCGTACCCCACTCACAATCTAGCTGGTTCCAGCCGTGCGCATCAAGGTTTCTTTTTTAGAGAAAGCTCCTCTGAATAACCTCCAATCATGCATATATAGCTCCATAAAATTAAGGGATCCACGGTAAGATAAAAAATACTTGTACTTTATTCCATACCACTCTCCACATGAAAGTGGGCCAAACGACAATGTTCAAAAAGGTAATGTTCAAAAACCAACAGCATATATACAAAAAGCCCAACAGGGGCCAAATTCTTCTCAATAAAAAAAATAAAAATTAAAAACAAAATTTGTACCTTATACAAAGTCCATAAAAGATGAAAAATTGAAAAAATTGGCTATCCACACTCCTCCTGACAGGAGGAGTGTGGATAGCCAATTTTTTCCATTTGGTATGGAATAACTAGTTCAGTCTACACATTGTTTTTTTTGTTTTTAGACATATTTTTTCTACATATCTGGTTCCGAATCCTTGGGGGAGACCTAGAGGAAAACACCAGTCACATTTACTAGGAAAAGCAAGGGAAAAAGAAACCTTGATGCGCATGTGATCACTTTCGACCCTGTAAGTAGGGTACGCATTTGGATATATTATTGAAGATAAAGATACCTATATGAGCTTTCTCCACTCTACTAAATTCAGTGAGTGGGGTACGCCAAGTTAAACACAGTACAATTGGGGGTTTAGTGGCGGTAAAAGATACCTTTATACGTATAGTTTCACGTTGAATTGTGTGAGTTGGGGTACGCCCACATCATGTTTATCTGAAGGACACTGTATGGTGTTCTAATGAAAGACTTTCTTGAGAAATTGAAACGGTTCTACACATATATTATCCTTATTTTTTTGCATATGAATCATATCACTGGGATATAACACTGGATGAATATTGGAAGGAGAAAAGGAATCACCTGGAGACCCATTCAGAGGAATGTATTGTGTAAAGTTCAATATATATGTACATGTAAAGTGTTAAATAGTGTTATATAGCGCCAAGAGTCATATTCTTGCCAAACTTGTCAGTTCCATGATGTAGAGGATGAAATTAAGCAGCAGCTAATCGCATTTGGAACATGTGAAAAATTGCGCAGACGTGCTCTTAAATCTGAAATGACGCTAACTGAGCTGCAGCAATATGCTAGAAGTCTAGAACTTTCAGAGACACATGCTAAAGACATGGAGAGGGGCATGACCCAGCTGCAAGTGTGCAATAAATTACACACTGACACAAGTACCATTCCGGAGACAGGGAAATCTAGATCATGTTACAGGTGTGGACGCTCCTATCCACATTCAGGAGACTGTCCTGCCACAGGTAAAATTTGCACTGCATTAGGCAAAATGAATCACTTTTCCTCTGTTTGTAAATCTAAGGAAATCAAGTCTACACCTAGACAATCTTCACAGCAGTTTAAATCCAGGCGAAAGACAGTGCGTTGTGTGGATCAACATTCTACAGTGGATCTGCCTGCAGAATCATCTGACAGTGATGACAAGTCAGAAGGATTTATCTACATGATTCATCAAGCTGGAAAAAACAAGGTCAGTCCAAAAACTGCCATCACTCTAGAACACACTTCTGTCGACTTTCTCATAGATTCCGGTGCTTCTGTAAATATAATGGATGCTACCAGTTTCAAGAAGCTGCATGGCAGAGTAATTTTGAATCCAACATCTGTGAAAATATTCACCTATGGTAATAAACGACCTCTTCCACTAAAGGGTTCTTTTGACATAATTGCATGCAAAAATGACAAAATGACAAAAGCTGTATTTTATGTCACTAAGTATGCAAGAGGTAATCTTTTGGGATTGGATACTGCATCAGAGTTGGGTTTTATACAAATTGTGGCACACACTCATGATTCCGCTCATGTCTTACATGACCATCCCAATCAAACTCCTGTCCTACATGACCCAAAACCACTACGAAGTGATGTGGATGTTTTACTACGGGAGTATGATCATCTTTTTCATGGCATTGGAAAACTTTAACTTGATAGTCTATCTTCACATTGATCACTCAGTTATCCCAATTGCTCAAGAACATCGGCGTATTCCTATCAACATAAGGAAGCAAGTAGAAGAAGAAATTCAGGCCCTTGAAGACTTAGATATAATTGAAAAGGTATCTGGTCTGACACCATGGGTATCCCCTATTGTGGTAGTGCCCAAACCAGGTCAACCAAATGCAGTGAGAATATGTGTTGATATGCGTCGTCCTAATGTTGCCATTAAAAGAGAGCGCCATATTACTCCTACTATGGATGATATCATACATTGACTCACAGGTGCAAGTTTCTTTTCAAAATTGGATTTAAATAAAGGTTATCATCAACTGGAACTTGATGAAGAGTCACGGCAAATAACATTCTCAACTCATGTTGGGTTACGACGATACAAACGGCTATCATTTGGAATCGTATCTGCAGCAGAGGTGTTTCAAAATGCTATCCGTCAGGTTATACAGTCAGTTCCAAATGCCATCATTTACAGTGATGATATCCTGGTTTTTGGAGCAACACGCCAGGAACATGATGTAGCTCTGCGTCAAGTGCTGCAGTGTCTTCAAGCCAAAAACTTAACACTGAATAAAGATAAATGCGTCTTTCTTCAACAGAAGCTCAAATTTTTTGGGCATATCTTTTCTCAAGATGGAGTTGGTCCTGATCCACAAAAAGTCCAGGCTATCACAAATATGTCCAAACCTGCTAATGCTTGTGAGGTCAAGTCGTTTCTTGGGATGACTAACTATTGCTCCCAATTCATTCCAAATTACGCTATTCTGACTGCCCCACTTAGGGAACTCACAAAGAAAAATGCAAAATTCATATGGACTTCCTCTCAATCACAAGCATTTGATGACATAAATCGATGTCTGCAGGATAGTGTCACAATGTCATATTACAACACTGACTGGAAAACAAAACTTATTGTGGATGCCAGTCCTGTGGGGCTCGGAGCTATCTTGACTCAGGTGAATACACATGGAGATCATCATATTGTAGCATGTGCAAGTCGCAGTTTGACAGAGGTGGAAAAACGATACTCTCAACCAGAAAGGGAAGCTCTTGCAGTAGTCTGGGATTGTGAATGCTTTCATCTCTAACTATATGGCATTGACTTTACCATCCAGACTGATCATCAAGCCCTAGTGACACTTTTTGGAAATCCAAAATACAAACAACCAGCTAGGATACAGCGATGGGGCTTAAGTTTGCAGGCATACAATTTCTCCATCATTCATAAAGCTGGTGCTGACAATCCCTCAGATTACATGTCCAGACATCCTCTGCCTTCTGACATATCGCAGTCTACTTCAGTGGAGGAATATGTGAACTTTATTATTAACAATTCAATTCCTGATTCACTTACTAGTGCCAATATCAAAGAGGCTTCTTCCTCAGATAAAGTTTTGTCAGCAGTAAAACACTGCATTATTTCCAATGATTGGTGACTGGGACAGTTTTTATTTTCAACTGATGAGGAACAAGAATTCCGAACACTTCATAAACATTGTCAAGAACTTACTGTACATGATGATTCAATAATTCTCAGAGGTGACAAAATTGTTATTCCAGCTGTTTTGAGAAAGAGGGTAATTGATATTGCCCATGCCAGTCATTTAGGAATCGTAAAGACCAAATAACTTTTACGTGAAAAGGTATGGTTTCCCTCCATGGAGCAACTTGTTGAATCGGAAATCCGTAACTGTATGACATGCACCCTTCTTTCTACGCAAACTAGCAGTGAACCATTTCGGATGACTAATCTACCTGACAATGTCTGGGAAAATGTCGATGTTGATTTCTATGGACCATTATACAATGGTAAATACGTACTAATGGCTGTGGATGAATATTCAAGATATCCTGTTCTTGAAATAATATTTTCAACGTCTGCCACATCTGTCTTACCAGCGTTGGATAGAATATTTACTACTTATGGAATTCCGGGAACAATAAAGACTGATAATGGTCCGCCATTTCAAGGTGATGATTTCAGCAAATTCATGAAACATTTTGGAATTCGACATCAAAAAATCACTCCCCTATGGCCACAGGCTAATGGTCTTGTTGAACGTTTTATGCGTAATCTGGGAAAGCAAATAAAGATTTGTAAAGTATCCCGAATTCCAATTCAACAATCTTTAAATCAATTTCTCAGACAATATCGCTCAGTGCCTCATTCCACAACAAATGTCCCTCCTAAGACATTAATGTTTCAAAGAAAAGTAATCAGATCCACTCTTCCAGAAATCCATTTGACTCCTTCATCTAGAGATCATCAGGTTAGACAGAAGGACTCTGCCAATAAACAAAAGGCTAAACAATATGCAGACCGGAAAAGGAGAGCTATTGTTTCGGACTTACAAGAAGGAGATCGTGTTCTGGTGAAACAAAAAGTAGTACGTAAGGACATGACTGCTTTTCACCCAAGTCCACTGACTGTAGTGAAAAGGAAAGGAACAATGGTTGTTGCAGGAAATGACCATCACACTGTGACAAGGAATGTGTCCCATTTCAAGAAGATATTCCCATCCTTATCTTCTGATGCACCAAGTCAAGATGATGTCAACATACCACCTATAACATCCTCAGCACCAAGTGATTCTATTGTGTCTGTTCCTTTGAGTGAAGGATCATATACTCGGACGAAAGCAGGCAGAGTCATTAAACCTCCTACAAGGCTTATTGAGCAGATATGACTTTCATCTTAAAGCTCATAATTTGTTGTTCAAAAATCTTTTCCAGTTTAATGTGTATTGTATATTGTGGGTTAATGTTCATGCTCAAATTCAGTCAGCATATTGTTGTATATTTAATTGGTTGAACGTAAAATCAATTTTATGTGTTTTAAAGAAATATATTAATTTACATATATGAAAGGAAGGGGGAGATGTAGTATCTATGTAAATAGTTTATGTGCATTAGCTAGATGAGGTAGTGTACCTTTAAGAATCTGGCTGCACAGATGAACATGTGATCAGGAAGTAGAAGGAAGTAGGAAGTAGAAGGTGAGTTATGTAGAGAACAGCATGTGGAGTTGATGTCTATCTATAACCATGCAAGTACTACTTACCAATAAGAAATAAAATACATAATCTTCATACTATATGATTCATTGAAATAAAGAGATGTACATCAGGACATAACAAATGGTTTCACAACAACATGGTAGTACAGTGTTTCAGTATATCAAAGTAGGTGGCATAGAGTACTAATGCTGGCTATAAGTGGACAGTTCCAGTCATCCTACAGCATCACTGAAGGGCCAGATCTGTGCTGATATCTTGGTGGTAAGGCCAAATGACTACAGATCTCATACAGTGCAGACAAAAGTATTATGGGCCAAACTAGTAAAATCAATTTTGTTGACAACTGTGGGGGTAATTCCAAGTTGATCGCAGCAGGAATTTTTTTAGCAGTTGGGCAAAACCATGTGCAGTGCAGGGGGGGGGGGGGGGGGGCAGATATAACATTTGCAGAGAGAGTTAGATTTGGGTGGGTTATTTTGTTTCTGTGCAGGGTAAATACTGGCTGCTTTATTTTTACACTGCAATTTAGATTGCAGATTGAACTCACCACACCCAAATCTAACTCTCTCTGCACATGTTATATCTGCCTCCCCTGCAGTGCACATGGTTTTGCCCAACTGCAAAAAAATTTCCTGCTGCGATCAACTTGGAATTACCCCCTTTGCTAGGTGATTTTTCCAGAAATCCAGTTAAAAATGTTCAAGAAATTCTGGACTATTGTCAGGAATTGTCTGAATATTCATTGTTCGGGTATCTGTTTGATCTAAATGTTATAGATCTACATTTACACAAAGGACATTTAAATGCTTGTTGACTTTGCATTTCCTACGGTGTGTACACACGGTGAGATATTTTCTTACGATTTTGACGATATAGTCAAAATCGTAAGAAATGTTAGTGCAGATCGCAAGGTGACTTTCACCTTGCGATCCCAGGGGGGTCATTCCGACCCGTTCGCATGCAGTGGTTCTTCGCTGCGGTACGAACGGGTCAGAAATGCGCATTGGACGCATTGCGCACACGCGTTGTTGCCTGGCAACGCCGCCGCCAACGAAAAATGTGATCGCAGTGGCGATCGCAAGAAGACGGACAGGCGGGAGGCATTTCGGGGTGGATACTCACCGTTTTCCAGGAGTGGTGAGTCCAACGCGGGCGTGTCGAGGCGTTTGGAGGGCGGATGTCTGACGTCAGGACCGGTACTTTCATCGCTGGATCCGTCGCACTGGGTGAGTATCTACAGCCCTGGTATTGTTTTACTTGAAACTTTTTTAGCATAGCAGGCCTGCACAAGGGTTCGCAGCCCTGCTATACTAAATTACACTCCCCCATAGGCGGCGTCAGGTTGATCGCATGAGCAGCAAAAAGTTGCTACGTGCAATCAACTCGGAATGTTCCCCTGATGCGATGCCGATGCACGGTCGACATCGCAAGCCTAGATAGACTGTGCAGGCAAGTCAATTTTTACTATCTCGTAGAAAAGATAGTCAAAATTGACACTTAGCCACATTCGCACATAGGCCCTCATTCCGAGTTGTTCGCTCGCTAGCTGCTTTTAGCAGCCGTGCAAACGCTAAGCCGCCGCCCTCTGGGAGTGTATCTTAGCTTAGCAGAAGTGTGAACGAAAGGATCGCACAGCGGCTACAAAATTATTTTGTGCAGCTTCAGAGTAGCTCCAGACCTACTCCTAGCTTGCGATCACTGCAGACTATTTAGTTCCTGTTTTGACGTCACGAACACGCCCTGCGTTCGGCCAGCCACGCCTACGTTTCACCAGCCACGCCTGCGTTTTTATCTGGCACGCCTACGTTTTTTCACTCACTCCCTGAAAACGGTCAGTTGACACCCAGAAACACCCACTTCCTGTCAATCACTCTGCGGTCAGCAGTGCGACTGAAAAGCTTCGCTAGACCTTGTGTGAAACTACATAGTTCGTTGTAAGAGTACGACGAGCATGCGCATTGCGCCGCATACGCATAACTGCCGGGTTTTTGCCTGATCGCTGCGCTGCGAACGAAAGCAGCTAGCGATCAACTCGGAATGAGGGCCATAGTCAGTATCGCAATCACAGTCATTATAAGCTTGCGATACCGACCCCAGTCCCTATTGCATAGTGAGAATTGGGGTTAGCCCGAATCTCACCATGTGTATGCACCTTAACAGTGCTGTAACTAGGCATTTTAGCGCTGTGTGCAAGAAACAGCATTAGTGCCCCCCCCCACATTGTAAGATAGGGGCAGTGCGCGCTGTAGGCGCGCAAAAAATATATAGGGGTGTGGCTTCATGGGGAAGGGGCGTGGCCACAAAATAATACCAATTCATACTACGGTGCACAGTAGTCTCCATTATTCAAATTACGCTGCACAGTAGCGCCACTACACCAGGTAGAGCCCCTTTTACACATTACGGCAGACAGCGCCCCCCTTTTACACATTACGGCAGACAGCGTCCCCCTTTTTACACATTATGGCAGACAGCGTTACTTTTTACACATTACGGCAGACAGCGTCCACTTTTTACACATTACGGCAGACAGCGTCCCCCTTTTTACACATTACAGCAGACAGCGTCCCCCTTTTTACACATTACGGCAGACAGTCCCCTTTTTACACATTACGGCAGACAGCGTCCCCCTTTTTACACATTACGACAGATAGCATCCCCTTTTTAAACATTACGGCAGACAGCGTCCCCTTTTTACACATTACGGCAGACAGCGTCCCCCTTTTTACACAGTACGGCAGACAGCATCCCCTTTTTACATATTACGGCAGACACCGTCCCCCTTTTTACACATTACGGCAGACAGCATCCCCTTTTTACACATTACGGCAGACAGCGTCCCCCTTTTTACACATTGCGGCAGACAGAATAGATAGAAAAATAGAGAGAGAGAGCGAAAGATACTTACCATCTCTCCCCGCTGTCAGTCAGGCTCCTCGTGCTGGCAGATCCCCCTCGGTGCAGGCAGGGGAGAAGGAGGATGAGGGAGGGGAACTGGAGCAGCAGCAGCGCTATGTAATTGGTAGAGGCGCTGCTGAAACTGTCCCCTCTCCTTCCGTATTGGCTGCCCTCCGCCGCTGTGAATGCTGGGATGAAGGAACCGCATTCCAGCATTCACAGCAGTGCCGGGCAGCCAATACGGAAGGAGAGGGGACTGCTGCAGCGGTGCTACTACCAATTACATAGCGCTGCTGCGGCTCCAGTCCCCCTCCCTCCTCCTCCTTCTCCGCTGCCTCCGGCTCTGCTCTCTCCTCCACAGCGCGGCGCACACAGCAGAGGCGGCATGTAATGAGTCAATTTGACTCATTACATGCCGTTGCGCCCTCAGGACAACTGCGCATTGTGCCAGGCACACCTGGCACACACGTAGTTGCACCTTAAGTACTACTGAGACTAGCATAACAAAGAATAATATAAAACATCATCAGAGTGTTGTTGTTTATTTATTAGAATCCATTTAAACAGAATGGAAATATTAGAAGGAATTATGCAGATTCAATTTCTTTTTGTTAAATTATTTAAACCATGTTTTCAGCCTGCAAGCTATTTAAACTGAACTGCACACAAACTAAAAACCAGGCTGACGTTGTTATGTCCAAATATAGCACTGAGTCATTCCATGGCATACTAGATGTGATTTACTTCATCTTTATCTTGACTGTGAGCACTATCATCACTGGAGAGTTGTATGAAACATCATCTACAAATAAAACAGAAGTAATGGTTAGCAAATCTAAAGTAAGATCACGTTATGACATAGAAGAGGCTGCAGTAAAATAAGGTTCTACATTGTTTTGAGGGCACATGGTGGGGGAAGTAATGAAGTGTAATTTGACAATTTTTGCTGCAATTTTGTGAAATGAAAAACGATGGGGTTAGCATTTAAAAATAAATAAATCTACTTTACATCTAAAATGCATATTACTGCATTATCTTCAGTGTCTCCCAACTCCTTATTGTTTTATACTCTTGCATCAGACTTCTAAATTATACCCCTTTCAGATATACGCCCCGGGAATTTCCCTGCTCAGACCTGGGTTTTTGCTTGAGACCCCCTTTCACACTACACCTGAGACCTGGGAAATTCCCGGGTCGACCCCTTTCAGACATAAGCCTGGTCGGGTTCACTACGATCTGCCGGCGGCTGGCCTCCCGGCGACCAGCATACCGGCGCCGGGAGGCCGGCCGCCGGCTTACCGACAGTGTGGCGAGCGCAAATGGGCCCCTTGCGGGCTCGCTGCGCTCGCCACACTACGGGCACGGTGGCACGCTACGCGCGCCACACTATTTTATTCTCCCTCCAGGGGGTCGTGGACCCCCACGAGGGAGAATAAGTGTCGGTATGCCGGCTGTCGGGCTCCCGGCGCCTGTATGCTGGTTGCCGGGAGCCTGACCGCCGGCATACTGAAGACCACCCAGCCTGGTCTGCCCTGGCATTCTACAAGCCAGGGCAGACCAGGCTACTCTCATGTCACATGTCATATACACACAAACGTCACACTTATACATGTCTTACAGACACACACATACATACGTCATAGTTGCCTACCCTCCCTCATTCTGCAGGAGGCTCCTTGAAATAGCAGCAATCTCCCTGACTCCCTGACTAGTCCAGCAATCTCCCTGATTGCCCTTTACCCCCATTATGCAGCTATTACATTCTTGGGGGGAAAAGAAATCAGAGCTACATACATTCAAATGGGATCATTAGTGCCATTTTCTTGCACTGGTTATAAGGCACAATGATCCCTATGGCCACTTACAGTATATGGAAGCTCTTGTAAAACACAATACACGAACAAATCCTGCAAATTATCAGTGTCTTTTCTTCAACAAATAGATCTTACTAACTTTGGGGCTAATTTACACTTGGATGTAAGTAATTTTCATGACACGCCTCTCCGATGTAGCAGTACGCGCCCGCGCTGATAGGTGTTACTTTCACAATCTCCCTGAAATGCTTTTTCAAAAGTAGGCAAGTATGACATATGTCTTACACATACACATGTCACACTCAAACACACACGTCAAATACACACATATGCCAAACTCATACACACACACACACACACACACACACACACACACACACACACACACACACACACACACACACACACACGTCACACACCAGCCACCAGACCTCACCACAACAGGCCGCCTCTCTGTTGCTTGGCTGCGCCAGATGCTTCTACTACTCACTGCAGCACGGACTGCAGCAGCCGGCGCACGCCCCCTCCATGCACTCCCGCCCCCTTCCATGCAGTCCAAACGCCAATCAGAGGCATCTAGGTGCGACCCGGGAGTAAATTCCCGGGTCGCACCATTCAGACCTAAGCTGGCTTGTCTGCCCGGGATGTAAATCCCAGGAAAAATCCCGGGAAAAACCCTGGTCAATTATAGGGTCGGCGACCTGGAAACTTGTTCCCGGGTTGGTGCCTTCCGGACATACCAAAATCCTGGGTTGATGTACAAAATCCTAGGATTTTGGCAGATGTGTGAAAGGGGTATTAGACTGCCATCTTCCACTGCAGGCAGGCAAGTAATATCAGCAGGGGTAGATGGGACTACATAAAAATAGGTCCACTATCATGACAGCATAATGATGACCAGACACCAGCTGCCACACAGTTGGCCATAAATCATAAGTATTAAAATTGCATTTCTATTTCCTGACAAAATAATGCAACATTTATACTTTTACATATTTAGGAGACATTGGGGCTGATATATGTATGGGGGTGTACATGACTATATGGCTCTGACCATACCCGTAACCCAAACAACTCTAGTTTCACTTTCTCCACTTCTCATAATAGGCCTTTGGACATTTTCAGGCCCAAGCTCATGTGGCCCTTACTCTGGCCTTTTAAATCGGAAATTCACATGGAAGAAAGAAAACCCTTTTTAATAAAGAGGACTTTTTTTGGAAAGCTCATTTTATTATTTAATAGTTGGAAGCATGTCACTGACGTATATAGATGCAATTCATACCAAAGTGCGTCCATATAGATTTGATCATCTCAAACTTGTGTAGATCTTACATTGTGAGAGATAAAATGGGGGTCAGACAAGAGTAAATTGAGTACATTAAGGGCACGTTTGCAAAGCAAGTATAGCAGACGCCCTGGAGACCTCCAGTAATGAGATTTGGATGCATCCCCAGATATACTTTTGGGAAATATATTTTCTTGCTGATACTAGATGCCTGGTGGAAAGGTACAGCATAATAATAAAGACACCGCCAGCACTATCCAGCAGCTTCTGGTTGGCTGCTTTCAAACTGTGGTGGTGATTCAGACCTTATCGCTGCTGTGCGTACGCACCACAATGTGCACACGTGTCATACAACAACAATGGGCATTGACGGTCAGTGACAGGATGGTGCAAAAAATCCAATCGCACAGGTGTTCGCAAGATGATCGACAGGACGAGGCAATTTGCAGGTGGTAACTGAGTGTTTATTGGGAGTGTCCGGAAAAATGCAAGCATTCCCAAGCGTTTTCAGGGAGGGTGTCTGACGTCAGCTCTGGCCCAGATCAGCCTGTTCTCAACGTACTGAAGGAGTAAGTCCTGGGCTGTGCAGAGACTGCACACACAGGATTTTTGTAGCTCGGCGTACACATGGATCGCACACTTGCACAGAGAATTTACACTCCACCTGGGGGCGGCGACTATCTGATCACAGGGCAGCAAAGTTAGCAGCCCAGTGATCAGGTCCGAATCACCCTCTTTGTTTCAATATTACCAAAAATTGTCACTGTCTCTTTGGATCACTTATTTACCATTTCCATTTACGCTACTGCAGATAGAAGATTCCCGTATGATTTTTAACATTTAGGTGTATATGTATTTAATTTAGTTTATATGAAAAATGCTACACTGTCACATTCCCTCTTGTGCTTATGACATCTCATTACAGTATTTTATACTGAGTACAAATCTTTAACCCTCTAACCAACAACAGTATTGTGGGGGAAAGCATACATATTTGTATGCCCTATCTAAGCCTGAGCAGAAATACTGCTGCTTTTAAGTTTGATGCATTATGAGCTATGTCATGTGCAATTCAACATACACCCCCCCCCCCCCAGCCTGTGCCCCCCTTCCTGTATTGCTGCAGCAGCTTATGTCTCTCCCACCATATATCTGCAGCAGCAGCCTGTGTTTGTGTTACCCCTTCCCCCGCCACCACTTACCTGGATCTTCTCCTTGCTCTTCCAGCAGGCTCCTCACACACTGTTCTTCAGCGATCGGGGAAAAATAAAACTTTATTGTGCCGGGTGATCCCAGGCTCTCTATGCCTTGCCCTGCTGATTAGTCCAGGGGTGCAAGCATGGAGCCCGGTCACAAGCCTACCCTCACCATGGCATGCTTCCAATTCATCATCCCGCTTTTTTTCCTCTGACCATCTTGGCGCCCCCTCAAATACCGCACTCGGTGCTTGTGCAACCCACCCACCCCAAGTTGCAGCCATGGTTTTATCTCTATATTCGTGGAGTAAAATCTACAATAGATGTACATGACAATGCAATCTATAACCCCATTGTGAAAATGTAATAAGCTGCTGCGGTGGTTCCCAAACTGGATGCCCTGGGTTGGTGGTCCAGGACCAATTCAAATTATTTATGATCAATGTGATAGGCAAAACCAGTGTTGGTGGCTGCCAATCATAAAGTATGTGGAGAAACGCAACCTTATCTACCAACACAACTGACCCTAAGGATGACATATAAACACAATTTACTTCCAGTAACTCAATATCTTTTTCTGAAGTTCTCAACAAGAAACTTTTGGCCATGGGGTGGGGATCAGTACGAAATCCCGCTGGATGGGATCACGGCGGTCGAAATACTGACACCGGAATCCTGACCACACAATCCCGACAGGGGTGGCGAGCGGAACGCAGCCCCTTGCGGGCTTGCTTCGGCTCACCACGCTGCGGGCACGGTGCCTCGCTACACTCGGCACACTAATTTATTCTCCCTCTATGGGTGTCGTGGACACCCACGGAGGGAGAATATGTCGGGATTGTGCCGGTCGGGATTCCGGTGTTAGTATTTCGACCGCCGGGATTCCGTCCGGTGGGATAATGACCGCATCCCATGGGGTGCCGTGAAAAAATTCTGATACTCTGGGGTGCAGTGAAAAGTTCGGGAACCACTGAGTTACTGCCACCAGCACATCCACTAGAAGGCAGGCTGTAGTATAATCTTAAACATATCCTGATAGACCCTTGGCATTTTTGCACCTACCTGTTTTCCTCTCCATCCAGGATAGAGTGGTACGCTGCTATTTCCTTCTCAAGCTGCATCTTGTGGGACAGCAAATGCTCCCTATCCCTTTGATGCTGCTCAGTTTCACTTTTAATTTCCTCAAGTTCTGCTTCCAATTTAGTGATCACAGAGCCCAAGTTCTGGAGCTCAATGTCATGCCAGTGTTTAGCGTCGTACAATGAGTTCTCCAAACCTCTTTTCTGCAAACACATAAAAGAAAACCATTACATTTCTTATGTAGATAATAGCACTAAGAGTATAATTATTATTATTATTATTATTAATCTACTGACCACCATACATCATAGATGAATTGTGGCAATGTTTAAAAATTCAGATCTCCTAATTCCGACCGGAATCGGGAAATCGGGCATTTGTAACATGTTTAATTACCCCGATCCACCAATCGATCGTCAATCATCACTGGCTGCTGATTGGCGGGTCCGGTTGGCAGTCCCGCGGTGACGGAGGTTGCGGCATCAGGGCATCATGGTGCCCGGTGTATGGGGGCCTTAAGTCTAATGTCAACTTTCAGTTTGGTTCAATATCTCGTTTCATACCTACCTTCGAATTTGTGTAGAAGTCTATTAAGTGAGATTTTTAGAATGTAAATAGTCAGCTTAGGGGAGGGAATGTCCTCTTTTCTCCAAGCTTTCCCCCTTTTTCCCTTGCCTTGTTAGCGGCTGTGAGTTGTGTGTGTGTTCTGCTGTTTGGTTTTGTTGTTTGCTGTTGTTTTGTTTTATGTTTGGCAGAATAACATTGGTTTTCAGTGGCAGTCTCATAATTGGAAGATTGTAATAGTTTCTCAGTAGCCCTTTTCTTTAAATTGTCATTAAGAGATTAATGACCTTTAACCTCCAATCAAGTGTTGTATTGTTACATTTGGGGTGGGGGGGGGGGGGGTAAGGAATGGAATGTCGTTATGTGTGACTGATGTTGGTTTAGTTACTGTACAGCGTTAGCCCATATGCGGGTTATGTTATTTCTATGTCCCAAAGGGTCAGTTGTGAAACTGCAAAACTGTGAAACAGTGGCAGAAATCCCTTTTACTGTGACGTCATGTGCCTATATAGGCATGAATGTGCCTGTGTAAAGCACATTGGAAACATTGATTTGTAGGACAAGATGGAAAAGAAAAGAAAGAAAGAAAGGCATGCATAAAGAAAAATACTGTATGTACTAATGTTCAAGTATTATAGTATGCTGCAATGTTGCTAATATGATAAGTAACGATAGGTTACAATCAGGTAATACTGGGTTGTACTTGGCAAATACTACAGCTGCATTACCATCTAAAGTGGTACACATGTAACTTCACAACTTTAAAATGGCTGCCGAAGGTGGTGTGACTGGGGGGGACAGAGGACAAGACAGAAACTACCATTTCTTTGATAGTGGTTTGTGATTGGTTCTTAATCTTGCCTAACACTCCACAGCTTCACACAGTTCCTGTTGGCCAGGACTGTGATTGCTTCACACAGAGCCCCTGGGAAAAACGGCTGCATAGAGCCACCACTAGGATTCTGGGGAGAAGTTAAACTGCCCCAGATGCTAATATGTCAGTCTCTGACTTTATTCCCCGATTGCTCAATTGATCAGGAAAATTTTTGTCTTGTTTTTGAGTTTTCATATTTTTAAAATACATTGTTTTACATGCCAACCAACATTTCAAAAGGAGACAAAACAAACTTTGTCCCTATTTTGCCCAACTGATCCCCGTCCACCCAACCCCCCCCCATCAATAAAAAAAAAAGCGCTTTGCAACACAACTCGAATTGAGACTGCCCTGTCAAAATCAGGTCAATTGGGAGGTATGCTTCAGCCTATACTGTGATCCACTGCAGATATTGTGTATCTAGGATGTGGAAACAGTACACCGCTAAATATGTGTAAGTATAAGTGTATGCAATTGTATTGGCCCTACTGAGAATATAAAGGTGACAGTACACCTACCAGTGTCCTCAGGGACTCAGTCTCTGCCTGTAGGCTCTGGATTTTGCATGCTGTATTATGGAACTCCTCTCTTAGACTCTCAACAACTTCTTCCTCCTGTCTTTGCAATGCTGGCAGAGCTACTGATTGCTGTTAGTGAGAAAAACAAGGTGATAGACCTCACGATCATACAGTAGTTGTCTTCAGACACTTGCTTTCGAATCTGTTCCTTAAAATTTCTGTTATTTATGATTTCCCTAATTTTCACACTGCCTAGTAATTTTTTTTTTTTATATAAGTTTAAGTGTATTTAGTATGAGCACTTAAAATATTATATAACTGTGGAATGATCAATTCCAGTGGTCGTTTTATTATATTTTATTTATGTGGTGCCATAAGGTTTCCATGCCTAACAAAGGGCCCGATTCAGACCTGATCGCTACTATGTGTTTTCGCACAGAAGGCGATTATCGAACTACTGCGCATGCATATGCACTGCAATGCGCACGAGCGTCGCCAAACAGGGACATGATGGTGCAAAAATTTACATTGCACGGCTGTTCACAAGGTGATTGACAGGAAGAGGATGTTTATGGGTGGTAACTGGCTGTTTTCTGGGAGTGTTAGGAAAAATGCAGGCGTTCCCAAACGTTTTCAGAGCGGGTGTGTGACGTCAGCCCAGGCCCCGATCAGCCTGATTTCTTTGCACTGGAGGAGTAAGTATTGAGCTACACACAGACTGCACACAGAGCCAACCCTAGGTATAGGTAAACTAGGCAAATGCCTAGGGCATTTGGTATGTCTAGGGGCACAAGCAGCTTCTGCTGATTAAAATGATATGCGGCATGCCTATATTCTATGTGTGACTGCGGCTGTATCTGCATATGAAACGCTTAGTTACAGTGCATTCATGGAAATCAATGAAACATAGTATTTCGTATGCAAATACAGCCACAATCGCACACAGAATATAGGCATGCCGCATATCATTTTAATCAACAGAAGCTGTTTGTGCACCCTAGCCATGTAGTAATGCAAATAAGATGCATTTCATAAAATTGGCTCAACGTTAGCAGAGCTGCCAGCTGGCTTACGCCAGGCATCTCCTGCTGCATGGCGTATTGAGGCAAGATGTATTTACATCTGTATCCAAGCAGAGGCAGAGGTCACAGTTTAGTGGCCATGTGAGTGCTGTGTGTGTGTGGGTGGGTTGGTTGGTTGTGCAGTAGTGTTTGGCAAAAATGTAAGGGGCATTATGTGTATAAGGGCACTAAAAATGTGCGGCATATGTGTAAGGGACATTATGTGTGTCATTATATGTATAAGGGCATCAATAATGTGCGGCATATGTGTAAGTGACATTATGTGTATAAGGGCATTAATAAAGGTTGGCATAATGTGTAAGGCGCATTATGTTTATAAGGACATTAATAATGTGTGTCATATGTGTAAGGGGCATTACTGTGTGGCATTAGGTGTATAAGGTGCTCTACCATGTGGCGTAATGTATAGAAAGGGCACTACTGTGTTGTCTAATGTGAATAAAGAGCAATATGGTGTGGTGTTATGTGAATAAGGAGCAATTCAGTGTGATGTAATGTGAATAAGGGGCACTACTGTGAGGAGTAACGTTTATAAGGAAAAGTACTACTGTGTGATGTAATGTAAATTAGGGACACTATCGCATGATATAATGTGAATAAAGTTGCACTACTGTGTGGCATAATTTGAATTGGGGGTACTATTGTGTCGCCATGACCCTTCCCAACAAGAACACACCCCTTTTTTGGGCTGTGTGCTGAATGTGCGCACTGTTCCCATTTAAAATATAGGAGGTAGGAGCACCAAAATGTGGACTGCTATGGGTGAGGGGTGATGGTGCTGGGAAAGGAGTGCAGAGTCAGATGCGGAACTAGTGGCGGTACTAGGGGGCACCAGACAAAATCTTGCCTATGGCATCATATCAGTTAGGGTCGGCTCTGACTGCACAGAATGGGAAAAACATTGGATGGTGAGTGTGATACGAACGGTTTTGCAGCTGTCCGCTGACTGAGGGGAATTTTTGCACAGCGTACACATGCATTCACACACTTGCACGGGGCAAATTTTTACTCCCCCTGGGTGGCGACTATGGAGGTAATTCCAAGTTGATCGCAGCAGGATATTTTTTAGCAGTTGGGCAAAACCATGTGCACTGCAGGGGGGCAGATATAACATTTGCAGAGAGAGTTAGATTTGGGTGGGTTATTTTGTTTCTGTGCAGGGTAAATACTGGCTGCTTTATTTTTACACTGCAATTTAGATTGCAGATTGAACTCACCCCACCCAAATCTAACTCTCTCTGCAAATGTTATATCTGCCCCCCCTGCAGTGCACATGGGCCCTCATTCCGAGTTGTTCGCTCGCTAGCTGCTTTTAGTAGCATTGCACACGCTAAGCCGCCGCCCTCTGGGAGTGAATCTTCGCTTAGCAAAATTGCGAACGAAAGATTCTCAAAATTGCGAATAGAAATTTCTTTGCAGTTTCTGAGTAGCTCGGGACTTACTCTGCCACTGCGATCAGTTCAGTCAGTTTGGTTCCTGGTTTGACGTCACAAACACACCCAGCGTTCGCCCAGCCACTCCCCCGTTTCTCCATCCACTCCCGCGTTTTTCCCAGAAACGGCAGCGTTTTTTCACACACTCCCATAAAACGGCCAGTTTCCGCCCAGAAACACCCACTTCCTGTCAATCACACAACGATCACCAGAACGAAGAAAAAACCTCGTAATGCCGTGAGTAAAACACCAAACTTCTTAGCAAATTTACTTGGCGCAGCCGCAGTGCGAACATTGCGCATGCGCAGTTTGCGGAAAATCGCTGCGATGCGATGAAAAAGAACGAGGGAACAACTCGGAATGAGGGCCATGGTTTTGCCCAACTGCTAAAAAATTTCCTGCTGCGATCAACTTGGAATTACCCCCTATATGATCGCAGGACAGTGTAATTTGCAGCACAGCGATCAGGTCTGAATTAGGCCCAAAGTACATAAGCAAAACAAGAAAACATAACTTATAATACAAGACAAGTTCATGGTTAATAAACATTTCTGCATCAGTGGTCATAGCACTCAAATAAGCAGCAGGGTGGTGGAAACCAAGGATTAGGTGCCGTTGAAGGGACTATGGAGTAGATGATAGTTTAAGTAAGGGAAGCCATAGCACACGAATGAAGAGGGCCCTGCTCGTGAGAGATCACATTCTATAGAGGAGTGGCAGAGAGAGTGTAGACATTGAGAAACAGAGGGTTAGGATGAGAGATGGTTGGGTTTGATGATGAAATTAGTTTTGAGACCCTGTTTGAAGTTTTGTAGAGAGGTGGAGAGGCTTTAATTGCAAGAAGATATAGTGCTAACAGAATGGACAAAAAGACACTTCCTAATGTGAACAAGCCATCCGTGGTGAAAAGATTGTTCTGAAGCCAGCACACTACGCTGTGGCTCTCGTGACTCTCGTCTGCAGGGGGAGTCCGTGATAGGCAGATAGTAATCTATTCACCCTTTATTCATGTTATATATCTCTCTCCAGTTAGGCACCTTCTTTCCGGTGCTTTGAAGCGCTGTCCGGAGGCGAATTTGATCCCTGCAATGCCACTCGGTATCAGGGTTCATCTAACACCTAACAACACTCAGCCGTCATGGCATAACTGAGACTTTTTCCCCTCTCTCATTCAGTGTCCGCTCACTGAAGACACTGGACAGCAAAAGGGGTTAGTCTGTAATAGCACCATACTTTCTCTTTCATCAAGATCTGAATGTTAATGAAAAACGTCTATTAATGTGATTTTTTTTTCACGCAAATGCTGTGTACTAACAGGCATGTTATATAATATGGGCTGCTGAGCAACACGATATATGCTGATGTGTTTTGTAATATTTATGACATTCAACTGTTTGTTTAGACGTCAGAAAAAGTATTTAACGTGGTCCTCTCTGGATTACAATCTGCTGCTCCCGGTGAGAGCACCTTCAGTACAACTGCTATAATGTATTATCACACACATAACGGTTACAATGTATCATTATACAGTATGTGACTGTGGTTATGAAACTATCTTGTCTACGAAGTAACTACTATCAGCTGCCCTGAGGGGCCTTAAATGCGATTGGTTATATAGTAAGAACAGAAGGATATACATTTGTTTGAGAATTAATTTGCTAAGAAGTAGCTTGTTGCTTTGCTGATCAGCTCTGACAATTCATAATCTATTTCATTTATCATCTGTTCCTAAATACTGAACTCGGTAACAAATTATGTTTACGATGAATTTGGGTGAAAAAGTAACGTCATATTTCAAATTACGTTTAATATATATATATATATGCTGTCTGTTTACACTGATATACTGCTGTAATTTTTTCATTATGAAGGACTCCTGAGTCCTTTAAAAATTCATTTGTGCCATTTTTTAGAAAGCGACTATGTGACAAATGATAAATACAACAAATTAGTCCCGTCTTTCTTATTTTTATACAGAAACTAAATAAAAGTTATGTTTTACATTTTCAAGATATCACACAGCTAATTAATACTAATACCCCTTTCAGACCGCCACCTATAAACACGGGTTATGGGCACATGAGCGCGCATAACCCATGTTCAGGTGTGGTCTGAAAGGTGCAAGGGTTTAAATACCTAGTCGAGTGACCCGGTATTTCAACCCTGGTCGTGAGCAGGGTTGAACACATCTTCAACCCGGCTCACTGGGGCAGATGTATTAACCTGGAGAAGGCATAAGGAAGTGATAAACCAGTGATATGTGCAAGGTGATAAACACACCAGCCAATCAGCTCCCATATGTAAATTAAGTTACAAGCTGATTGGCTGGTGCATTATCACCTTGCACTTAACATTTCTTTATCACTGGTTTATCACTTCCTTATGCCTTCCACAGGTTAATACATCTACCACACTGTGCGGTATGAACGGGAGCTGGCTCGATGTGACCCCTTTCCTGTCCATTCTCTGTGTCAGGGTGGGGCTTGGAGCTCATGTGACCTCCAAGCGCCACCCCCGCCGCATCACCGCTGACAGCACCAACCCGGCAATATGCCAGGTTGCAGTCAGCTGTGGCAAAGCGCCTGAGGCGGGTCACGCAGTGGGAGCTCCCGTGTCAGGCTCCCGTGTGCGACCCTCCTCAGGTGGTCTGAAAGGGGTATAAAAGAGTGCCCTCAAAGGGATCTACTTCTTTTTCTTTGGCCCTTTGCCAAGGGAATTTGTTTTAATTTACTTTGTATTTAAATCCCAGGGGCACCTCCAATCATTTTACCTATCTAGGTGGGAAGCCTATAAAATAAATTAAAGTGATTGGTTACTAATGTAAACATCTATTTCTCTTACTGGTGCAGGAAGGATACTCCTATAACCCCTCTTTTAGGTGGAGAGTCTAATAAGATGAGGGAGAGAATTTCAGAGGTAGGGAGCAGCATGGGCAAAAGCTTGGTGGCGGGAATGGGAGGAAATATTCAGTTGGCAGGATAGGCAGCAGTGGCGTAACCTCATCCCAATTGCCCGGAGGTAGGATAAATGTCGTTCCCCCCGCAAAAGATAATAAGCATTTTAACTGACTGCTTTATACCCACCACTACATCACTGACACCTCTATACCCTAAACTAAGCTATTGACCTATTTATGCCCTACACTAATATAATGACCCCTCTGTACCCTACATTTCTGGCCCTATTGCACCCTACACTACATTATAGACCCCTCTATATCCTACACTACATCACTGACCCCATTGTAGTTAAAAACACACACACATTGGCACAGGTAGCAAAATAATAAAGCATATAGGCCACCACAAAAAGCACCCACAGGAAAATAATAAAAAAACATTGGCACAGATAGAAAAAAAATACAGCACATAGGACACCTCAGAAAAATAATACAGCACATAGGCCACAAGTGAAAATAATAAAATAAATAGGCTACCACAGTGAAAATAATAAAACACATTAGTTTCACATGAATAACAACAAACACAATGGCGCTGATAGGAAAAATACCACACATCGGCACAGATAGGAAAATTAAAACTTGCAACCTCAATGATCACACTGTGTCTAAGACCCTGTGGGCCCCCCTCATTTGGCCCAGTGACCCATGTCCCATGAAGCCATGTACTTCTTCCCCTCGACCCTGTGTAAGCCATGTCCCTCTTCCCCTGTGTGAGTCATGTCCCCCCTTGCCCTGTGTGAGTGATATCACCCCTTTCCCCTTTTGTGAGCCATGTCCTCCTCCTTCCTGTGTGAGCCATGTCTTCCTTCTTCCTGTGTGAGCCATGTCCTCCTCCTTCTGTGTGAGCCATGTCCCCCTTTATCTGTGTGAGCCATGTTCCCCACTTCCTGTGTGAGTCATGTGAGTCATTCCCCTGTGTGAACCATGTCCTCCTTCCCCCTGTGTGTGTGAGCCATGTCCTCCTTCCCCAGTGTGTGTGATCCATGCCCCCCCCCCCCTTCCCCTCTTTTGGGGGTTATATTATTTATTTTGTAGTGCCAGTGCCCACTGCTTCCCCTACAGCTCTTCCGACTCCCTCCTCCACACATAGTGACAGCACATCACCCTCCTCTTTTCGTGCTGTCTCCAGGTCGGCTCCTCAGTACAGCCAGCTGCCAGGGTCGTGGTTGGATGTCATGTGACGTCCGTCACCACACCCAGCACAGCCAACTGAGGACCGGTTCTAGGTCACAGAAGGGGCGTATCTAGACTTTTGTTCTAGAGGGAGAGCGGTTTAACAATCCTGGCTCCTCCCCTTTCCAGTCACAATTCCTACCCTTGCGCCTGCCCGATAACAGTGTGATCAGTGCAGCAACATAATACAGAGGCCAGGAATACTGTAGAACTACCTATAAAAAGATTATAACTATTACCGATGCAGCATACAGAAGCCATATGCAGAAATATTAAGACAGAGAATGTATAAATAAATGGAAACTTCAGACATTTGTCTTATTACATGCCTTTTCCATTTTGCTGTGACTCGTTAGTATGAATGCTCTTCCCTTCTGCATCCTTCTTTACTTGCAAGTACTTGCAAGTAGTGAGAGGTGCCAGAAAGAGCATGGGAACTATTGCTAATGCCTTGTTCACCCAGGCTAGCCTTATACCCCCCAGTGCATTGAGCCATCTAATAACCAAATAAGCAGCTACAGATCATGCAATTGCACACAAGTTTAACCCCTTTTAGTTCTTCAAGCACAGCTACAGTATAAGTATAGATAAGTATGCATATCTGAATAGAGAACACACATAAAGTTAAAAGAGCACACTGTACAATGTATAGTACATACCTCCCAACATGACCCTCTCCACTCTGCTTCTGGACTTCTCTCTTATACCCCTTTTACACCTACGTACCGTGTCCGATCCGGGAAGTTTAACACGGCTACAACCCGTGTCGGCTCCCCCGTTTCCACTTCACTTCGACACGGGTAATTCCCGTGTCTGATCTGTTTCCACCTAACCTGGGTAAGCTCTGTAAAAGCCTATTGCTGTCATTACAAATGGACTTTTTACTGTCTCATCAAGATGATGTCATCAAAAGGACCAAAACGAAGACACTATAGCATAGGTCATAATATGCCCATTCCATACGCCCAGCACCACTTTTCTTGCGGTTATGGTCGTGTACTTTGGTGAATTGTCTGCGTAGTGCCTTCAATTTGTTAACGACTTGTTGCTGGGTTTTTTGGATGCCCCTTTCTGCCAGCATAAGGGATATGTTCTTGTAGACGATAGCATCCTTAACTGTTCCAGTCACCTGCCTTCTAATTTCTTCCTCTCCCCGAATATTAAGCAGCTCTTTGATCTCTGTGTCTGACCAGGTATGGCTAGCCATGTTGCTGTGCTGGAGCTTCTGCTGCTGTATATTGTCTGTTTGTTTGGAAGCTGCTGCAATAAAAATATCTGTATGTACCCAGCGTGACTTCAGAGTGTTTTGTTTGCAAACTGCCTCAATGCCTGCATGTGCCCAGCGTAGTGTTGTTTGCTGCTGCGGTGCCTGCATGTGCCCAGCGTGTCTCCCAGGGATGACATCATTTTCCAGTGCCCCAGAAGCACCAATCAGCATCTCAGAGCGTTACTCGGGTCTGAAAACACGTGTAATGACCGTTTCCACTGCACCGCTATCCGTGTCATTACCGTGTTCTACCCAGGTAAATAGCCGGGTTGGATTCCCGGGTCACTCAACCCGTGTTGACCCGTTTCCACATACTAAAAACCCGTGTCGATGCGCGCCCCCGTGCAAAAACTAGTGATGAGCGGATTCGGTTTTACTCGGTTTTACTCGGTTTTACTCGGTTCTCAAAACGGCATCTTATTGGCTCACGGATGTCACGTGTTTTGGATAGCCAATAAGATGCCGTTTTGAGAACCGAGTAAAACCGAGTAAAACCGAACCTCGCTCATCACTAGCAAAAACACGGGTAAAAACAGCTAGTGGAAAAGGGGTATTAATTTATGATTGCCGGCCCCTGTTTTGAACAGGTTGATGGATAAGAAAGGTGTTTCAGAACAGGTGAGGGCAATCATAAATTAAGAGGGAAGTCCAGGAGCAGAGCATTCTGTTCCTCCCAGAGAGGGTCATGTTGGAAGGTATGATAGTATACATACATGTTTTAAGACTGTAGGAGAGGAAACTGCCAGGATGTGGGCTCTGCTGCTGCTGTGATCACTTATCAGTCAGCAGGTCATCCTACAGGCTCGCAATAAGATATACTATATATACTGCAGCCGCTGCCCCGGGATCAGGCAGGCTCATCATGATCAGCAGCTCTCTGCCCTCGATATATACAGACTGTGGCAGACAGCATAATTGATCTAAAAAACTTTGATCCCAGCCGACCTTAGCTTACGCTTTTGCCTGCACAGTCTATCTAGCCTTACGATATCAACCCCACGGGAGCGCGCAACGGGATTGAATCTGTATCGCAAGGTGCCTAACACCTTGAGATATGCACTAACTTTTCATAAGATTTTGACTATATAGTCAAAATCTTACAGATTTATCTCACCATGTGTACACACCTTTAGCAGGGACTGAATGATTTACAGCTGCACAAAGTGCTACGGATCTCCTCCCTTTGAATACGCCAGTGAGAGGGGGCTGATCAGCGCTCTGCCTCAGCTCCGTGGCTCTTCTAGTGAAGCAGGAAGGGCACCGTCGGGAGTCAGACTCAGTGCAGGAGCCATGTGCGTACTTCAGGGCTGGAGCCCGGCGGCAACAGACTCTGTTCGTTGTCTCCGGGAGTTCCGCTCCTGATAGGCAGCATTCATTTGTGGAGTGAAGAGAGCAGGTGGGAGTGTGAAGGGAAATTAATTCAGAGATGTAAATGGGACAGGAATGGGTGCGGGTTTTGTAAGTGAGTGCAAGAAGCTTCAGTTGGGTTCTGAATGGAAATCGGAGCCACTGTCGGGCTTCTTAGGCAGATGTAGTACGTATGGCAGGTAAGTGTAGAATTCAGTATATACATAAGCTGTTGTGCATAGGAAGGGACTTTTCCATGCATGGGGAGGGTCCTGATTTATCCAAGAGAGGTGTGAGAATCATATTGAAATCTCCTCCTACATTGGTTTTGCCTGTACCAAAAAGACTGAGCTCATGAAAGAATTTACGAATGAACCTGGATTGACCAGTATTAGCGACATACAGCTTGACGAGAGTAATCTCCCCATGTCCAATCTTATCACATAACGTAAGGTATCTACCCTCAGTGTAAGAATTGGGAATCTAAAAATTGGAAGGGAAGGGAACTTCTGAGGAGGATAGCCACTCCCAAACTTCTGTTTTTTATTGACTATCGTAGTATGATCGGGCGGAGGATAGTAGGATCTCCATCTTATGTGCCAAAACTCCCTTCCCTGGCAGTGATTAGTACAGCCTTCTGAAAACTCATAATTACAGAATAATTACAGATTGTGAAAATTAATAATAATAATAAAAATGTATAACCAGGAACATCTGGGCCAATTACAGCAGTAAACATATGTTAATAAAAATACTACTAATAATAGAAAAATAAGATACTGCATATAAAAATATGAAAACTGTAACACTGTAAGGGAACAAGGTGCTGTTTCGTGGGGTAAATGTTAGCAAGCAGCAGCTGAGGAATCACACAAGTCCAGTGTGTGGTGCAACTGGCCACGACCAGTTTTATTAAGCAGAAAACAAAACAAACATCAAAAGAAAATACTTTGCCTGTCCGGCACTAACTAAACACAAGACGTTCCTAATTGTCTTTAAACAAAAAACAAAAAAAAACAGAGTTTTCCAGTCAACACTGGATGGCTCACATGTATAAGGAAGTGTATTTCTCTCACAAAGATCCTGCAGTCTTCCCAGGCAGTCTGCCCACACTAATCAGGCTAGCAGCCCTATAACCCACTTACACAGCTGAAACCCTGATTAGCCCTCTGTGAGGCCAAAGACCCGAACTGGGCCCAACGTCTGGAACTTGCCCTATCTTTCTTTCAGGGCCCTTATCCAGCTTTTCCAATAAACTGAAAAGGTTCTGACAAAACAAAACAAAACATTTTCCTAATACAGGTAAGACAAGAACCTGGGACAAACATACCTGCCCTCAAACACTATTCCAGTGTTATTGTCACATATCCCCCTCCCCTGTTTCGACCTAGGGGCTGGAACACTTGTAGCCCCCAAACAGAAGATGCGGGACAATGCATCTGCGCTGGCCAATTGTGTACCCGGTCTATGTTCAACAGTAAACTTAAAATCCTGCAATGCTAGAAACCATCTAGTTACCCGAGCATTCTGACCTCTATTTACATACATCCATTTTAAAGGGGCGTGATCTGTCACTAGTCTGAATTGTCTACCCAAGAGGTAATATCTCAAGGTATCTAGTGCCCACTTAATGGCCAAAGCCTCCTTTTCCACAATGGCATACCTTTTTTCATGCTCATTGAGTTTCCTACTCAAATAAATGATAGGGTGTTCATCCCCATCTCTGGTTTGGGACAACACATCCCTACCTCTGAGGCATCTGTCTGTACAACAAATTCTTTCGAGAAATCTGGTGCCATCAATACCGGTTGTGAACACAAAGCCACTTTTAATGTTTGGAACGCTTTTTCTGCATCAGGGTTCCATTTCACCATATTTGACTGCTTCCCTTTGGTAAGGTCTGACAACGGCACTGCTGTGGTCGCAAAATTGGAAATAAACCGTCTATAGTACCCAGTTATTCCCAAAAAAGCCCTTACCTGTTTTTTATTAACTAGACGAGGCCAGTTTTGAATAGCATCAATTTTATTCAATTGGGGCCTAATCAGACCTCTGCCTATGGTGAAGCCCAAGTATTTGACCTCCTCCATTGCGAGGCAGCACTTCTTTGGGTTAGCAGTTAACCCTGCCTCTCTGATTGAGTCCAGTACTGCTTGCACTTTAACCAAATGGGACCCCCAGTCTGTACTGTGAATTACCACATCATCCAAATAGGCAGCTGCATATTTTCTATGGGGCCTCAAAATTTTATCCATCGCCCGTCGAAAGGTTGCTGGAGCCCCTCCGGAACCGAAAAGGCTGTTTTTTCTTTTGCGCTATCAGTTAAAGGTATTTGCCAGTACCCTTTGGTCAGGTCCAACGTGGTGAGAAACCTGGCTGTTCCCAGCTTTTCTATAAGCTCATCCACACGGGGCATGGGGTATGTGTCAAATTTGGACACCTCATTTAACTTACGAAAGTCATTACAGAAGCGTATGCTACCATCTGGCTTCGGGATAAGAACTATGGGACTGGACCACTCACTGTTAGATTCCTCTATGACTCCAAGTTCTAACATGGTTTTAACTTCTTTAGAAACAGCTTCGCGCTGAGCTTCAGGAATCCTATATGGCTTTAAATGGACCCTGACCCCTGGTTCTGTGACAATGTCATGTTTTATTATGGTCGTTCGGCCAGGCAGATCTGAAAATATCTCCCTATTTTGGATGAGAAATTCTTTAACTTGATTGTTCTGATCAGCTGATAACGTCTCTGACACCTTTACTGCGGGAAGCAACCGAGGTGAAGACACCGAAGGGCAAGGCTCCGCTGACAGAGACAACCTATCTTTCCAGGGTTTGATTAAATTAACATGGTAGATTTGTTCGGGTTTTCTCTTTCCCGGTTGGTATACTTTGTAATTAACCTCAATCACTTTTTCCCTAATCTCAAATGGACCCTGCCATTTAGCTAGGAACTTGCTTTCCACAGTGGGTACCAAAACAAGAACTCTATCTCCGGGAGCAAATTCCCGTATTATTATTATTATCCTTTATGTATATGGCGCCACAAGGGTTCCGCAGTGCCCAATTACAGAGTACATATGCACATAGTCAAAACAGGAAAACAGTGACTTACAGTTGAAGACAATATAGGACAAGTACAGGGTAACTAAGCATATCTACACCAGTAAACAACAGAGATAAGTTCCAGGTGGCCCAAAAACTGCAGGATCTGGGCAGTTGAGGATTATTAAAGTAAGAAAAGTATAAGCACATGAGGGAAGAGGGCCCTACTCGTGAGAGCTTACATTCTACCATTTTACCGTATCTTGGCACTCTGATTATATACCCTCTGTTGAGCACTTTGGGCCTGTTCCATGTGCTCTCTGACAATAGGTACCACGGCTGCAATCCTATCCTGCATTTGTGTTACATGTTCAATAACGCTTCTATAAGGAGTGGGCTGTCCTTCCCACGTCTCTTTGGCAATGTCCAACAGCCCTCTGGGGTGTCTACCATACAACAAATCAAATGGAGAAAACACCGTAGAGGACTGAGGAACTTCTCTGATGGCCATTAACAAGTAGGGCAACAAACAATCCCAGTTTTTCCCATCTCTATCAACAACTTTTTTTAACATACTTTTTAATGTTTTATTGAACCTTTCCACCAACCCATCAGTTTGGGGATGGTAGATGGACGTCCTGAGGTGAGTGACCTTAAATAATTTATACAATTCTTTCATGACCCTTGACATAAATGGAGTACCTTGGTCAGTGAAAATTTCTTTTGGTATTCCCACTCTACTAAAAACCTGCACCAGCTCCCTAGCTATCGCCTTGATTGTGATAGTGCGTAAAGGGACAGCCTCAGGATATCGAGTGGCATAGTCCATAATTACCAGGATATACTGATGGCCCCGAGCGGGCTTTAACAAGGGCCCCACAAGATCCATGGCTATTCTGTCAAACGGGACCTCTATAATAGGCATGGGAACTAGTGGGCTCCTGAAATGGGGTCTAGGGGCATGGTACTTGCATTCAGGACAGGAAGAACAATATTCAGACACTTCTTTATAAACCCCTGGCCAAAAGAACCTTTGTAAAACTCTTTCAGTGTTTTTTTCTGCCCCTAAATGTCCTGCTGTAACGTGACTATGAGCTAAATCTAGTACCGTTCTCCGATAAGGCTGGGGAACTACCAGCTGTTCCACCACATCCTCACCCTTTTTGACAATGTGGTACAAGAGCTCATTACAGATGGCCATGTGGGGATACGTAACCCTGTCACCTGGTACCAAAGGTTCCCCATTAACAATCTTAACATTCTCTCTAGCCTTTATCAAATAGGATCCTTTAACTGTTCAGATGCAAACAGATCCTTCTTTACCTCCAGGTCAGGCACGCTTTCATTTCTAACTACTATGTCTCTGTTCCCAGCAAGAGGGTCCTCACTGGACTCCCCATCTGTCACTTCCCCAGCCAAACTAGCAAAAGGCAAAGGGTCAGAAAGTTCCGAAGACACACATACATCCATGAAATCACCGGTATTATCAACTGGCTCTTTACTTCTCACATCTGTTGATAAACGTGATTCCCACAGTTTCCAAAAATGAGGAAAATCCCTCCCTATTATGGCCTCATGCACCAAGGTGGGGACCAGTCCTACTTTAACCATTGCTGACCCACAACAAGTTTCTATATTCACTTCAGCAGTGACACAATGTTGGGTATCCCCATGTATGCAAGTTACCCCAATAGGTATTTGCTGGACCTTTAAGGGGTTCACTAACCCAGCTTTCATGAGGGTAACTAAACTTCCTGAATCTAGCAAGGCCTCTACCCAGTTACCCTCTAAGAACACATCACACATTTGTTTTTCCAGCTCAGGTGAAGGTACCACAGTACAGGCTAACCTAGCAAAGAAAGACATTCTGCAACATTCAAAGGCAGCATCACATTGAATGGGTTCTTGCGTGACTGGGCAATTGGCAATAACATGACCTGGCATACCACACCTAAAACATTTAACCACACGATTATCAACCCGTTTGGGCAGCATAGACCGTTCTAGCCCCATTGGCCTGTCTCCAGGGCCAGTGTTTACAGTCTCTCCAGCCTTGCGTTCTCTTAACCGCCCAGCAACGTTTTCCCACGGAACAGTCTTACCAGTCTTTACTGAAGGACGTTGTCGAGGATCTATGGGTTGCTGGGTGATCATCAGTAGTTCCTCTGCTGCCAAATACCTCTTTACCATGTCCACTAATTGGTCAGCAGTACCCAGGTTTCCATGGCTCACCCACTTGCGCAGGACCATGGGCAAAGATCTCAAATAGCGGTCCATGACGACTCTTTCAACGATCTGGGGACCAATTAATGTCTCTGGCTGTAACCATTTTTTTGTTAGCTGAATAAGGTCGTGCATCTGGGAGCAAGGAGGCTTCTCCATGGCGTACACCCAACGGTGCACTCGTTGTGCTCATACTGACAGCGTGACTCCCAGGCGGGTCAGGATCTCAGTCTTTAGTTTATCATAGTCCCGAGCCTCAGCAGGGCTTAAATCAAAGTACGCTTTTTGGGGCTCACCTGACAGCAAAAGTGTCAGCAGACTGTCCCACTGTGCTTTCGGCCAGTTCTCACACTCGGCAGTCCTTTCAAACGTGGTCAGGTAGGCTTCCACATCATCAGCCTCTGTCATTTTCTGCAGGAAGTGACTGGCCCGTATAGAACTAGAGCTGGTCGGAGCACTGACGGCCACATTTCCAATCCGGGCTGCAAGGCTCTGCACCACTTCTGTTAAGGCCTCTCTATCCTGACGCTGTTGCCTGTAAAGTTCGTCAACAGCCACCTGCTGCTGTCTCCTATTTTCCTCCATTGCCACCTGCTGCTGTCTGTTGGCCTCCTGCTGTAGTCTCCAATTTTCCTTCATTGCCACCTGCTGCTGTCTCCTATTTTCCTCCATTGCCACCTGCTGCTGTCTCCTATTTTCCTCCATTGCCACCTGCTGCTGTCTGTTGGCCTCCTGCTGAGACGCTGTAGCTTGCAGCAAGGCTTTAAGCAGTTCCTCCATGTCGACAGATTTTTCAGGTGGTTTTGCAGTTGCTTTCACCCAGGACATATATCAAACCCTCAGGGGTGAGTCTCAGCAACTTCACACTGGGCTGTATCTGCATAAACCACCGTTTTCTGCAGGCCTCATAAAGCTGCTGCTTTCACTTATGCGCAGAACGGAATGCTCGCATTCTCCACCAAGTTGTAACACTGTAAGGAACAAGGTGCCGTTTCGTGGGGTAAATGTTAGCAAGCAGCAGCTGAGGAATCACACAAGTCCAGTGTGTGGTGCAACTGGCCACGACCAGTATTATTAAGCAGAAAACAAAACAAACATCAAAAGAAAATACCTTGCTTGTCCGGCACTAACTAAACACAAGACGTTCGTAACTGTCTCTAAACAAAAAAAACAGAGTTTTCCAGTCAACACTGGATGGCTCACATGTATAAGGAAGCGTATTTCTCTCACAGAGATCCTGCAGTCTTCCCAGGCAGTCTGCCCTATAACCCACTTACACAGCTGAAACCCTGATTAGCCCTCTGTGAGGCCAAAGACCTGAACTGGGCCCAACGTCTGGAACTTGCCCTATCTTTCTTTCAGGGCCCTTATCCAGCTTTTCCAATAAACTGAAAAGGTTCTGACAAAACAAAACATTTTCCTAATACAGGTAAGACAAGAACCTGGGACAAGCATACCTGCCCTCAAACACTATTACAGTGTTCTTGTCACAAAACATATAATGAATCTAATGTTACTGTTAAATATTGATACAATGCTTTATTGAATTAGTCATTCCTTTTCTCCTGTTAAACCAGTATGAGATCTAAAGTAGCGCAAGTATTGTGGCATTACTTGTATTACCAATATCCTTGTCAGATGTGTAAGCTTTCGCCAGGGAGTTCTGGTAAATAATTTCTCTGGTGTGGGCTACTGCCTGGCCCTGTCACCAGACAAAACACTTGTTTCTCTTACGTCCTAGGGGATACTGGGAATCCAATTAGTACCATGGGGTATAGACGGGTCCACTAGGAGCTATAGGCACTTTAAGAAATTGATAGTGTGCGCTGGCTCCTCCCTCTATGCCCCTCCTACCAGACTCAGTATAGAAAAAGTGCCTGGAGGAGCCGGTCACCTCTCTGGAAGCTCCTGAAGAGTTTTCTGCATTTATTTTCTATGCTTGTTATTTTCACTTCAGGCAGGACTGGATGGCACCAGCCTGCCTGCTTCGTGGGACTTGGGGGGGGGGGGAACGGCCCAAACTCTCCCAGGGTTAATGGTCCTGTTCCCCTTTGACAGGACACTCCTGAGGGAACTATTCGCAAGCCCCACCACGGCGAGCGTACATTCCCGCAGCACGTCGCCACCCCTAATAAAGCCAGAATAAAGAAGAGTGCTGAGTACTAGGCCGGCGTCCCTGTTAGCGGGTCGCCGGCCATTATGGCGGCATGAGGGTACGGAGACGCACAGCTTCTAAATGGGGCAGACTGCGTCTCCCTCCCGCTGTGTAAGGACACAGGCGCTGAACAGCGGACATAGTACCCAGACTGGCAACAAAGCCATAAAAGGAGTCTGTCTCCATTCTATGCACTAAGACACATACAGCCAGTATAAAAAAGAGCGGGAAGACCGCGTGCCATTGAAGGGGTGGGGCTTCACTATGAGCAGATCCAGAAGCTCACCAGCGCCATTTCCCTCAGCAACTGACAGAGACGCTGACTGACAGGGACGCGCAACTCCTCCAGAGAGACTCCGGATTACCTTAGCAGTACCAGGGAGTCATAGCAGGGGGGGGGGGGGGGGGCGCTTATTAGTGTACTAAGTCCCTAACCTAGGTGCTTAGTCTGTGACCTGGATAAGCTTGGCATTAGCGTTAAGGGCGCCGTGTGCTGGTTTTATACTCTCTCTGTGTCTACCTGGAAGGGCTCTTTGTGGATTAATTGTGCATTTAACCTTTTCCTGTTTGTGTGTGCTGTCACTATACAGTATGTCAGGCAAAGTGTGTGTTTCATGTGAGGCACAGTGTTCCTCTTCCCCAGGGGGTTCACTAGTGTGTACTCAATGTACTGTTCCTTCCCAGGCTAGTGGGGCAGAACCAGCATGGCTGGACTCCATTAGGTGAATGATTTCCACAATCTTTACTAAGTTATCTCGGACCGAGAAAGAGACACAATACTTAAGATAATCTATGACTGAGCTTATGAAAAGAGACTCAGTACCCAAACCAGCATCTCAGTCCCCTGCCATTTGTCCGCAGAACGCTCTTTGGCCCATATCCTGCAGTCTGACTGTGATGATGAGGGGTCAGAAATGGAGGAGGGTGAGGTGGACTCAGAGGTGGGGGAGGGTACTATGTCGCAGGGAATAGAGGCTTTCATAGAAGCTATCAGATAAGTTCTAAATATCCCTGATAAGGTGACAGAGGAGAGTGAGGAATCTTATTTTAATATAAAAAATAAATCCTCAGCATCTTTTCCTGTGTCAAAGGAACTTAATACCCTGTTTGAAGAACTGTGGGTTAGTCCTGATAGGAAATTTCAAATCCCTAAACGGTTTTTTATCATCCTTTCTTTTGCCTCCTGACGATCGGAAAAAATGGGAAAATCCACTGATAGTGGATGCATCAGTATCCAGGCTTTCAAGAAAAATTGTAATGCCTCCCTAAAAGACGCGGCTGATCGTAAAATTGAGACTATGCTCAAATCATTGTATACAGCTGCTGGGGTGGCCCAGAGACCCACTATAGCATGTGGGTGGATTACAAAAGCCATTGCCAAATGGTCGGCTAACCTGATTGGAGGTTATCTTGTTCCTACAGCATATACAGGACTCTGCGAATTTTATGGTGGAAGCCATAAAAGAAATAGGCTTGCTTAATACACACACTACGGCTATGGCAGTGTCTGTACGCAGGGGCCTATGGCTACGCCAGTGGACGGCGGATGCAGACTCCAGGAATGGCGTGGAAGGCCTACCTTTCACAGGCGAGTTCTTATGTGGAGATGAACTTGACAAATTAATCTCCAAAGCTACTGTGGGTAAGTCCACATACCTTCCTTTTGTAGCTCCCCCAGCTAGGAAGGCTTACTCAGGTTCCAATTTACAGTCCTTTCGGACTGGCAAGTTTAGGGGCAAACCCAGAGGTTCTTCTACAGCCACCAGAGGCGCTAGAGGTAAACCATGTAAACCAGCAACTGCTGGTTCACAGGTAGAGGGCTCAAGCTCTGCTTCCTCAAAACCTTCAGCATGACAGTGGATTGCGATGCCTGGAAGACTGGCAGGTGGGAGCCTGGCTAAAATTCTTCAGTCACATCTGGACAAGGATCCCTGGGTCATAGATCTTATTTCCCAGGGCTACAGACTGGAGTTCCAGGAGCTCCCACCTCACAGATTCTTCAAATCAGGCGTACCAGTTTCACAAGAGGCAAGTATAACTTTACAGGACACCATTCAAAAACTAATACAGACTCAGGTCATTGTTCCAGTTCCACCTCATCTGCAAAACAAGGGGTACTATTCCAACTTGTTTGTAGTACCGAAACCGGACGGTTCGGTAAGACCAATTCTAAACCTCAAGTCGTTGAACCCGTACTTACAACTGTTCAAATTCAAGATGGAGTCTCTGAGAGCGGTGATCTGAGGTCTGGAGGAGGGGGAATTCCTAGTGTCTCTGGATATCAAGCATACGTACCTTCACATTCCGATCTGGCCGCCTCATCAGTCTTATCTACGGTTTGCACTGCAGAACTGTCACTACCAGTTCCAGGCCCTGCCATTTGGTCTCTCCACGGCACCAAGGGTGTTCGCCAAAGTGATGGCAGAGATGATGTTTCTACTCCACAAACAAGGAGTGAACATAATTCCGTACCTGGACGATCTTCTGATAAAGGCACCATCCAGGGAGCGGTTGTTGGATAGCATTGGCCTCTCAACCAGACTACTCCTGGATCACGGGTGGATTCTGAACCTATCAAAATCTCACCTAGAACCAACACAGAGGCTTCCTTTCCTGGGAATGATACTGGACACAGAGTCTCAGAAAGTGTTCCTTCTCTTGGAAAAGGCAATGGTAATCCAGTCGATGGTTCGGGCTGTCCTGAAGCCAACCCGGATCTCGGTGCACCTGTGCATTCGCCTTCTGGGGAAAGTAGTGGCCTCTTACGAGGCGATTCAGTATGGAAGGTTTCATGTGAGGCCCTTCCAGCTGGATCTGTTGGACAAACGGTCAGGATCACATCTTCACATGCACCAGAGGATCTGTCTGTCACCAAAAGCCGGGATTTCCCTCTTGTGGTGGCTACAGACTTCTCACCTAGTCGAGGGTCAGAGGTTCGGGATTCAGAATTGGATTCTGCAAACCACAGACGCAAGCCTCAGAGTTTGGGGTGCATTCAGGTTGGGGGTGCAGTTTCAGGAGGATGGTCTGGAAGTCGTCCTTCCGCTAAACATCCTGGAACTCAGGGCTATATACAACGCCATTCTGCAGGCCTCATCTAATTCTTCAGAATCAGGCCATAAAGGTCCAGTCAGACAATGTGACGGCAGATGATCGTCGCCGGCAACGCCGCCGCCAGTGACATGTGATCGACAGGCGTGAGGCGTTCCGGAGCGGATACTCACTGTTTCCATATGTTTTCGGGGAGTGGTACGAAAAACGCAGTTGTGTCCAGGCGGATGTCTGACGTCAAAGCCGGGACCTGCATCGCTGGAGCCGTCGCACAGGGTAAGTAGGTCTAGGGCTAGTCTTGTTTTATGTAAAACTTTTTTAGTATAGCAGGGCTGTACAAGCGTTCGCAGCCCTGCTATGCTAAAATACACAACCCCATAGGCGGAGATTAGTTGATTGCACCAGCAGCAAAAAGTTGCTTGGTGCGATCAACTCGGAATGAGGGCCTATACCCCATGGTACTAAATGGATTCCCAGTATCCCCTACGGACTACGAGAAAATAATTTACCGGTAGGTATTTAAATCCTATTTTTTTGTCAGAAATGGCGATTTTCTCCTTTTGATAAATTGGCCTGTAAATCCTATATCATCAAATAGCCAATAACAGGGCTGCCATAAGGGGGAAACTGCCAGGACTTGTGTTCTGGGCCTGGACCCTGGGGGTGGAGGGCAGTGCAGCTGCAGATCACGGACTGACAACCAACCATTTTGAATTTGGCACGGCAGCTTATGGACCAGCAGCTAATCAGCAGCGCACAATTATTACAAATCAAGGATGTGCGTGCATTTAGAACCAAAATATTCTTTGATGTTTGTTTTAAGTAAATACGATAGATTGACATGTTATAAGAACACCCAACTCCACAGCTCAATCTTTGACAATTTAATAAATAAAAAAAGTTTATGCACAGATTGCTGCCCCACCTCTGCTGTAGCTCCACCCACATTATCCACAGCTCCACCTACCTGTGGGGTGGGTGGAGCTGGGGGAAGGGAGATGCAGATGCACACTCCTAGGGGAGGAGGGGGGTGCAGCGGCAAATCAGGGGTGGGAGGAGCTGCCTATTTTGTCAGTCTCGAGCCCCACAATTGTTGATGGCAGCCCTGGCCAATAATCTTTTACAGGTCTTACCACAGAGCAGAATATTATGGCCCTGCCCCCTACTCCTACACACTCACAGCACTAGTAGATTTTTCTCAGTCTGTCATGTAATTTCTCTTTGCTGATATAACATCAACATATTTGGCATATGCACTGTGCTAAAGAAGCTGCCATTATGCTCTGTGTACCATATTCATTAGCTTGCTGTATGTACCTAGTGATAAATCTGTCCCTATCAAGAACATCAGCATAGATTTGAGTTATTAACAAACTTTATGCTAAATAGGTTTGTGGCAGAAGTCAAAGATAACTTACATTTAGACCACTAGTGATGTTGACTGAGTGGTAGAAATTTGACACTAATATTGTGCAATAGTCACCAAGACCCTCTCACCCCACCCCACAAATTAGATTTTCCCAAATTTTAACAAAACAGACAAGATTCTAGTCATAAAATGATGTGGACTCATTTAAGTTCTTAGTCACACGCCTCCTGAGTTGCATGTGCACCAGCAACTTTTGCAGGGTGGACCCCGTAGAGAAGACAATCCTGAGATTACCTTTAGTGGCCCATGTCTTAGTTAAATAGAGGTGTTGCTGAGACAATCAAGGAATGGTTGGCTGGATCAGAGCACAGACAATTTTTGTCCTGTGGTTTCCTCCCTGGACTTTTGGAAGGTATACAGGTTGAGTATCCCATATCCAAATATTCCGAAATAAGGAATATTCAGAAATACAGAATTTTTTGAGTGAGAGTGAGATAGTGAAACCTTTGTTTTCTGATGGCTCAATGTACACAAACTTTGTTTAATACACAAAGTTATTAAAATTATTGTATTAAATGACATTCAGGCTGTGTGTATAAGGTGTTTATGAAGCATAAATGAATTGTGTGAATGTATACACACTTTGTTTAATGCACAAAGTTATTAAAAATATTGGCTAAAATGACCTTCAGGCTGTGTGTATAAGGTGTATATGGAACATAAATGAATTGTGTGAATGTACACACACTTTGTTTAATGCACAAAGTTATTAAAAATATTGGCTAAAATGACCTTCAGGCTGTGTGTATAAGGTGTATATGGAACATAAATGCACTATGTGCTTAGACTTAAGTCCCATCGCCATGATCTCTCATTATGGTATGCAATTATTCCAAAATACGGAAAAATCCGATATCCAAAACACTTCTGGTCCCAAGCATTTTGGATAAGGGGTACTCAACCTATACTAGAAATATAGTTTCTCTTACGTCCTAGAGGATGCTGAGGTCCAATTTAATACCATGGGGTATAGACAGGTCCTTTGGGAGCCACTGGCACTTTAAGAGTTTAATAGTGTGGGCTGGCCCCTCCCTCTATGCCCCGCCTACCAGACTCAGTTTAGAAAATGTGCCCGGAGGAGCTGCTTCATGGGATTTAGAGGGAGTAAGAACCAACTTAATAAGGAGTTAATGGTTCTCTACTCCGCTGACAGGACACTGAGCTCCTGAGGGAAATGATCGCAAGCACACGAGGCGACCGCCCATTCCCGCAGCACGGCTGCCACCCCCTAACAGAGCCAGGAGATAGAAGAGTGGTGAGTACAGCGCCGGCTTCCCTATTAGCGGGTCGCCAGCGGGTACTGCGCTCCTGGAAGGCTCAGCAACATGCACATTTCAACGCTTGAGGGGCATTCTATTTCTGAGCCAGCGCATTAACCCTACACTGGTCACATTAGTTAACAGGGGCTAATCCCGCTGTTAACACATAAAAAACCTCAGGCCAGTATAAAGAATAAGTGCGGGAAGCCGCGCGCCATTACAGGGGACGAGGCTTTCTCTCAGAGCGGATCCAGCACCCACCAGCGCCATTTTCTCCCTGCATATCATAAGACAGGACGCTGACAGGGAGTGCTGCCCTCCACATAACTCCAGCAATACCTCTGCGGTACCAGGGTTTTATAGACAGGGGGGGGGGTGATAACAGTACTAGCTACCCTATTAAGGTTAGCTAGTTAGCACCGGGCTTTTATCATAATAACAGCCTACAAGGGTGCGGTGTGGCTGGCTCCTTATACTCTGTGACTCTCTGAAGGTACTCTGGGGGAAACTGTGTCTGACATTTTTCTGTGTGTGTGTGTGTTTACCATGTCTAGGGACTCTGCGTCCTGTGCAGCAGAATGTATATCTTCTCCTGAGGAGTCTATTCCATGTACTCAAGACTGTAATGTAATTTCCCAGCCTTCTGGGTCCGAACCCGCATGGGTGGATGCCTTAAAGGGGTTGATATCTCAGATTTCAGCTAAGGTGTCATATACTGAGAAAGAGACCCAGTTTTTGAGAAAATCTGTGGAGCATATGATGTATTCAAACCCTTCTACTACGTCTCTCAACCCCCCTGCATACCCGAAAAAATGTACACTTGCCCAGATAATGCAAGCTGACACTGATACCGACTCTGATAAAGGGGATGGTGAGGAGGATATGCAGGGGGAATATGCAGCCCTGGCTAAGGGGGTGCAAATGATGATTGAGGCAATTAGTGATGTTTTAAATATCACTGAGAAGGTACCTGTTCAGGATGAAGAGACTTATTTTACATTAAATAAGAAATCCTCCATTACCTGCCCTCCTTATTTGAAAAAACCTGGGAAAACCCAGAGAAAAAATTCCTAATCCCTAAAAGAATACTCATTTTTTCCCTTTCCCTGAAGAGGATAGAAAGAAGTGGGAATGTCCACCTATAGTGGACGCTTCTGTATCTAGATTGTCAAAGAAGGTGGTTCTACCTGTACCTGGCACAGCCTCCTCAAAGGAGCCCGCTGACCGAAAGATTGAGACTACACTCAAATCACTATACACTGCTACAGGGGTGGCTCAGAGACCCACTATCGCTTGTGCATGGATTTCTAGGGCCATAGTAAAGTGGTCAGGCACCTTACTTGATGAATTAGATTCCATGGATAGGAGTAACATTGACTTTTTTTTTGCATCACATACAGGATTCTGCAGGTTTCATGGTAGAAGCCATGAAGGACCTTGGCCTGCTTAATGCAAGGGCCTCAACCATGGCGGTTTCGGCACACAGAGGAATGTGGCTATGGCAATGGTCGGTGGACGAAGAATCCAAGAAAAGTGTGTAGAACCTACCCTTCACAGGTGAGGCCTTGTTTGGGAATGCACTGGATACATGGATATCCAAAGCAACGACGGGTAAGTCGACATTTCTTCCCTCCGTAGCTCCACTGGCTACGAAATCATATCCTACACCTAAGGACCACAAAATTCAAAAATAAATCCAAAGGTTCCCCCACCTTCTTTCGAGGAGGTCGTGTAAAATCCAGAAAACCTGCTGCGACAGGTTCCCAGGAACAGAAACCAGGTTCTGCTTCCTCAAAAACTTCAGCATGACGGTGGACCTCCTAGCCTGGAAATCAGGCAGGTGGGAGCGAGACTAAGATTTAAGTTACACCTGGGCAACATCATGCCTAGACCACTGGGTACAAGATATTGTTACCCAGGGCTACAGGCTGGAATTTCAAGAACTCCCACCGCACAGATTTTTCAAATCAGGCTTACCAGCTTCTATCACAGAAAGTACAATTCTGCAGGAAGCTGTTCAATAATTGGTACAAACAAATGTAATTGTTCCAGTTCCACCTCACCTATACAAGGGTTACTACTCAAACCTGTTTGTGGTACCGAAACCAGACGGTTCGGTAAGACCAATATTGAACCTAAAGTCATTGAACCCCCACTTGAGGGTGTTCAAGTTCAAGATGGAGTCTCTGAGAGCGGTGATCTCAGGTCTGGAGGAAAAGGAATTCATGGTATCCCTGGATATCAAGGATGCGTACCTTCACATTCCGATCTTGCCGCCTCACCAGGCCTATCTGAGATTTGCTCTACAGGACTGTCACTACCAGTTCCAGGCCCTGCCATTTGGCCTCTCCACAGCACCGAGGGTGTTCACCAAGGTCATGGCAGAAATTATGCTACTCCTCCGCAAGCAGGGAATGACCATAGGGGGTAATTCCGAGTTGATCGCAGCAGGAACTTTGTTAGCAGTTGGGCAAAATCATGTGCACTGCAGGGGGGGCAGATATAACATGTGCAGAGAGAGTTAGATTTGGGTGGGGTGTGTTCAATCTGCAATCTAAATTGCAGTGTAAAAATAAAGCAGCCAGTATTTACCCTGCACAGAAACAACATAACCCACCCAAATCTAACTCTCTCTGCACATGTTATATCTGCCTCCCCTGCAATGCACATGGTTTTGCCAAACTGCTAACAAAATTCCTGCTGCGATCAACTCAGAATTACCCCCATAATCCCATATCTGGACTGATAAAGACATCTTCCAGGGAGAGGTTGTTGCAGAGTATTGCTCTCTCAACTCAACTGCTCCAGGATCATGGGTGGATCCTGAATCTTCCAAAATCACATTTGGAAACAACAAGGAGACTGCCCTTCCTGGGGATGATTCTCAACATGGAAGTACAGAAGGTGTTTCTACCAGTGGAGAGAGCCTTGGTGATCCAGTCAATGGTCCGGGATGTCCTGAAGCCAGCCCAGGTATCGGTTCATCAGTGCATTCGCCTCCTGGGAAAGATGATAGTCTCCTACGAGGCCGTGCAGTACGGAAGATTCCATGCAAGATTCTTTCAGCTGGATCTTATGGACAAGTGGTCCGGATCACATCTTCACATGCACCAGCGGATACGCCTGTCGCCAAAAGCCAGAATTTCACTCCATTGGTGGCTGCAGACTTCTCACCTGCTCGAGGGCCGCAGGTTCGGAATTCAAAATTGGATTCTTCTAGCCACAGATGCAAGCCTCAGAGGTTGGGGGAGCAGTCACCAAGAGGAAAAACTTCCAAGGAAAGTGGTCAAGTCAGGAAGCCATCCTTCCGATAAACATTCTGGAACTAAGGGCCATATACAACAGCCTTCTACAAGCGGCACATCTTCTGCAAGATCAAGCCATTCAAGTTCAGTCGGACAATGTAACGGCGGTGTCTTACATAAACCGACACTGCGGAACGAAGAGCAGAGCTGCAATGTCAGAGGTAACAAGAATCCTCCTCTGGGCAGAAAGGCCCGCGGTGGCACTGTCGGCAATCTTCATTCCGGGAGTGGACAAGTGGGAAGCAGACTTCCTCAGCAGACACGATCTCCATCCAGGAGAATGGGGCCTCCACCATGGGTGTACCTCAGATAGACATGATGGCTTCTTATCGCTACAAGAAGCTTTGGAGGTACTGTTCCAGGTCAAGAGACCCACAAGCAGTGGCGGTGGATGCGCTGGTAACTCCATGGGTCTTCCAGTCAGTGTATGTGTTCCCTCCACTTCCGCTCATCCCAAGGATTCTCAAGTTAATAAAAAGAACACGAGTTCTGGAGATCCTCATTGCTCCGAACTGGCCAAGGAGGGATTGGTACGCTGATCTTCTGGATTTACTACTGGAGGATCCGAACCCTCTTCCTCTTCGCGAGGACCTTCTACAACAGGCGCCGTTCGTCTATCAAGACTTACCATGGCTACGTTTGACAGCATGGAAGTTGAGCGCCAGATCTTAGTTCGGAAGAGCATTCTGAACAAAGTAATTCCTACTCTGATCCAAGCTAGGAAGGGAGCAACGTCTAAGCATTACCATCGGATTTGGAAAAAGTATGTGTCTTGGTGTGAATCCAAGAAGTTTCCTGCGGTGGAGTTTCAACTAGGGAGTTTTCTCCTCTTTCTTCAAGCAGGTATGGATGTGGGCCTACGCTTGGGCTCCATAAAAGTCCAGATCTCGGCCTTGCCCATTTTCTTCCAGAAACAATTGGCTATTCCCCCAGGAGATTCAGACATTCTTGAAAGGAGTTCTACACATCCAACCACCCTTTGTGCCTCCTACGGCACCTTGGGATCTTAATGTGGTGTTGCAGTTCCTGCAATCGGATTGGTTTGGGCCTTAACAAGAGGTGGACATAAAGTTTCTTACGTGGAAGGCGGGCACACAGTTGGGTGTCAGAATTGGGGGCATTGTCACACAAGAGCCTCTACTTGGTTTTCCATGAGGATAGAGCTGAGCTCAGAACGCGTAAGCAATTTCTTCCAAAGGTTGTGTTGGCTTTTCAACCAACCTATTGTAGTGCCAGTGGCTACTGACACCTCAGCTGCTTCAAAGTCCTTGTATGTTGTGAGGGCTTTGAAGATTTATGTGAAGAGGACAGCGCGTCACAGGAAATCGGACACACTGTTTGTCCTTTATGATCACATTAAGATTGGGTGTCCTGCTTCTAAGCAGACAATTGGATCAGGCTAACTATCCAGCATGCTTATTCCACGGCAGGATTGCCGGTTCCAAGATCTGTACAGGCCCACTATACTCGTTCAGTGTGTTCTTCCTGGACGGCTGCCCGGGGTGTCTTGGCTCTTCAACTTTGCAGAGCAGCTACTTGGTCAGGGTCCAACACGTTTGCTAAGTTCTGCAAGTTCAATACTTTGGCCTCTGAGGACCTAAAGTTTGGTCAATCAGTTCTGCAGGAGCCTCAGCACTCTCCCTCCCGTACAGGGAGCTTTTAAACATCCCCATGGTACTAAAATGGACTGCAGCATCCTCTAGGACGTAAGAGAAAACAGGATTTTAATACCTACTGGTAAATGATTTTCTCCTAGTCTGTAGAGGATGCCCAGTGCTTAGTTTTCCTACATTGTTACTTGTTAAGTATTGGTTCAGCTGTTGCTGTTCTTGTTCATGCTAGTTAGCATGTGTTTACTTCAGCATGTTTTCTTTGGTTTGTGTGAGCTGGTGTGTTCTCACCACTATCTGTGTATTTCCTTCTCTCGAAGTATGTCTGTCTCCTCGAGCACAGTTTCTAGACTGAGTCTGGTAGGAGGGGCATAGAGGGAGAAGCCAGCCCACACTATTAAACGCTTAAAGTGCCAGTGGCTCCCAAAGGACCCATCGATACCCCATGGTACTAAATTGGACCCCAGCATCTTCTACGAACTAGGAGAAAAGGATGTACCGCTAGGTATTAAAATCCTGTTTTTGCTTTTGATAGGATATTTTCAACAAAGGGGGAAAATAATGAATACTATAATAACATTCACATTTGTAATACTTGATCACATTATCATATCTACAGAAATCTAGCTGCAGAAAAAGTTAGTACAAATTACAGTCGTTAACTTTAACAGTGTTTTATATATTGATCACCTTGTATTTTTCTTCGCAATAGATACTGCTCTTGAATATGACAAATGGTCACTGCAGCATTATAGAGCTATATTAGGCAGTATAGTGGCACAATGGTGAGCATTGCTGCTTTAAAACACTAGGGGTTATTGGTTCAATTTGACCAAGTCACCATCTTAGTGGGTGTTCCAGCTTCCCACAGTCCAAAAACATATTGGTAGATAATTTGCATATAACCCTATAACATGTTTATATGGCTGTAATTTTAGGCTGTAAGCTCTTGGTTGGGCAGGGACTGATGTCAATGATTCTTTTCTGTAAAGTGCTGCATACTATAGAGACTCATGTAATTAAACATAAATAAATGTCTCATGAAACATGCAGACATATAGCTGCATGTTAAGTGTTGCTGAAGCTGGATTTACAGTAGAAATTCATACAAATTTGTTCCAATAATAAATTATTAGGTCCAAGAATTATTATGCTTGTTTATCCTTGACAATGTCTGAAACTGGTTCTTGGAACACCTCCCACATAACACCCACATACAGTACAGCATTTCCGCTGCATGAGAATAATCTGTAGCATTCCATACCTATAGTTACATATAGAATCACAAAATAATAGTTCTATATCTTACATACTTAGAGCCTAACATGCGTATAAGCAGGAATGTGTACATGTACAGTATACTGCAAAGCAAAGCTACTTTTACAGGCAAATACATCAATGTATCAATGACTTTTACTTACTTTAGCTTGAAGAAGAGCGCCAGATTCAGCTCTGTTCTTCTCAATGTCTTTCTCCCAGTGAATTCTGATGGTCTCTAATATATCATCAAGTCCTGTACCAATTGGGGTATCCACTTCTTCCAGCTGGGATCCTGCCAGCTGCTTGTATAGAGTCTTCACATCCTAAAAACCCACATAGGCGATTATTAGCAGACTGTGCAGGTGCTGCGATTACACTGCACACACATCGAGGGGCCACTGCGATCTCGCTAGTAGTGAAGATTTCTTTGCAAATCTAACTCTCCCTGCCCCACCTGCACTGCACATGTTTTTGCCCATTAGAGGAAGATTTTGCTTTTGCGATCAACCTTGAATTAGGCCCAATATATTTTATGCGCTCTCTTTTATAACACCGTAATATTTTAGTTGTGTTATACAATTTATTCATTGTCTGTGAGGGTAATTTACCAGGTTACCACAAGGGAGCTGCATATGATTTTGCACTATCTGATTACTGCAATTATATATACAGTATAAATATTTTTGTGTGTTAATATAATTTTTGCGCCTGAATTAGACACTTTTCTGTCGATATTAGCAAATAATCGCAATTGCATGTGGGAAATCATTGCAATAGGAGTAGGAAGAATAACCGCAATCCATGGAGTGTTTATCTGATCAGTGTAGCCCCTATACACATTGAGCTATTTCTATCTCAGTATGTACGTTCTTCAGTGGATCGGGAAGTCGGTCGGTTTAAATATTAAACTGAACATAAGTTGCGACTTACTGATCTGACCGTTTGCAGGAGCGGTTTAAGCAGTTTATCAGCTAATAATATCGGGTGATTGAGACGAATGTATTGGTGTGTACCCAAATTTAGACTGATGTACATATGAGAGGAAACAACCGTTGAGACGGTGTAATAGTTAACATTACTGCCTCACAGCATTGAGATCATGGGTTTGATTCCCACCATGGTTCTAACTACAGTATGTGGCGTTTGTATATTCTCCCCGGGCTTGTGAGGGTTACCCCGCTACTCCGGTTTCCTCCCACAATCCAAAAATATATATAGTTGTAGGTTAATTGGCTCCCTACAAAGTTAACCCTAACCAGAATGCGTGTGCGTGTACATGTGGTAGGAAATATAGATTGTTAGCTCCACTTGGGCAGGGACTGATGTGAATGGCCAAATATTCTCTATAAAGTGCTGTGGAATATGTGTGTGCTATATAAATAACTGGTAATAAATATATAATAATTACAGTATATTAAGAGTTTGGTGCATAAATATGGCTTATAATAATATAGGCTGGAAAATGATGTTTCTGAGAACTTGCATCAGTTGATTTCAACCACTAGTCACAACTCTTATTCTCAAGTTCTACACAGTAGTGGTGTGTCTATAATGGGTGCAGGGTGTGCCGTGTACCCTGCACCCATTTATTCAATGCTTATCCCTAAGCTGCAGAGACCACTGGGTAAATGGCATGTCTGCCATTTTCTCTGCATTTTGTGCATGTATAGAATGAAAATCACAGAGAAAATGGCAGCTGTGCCATTTTCCCGGAGGTCTGCGCATACGCACCAGACTCTGGGACAGCCATAGGATCTCCTGGTGAACCTAGTGCTCAGAGACTACTGCTGTGCCGAGAGAGGAGGGGGCCCAGATGGAGACTACACACAGTCCCCCTCCTCTCTTAATACGCCTTTGCTTCACAGACAATAGAAACACCTGAAATAAAGGCTACACTGTAAATAAAATACTATTTACCTCTTCATGGTTCTTTGACAGTAGAGCGAGTTCCTCCTTCATGCCCTCTATCTGACTCTCCAAGTCCATTTTTGTCAAGTTTGCATCATCAATCACTTTGTACAAGGATCGGATCTCCTCCTCCACTGCTTTTCTAAATGGCTGCTCATTCTCATATCTGCAGGTGACATTTCATTTCCATCAACAAAATAGAAAAAACAAAACTGTATTTCATTGTGTATGGTAGTATGTCAGCCCCTGCTGCATACATAAATGAACCAATATTCTGTATATTTTTCCTGTTTTATGCTATGGTAGTGTTCATGAAATGCTGAAGACCCAAAAAATTAAATATACTAAGTTATTTATATATTGCTGTGGCATCAATGGTGTATATATAATGGGAGCAGGGTGTGCTGTGCACATGGGCCCACACCACATCACACCGTATATACTCACATATAGTTATACTTACCTCCCTGACGTCTCAGAAGTCCCAGGTAGGCGTCAGCCAGGCGCTGCAGAGCAGCAGAAATCACCAGGAAAATAGTGTGGTGGCCATTTTTCGTGGTGATTCTACGAATCAGTAGACTCTGGCACAAAGAGGGAGAGGGCCCGCACTGAGCCGGCGCATGGGCCCTCTCCTCTCTTAAGCCGCCCCTGGGCAGCACAGTGGTGTAGTGGTTAGCATTACCTTCTTACTGAGCTCATCTGTTCAATTCCCAGCTACGAACCTGTTTGTGTTGAGTTTGTATGTTAACTAGAGATGAGCGGGTTCGGTTCCTCGGAATCCGAACCCGCCCGAACTTCGGGTTTTTTTACACGGGTCCGAGCGACTCGGATCTTCCCGCCTTGCTCGGTTAACCCGAGCGCGCCCGAACGTCATCATCCCGCTGTCGGATTCTCGCGAGGCTCGGATTCTATCGCGAGACTCGGATTCTATATAAGAAGCCGCGCGTCGCCGCCATTTTCACACGTGCATTGAGATTGATAGGGAGAGGACGTGGCTGGCGTCCTCTCCGTTTATAGAGAAGAGAGTGAGACTAGAGTAGAGAGAGACACAGTATTTACTTTAGTAATTTTGGGGAGCATTAGGAGGAGTACTACTACTTGCTGAAGTGATAGTGTGACTGTATATCTGACTTGTGGGGGAGACAGTGGGGAGCAGTTAGAGTCTGAGAGCAGGAGTACATATTAACGTACAGTGCACACTTTTGCTGCCAGAGTGCCACACTGCCATTGTGACCACACTGACCACCAGTATATATTGTGATTGTCTGCTTAGGAGTACTACTTGCAAGTTGCTGATAGTGTGACCAGTGACCTGACCACCAGTTTAATTAATCACCACCAGTTTAATATATATATATATATATATATATATATATATATATATATAATTGTATATAATATATATATAATTGTATACCACCTACCCGTGTTTTTTTTTTTTTTCTTTCTTCTTGATACATACTACTATAGTAGCTTACTGTAGCAGTCTGCGGTGCTGAGCTGACAGTGTCCAGCAGGTCCGTCATCAGTCATTACATAATAAATATATATATACCTGTCCGGCTGCAGTACTAGTGATATTATATATATATATATTAATTTCATCTCATTATCATCCAGTCTATATTAGCAGCAGACACAGTACGGTAGTCCACGGCTGTAGCTACCTCTGTGTCGGCAGTCGCTGGTCCATCCATAATTGTATACCACCTACCCGTGGTTTTTTTTTTTCTTTCTTCTTGATACATACTACTATAGTAGCTTACTGTAGCAGTCTGCGGTGCTGCTGAGCTGACAGTGTCCAGCAGGTCCGTCATCAGTCATTACATAATAAATATATATACCTGTCCGGCTGCAGTACTAGTGATATTATATATATATATATATATATTAATTTCATCTCATTATCATCCAGTCTATATTAGCAGCAGACACAGTACGGTAGTCCACGGCTGTAGCTACCTCTGTGTCGGCAGTCGCTGGTCCATCCATAATTGTATACCACCTACCCGTGTTTTTTTTTTTTTCTTTCTTCTTGATACATACTACTATAGTAGCTTACTGTAGCAGTCTGCGGTGCTGCTGAGCTGACAGTGTCCAGCAGGTCCGTCATCAGTCATTTCATAATAAATATATATACCTGTCCGGCTGCAGTACTAGTGATATTATATATATATATATTAATTTCATCTCATTATCCTCCAGTCTATATTAGCAGCAGACACAGTACGGTAGTCCACGGCTGTAGCTACCTCTGTGTCGGCAGTCGCTGGTCCATCCATAATTGTATACCACCTACCCGTGTTTTTTTTTTTTTCTTTCTTCTTGATACATACTACTATAGTAGCTTACTGTAGCAGTCTGCGGTGCTGCTGAGCTGACAGTGTCCAGCAGGTCCGTCATCAGTCATTACATAATAAATATATATACCTGTCCGGCTGCAGTACTAGTGATATTATATATATATATATTAATTTAATCTCATTATCATCCAGTCTATATTAGCAGCAGACACAGTACGGTAGTCCACGGCTGTAGCTACCTCTGTGTCGGCAGTCGCTGGTCCATCCATAATTGTATACCACCTACCCGTGTTTTTTTTTTTTTCTTTCTTCTTGATACATACTACTATAGTAGCTTACTGTAGCAGTCTGCGGTGCTGCTGAGCTGACAGTGTCCAGCAGGTCCGTCATCAGTCATTACATAATAAATATATATACCTGTCCGGCTGCAGTACTAGTGATATTATATATATATATATATTAATTTCATCTCATTATCATCCAGTCTATATTAGCAGCAGACACAGTACGGTAGTCCACGGCTGTAGCTACCTCTGTGTCGGCAGTCGCTGGTCCATCCATAATTGTATACCACCTACCCGTGTTTTTTTTTTTTTTCTTTCTTCTTGATACATACTACTATAGTAGCTTACTGTAGCAGTCTGCGGTGCTGCTGAGCTGACAGTGTCCAGCAGGTCCGTCATCAGTCATTACATAATAAATATATATACCTGTCCGGCTGCAGTACTAGTGATATTATATATATATATTAATTTCATCTCATTATCATCCAGTCTATATTAGCAGCAGACACAGTACGGTAGTCCACGGCTGTATCTACCTCTGTGTCGGCAGTCGCTGGTCCATCCATAATTGTATACCACCTACCCGTGGTTTTTTTTTTTCTTTCTTCTTGATACATACTACTATAGTAGCTTACTGTAGCAGTCTGCGGTGCTGCTGAGCTGACAGTGTCCAGCAGGTCCGTCATCAGTCATTACATAATAAATATATATACCTGTCCGGCTGCAGTACTAGTGATATTATATATATATATATATTAATTTCATCTCATTATCATCCAGTCTATATTAGCAGCAGACACAGTACGGTAGTCCACGGCTGTAGCTACCTCTGTGTCGGCAGTCGCTCGTCCATCCATAAGTATACTAGTATCCATCCATCTCCATTGTTTACCTGAGGTGCCTTTTAGTTGTGCCTATTAAAATATGGAGAACAAAAATGTTGAGGTTCCAAAATTAGGGAAAGATCAAGATCCACTTCCACCTCGTGCTGAAGCTGCTGCCACTAGTCATGGCCGAGACGATGAAATGCCAGCAACGTCGTCTGCCAAGGCCGATGCCCAATGTCATAGTACAGAGCATGTAAAATCCAAAACACCAAATATCAGTAAAAAAAGGACTCCAAAATCTAAAATAAAATTGTCGGAGGAGAAGCGTAAACTTGCCAATATGCCATTTACCACACGGAGTGGCAAGGAACGGCTGAGGCCCTGGCCTATGTTCATGGCTAGTGGTTCAGCTTCACATGAGGATGGAAGCACTCAGCCTCTCGCTAGAAAAATGAAAAGACTCAAGCTGGCAAAAGCACCGCAAAGAACTGTGCGTTCTTCGAAATCCCAAATCCACAAGGAGAGTCCAATTGTGTCGGTTGCGATGCCTGACCTTCCCAACACTGGACGTGAAGAGCATGCGCCTTCCACCATTTGCACGCCCCCTGCAAGTGCTGGAAGGAGCACCCGCAGTCCAGTTCCTGATAGTCAGATTGAAGATGTCAGTGTTGAAGTACACCAGGATGAGGAGGATATGGGTGTTGCTGGCGCTGGGGAGGAAATTGACAAGGAGTATTCTGATGGTGAGGTGGTTTGTTTAAGTCAGGCACCCGGGGAGACACCTGTTGTCCGTGGGAGGAATAGGGCCGTTGACATGCCTGGTGAAAATACCAAAAAAATCAGCTCTTCGGTGTGGAAGTATTTCAACAGAAATGCGGACAACATTTGTCAAGCCGTGTGTTGCCTTTGTCAAGCTGTAATAAGTAGGGGTAAGGACGTTAACCACCTCGGAACATCCTCCCTTATACGTCACCTGCAGCGCATTCATAATAAGTCAGTGACAAGTTCAAAAACTTTGGGCGACAGCGGAAGCAGTCCACTGACCAGTAAATCCCTTCCTCTTGTAACCAAGCTCACGCAAACCACCCCACCAACTCCCTCAGTGTCAATTTCCTCCTTCCCCAGGAATGCCAATAGTCCTGCAGGCCATGTCACTGGCAATTCTGACGAGTCCTCTCCTGCCTGGGATTCCTCCGATGCATCCTTGCGTGTAACGCCTACTGCTGCTGGCGCTGCTGTTGTTGCTGCTGGGAGTCGATGGTCATCCCAGAGGGGAAGTCGTAAGCCCACTTTTACTACTTCCACCAAGCAATTGACTGTCCAACAGTCCTTTGCGAGGAAGATGAAATATCACAGCAGTCATCCTGTTGCAAAGCGGATAACTGAGGCCTTGACAACTATGTTGGTGTTAGACGTGCGTCCGGTATCCGCCGTTCGTTCACAGGGAACTAGACAATTTCTTGAGGTAGTGTGCCCCCGTTACCAAATACCATCTAGGTTCCACTTCTCTAGGCAGGCGATACCGAGAATGTACACGGACGTCAGAAAAAGACTCACCAGTGTCCTAAAAAATGCAGTTGTACCCAATGTCCACTTAACCACGGACATGTGGACAAGTGGAGCAGGGCAGGGTCAGGACTATATGACTGTGACAGCCCACTGGGTAGATGTATGGACTCCCGCCGCAAGAACAGCAGCGGCGGCACCAGTAGCAGCATCTCGCAAACGCCAACTCTTTCCTAGGCAGGCTACGCTTTGTATCACCGGTTTCCAGAATACGCACACAGCTGAAAACCTCTTACGGCAACTGAGGAAGATCATCGCGGAATGGCTTACCCCAATTGGTCTCTCCTGTGGATTTGTGGCATCGGACAACGCCAGCAATATTGTGTGTGCATTAAATATGGGCAAATTCCAGCACGTCCCATGTTTTGCACATACCTTGAATTTGGTGGTGCAGAATTTTTTAAAAAACGACAGGGGCGTGCAAGAGATGCTGTCGGTGGCCAGAAGAATTGCGGGACACTTTCGGCGTACAGGCACCACGTACAGAAGACTGGAGCACCACCAAAAACTCCTGAACCTGCCCTGCCATCATCTGAAGCAAGAAGTGGTAACGAGGTGGAATTCAACCCTCTATATGCTTCAGAGGTTGGAGGAGCAGCAAAAGGCCATTCAAGCCTATACAATTGAGCACGATATAGGAGGTGGAATGTACCTGTCTCAAGCGCAGTGGAGAATGATTTCAACGTTGTGCAAGGTTCTGCAACCTTTTGAACTTGCCACACGTGAAGTCAGTTCAGACACTGCCAGCCTGAGTCAGGTCATTCCCCTCATCAGGCTTTTGCAGAAGAAGCTGGAGGCATTGAAGGAGGAGCTAAAAGGGAGCGATTCCGCTAGGCATGTGGGACTTGTGGATGGAGCCCTTAATTCGCTTAACAAGGATTCACGGGTGGTCAATCTGTTGAAATCAGAGCACTACATTTTGGCCACCGTGCTCGATCCTAGATTTAAAACCTACCTTGGATCTCTCTTTCCGGCAGACACAAGTCTGCTGGGGTTCAAAGACCTGCTGGTGACAAAATTGTCAAGTCAACATCTCCTCCTTCACATTCTCCCGCAACTGGGGGTGCGAGGAAAAGGCTCAGAATTCCGAGCCCACCCGCTGGCGGTGATGCAGGGCAGTCTGGAGCGACTGCTGATGCTGACATCTGGTCCGGACTGAAGGACCTGACAACGATTACGGACATGTCGTCTACTGTCACTGCATATGATTCTGTCACCATTGAAAGAATGGTGGAGGATTATATGAGTGACCGCATCCAAGTAGGCACGTCAGACAGTCCGTACTTATACTGGCAGGAAAAAGAGGCAATTTGGAGGCCCTTGCACAAACTGGCTTTATTCTACCTAAGTTGCCCTCCCACAAGTGTGTACTCCGAAAGAGTGTTTAGTGCCGCCGCTCACCTTGTCAGCAATCGGCGTACGAGGTTACTTCCAGAAAATGTGGAGAAGATGATGTTCATTAAAATGAATTATAATCAATTCCTCCGTGGAGACATTGACCAGCAGCAATTGCCTCCACAAAGTACACAGGGAGCTGAGATGGTGGATTCCAGTGGGGACGAATTGATAATCTGTGAGGAGCGGGATGTACACGGTGATATATCGGAGGATGATGATGAGGTGGACATCTTGCCTCTGTAGAGCCAGTTTGTGCAAGGAGAGATTAATTGCTTCTTTTTCGGTGGGGGTCCAAACCAACCCGTCATTTCAGTCACAGTCGTGTGGCAGACCCTGTCACTGAAATGATGGGTTGGTTAAAGTGTGCATGTCCTGTTTATACAACATAAGGGTGGGTGGGAGGGCCCAAGGACAATTCCATCTTGCACCTCTTTTTTCTTTCATTTTTATTTGCGTCATGTGCTGTTTGGGGAGTGTTTTTTGGAAGGGCCATCCTGCGTGACACTGCAGTGCCACTCCTAGATGGGCCAGGTGTTTGTGTCGGCCACTAGGGTCGCTTATCTTACTCACACAGCTACCTCATTGCGCCTCTTTTTTTCTTTGCGTCATGTGCTGTTTGGGGAGGGTTTTTTGGAAGGGCCATCCTGCGTGACACTGCAGTGCCACTCCTAGATGGGCCAGGTGTTTGTGTCGGCCACTAGGGTCGCTTAGCTTACTCACACAGCTACCTCATTGCGCCTCTTTTTTTCTTCTTTGCGTCATGTGCTGTTTGGGGAGTGTTTTTTGGAAGGGCCATCCTGCGTGACACTGCAGTGCCACTCCTAGATGGGCCAGGTGTTTGTGTCGACCACTAGGGTCGCTTATCTTACTCACACAGCTACCTCATTGCGCCTCTTTTTTTCTTTGCGTCATGTGCTGTTTGGGGAGTGTTTTTTGGAAGGGCCATCCTGCGTGACACTGCAGTGCCACTCCTAGATGGGCCAGGTGTTTGTGTCGGCCACTAGGGTCGCTTAGCTTACTCACACAGCTACCTCATTGCGCCTCTTTTTTTCTTTGCGTCATGTGCTGTTTGGGGAGTGTTTTTTGGAAGGGCCATCCTGCGTGACACTGCAGTGCCACTCCTAGATGGGCCAGGTGTTTGTGTCGGCCACTAGGGTCGCTTAGCTTACTCACACAGCTACCTCATTGCGCCTCTTTTTTTCTTTGCGTCATGTGCTGTTTGGGGAGTGTTTTTTGGAAGGGCCATCCTGCGTGACACTGCAGTGCCACTCCTAGATGGGCCAGGTGTTTGTGTCGGCCACTTGGGTCGTTGAGCTTAGTCACACAGCTACCTCATTGCGCCTCTTTTTTTCTTTGCGTCATGTGCTGTTTGGGGAGTGTTTTTTGGAAGGGCCATCCTGCGTGACACTGCAGTGCCACTCCTAGATGGGCCAGGTGTTTGTGTCGGCCACTAGGGTCGCTTAGCTTAGTCATCCAGCGACCTCGGTGCAAATTTTAGGACTAAAAATAATATTGTGAGGTGTGAGGTATTCAGAATAGACTGAAAATGAGTGGAAATTATGGTTTTTGAGGTTAATAATACTTTGGGATCAAAATGACCCCCAAATTCTATGATTTAAGCTGTTTTTTAGTGTTTTTAAAAAAAAACACCCGAATCCAAAACACACCCGAATCCGACAAAAAAAATTCGGTGAGGTTTTGCCAAAACGCGGTCGAACCCAAAACACGGCCGCGGAACCGAACCCAAAACCAAAACACAAAACCCGAAAAATTTCAAGTGCACATCTCTAATGTTAACATAGTAACATAGTTTATGAGGTTGAAAAAATACCATTTGTACATCGAGTTCAACCTATTTATGTTCTCCAACTCTGCATTATTTTCAGGACTAGTTTTATCTGTTTGATAAAGTCGGCTGTTGTGTTGTAATTCCTCATTTTATTGTAACTATAGTACGTGATCTATCCTCCATAACCCTGTATATCCTTATCCATTAGAAATTTATCTAGCCCATTCTTAAAAGTATAGACCGAGTCTGCCATCACTACTCTCTCAGGCAGGGAATTCCAAACTCGTATTGTCCTTACTGTGAAAAAAACTTTTTGCCTCTGTGCGTGGAATCTCCTCTCCTCTAACCTAAGTGGGTGTCCACGTGTCTTCTATGTTGATCTTACCAAAAACAGATCCCCAGCAAGCTCTGTATATTGTCCCCTTAAATATTTCTAAATGTTGGTCATGTCTCCTCTTTTCCAGTGTGAACATGCCCAGCCTTGCAAGTCTTTCCTGGTATTCCAGCGTCTCCATCCCCTTAATTAGTTTGGTCGCCCGTCTCTGAACCTTTTCTAGTTCCAGGATATCCTTTTTGTAGTAGGGTGCCCAAAATTGCGCGCATTATTCCAGATGGGGCCTCACTAGGGTTTTATATAGTGGGAGTATAACACTCTCATCCCTTGCATCAATACCCCTCTTTATGCATGCTAGTACCTTGTTTGCCTTTTTTGCCGCTATCCTACATTGGGTGCTGCTGCTAAGTTTGTTATCTTTGTGAACACCTAGCTCTTTTTCCAGTATGGAGTCCCCTAAAATCACCCCATTTAGTATGTAGGTGTTATTTTTGTTTTTGCTACCAACGTGCATTACCTTGCACTTGTTTGTATTGAAACTCATTCTCCATTTTGCTGCCCATGACTCCAGTTTGAATAAATAATTCTGGAGAGACTTAGCATCTCCCTCCAAATTTATAACCTTACATAGTTTGGTATCGTCTGCAAAAATTTACACCATACTCTCTATGGTGTCAATTTGGAGGTATTCTCCTGTGTTTTCATGGGTTTCTTTTGACAGCTATGCGATCGCAAATTCAATTGCGATTGCATTGCTGAATTGTGGGTGCCCCCCTGCCTCTGCAGCCTGGCTGCAGAGGCAGGCACAGAGCGTCCATTTTCCAGGTCTCAGCGGCCGCATGTGACATCACATGATCACCTCAAACCTGCTCCCATTTCATATGACATGCCTGGCCAGCGCCGCGTTACCACACCGACCGTCCTGCGCATACCTCTGCTTGTCAATCAGGCAGAGGCGTTCGCATCAATGCAGTGCAAACGCATTGCTGGACTCGCACACATGCAGATTGGGCACTGCACATGCACATTAGCCTCAAAATAGTCAGTATGTGATCGCATCTCAGATGCAATCCATACTGAATAGGGGGCCTAATTCAAATCTGATTGCCAGGGCCGGCGCTACCGCTAGGGCGCCGCACACTGAATGAAACAGAGAATGCTTTCTTTATCACCCTGCCTCACCTCGCCTCAGCTCAGCCAAGCTCCTGCTCTTCTTTAAGAGACGAGGAGCAGCCAGGGATGTCGTGGGCGCCCAATTGCTGACAATTGTTCAACGTGAGTTCAACGTGAGTGGGTCAGTGAATCATCCATTTTTAACCACTGACTGTTCCTTCCTCCTGTATCTGCAATCCTGCCGCAAACCCCCCCCCCCCGCGATTGTGCTCCCGAATGTTACCTTCTCCCATCGTGCAATTATGCTCCCGAATGTTACTTGCTCCCCTCTGCATCGTTACCAGCCCCCCCCCCTCCCGCGATTGTGCTCCCAAACGTTACCCGCTGCCTCCCCACCACCTGCATCTTGTTACCAACCAGGGCTGCCAGGGCCAGGCTGAGGAGGGTCAAGACCTTCCCTTTGCACTAAAAACACAGCAGCATTAGGGCCCGGGACATCCTCAATGACCATGCGCCCTCCCACCCCCGGCTGTTGCTGCTGTGTGGCTGATCCTGACATCGAGCGGAGCCGAGCTACCCTGAGCCGCTGAACAGCTGTCACACCAGCTGCAGCTACTGTACCACACTTTTCCAGTTATCTGGCTAGACACATAACGGCTGCGGATGACAGCTGCCTCCCGGGTTCCTCACAGCCAGCTGCGCAGTGCGAGGTGGCACTAGGTGAGCACTACTGGGTGCATTGTTTGTGTGTGGGTGACATTGTGGGTTACATTGGGTGAATGCGGTGTATGGGGGCCAGTGAATGACTGCTGTGTGTGGGTGACATTGGGTGAATGCTGTGTGTGGGTTACATTGGGTGAATGCTGTGCGTGGGTGACTGCTGTGTGTGAATGTGTGCGACATTGGGTGACTCCTGTGTGAGTGACTGTGCTAAGTTTAAATTGCCACCATATCTGCCGTGGTGCTCCTGATTTGAGATGTCTATGTCCCTGCTTGGGGAAGGAGCTGCATTGGATGAGAAATCGCATTGGGGAGAGGGGCTAGGGGTTAAAGAAAAGAAAGCTAGTGAGAGGTGTGGGGATGAGAGAAGAAATCAGGTAGGCAGTGGGGCAAGGATGCAGGCAGGGAGTGAAACAAGCAATGAGAGGTGCGGGGAATGAGGGGAGGGCAGGGGTTGAGAGGGAAGAAGGAGCCGAATGGGTAGCAGGCAAAATGCGAGGAGTAAGTAAAGGTGAGAGACACAGGCATTCAGACACCAAGGAGAGCAAATTTATTTTTATTTTTTTGGGGGGTGGGTGGGGTGTTAGGCTGAAGTTTTGCCTAGGGTGCCGAGATACCTTGTACCGGCCCTGCTGATCGCAGCAGCAAATTTGTTAGCTAATGAGCAGAACCATATGCAGTGCAGGTGGGGTGGGGGGTGGGGGATAAAACATGTGCGGAGAGAGTTAGATTTGGGTGGGTTATTTTGTTTCTGTGCAGGGTGAATACTGGCTGTTTTATTTTTACACTGCAATTTAGATTTCAGTTTGAACACACCACACCCAAATCTAATTCTTTCTGCACATGTTATATCTGCTCCCCTGCAGTGCACATGGGTGGTCATTCCGAGTTGATCGCTAGCTGCATTCGTTCGCTGTGCAGCGATGAGGCAAAAAAATGGCACTTCTGCGCATGCGTATGCGGCGCAATGCGCACGCATACGCATGCAACGAACTATGTAGTTTCACACAAGGTCTAGCGAAGCTTTTCAGTCGCACTGCTGGCCCAGAGTGATTGACATGAAGTGGGCGTTTCTTGGTGTCAACTGACCATTTTCAGGGACTGTTCGGAAAAACGCAGGCGTGCCAGGAATAACGCAGGCGTGGCTGGGCTAACGCAGGGCGTGTTGGTGACGTCAAAACAGGAACTGAACAGTCTGAAGTGATCGCAAGCGCTGAGTAGGTTTTGAGCTACTCTAAAACTGCACAAAAAAAATTTGTAGCCGCTCTGCGATCCTTTCGTTCGCACTTCTGCTAAGCTAAAATACACTCCCAGTGGGCGGCGGCATAGCGTTTGCACGGCTGCTAAAAACTGCTAGCGAGCGATCAACTCGGAATAACCACCATGGGGCCTTATTCAGAGTTGATCGCAGCAGCAAATTTGTTAGCAGTTGGGCAAAACCATGGGGGTCATTCCGAGTTGTTCGCTCGTTATTTTTTTTCCGCAACGGAGCGATTAGCCGCTAATGCGCATGCGCGATATTCGCAGTGCGACTGCGCCAAGTAAATTTGCTATGCAGTTAGGTATTTTACTCACGGCATTACGCGGTTTTTTCTTCGTTCTGGTGATCATAATGTGATTGACAGGAAGTGGGTGTTTCTGGGCGGAAACAGGCCGTTTTATGGGAGTGTGTGAAAAAACGCTACCGTTTCTGGGAAAAACGCGGGAGTGGCTGGAGAAACGGAGGAGTGTCTGGGCGAACGCTGGGTGTGTTTGTGACGTCAAACCAGGAACGACAAGCACTGAACTGATCGCACTGGCAGAGTAAGTTTCGAGCTACTCAGAAACTGCACAGAGAAGTCTTTTCGCAATATTGCGAATCTTTCGTTCGCAATTTTGATAAGCTAAGATTCACTCCCAGTAGGTGGCGGCTTAGCGTGTGCAATGCTGCTAAAAGCAGCTTGCGAGCGAACAACTCGGAATGACCACCCATGTGCACTGCAGGGGAAGGGGCAGATATAACATGTGCAGAGAGAGTTAGATTTGGGTGGGGTGTGTTCAAACTGAAATCTAAATTTCAGTGTAAAAATAAAGCAGTCAGTATTTACCCTGCACAGAAACAAAATAACCCACCCAAATCTAAATCTGCACATGTCATATCTGCCCCCCTCCCCCCCTGCAGTGCTCATGGTTTTGCCCATTAGCCTACAAATTTGCTGCTGCGATCAGATCTGAATTAGGCCCAGGGTCCATAGATTGTAAATTTAACTGGAGTAGTAATCTACACTATGTGAATGACGAGACACACAGTGCTCCGATTTTCTGTACTTTGCACATGCGCAGGACCCATTCTGCACGTGGGCGAACAGGCGCTGCGATGTAGGAAGCAGGACAGCTGCACATTCAGTGATTGATAGTCTGCTGTCATTTGGAGGGCTGGGAGTGGATGGAGATGGCATCGAAAAGGAGGCATGTTACTGCTATTTACGGGGAGGGAAGTGGCCAGGGATCTCAATCATTAGAGATTTATCTGACCACTGTGACAGGTGGCTTGCATGTCCCCATGGGTGCCACAAGCCGCCCCATGATGATGTGTGAGTAATTCGATGTCTGCGTCCTAGGACGCAGGTCAGATCACTACTGCAGCAGGAGGCGACTACTTGTAATAAACGCCTCCAGCTGCATCATCATACATTGCTATTACTGCTGCAGCGATAGCAACTCTAACAACATCTGAGTGACAATCTCTCTCTCTCTCTCTTTCTCATATACGTCCTAGAGGATGCTGGGGTAACATCAAGAACCATGGGGTATAGACGGGATCCGCAGGAGACATGGGCACTTTTAGACTTTCAAAGTGTTGTTACCTGGCTCCTCCCGCTATGCCCCTCCTCCAGACTCCAGTTTAGATTCTGTGCCCAGTGAGACTGGATGCACTCTGAGGAGCTCTACTGAGTTTCTCTGAAAAGACGTATGTTAGGTTTATTATTTTCAGGGAGGACTACTGGCAATAGTCTCCCTGCTTCGTGGGACTGAGGGGAGAGAAGCAGACCTACTTTTGTGAGTTTCAAGGCTCTGCTTCTTTGGCTACAGGCAGAGCCGGCCCTAACCAATATGATGCCCTAGGCAAGATTTTGGCTGGTGCCCCCTAGCACCACCGCTGGTTCCGCTTCTGACCTTGCACCTCTTTCCCAGCACCATCACCCCTCACCCATAGCAGTCCTTATTTTGGTGTTTGTACCCCCTATATTTTAAATAGAAACAGTTTGCACATTTGGCGCACAGCCCAAAAAGGGGTGTGTTTTTGCTGGCAAGGGGCATGGCCACACAATAGTAACCCCAATTCCAATTACGCCACACAGTACTGCAACTTCATTCATATTTGATCATGCGATAGTGTTCATAATTCATATTACTTTCCACAGTAGTATCACTGTACCTTATAAACGTTACTCCTCACAGTAGAGCCCCTTATTCACATAACATCACACCCTATTGCTCTTTATTCAAATTAGACGACACAGTAGTGCCCTTTCTATACGCAACGCCACATAGTAGAGCACCTTATACAAATAATGCCACACATTAGTAATGCATTTATACACATAATTCCACACATTAATGCCCCTTACACATATGAGACACATTATTAATGTCCTTATAAACATAATGCGCCTTACACATTATGACAACCTTTATTAATGCCCTTTTACACATAATGTCCCTTACACATAAGCCGCACATTATTAATGCCCTTATACACATAATGACACACATAGTGCCCCCTACACATTTGCTGCACATTATTAGTGCCTCTATACACATAATGACACACATACAGTAGTACCCTTTTACACATATGCCGCACATTATTAATGTACTTATACACATAATGACACGCATAGTGCCCCTTACACATATGTTGCACATTATTAATGCATTTTTACATGACACACATAATGCTCTTTACACATATTCCGAACACAACTGCAAAACCAACCCACTCATATGCACACAGCAATCACACTGCTACTAACACTGTGACCTCTGCTTGGCTAGAGATGTGTCCTCATAAATCTTGCCTCAATGCTAACATCTGGCACCTTTTTTTTTAATGAAAATGCATCTTAGTTGCATTGCTATGTGGTTAGGATGCACAAGCAGCTTTTACTGCTTAAAATGATATGCAGCATGCCTATATACTGTGTGAGACTGGCTGTATCTGCATATGAAATGCTACACACAGAATATAGGCATGCCGCATATCATTTTAATCAGCAGAAGCTGCTGATGCCCCTAGGCATATCAAATGCCATAGGTAATTGCCTAGTTTGCCTATGCCTAAGGCCGGCTCTGGCTACAGGACACCATTAGCTCCTGAGGGTCTGAACGCTAGGTACGCCTAGATGCTCGTTCCCAGAGCCCGGCGTCACCCCCCTTGCAGAGCCAGAAGTCAGAAGACAGGTGAGTAGAAGAAGATCAGAAGACTTCGGTGACGGCTTTTTGAGGTACCGCACAGCGGCAGCGCTGTGCGCCATGCTCCCACACACACAGGCGCTGTAGGGTGCAGGGCGCGGGGGGGGGGGGGGCGCCCTGGGCAGCATATAAATCCTCAATACAGACTGGCAAACGATAATATGAGTGCCTAGGCACTATATCCAACCCCCGCCAGTATAAATATATTAAAGAAACAGCGGGGCTGAAGCGCGCCATTAAGGGGGCGGGGCTTACCCCTCACAGCTCACATCAGCGCCATTTTCTCTCCACAGAGACGCTGGTCCTTCCAAAAAGGCACTACTGTACAGAACAGGGTGAAAAACGAAGGGGGGACACAGATGGTTGGTGCAATATAAGTGAATAAAAAAGCACTATATGTATATATATATATATATATATATATATATATATATATATATATAAAAGCGGTGAGCTGGTAAACTCCTTCTGTGGTTCCCTGACAGAATTTACTGAGGTCTATCCCTTATAGCCAGTGTCGACATGTATGAGGCAGCGTGCTCTGCCACAAACGGCTGTGGATATGACCCTGTCGGCACCACCGACTCCGTATGGTACTTGGTACATGTAAAAGTGTCTACAGGTCAGTAGATGTATGTTTGTCCCAAGAGAAAACTATGTGGGGGACACAGACGTGTGTAGGTGACCCTGTCGGCACCACTAATATCTGACTGGGTAAAAAAATGTGCATGATAATATGATGCATGTCAGAAAGGGCTATACCTATATGTATATATGTATAGTAAGGTTACGTAAATCTGTTGCACAGACACAGACGTAGTAATATTTATGAAGGGTGTCATATTCATAGAAATATTCCCCTCAGACCCCTCGGGGTCGCAAAAATTGTTTATTTGCCCAGTTAATACTGTTTCTTAGGTCGACCGTAAGGTTTCCTGATTAGATCCACAATTTACTGTTCAGCATTCAGTACATGTTTCATAAACATTATGAACGTATTAACGTCACTAGGGACCCTGCTGTTCCTGATACAAGGATATATGTATATATTAGATATATGTGTGTGTATGGATATATGTATATATATATATATAGTAGAGATGAGCGCCGGAAATTTTTCGGGTTTTGTGTTTTGGTTTTGGGTTCGGTTCCGCGGCCGTGTTTTGGGTTCGACCGCGTTTTGGCAAAACCTCACCGAATTTTTTTTGTCGGATTCGGGTGTGTTTTGGATTCGGGTGTTTTTTTCAAAAAACACTAAAAAACAGCTTAAATCATAGAATTTGGGGGTCATTTTGATCCCAAAGTATTATTGACCTCAAAAACCATAATTTACACTCATTTTTAGTCTATTCTGAATACCTCACACCTCACAATATTATTTTTAGTCCTAAAATTTGCACCTAGGTCGCTGGATGACTAAGCTAAGCGACCCTAGTGGCCGACACAAACACCGGGCCCATCTAGGAGTGTCACTGCAGTGTCACGCAGGATGTCCCTTCCAAAAAACCCTCCCCAAACAGCACATGACGCAAAGAAAAAAAGAGGCGCAATGAGGTAGCTGTGTGAGTAAGATAAGCGACCCGAGTGGCCGACACAAACACCGGGCCCATCTAGGAGTGTCACTGCAGTGTCACGCAGGATGTCCCTTCCAAAAAACCCTCCCCAAACAGCACATGACGCAAAGAAAAAAAGAGGCGCAATGAGGTAGCTGTGTGAGTAAGATAAGCGACCCTAGTGGCCGACACAAACACCGGGCCCATCTAGGAGTGGCACTGCAGTGTCACGCAGGATGTCCCTTCCAAAAAACCCTCCCCAAACAGCACATGACGCAAAGAAAAAAAGAGGCGCAATGAGGTAGCTGTGTGAGTAAGATAAGCGACCCTAGTGGCCGACACAAACACCGGGCCCATCTAGGAGTGGCACTGCAGTGTCACGCAGGATGTCCCTTCCAAAAAACCCTCCCCAAACAGCACATGACGCAAAGAAAAAAAGAGGCGCAATGAGGTAGCTGTGTGAGTAAGATAAGCGACCCTAGTGGCCGACACAAACACCGGGCCCATCTAGGAGTGGCACTGCAGTGTCACGCAGGATGTCCCTTCCAAAAAACCCTCCCCAAACAGCACATGACGCAAAGAAAAAAAGAGGCGCAATGAGGTAGCTGTGTGAGTAAGATAAGCGACCCTAGTGGCCGACACAAACACCGGGCCCATCTAGGAGTGTCACTGCAGTGTCACGCAGGATGTCCCTTCCAAAAAACCCTCCCCAAACAGCACATGACGCAAAGAAAAAAAGAGGCGCAATGAGGTAGCTGTGTGAGTAAGATAAGCGACCCTAGTGGCCGACACAAACACCGGGCCCATCTAGGAGTGGCACTGCAGTGTCACGCAGGATGTCCCTTCCAAAAAACCCTCCCCAAACAGCACATGACGCAAAGAAAAATTAAAGAAAAAAGAGGTGCAAGATGGAATTGTCCTTGGGCCCTCCCACCCACCCGCCCTCCCACCCACCCTTATGTTGTATAAACAGGACATGCACACTTTAACCAACCCATCATTTCAGTGACAGGGTCTGCCACACGACTGTGACTGAAATGACGGGTTGGTTTGGACCCTAACCAAAAAAGAAGCAATTAATCTCTCCTTGCACAAACTGGCTCTACAGAGGCAAGATGTCCACCTCATCATCATCCTCCGATATATCACCGTGTACATCCCCCTCCTCACAGATTATCAATTCGTCCCCACTGGAATCCACCATCTCAGCTCCCTGTGTACTTTGTGGAGGCAATTGCTGCTGGTCAATGTCTCCGCGGAGGAATTGATTATAATTCATTTTAATGAACATCATCTTCTCCACATTTTCTGGATGTAACCTCGTACGCCGATTGCTGACAAGGTGAGCGGCGGCACTAAACACTCTTTCGGAGTACACACTTGTGGGAGGGCAACTTAGGTAGAATAAAGCCAGTTTGTGCAAGGGCCTCCAAATTGCCTCTTTTTCCTGCCAGTATAAGTACGGACTGTGTGACGTGCCTACTTGGATGCGGTCACTCATATAATCCTCCACCATTCTTTCAATGTTGAGAGAATCATATGCAGTGACAGTAGACGACATGTCCGTAATCGTTGTCAGGTCCTTCAGTCCGGACCAGATGTCAGCATCAGCAGTCGCTCCAGACTGCCCTGCATCACCGCCAGCGGGTGGGCTCGGAATTCTGAGCCTTTTCCTCTTACCCCCAGTTGCGGGAGAATGTGAAGGAGGAGATGTTGACAGGTCGCGTTCCGCTTGACTTGACAATTTTCTCACCAGCAGGTCTTTCAACCCCAGCAGACTTGTGTCTGCCGGAAAGAGAGATCCAAGGTAGGCTTTAAATCTAGGATCGAGCACGGTGGCCAAAATGTAGTGCTCTGATTTCAACAGATTGACCACCCGTGAATCCTTGTTAAGCGAATTAAGGGCTCCATCCACAAGTCCCACATGCCTAGCGGAATCGCTCCGTGTTAGCTCCTCCTTCAATGTCTCCAGCTTCTTCTGCAAAAGCCTGATGAGGGGAATGACCTGACTCAGGCTGGCAGTGTCTGAACTGACTTCACGTGTGGCAAGTTCAAAGGGCATCAGAACCTTGCACAACGTTGAAATCATTCTCCACTGCACTTGAGACAGGTGCATTCCACCTCCTATATCGTGCTCAATTGTATAGGCTTGAATGGCCTTTTGCTGCTCCTCCAACCTCTGAAGCATATAGAGGGTTGAATTCCACCTCGTTACCACTTCTTGCTTCAGATGATGGCAGGGCAGGTTCAGTAGTTTTTGGTGGTGCTCCAGTCTTCTGTACGTGGTGCCTGTACGCCGAAAGTGTCCCGCAATTCTTCTGGCCACCGACAGCATCTCTTGCACGCCCCTGTCGTTTTTAAAAAAATTCTGCACCACCAAATTCAAGGTATGTGCAAAACATGGGACGTGCTGGAATTTGCCCATATTTAATGCACACACAATATTGCTGGCGTTGTCCGATGCCACAAATCCACAGGAGAGTCCAATTGGGGTAAGCCATTCCGCGATGATCTTCCTCAGTTGCCGTAAGAGGTTTTCAGCTGTGTGCGTATTCTGGAAAGCGGTGATACAAAGCGTAGCCTGCCTAGGAAAGAGTTGGCGTTTGCGAGATGCTGCTACTGGTGCCGCCGCTGCTGTTCTTGCGGCGGGAGTCCATACATCTACCCAGTGGGCTGTCACAGTCATATAGTCCTGACCCTGCCCTGCTCCACTTGTCCACATGTCCGTGGTTAAGTGGACATTGGGTACAACTGCATTTTTTAGGACACTGGTGAGTCTTTTTCTGACGTCCGTGTACATTCTCGGTATCGCCTGCCTAGAGAAGTGGAACCTAGATGGTATTTGGTAACGGGGGCACACTGCCTCAATAAATTGTCTAGTTCCCTGTGAACTAACGGCGGATACAGGACGCACGTCTAACACCAACATAGTTGTCAAGGCCTCAGTTATCCGCTTTGCAGCAGGATGACTGCTGTGATATTTCATCTTCCTCGCAAAGGACTGTTGGACAGTCAATTGCTTACTGGAAGTAGTACAAGTGGGCTTACGACTTCCCCTCTGGGATGACGATCGACTCCCAGCAGCAACAACAGCAGCGCCAGCAGCAGTAGGCGTTACACGCAAGGATGCATCGGAGGAATCCCAGGCAGGAGAGGACTCGTCAGAATTGCCAGTGACATGGCCTGCAGGACTATTGGCATTCCTGGGGAAGGAGGAAATTGACACTGAGGGAGTTGGTGGTGGGGTGGTTTGCGTGAGCTTGGTTACAAGAGGAAGGGATTTACTGGTCAGTGGACTGCTTCCGCTGTCACCCAAAGTTTTTGAACTTGTCACTGACTTATTATGAATGCGCTGCAGGTGACGTATAAGGGAGGATGTTCCGAGGTGGTTAACGTCCTTACCCCTACTTATTACAGCTTGACAAAGGCAACACACGGCTTGACAAATGTTGTCCGCATTTCTGGTGAAATACTTCCACACCGAAGAGCTGATTTTTTTGGTATTTTCACCAGGCATGTCAACGGCCCTATTCCTCCCACGGACAACAGGTGTCTCCCCGGGTGCCTGACTTAAACAAACCACCTCACCATCAGAATCCTCCTTGTCAATTTCCTCCCCAGCGCCAGCAACACCCATATCCTCCTCATCCTGGTGTACTTCAACACTGACATTTTCAATCTGACTATCAGGAACTGGACTGCGGGTGCTCTTTCCAGCACTTGCAGGGGGCGTGCAAATGGTGGAAGGCGCATGCTCTTCACGTCCAGTGTTGGGAAGGTCAGGCATCGCAACCGACACAATTGGACTCTCCTTGTGGATTTGGGATTTCGAAGAACGCACAGTTCTTTGCGGTGCTTTTGCCAGCTTGAGTCTTTTCAGTTTTCTAGCGAGAGGCTGAGTGCTTCCATCCTCCTGTGAAGCTGAACCACTAGCCATGAACATAGGCCAGGGCCTCAGCCGTTCCTTGCCACTCCGTGTGGTAAATGGCATATTGGCAAGTTTACGCTTCTCCTCCGACAATTTTATTTTAGGTTTTGGAGTCCTTTTTTTACTGATATTTGGTGTTTTGGATTTGACATGCTCTGTACTATGCCTTTGGGCATCGGCCTTGGCAGACGACGTTGCTGGCATTTCATCGTCTCGGCCATGACTAGTGGCAGCAGCTTCAGCACGAGGTGGAAGTGGATCTTGATCTTTCCCTAATTTTGGAACCTCAACATTTTTGTTCTCCATATTTTAATAGGCACAACTAAAAGGCACCTCAGGTAAACAATGGAGATGGATGGATACTAGTATACAATTATGGATGGACTGCCGAGTGCCGACACAGAGGTAGCTACAGCCGTGGACTACCGTACTGTGTCTGCTGCTAATATAGACTGGATGATTGATAATGAGATGAAATCAATATATATATGTATGTATATATAATATCACTAGTACTGCAGCCGGACAGGTAGATAATATATTTATTAGGTATTGGTAATGATGACTGATGACGGACCTGCTGGACACTGTCAGCTCAGCAGCACCGCAGACTGCTACAGTAAGCTACTATACTATAGTAGTATGTACAAAGAAGAAAGAAAAAAAAAAAAAACCACGGGTAGGTGGTATACAATATTATATATATATATATTATATATACAATTATATATATATTAAACTGGTGGTGATTGATTATTAAACTGGTGGTCAGGTCACGTTGCAACTTGCAACTAGTACTCCGAGTCCTAAGCAGACAATCACAAAATATATTATTATACTGGTGGTCAGTGTGGTCACAACAATGGCAGTGTGGCAATGACTCTGGCAGCAAAAGTGTGCACTGTACGTTATATGTACTCCGTCCTGCTCTCAGACTCTAACTGCTCCCCACTGTCAGTGTCTCCCCCACAAGTCAGATAATACACTTACAGTCACACTATCTAATCTATAAATATCACTTCAGCAAGTAGTATAGTAGTATACAGTATAGTAGTACTCCTCCTAATAATGCTCCCCAAAATACTGTGTCTCTCTCTTCTCTAAACGGAGAGGACGCCAGCCACGTCCTCTCCCTATGACTCTATAAATATCACTTCAGCAAGTAGTAGAGTAGCATACAGAGTATAGTAGTACTCCTCCTAATAATGCTCCCCAAAATAGTATACTGTGTCTCTCTCTTCTCTAAACGGAGAGGACGCCAGCCACGTCCTCTCCCTATGACTCTATAAATATCACTTCAGCAAGTAGTATAGTAGTATACAGTATAGTAGTACTCCTCCTAATAATGCTCCCCAAAATACTGTGTCTCTCTCTTCTCTAAACGGAGAGGACGCCAGCCACGTCCTCTCCCTATGACTCTATAAATATCACTTCAGCAAGTAGTAGAGTAGTATACAGTATAGTAGTACTCCTCCTAATAATGCTCCCCAAAATACTGTGTCTGAGTAGTATACAGTATAGTAGTACTCCTCCTAATAATGCTCCCCAAAATACTGTGTCTCTCTCTTCTCTAAACGGAGAGGACGCCAGCCACGTCCTCTCCCTATGACTCTATAAATATCACTTCAGCAAGTAGTAGAGTAGTATACAGTATAGTAGTACTCCTCCTAATAATGCTCCCCAAAATACTGTGTCTGAGTAGTATACAGTATAGTAGTACTCCTCCTAATAATGCTCCCCAAAATACTGTGTCTCTCTCTTCTCTAAACGGAGAGGACGCCAGCCACGTCCTCTCCCTATGACTCTATAAATATCACTTCAGCAAGTAGTAGAGTAGTATACAGTATAGTAGTACTCCTCCTAATAATGCTCCCCAAAATAGTATACTGTGTCTCTCTCTTCTCTAAACGGAGAGGACGCCAGCCACGTCCTCTCCCTATGACTCTATAAATATCACTTCAGCAAGTAGTATAGTAGTATACAGTATAGTAGTACTCCTCCTAATAATGCTCCCCAAAATACTGTGTCTCTCTCTTCTCTAAACGGAGAGGACGCCAGCCACGTCCTCTCCCTATGACTCTATAAATATCACTTCAGCAAGTAGTAGAGTAGTATACAGTATAGTAGTACTCCTCCTAATAATGCTCCCCAAAATAGTATACTGTGTCTCTCTCTTCTCTAAACGGAGAGGACGCCAGCCACGTCCTCTCCCTATGACTCTATAAATATCACTTCAGCAAGTAGTATAGTAGTATACAGTATAGTAGTACTCCTCCTAATAATGCTCCCCAAAATACTGTGTCTGAGTAGTATACAGTATAGTAGTACTCCTCCTAATAATGCTCCCCAAAATACTGTGTCTCTCTCTTCTCTAAACGGAGAGGACGCCAGCCACGTCCTCTCCCTATGACTCTATAAATATCACTTCAGCAAGTAGTAGAGTAGTATACAGTATAGTAGTACTCCTCCTAATAATGCTCCCCAAAATACTGTGTCTCTCTCTTCTCTAAACGGAGAGGACGCCAGCCACGTCCTCTCCCTATGACTCTATAAATATCACTTCAGCAAGTAGTAGAGTAGTATACAGTATAGTAGTACTCCTCCTAATAATGCTCCCCAAAATAGTATACTGTGTCTCTCTCTTCTCTAAACGGAGAGGACGCCAGCCACGTCCTCTCCCTATGACTCTATAAATATCACTTCAGCAAGTAGTATAGTAGTATACAGTATAGTAGTACTCCTCCTAATAATGCTCCCCAAAATACTGTGTCTCTCTCTTCTCTAAACGGAGAGGACGCCAGCCACGTCCTCTCCCTATGACTCTATAAATATCACTTCAGCAAGTAGTAGAGTAGTATACAGTATAGTAGTACTCCTCCTAATAATGCTCCCCAAAATACTGTGTCTCTCTCTTCTCTAAACGGAGAGGACGCCAGCCACGTCCTCTCCCTATGACTCTATAAATATCACTTCAGCAAGTAGTAGAGTAGTATACAGTATAGTAGTACTCCTCCTAATAATGCTCCCCAAAATACTGTGTCTCTCTCTTCTCTAAACGGAGAGGACGCCAGCCACGTCCTCTCCCTATGACTCTATAAATATCACTTCAGCAAGTAGTAGAGTAGTATACAGTATAGTAGTACTCCTCCTAATAATGCTCCCCAAAATACTGTGTCTGAGTAGTATACAGTATAGTAGTACTCCTCCTAATAATGCTCCCCAAAATACTGTGTCTCTCTCTTCTCTAAACGGAGAGGACGCCAGCCACGTCCTCTCCCTATGACTCTATAAATATCACTTCAGCAAGTAGTATAGTAGTATACAGTATAGTAGTACTCCTCCTAATAATGCTCCCCAAAATAGTATACTGTGTCTCTCTCTTCTCTAAACGGAGAGGACGCCAGCCACGTCCTCTCCCTATGACTCTATAAATATCACTTCAGCAAGTAGTAGAGTAGTATACAGTATAGTAGTACTCCTCCTAATAATGCTCCCCAAAATACTGTGTCTCTCTCTTCTCTAAACGGAGAGGACGCCAGCCACGTCCTCTCCCTATGACTCTCAATGCACGTGTGAAAATGGCGGCGACGCGCGGCTCCTTATATAGAATCCGAGTCTCGCGAGAATCCGACAGCGGGATGATGACGTTCGGGCGTGCTCGGGTTAACCGAGCAAGGCGGGAGGATCCGAGCCTGCTCGGACCCGTGGAAAAAAGCTGAAGTTCGGGCGGGTTCGGATTCAGAGGAACCGAACCCGCTCATCACTAATATATAGTCGTAGTTCCAGTTTCCTGGGGGGCACTCTCCTTCACAAATAAAGTCCAATCGTATTCTCTTAGATCATAGTCGGCTTTATTGGGTCGACGTTTCGGCTCAACAAGCAGAGCCTTTATCAAGACAAGCCATACACATTTTCATATTGCGAAATAGTCATAACTAGAATTAAATAACTCAACAGTATAACACTGTGATAGAACACACGACCAAGTCGGCATATACGCCTTCACACATAATTCCAGAAAAATTATCCATACAGTCAATAAGCCCTCACTGGAGGCTAATGGTAGACGTCCGTTCAGTGTGACTGTCACAAGGGAGGTATGACTCTTGGGTTCGCGGGCCAATTCCATGGCGGTCTCGGCTAGGAGGGCGTTGTGGATTCACCAATGGAATGCTGATGCTGACTCCGAGAAGAAATAAAGTCTCTTCCCTATGAAGCTGAAGCCTGGTTTGGTGACGGCCTTGTTAATTTGATCTCGGCAGACCGTGCTGGTAAGTAGTCTTTCTTGCCCTATGTTCCCTCACAATGGATGATGACGCATCATTGTCGGATGCAGTAATTTCAGCCGAATACATACAGATTTGCCCTTTCTTTCCAGGTAGAGGAAGGAGACAATGGAAGAGGTCAGCAGCCTTTTTCAAGTTCACAGGAGCAGAGATCATCCTCTGTTTCTGACATATCCACCGCATGACACTGGGTCTATCTTGCGGGAGCCCACACCGGTGGGACCACGGCTAAGACTCTTCAGTCAGTCTGGGAACGGACATGGACCGGGGGTTTTTAAGAATGGTCTCCATTGGGGGGCATACTGGAGTGTCTAGACGTTTCCCCTCACCGTTTTTCAAATCGACCTTACCAGTTTTCTTCCAGACGGGGAGCTAGTATGCGGCACAATACAAGGGTTGTGTCAGGATCAGGTCTTTGTCCTGGTGTCCAGGTCACACAAAAAAAAGAAAAAAAAAGAAAAACAGGCTGTTTTCCAAGCCTATTCGTGCTCCCGAGGCCGGGCGGCTGGGTCAGACCAGTCCTATATCTGAAATACCAAAATTTCTACTTAAAGAAATTAAGATCCAAGATGGGATCTCTCAGGGCAGGAATCTCCAATCTGAATAAAGGATAAAGGAGGTCTAATTACGGTTTTCTTCCGCACAAGGTTACCTGAGGTTTGCAATTCAGGATTGTCATTAGCAATTTCACCAGGGTGAGGGCGGTAATGATGGTTCTCCTTCGATAGTAAGGAGTCATAATTAGTCTGTACAGCAGGGGTGGGGAACCTTTTTTCTACCGAGGGCCATTTGGATATTTATAAAATCCTTCGGGGGCCATACAAAAATTCTCAACTTTCTCAAAATTAACCTGCCCCTCAGCAGGTCTGCCCCATAGAGGTACTGTGTGTGCGCGCTGGAGGCGCGCGCGCCCAAAAAATGGGTGTGGCCAGTTAAAATGGGACGTGATACACATATGCCCCCAATAGTGCAGTGCCAGATCCACAATTGCCCCCACAGTGCAAGGTATACAAATGCCCCTCACAGTGCCAGGTATACAAATGCCCTCACAGTGCCAGGTGTACAAATGCCCCTCACAGTGCCAGGTATACAGATGTCCCCACAGTGCCAGGTATACAGATGCCCCCACAGTGCCAGGTATACAGATGCCCCTCACAGTGCCAGGTATACAAATGCCCCCACAGTGCCAAGTATACAAATGCCCCTCACAGTGCCAGGAGTACAAATGCCCCTCACAGTGCCAGGTATACAGATGTCCCCACAGTGCCAGGTATACAGATGCCCCCACAGTGCCAGGTATACAGATGCCCCCCCCAAAGTGCCAGGTATACAGATGCCCCTCACAGTGCCAGGTATACAAATGTCCCCACAGTGCCAGGTATACAGATGCCCCCACAGTGCCAGGTATACAGATGCCCCCCCAAAGTGCCAGGTATACAGATGCCCCTCACAGTGCCAGGTATACAAATGTCCCCACAGTGCCAGGTATACAAATGCCCCTCACAGTGCCAGGTATACAGATGTCCCCACAGTGCCAGGTATACAGATGCCCCCACAGTGCCAGGTATACAGATGCCCCCACAGTGCCAGGTATTCAAATGCCCCCCACAGTGCCAGGTATACAGATGCCCCCACAGTGCCAGGTATACAAATGCCCCCATAGTGCCAGGTATACAAATGCCCCCACAGTGCCAGGTATACAGATGCCCCCCACAGTGCCAGGTATACAAATGCCCCCCACAGTGCCAGGTATACAGATGCCCCCACAGTGCCCCCCCCTTCCGTGCTACTTACCGCTCCTATCGGCGGGACACGGAGGAGAGCGCGGCTATGTTGGGCGGCGGCGTGTAGGACTTGAAACCAGCCGCCGGTTCGAGAGCCAATCAGAGCTCGCGGACCGGCAGCCGCGGCTCCTGATTGGCTGCCGGTCCGCGAGCTCTGATTTGCTCACGAACCGGCGGCTGGTTTCAAGTTCTACACGCCGCCGCCGCGCTCTCCTCCCTGTCCTGACACTGACAGCTGAGACACGCTGCCGCCGGACTGAGCGGCAGCGTGTCTCACTGGGAGAAGCGGGTGGGCCGGAGCAAACGGCTTTGCGGGCCTTATACGGCCCGCGGGCCGGAGGTTCCCCACCCCTGCTTTACTGGGTCGCTCTCCTGATTACGGCAAGATCAAGTAACCAAGTGGTGCAAATGTTGCATTCTCCCTGACAGTTCTTCAAACATCCCTGTTGGTCCCACCGACGCGGATGTCGGCTTTGGGGATAATACTAGATGCAGAACTAATGATAGTTTGGTTTTTCTTCCGGTGGAAAAGGCTCTGTTGATCCAGAGTCGGGTGGGACCTACAACAGTGTCAATCCATCAATACATTCGGTGGCTAGAAAAGATGGTTGCGGCCTACGGGGACATTCGTTTGGCAGGTTCCATGCCAGGGTGTCCTGGTCCAGTTGGACAAGTGGTCCGGTTCCCACCTAGGATAATCCTGGCTTTCAAGACCAGAATCTCACTCCTGTGGTGGCTGCGCAGCTATCACTTCCTAAAGGGGCACATGGTCTGGATCCAGGCCTGGATCCTAGTGACCACGGATGCATGCCTCCGAGGCTGGGAAGCAGTTACACAGGGGGAAAAACTTCCAAGGAAGAGGGTCAAGTTAGAAAATTTGTCACCACAATAACGGTCTAGATTATAAGGGCTGTTTACAGCGATTTTTCTACAAACGAAAAACGGAGCAAAAATGGCAGAAGCCAGAGGGATTTTCCGCTGGGCGGCAAAACATACAAGCACTCTGTCGAAAATGTTCGTTCCAACAGTAGACCGCTGGGAAGCAGATTTCCTCGGCAGACACGATCTCCATCCAGCAGAGTGGGGTCTGCATCAAGAGGTCTTTGCAGAAGTGACAAGTCTTTGAGGAATTCCTCAAATAGATATGATGGTGTCTCGCCTCAACAAGAAACTTCAGAGATATGGTTCCAGGTCAAGGGAACCCCAAGCAATAGCAATGGACGCAGTAGTGACACCATGGGTGTTTCAGTCGGTGTATGTATTCCCTCCGCTTCCACTCTTTCCAAAAGGGCTGAAAATCATAGGAAGAACAAAGGTTCAGGTGATCCTTATTGTTCCAGACTGGCCAGCTCTTCGGAAATTACTCATAGGAGATCCCGGGCCTCTTCATCTACGAGAGGATCTGTTGCAGCAAAGGCCGTGCGTGTATCAAGTTTTACCGCGGCTGCGTTTGAAGGATTGGCGGTTGAATGCCAGATTCCTAGCCTGAAAGAGTGTTCCCAGTGAAGTCTTTCCCACACTAATTCAGTATAAGAAAGGAGTAACGTCTAAACGTTACCACAGAGTTTGCAGAATATATGAGCTTTGATGTGAATACAAGAAGCCTTCTACGGAAGATTTTCAGCTAGGACGTTTTCTCCATTTTCTACAAGCTGGTGTGGATGAGGGCCTAAAGTTGGGCTCAATTAAAAGTACAAATTTCAAAATTTGGCCTCCTTTCCAGAAGTTCAGGCTTTTGTGAAAGGCATATTGCACATCCAACCTCCATTTGTGCCCCGGTGGCACTGTGGAATCTTAGCATGGTGTTGCCGTTCCTTCAATCACATTGGTTTGTACCTTTACAGAAGGTGGAGTTGACATTCATCACTTGGAAAGTGGTCGTCAGGTTGGCCTTAGCATGCGCAAGGCAAGTGTCTGACTTAGAGACCTGGTCTCACGGGAGACCTTATTTGATCTCTCATGAAGATAGAGCAGAGTTGTTTCTACCGACGGTGGTTGTTTCCTTCCACATGTACCAACCTATTGTGGTGCCTGTGGCTACTTACGCCTTCGCTGAGTCAAAAGTCTCTGCAGGAGGTCAGAGTTCTGAAAATGCATGTCGCCAAGACGGCTCCGTGTAGGAACACAGGCTCTGTTGTCCGGTTGGCTCCCAACAAGATTGGGTGCTCTGCTTCCATGCATTACACATTGGATCTGTGGTATGATTCAGCTTGCTCATCCCAAGGCATGATTGCCGTTACCGAAATGCGTGATGGCCCATTCTGTTGGACAGGTGGGCTCATCCGGGCCGGTGAACCGGGGGATCTCGGCATAGCAACTTTGCCGAGCAGCTGTTTAGCAAACTGTTTGGCTATTTTTTTATGGGTTTGCCACCTTGGCTGATGATGACCTCAACTTTGGTCAATCGGTTCTGCAGAGTCATCCGCACTCTCCCGCCCGTTCTAGAGCTTTGGTATAACCCCATGGTTCTTGATGTTACCCCAGCATCCTCTAGGACGTATGGGAAAATAGGATTTTAATACCTACCGGTAAATCCTTTTCTCTTAGTCCGTAGAGGATGCTGGGCGCCCGACCCGGTGCGTACTGTATCTGTAGATATTAAGTATGGTTACACACGGGTTGTGTTACGGTTTTTGTGTCAGCATATGCTGCAAATTCTCCATACCGTTGGCTTGGGTTCTATTGAATGCCACGTTCTGCGGCATACTTGAGGTGTGAGCTGGTAAGATGCTCACCGTGGTTTAACAATAAATCCTTTCCTCGAAATGTCCGTCTCCCTGGCCACAGTTCCTTAAACTGGAGTCTGGAGGAGGGGCATAGAGGGAGGAGCCAGGTCACACCACTTTGAAAGTCTTAAAGTGCCCATGTCTCCTGCGGATCCCGTCTATACCTCATGGTTCTTGATGTTATCCCAGCATCCTCTACGGACTAAGAGAAAAGGATTTACCGTTAGGTATTAAAATCCTATTTTCTCTCTCTCTCTGTAAATAAATAATACTATGTTATAAATTCAGTTTAAACTGAATATGCCATACATGTGATGTGGATTTTGTTATATTTACATTTAAGTCAACATGCAGTTTGCTTCCAAACATCATGTGAACTCTTGTGATAAGTCAATTTACTTTAAATGGTTTCATACTTTTCAAGTAGAATAATCTTATTCTTATTGTATCAGGTTAAAAAAAAATTAACAATACACATTTTAATTTGATAATATATTAATTTCCATAAAATGATTTAAAATTTAATTTATTAATGCTGGTATATGGATAATCTAAATAAATGGGTTAGCAAGAAAACTCTAAAGAGGAATATTCTTAAATAGGAAAATTATTTGGGAGCATTCCCATTTACAGTACGTTGCCCTGTTTTGGGGGAAAAAAAAACAAAAAACATACCATGTTACCCTAATATACAGCTCATGTCCCTCCACAGTACAACACACAACACAACATTGCAACAAAGTACAAACATTACAGAACATATGAAAGGTAAGCCCTGACTACTTGCTGCATGTTGGCTAAAATTTACAGTTTACATTTAAGGAAGTTATAATGTGCAAATGTTTTCAGCAAGGCAGCAAGAGTTAATAATAATATTTTGCATATCATGTTATTTAGCAATTTAAATAATAAACAAAATACATCTTAACTAGTTACCGGCCCATCAAAATCACAGAACAATATTACAGTAATATCACCACCGGCGGCTGTGCGCACTCTAACGGAGCAACAATTGAATTGCCCTGTGGGGCGCCATCTAGTGGTCACTGGTGGGCAAAACATGGTTTGCCCAATTGCTTACTTTTTTGATTTGCTAACAACTCTGAATAACCCCTGTATGCAGATTGGCAACCAACACAACAGAACTACAAAAAAGGGCATACTAGATGGGCCAAGTGGTTCTTATCTGCCGTCAAATTCTATGTTTCAAAGTACTTAAAGATTTTTAGGGTGGTATCAGGTGGATGCTCAGATAACTAACATACAGATTTGAGGATGCTCAGATAAGGCTGCGTGCAACTTATTCTGACAATGTGCTTGTAGATAAAATTTCTATAGGTAAACATTTATAATTGAGATTAAAATGACACAAAAGTTTTCAATGAATCTAGCAGAGAGTATTTGTATAATCACCAGTCTGACATTAGAGCAGACATACTCAGTGGACAAATAGTCCAGTGACTGAACCAAGCACAGACCCAGTGGTTCCCAACTACTACTCTGAAAAGAATATTTGTATTTTGTTTTTATTTTTTTAAGATGTTTGTTTAATTGCTGGTTAGTTCAGCTTTTACATCAGTCAGCACTGTGGAGAGTGGGCATTAGTCAGCGCTAAGGAGCAGCAGGTTCGGTATGATTTACCGGCGGCCTGGACGCCAGCCGTCAGTATACCGACAATGGCATCTCGGCCGGCAGCGGGGCGAGTGCAAACAGTTCCCTTGTGGGCTTGCTGCGCTCACAACGATGCGGGCTCGGTGGCTCGCTGCGCTCGCCACAGGTTCTGTTCCCACTCTATGGGTGCCGTGGAGTCAGAATAGTCCTGTTTGGCCGGTATTCCGGATGCCGGCATTACCAGCTGTCGGGATTCCGGCGTTGGTATCCTGAACGCCGGGATCCCAACTGCCGGCAATTTAAACTTATACCAGAGTAGCTAGCATTACCCTGAGTGTACTCACAAAAGCGCTGTTGCATACGGAAGAGTAATGATAATGGAACTCGAGAGGGTGATGGGTGTTCCTGGGTGGTGTCTGGGAGGTATCCTGAAGGGAGCACAAAAAAATCTGCTGCGTGGGCATGTACAGTAATGGGCATGTTGCAGGCGTCACGGCAAGCGGCTGCGTTCTCAAATGTATAGCTGCTTACACAGGGGCCATGATCATGTGGAGGCATATGCAGGTGCAAGTGTCGATAGTGGGCGCAATGGTACGCCAATGGTGGTCTGTGTAGAATCACTGGCTGTGCTACTGTGTGCAGGGGCGCATAAAATGGCTTGCACACTCTGCTGTACACCAGTGCACACCACCTGTGAATCAGGCTCAGTAACTTTTGGAACATTACATACATGTGCCATGTCTACTGTTATTTTGGTTATTTTAGGCCAGTGATCTCCAACCCGTAGCTCGCGAGCTACCGGTAGCTCACCGTAGTATTTTCGGTAGCTCACAGAGCGCATGGGCATGGGCAGTCACTGGCCCTCCTCCTCCCTTCATTTTTAATATGGTGCCGGCTGTCAGCCAATCAGAGCTCGTGGACCAGCAGTGGCGGCACCTAATTGGCTGCCGGACCGCAAGTTTTGATTGGTTCACTTACCGGCACCATATTTTAAATGCCCGCCGCCGCCGGAGACTCTGTCAGCCTCACCGCAGCCGCTCTCCGGACTTCACAGGAGAGGCGCGCGCTATGCTCTCCTCCCCTTCCGTCCTTCATACAGGAGGAGCAGCACCGGCGGCAGTAGAAGAATCCAGCAAGGGTTAGCACTGTGTGGGGCACTGTATCGGACACTGCGGAGGGGGGCATTTTATCTGGCGCTGCGGGGGGTATTTTAAATGGCACTGCGGGGGGAATTGTATCTGGCACTGGTGGGGGCATTGTATCTGGCACTGCTGGGGGGCATTATTTGTGTATCTGGCACTGCTGGGGGCATTATTTGTGTATCTGGCACTGCTGGGAGGCATTATTTGTATATCTGGCACTGCTGAGGGGCATTATTTGTGCATCTGGCACTGCTGGGAGGCATTATTTGTATATCTGGCACTGCTGAGGGGCATTATTTGTGTATCTGGCACTACGCGGGGGTGGGCATTACTTGTAGTTGTGAGGCCACACCCACTTTTGTGAGGCCACACCCACTTTCGCAGGAACGCACGCGCATTGGGGGAGGGGGTAGCTCCTTCAGAGGTTTTATTTTCCGAAAGTAGCTCACACCCCAATTAAGGTTGGAGACCACTGTTTTAGGCTAACAAGACTTGCAAATTGCACTGACAGTCCTGATTTTCTGACCATTTCCAAATAAAGGCTGATTTTTTAGTCTCTGTTATGTTTTTTTCAAGGCTGAGAGAGCACATTGCTACTGTACATTTACACGTGATATACAGTATACGCTTCAGATATTCTCTATATGAAGACAAGATTTTGAAGACCAAATGTTAATATACTGTATTATAGCACTGGCAGTTCTTCATGCAAGTCCTTCATGACTAAAACTTAAAAAGACCAGTTATCACAAGCCTGATAGTGTCATTAACAGGCATTTAATCAAATATAGACATTAGTTTGTTTTGGTGAAATAGATCCTGTGTTTGTAGTATAAGTTACCTGGTACATTCCAGCTTAGAGGTGGAATTTTTGTGAAAGAGAAAAGCCTCCTTGTTTCTCGGCACAAAGAGGCCCTGATCTAGAATAATGATATTTCTGTACTTTCCTGAAAGTGTGAATGGACAGTATTGATAGGTGTGTTTTTCTGTACATATTCACATACTTAGAAAAGAACACATTCATTTCAACATGTGTAGGATGAATAATAAATAAGAGTACAACTTTGTTTGTGGCTTTCTGTGACTTGTTCAAATTATGCAAAGCATTTATATAGGATGGTAATCTGCAAATATATCTTTAATCAATCAATCAATCAATCAATCAATCAATCAATCAATCAATTTACTCATTTAGGCATCATTTTAAGCCTTTTTTATTATTATGTGGGTTATTATGAGAAAAAAAGATGCTTATTCAATGCTTTATTATGTCATAACAGTAATTCAAAATCAAGAATTAGGGCTGGATGCAGAGGTGTAGCCTGTACTTTGTGGGTCCCAATGCTTCTAGAGAGACACTTCTCTGCAGCAGTTGTTCATTGTATGCACTATAATGATGCTCTAGTTCATTTTCTGAACCATAGTAGTGCCCTAGTTAATGCTATGCCCCATAGTAGTGCCTTAGTATATTTTATAAACCACACAAGTACTCTAGTACGTTGTAGGGCTGTCGCTACACGTTATGTAACATACTGTCTCGAGAGCAGCGGTGAATAGATGCTGTGCGCATGCACACAGCGTCTATTCATGGGAGTCAGAGGGGCTGCGTGCATGCCAATAGCTCACAGACCGCTGGCCATGCCCCCATAATGATGGAAAATGGGGGCGTGGCTCATGATTGTGCCACTCTGTGAAGCCACGCCTCATTTTCTATAGGTCATGCCCCCTTTTCGGCTGGGTGCAGCTTTGCTGCGCCGAGGAGTCCCTCCTTCACATTTCCCGATGTTGGGAGGTATGCAGTAACCCCAATTCACATTATGACACACAGTGTCCCCATTTCATTTTATGTTACATTACAGTGTCCCACTTCATATTATGTAACATTATAATGCCATTCACTTCATTTTATGCTTTATTACAATGAGCAAGTACAAGGGCATATTAGATACTTTACAGTATATTGTAGGCCCAAACTGGTGAAAAATTTATGTAACACATCAAACTCTGACAGGAAAGGTGAGCCCCTCTCAGCTCTGGGCCCCATAGCAGCTGCACTACCTGCACCTATGGTAGGTACACCAGGGACGTGCAGTCAGGGGAGGCAGGGGAGGCAGTGCCTCCCCTGTCATAATGATTAAAATAATAAAAAGAAGATATTTATAACACAGTCTGTTATAAATATCTTTTTTTATTATTTTAATAATTCTCCCCCCCTGTGGCTGCTTGTGAGGGACAGCTGGGAGGCAGCGGGAGAGGTGCCTCCCGCTGCTAACACTAAAAGTCCAGGCAGCGGGGGGCGGGCAGGGGGCGGGGCGCAGCAATGGGCTGTGAAAGCCCATTGAAAATGAATGGGGAAGCGGCACCTATTCTGGTGCCGCAATGACAGGGGCGTGCATTCAGCCCCGATGAATGCACGCCCCTGTCAGTGCCCCAGATGTGATTGGCCCAGCGGATCCAGTGCTGGATCCGCTGTCCAATCACTAGCGAGCCCCCTTCCCGGCTGCAGCAGGCGCCGTGGGCTGTGTGGGCGCCCGCTGCAGCCGGCGCCGCTGACTGACACCAGAGGTCATAATTGACCCCTGGTGTCTGAGCGGCGCTACTATGGGAGAGACGTCATGAGTCATGACGTCTCTCCCATAGTACAGCAGAGACGAGCCGGCGGACGGAGACGGAGGACAGCGCTGCAGGAGCGGTAAGTATGTGTGTGTGTTTTTTTTTTTAATGTGTTTGTGTTGGGGGCAGAGCAACAGGAGCACAACAACAAGGGGCACAGCAACTGGGGGGCACAACTATAAGGGGCACAGCAACGGGCACAACTATAAGGGGCACAGCAAAAGGGGCACAACTACAAGGGGCACAGCAACAGGGGCACAACTATAAGAGGCACAGCAACTGGGGGGCACAACAACAAGGGGCACAACTATAAGGGGCACCGCAACTGGGGGGCACAACAACAAGGGGCACAACTATAAGGGGCACAGCAAAAGGGGCACAACTACAAGGGGCACAGCAACTGGGGGGCACAACTACAAGGGGCACAACTACAAGGGGCACAGCAACTGGGGGGCACAACTATAAGGGGCACAACAACAAGGGGCACAGCAACAGGTGCACAACTATAAGGGGCACAGCAACTGGGGGGCACAACAACAAGGGGCACAGCAACAGGGGCACAACTATAAGGGGCACAGCAAAAGGCACAACTACAAGGGGCACAGCAACTGGGGGGCACAACTACAAGGGGCACAGCAACTGGGGGGTACAACTACAAGGGGCACAGCAACTGGGGGGCACAACTACAAGGGGCACAACTACAAGGGGCACAGCAACTGGGGGGCACAACTACAAGGGGCACAGCAACTGGGGGCACAATTACAGGGGTCACAGCTACTGGGGTCACAGCTACTTTGGGCAAAGCTACAGAGTGCACAGCGACTGGGGGCAAAGCTACAGGGGGCACAGCGACTGGGGGCACAGCGACAGGGGGCACAACTACTCGGGCACAGCTAGGGGGCACAGCTATTGGGGCAAAGTTACAAGGGGCACAGCGACTGGGGTCACAGCTACTGGGGGCAAAGCTACAGGGTGCACAGCGACTGGGGTCACAGCTACTGGGGGCACAGCGACAGGGGGCACAACTACTCGGGGCACAGCTATTGGGGGCAAAGCTACAAGGGGCACAGCGACTGGGATCACAACTACTGGGGGCACAGCGACTGGGGGCAAAGCTACAGGGGCCACAGTGACTGGGGGCACAACTACTCAGGGCACTGCTACAAGGGGCACAGCTACAATGGGCACAGCTACAGGGGTCACAACTACTGGGGGCTCAGCCACAAGGGGCAAAGCTACAGGGGGCACAGCTACAAGGGGCACAGCGACTGGGGGCACAACTACAGGGGTCACAACTACTCGGGGCACTGCTACTGGGGGCACTGCTACAGAGGGCAAAGCTACTAGGGGTATAGCTACTAGACTCACAACTATCGGGGGCGCCTGCTCCATCATCCCAGCTAGCAGCAGCACTCTCCCCTGTCTGTGCTAACGTCTTCCCGCGTCAGCGAGTGCATAATATTCATTCATTTCTCTCTATTTCTCTCTCTCTCTCTCTCTCTCTCCTCCTGTGGATTACTTTGTTTGTAAGAATAATTTTCATTTTTACAGGTACCGGCCCTATTGGATTCTACTGGACAAGTGGACGTGACCGGCGTGGGATGTAGGTAAGTAATCTCTCTCTCATTTTTACAGGAACCACCTATTGGATTCTACATGGACAAGTGGACGTGACCGGCGTGGGATGTAGGTAAGTATGTGTGAGTGTGTAAGTGTGTTTTAATAAATGTTTACTTTCACGGTGTGTGTGTTGTGTTTTTATTTGGGTATTTTTGTTGTTGTAGAACTACAGGTACCAGCGGGCCCGTTATTTCCCCGCATGCTGGTACTTGAGGTTCTCCAAGTACCAGCAAGCTTTGAGGCTTGCTGGGCCTTGTAGTTCCACAACAAAAAACAATATTCTGTTTTATACACACTTATGGCTATCAGCCCGGCACCCACCGCCCAGGGGTGGTGGGGACAGCCTCGGGCTTCACCCCTGGCCCTTGGGTGCCTGGAGGAAGGGGGGGGGACCTCTTGATTTAAGGGGTCCCCACTCCCTCAGGGAACCCCGGCCAGGGGTGACTAGTTGGGGGGGTAATGCCACGGCCGCAGGGACGTACATAAATGTGTCCCCCGGCTGTGGCATTATGTCCCTGGCTAGTGGAGCCCGGTGCTGGTTTTAAAAATACGGGGGACCCCCACATCTTTTGTCCCCCGTATTTTTGGAACCAGGACCGGTCTAAGAGCCCGGTGCTGGTTGTCTAAATACGGGGAACCCCTGTCCAATTTTTTCCCAGTATTTAAACAACCAGGACCGGCTCAAAGAGCCCGAGGCTGGTTATACTTAGGAAGGGGGACCTCACGCATTTTTTTTTACATTTTTTAACCCATTCAGACCCTTCTCCATTAAGTTAATGGAAGCCCTGGACAACAAAATTGCATTCATGTCCTCCTCCCACTCCCTTCCCAAACACTAATTTTTATTTTTTTTCTATAAAAATGTACAATATATCACAAGTATGATTAGCAGGCAGGCAGCGGGCATTGGCGGCATCGGATTGAGATGAAAATTAGTGTCAGAGGGCTGGGTCAGTTGATTGTGGGCAAGTTTGTAAGCCATTGGCGGTGGCAGCAGGCATCGGCTCAGAGGCAGTAGGGGTCATCGGCAGGATTCGGCGGACATTATGGCTGTAGTGCCTCACCAGCATCTGACCTCACTGCACGCCACTAAGGTACACCCTTGGCAGAATGCAGAAAGGGCAGTATTTAGGGGTTAATTTTATTAAAAAGTTCTAAGATCATTACCCTTTTGGAGTGAAAGTTGGACAATAGTGCATTTGCATGCTACAAATCTGCCAATGTGCCTAATTCAGGTGTGATTGTACATAGCATTGCTGCTACTCCGTTGGAAGTAGTAGCAATAATTTCTCTGACGTCCTAGTAGATGCTGGGAACTCCGTAAGGACCATGGGGAATAGACGGGCTCCGCAGGAGACTGGGCACTCTAAAAGAAAGATTAGGTACTATCTGGTGTGCACTGGCTCCTCCCTCTATGCCCCTCCTCCAGACCTCAGTTAGATTTCTGTGCCCGGCCGAGCTGGATGCACACTAGGGGCTCTCCTGAGCTCCTAGAAAGAAAGTATATGTTAGGTTTTTTATTTTACAGTGAGACCTGCTGGCAACAGGCTCACTGCAACGAGGGACTAAGGGGAGAAGAAGCGAACCTACCTGCTTGCGGCTAGCTTGGGCTTCTTAGGCTACTGGACACCATTAGCTCCAGAGGGATCGACCGCAGGACCCGTCCTTGGTGTTCGTTCCCGGAGCCGCGCCGCCGTCCCCCTTACAGAGCCAGAAGCATGAAGATGGTCCGGAAAATCGGCGGCAGAAGACTTCAGTCTTCACCAAGGTAGCGCACAGCACTGCAGCTGTGCGCCATTGCTCCTCATACACACTTCACACTCCGGTCACTGAGGGTGCAGGGCGCTGGGGGGGGGGGGGGGGCGCCCTGAGCAGCAATAAAAACACCTTGGCTGGCAAAATAATCACAATATATAGCCCCAGAGGCTATATATGTGATAATTACCCCTGCCAGAATCCATAAAAAAGCGGGAGAAAAGTCCGCGGAAAAGGGGCGGAGCTATCTCCCTCGGCACACTGGCGCCATTTTCTCTTCACAGTGTAGCTGGAAGACAGCTCCCCAGGCTCTCCCCTGTAGTTTTCAGGCTCAAAGGGTTAAAAAGAGAGGGGGGGCACTAAATTTAGGCGCAATATTGTTTATACAAGCAGCTATTGGGGAAAATTCACTCAGTGATAGTGTTTATCCCTACATTATATAGCGCTCTGGTGTGTGCTGGCATACTCTCTCTCTGTCTCCCCAAAGGGCTGTGTGGGGTCCTGTCCTCAGTCAGAGCATTCCCTGTGTGTGTGCGGTATGTCGGTACGGCTGTGTCGACATGTTTGATGAGGAGGCTTATGTGGAGGCGGAGCAGATGCCGATAAATGGGATGTCGCCCCCTGTGGGCCGACACCAGAGTGGATGGATAGGTGGAAGGTATTAACCGACAGTGTCAACTCCTTACATAAAAGGCTGGATGACGTAACAGCTATGGGACAGCCGGCTTCTCAGCCCGCACCTGCCCAGGCGTCTCAAAGGCCATCAGGGGCTCAAAAACGCCCGCTCCCTCAGATGGCAGACACAGATGTCGACACGGAGTCTGACTCCAGTGTCGACGAGGTTGAGACATATACACAATCCACTAGGAACATCCGTTACATGATCCCGGCAATAAAAAATGTGTTACACATTTCTGACATTAACCCAAGTACCACTAAAAAAGGGTTTTATGTGTGGGGAGAAAAAGCAGGCAGTGTTTTGTTCCCCCATCAAATGAGTGAATGAAGTGTGAAAAAGCGTGGGTTCCCCCGATAAGAAACTGGTAATTTCTAAAAAGTTACTGATGGCGTACCCTTTCCCGCCAGAGGATAAGTTACGCTGGGAGATATCCCCTAGGGTGGATAAGGCGCTCACACGTTTGTCAAAAAAGGTGGCACTACCGTCTTAGGATACGGCCACTTTGAAGGTACCTGCTGATAAATAGCAGGAGGCTAGCCTGAAGTCTGTATTTACACACTCAGGTACTAGACTGAGACCTGCAGATAGTGCTGCTGCAGCGTGGTCTGTAACCCTGTCAAACAGGGATACTATTTTGCGAACATAAGACGTCGTCTTATATATGAGGGATGCACAGAGGGATATTTTGCCGGCTGGCATCCAGAATTAATGCAATGTCCATTCTGTCAGGAGGGTATTAGAGACCCGACACTGGACAGGTGATGCTGACTTTAAAAGGCACATAGAGCCTTATAAGGGTGAGGAATTGTTTGGGGATGGTCTCTGGGACCTCGTATCCACAGCAACAGCTGGGAAGAAATTTTTTTACCTCAGGTTTCCTCACAGCCTAAGAAAAGCACTGTATTATCAGGTACAGTCCTTTCGGCTGCAGAAAAGCAAGCGGGTCAAAGGCGCTTCCTTTCTGCACAGAGACGAGGGAAGAGGGAAAAAGCTGCACCAGTCAGCCAGTTCCCAGAATCAAAATTCTTCCCCCGCTTCCTCTGAGTCCACCGCATGACGCGGGGGCTCCACAGGCGTAGCCAGGTACGGTGGGGGGCCGCCTCAAAAATTTCAGCGATCAGTGGGTTCGCTCACAGGTGGATCCCTGGACCCTTCAAGTAGTATCTCAGGGGTACAAGCTGGAATTCGAGGCGTCTCCCCCCCGCCGTTTCCTCAAATCTGCCTTGCCGACAACTCCCTCAGGCAGGGAGGCTGTGCTAGAGGCAATTCACAAGCTGTATTTCCAGCAGGTGATAGTCAAGGTGCCCCTACTTCAACAAGGACGGGGTTACTATTCCACACTGTTTGTGGTACCGAAACCGGACGGTTCGGTGAGACCCGTTTTAAATTTGAAATCCTTGAACACATACATAAAAAAATTCAAGTTCAAGATGGAATCGCTCAGGGCGGTTATTGCAAGCCTGGAGGAGGGGGATTACATGGAATCCCTGGACATCAAGGATGCTTACCTACATGTCCCCATTTACCATCCTCACCAGGAGTACCTCAGATTTGTGGTACAGGATTGCCATTACCAATTCCAAACACTGCCGTTTGGACTGTCCACGGCACCGAGGGTCTTTACCGAGGTAATGGCAGAAATGATGATACTCCTTCGAAAAAAGGGAGTTTTAATTATCCCGTACTTGGACGATCTCCTTATAAAGGCGAGGTCCAAGGAGCAGTTGTTGGTCGGAGTAGCACTATCTCGGGAAGTGCTACAACAGCACGGATGGATTCTATACATTCCAAAGTCACAGCTGGTTCCTACCACACGCCTACTGTTCCTGGGGATGGTTCTGGACACAGAACAGAAAAAAGTGTTTCTCCCGCAGGAGAAAGCCAAGGAGCTGTCATCTCTAGTCAGAGACCTCCTGAAACCAAAACAGGTATCGGTGCATCACTGCACACGAGTCCTGGGAAAAATGGTAGCTTCTTACGAAGCAAAATTCCATTCAGCAGGTTCCATACAAGAACCTTTAAGTGGGACCTCTTGGACAAGTGGTCGGGATCGCATCTTCAGATGCATCGGCTGATAACCCTGTCTCCAAGGACCAGGGTATCTCTACTGTGGTGGCTGCAGAGTGCTCATCTTCAAGAGGGCCGCAGATTCGGCATACAGGACTGGGTCCTGGTAACCACGGATGCCAGCCTTCGAGGCTGGGGGGCAGTCACACAGGGAAGAAATTTCCAAGGACTTTGGTCAAGTCAGGAGTCGTCCCTACACATAAATATTCTGGAACTGAGGGCCATTTACAATGCCCTAAGTCTGGCAAGGCCTCTGCTTCAAAACCAGCCGGTACTGATCCAATCAGACAACATCACGGCAGTCGCCCATGTAAACCGACAGGGCGGCACAAGAAGCAGGATGGCGATGGCAGAAGCCACAAGGATTCTCCGATGGGCGGAAAATCACGTCTTAGCACTGTCAGCAGTGTTCATTCCGGGAGTGGACAACTGGGAAGCAGACTTCCTCAGCAGACATGACCGACACCCGGGAGAGTGGGGACTTCATCCAGAAGTCTTCCAACTGTTGGTAAACCGTTGGGAAAGGCCACAGGTGGACATGATGGCGTCCCGCCTAAACAAAAAACTAGATATTGCGCCAGGTCAAGGGACCCTCAGGCAATAGCTGTGGACGCTCTAGTGACACCGTGGGTGTACCAATCGGTTTATGTATTCCCTCCTCTGCCTCTCATACCAAAGGTACTGAGAATAATAAGAAAACGAGGAGTAAGAACGATACTCGTGGTTCCGGATGGGCCAAGAAGAGCTTGGTACCCAGAACTTACAGAAATAATATCAGAGGACCCATGGCCTCTACCGCTCAGACAGGATCTGCTACAGCAGGGGCCTTGTCTGTTCCAAGACTTACCGCGGCTGCGTTGGACGGCATGGCGGTTGAATTCCGGATCCTAAAGCAAAAGGGCATTCCGGAGGAAGTCATTCCTACGCTGATAAAAGCCAGGAAAGAAGTAACCGCAAACCATTATCACCGTATTGGCGAAAATATGTTGCGTGGTGTGAGGCCAGGAAGGTCCCAACAGAGGAATTTCAGCTGGGTCGTTTTCTGCACTTCCTACAGTCGGGAGTGACTATGGGCCTAAAATTGGGTTCCATTAAGGTCCAGATTTCGGCTCTGTCGATTTTCTTCCAGAAAGAACTGGCTTCACTGCCTGAAGTTCAGACTTTTGTAAAGGGAGTGCTACATATTCAGCCCCCTTTTGTGCCTCCTGTGGCACCAGGGGATCTCAACGTGGTGTTGAGTTTCCTGAAATCACATTGGTTTGAGCCACTTAAAACTGTGGATCTGAAATATCTCACGTGGAAAGTGGTCATGTTATTGGCCTTGGCTTCGGCCAGGCGTGTGTCAGAATTGGCGGCTTTGTCATGTAAAAGCCCTTATCTGATTTTCCATATGGATAGGGCAGAATTGAGGACTCGTCCCCAGTTTCTCCCTAAGGTGGTATCAGCTTTTCACTTGAACCAACCTATTGTAGTGCCTGCGGCTACTAGGAACTTGGAAGATTCCAAGTTTCTGGACGTAGTCAGGGCCTTAAAAATTTATATTTCCAGGACGGCTGGAGTCAGGAAAACTGACTCGTTTTTTATCCTGTATGCACCCAACAAAATAGGTGCCCCTGCTTCTAAGCAGACTATTGCTCGCTGGATTTGTAGCACAATTCAGCTGGCGCATTCTGCGGCTGGATGGCCGCATCCTAAATCAGTAAAAGCCCATCCCACAAGGAAGGTGGGCTCATCTTGGGCGGCTGCCCGAGGGGTCTCGGCTTTACAACTTTGCCGAGCTGCAACTTGGTCAGGGGCAAACACGTTGCAAAATTCTACAAATTTGATACCCTGGCTGAGGAGGACCTTGCGTTCTCTCATTCGGTGCTGCAGAGTCATCCGCACTCTCCCGCCCGTTTGGGAGCTTTGGTATAATCCCCATGGTCCTTACGGAGTTCCCAGCATCCACTAGGACGTCAGAGAAAATAAGATTTTACTCACCGGTAAATCTATTTCTCGTAGTCCGTAGTGGATGCTGGGCGCCCATCCCAAGTGCGGATTGTCTGCAATACTTGTATATAGTTATTGCCTAACTAAAGGGTTATTGTTGAGCCATCTGTTGAGAGGCTCAGTTATATTTCATACTGTTAACTGGGTATAGTATCACGAGTTATACGGTGTGATTGGTGTGGCTGGTATGAGTCTTACCCGGGATTCAAAATCCTTCCTTATTGTGTCAGCTCTTCCGGGCACAGTATCCTAACTGAGGTCTGGAGGAGGGGCATAGAGGGAGGAGCCAGTGCACACCAGATAGTACCTAATCTTTCTTTTAGAGTGCACAGTCTCCTGCGGAGCCCGTCTATTCCCCATGGTCCTTACGGAGTTCCCAGCATCCACTACGGACTACGAGAAATAGATTTACCGGTGAGTAAAATCTTATTTTAATATACTAATGCAGATGCAGCATCTAGTATAAATAGGTGCATCCTGCATGCATGTGTGATCCGCTGCTGCATTCGAGGATGCAGCATCGGATTACCTGCCACCACAGGTTGGCTGAGTGAACAATGAGATTATGCAGACTGGCTGCTGCAGCTCCAAGCAAGAGAGCTGGAAATCTCCATCATAAGATGGAGACCTGGCCTTGGCACTCCCATAAAATAAGGGGCGACACGCCTCCCTTTTGTCTAAGGTAGACTATCGCTGCCCCCCTCCCTGCCCCAAAATGGCTGCAGACTGTCAGTCACTTGATGTCTGCAGTCGCTTTGTGAGCGACTTGTAGTGCACATGCACAGTATGGGTACCAAACATTGGTACATTGCAACCTTTACCTATAGCATTGGAACCTGAATCATGCTCAGTATTTGTTGCACTGCAGGTGTGTATATACAGATTTGCGCTTCTCCACCCCAAAAAAATTACATTCGATATTATGGTGATCTGGAATGTTTTATGGAGCAATTTATTAAGGGATAGATACCGGAGCATGGGCTCTGATAATAGCTTTAATCTTTGTGTTATACAGATGGAGCCACGCTAATCGTGGCTCCGTCGGTGCCTGGGTGCACTCGCCTAGGCATACCCATCCCCACGTCTGTGGCGCGCGTGTGTCAGAGACGTGCACGCACTCCATTCACTTTAATGGGAGCATCTCTGAGCATTCCCGTAGTGGGGCTAGGAACCGGATTGCCTAGTTCCGCCAGGAGTGCACGCATTGGAGCCGCACTAGATGAAGGTGGCTCTGTATGCGTGCTGTGGTACGCTGTTGTTGAACTGGCCACATAGTAATATCCGGGGCAGCAGAGAGCCTGGCTGGGCCCAGGTAATTTTCAGGGTGTGTGCCCTATTCACAGGAGGCACAGCCCTGCCCACTTAGAAAAAAATATCTAGAAAAATAGTAGAGATGAGCGGGTTCGGTTCCTCGGAATCCGAACCCGCCCGAACTTCATGTTTTTTTACACGGGTCCGAGCGACTCGGATCTTCCCGCCTTGCTCGGTTAACCCGAGCGCGCCCGAACGTCATCATCACGCTGTCGGATTCTCGCGAGGCTCGGATTCTATCGCGAGACTCGGATTCTATATAAGGAGCCGCGCGTCGCCGCCATTTTTCACACGTGCATTGAGATTCATAGGGAGAGGACGTGGCTGGCGTCCTCTCCGTTTATAGAGATTCGAGAAGAGAGTGAGACAGAGAGAGACACAGTAGTAATTTGGGGAGCATTAGGAGGAGTACTACTACTACTAGTACTTGCTGAAGTGATAGAGAGAGATAGTGTGACTGTATTATCTGACTTGTGGGGGAGACACTGACAGTGGGGAGCAGTTAGAGTCTGAGAGCAGGACTCAGGACTCAGGAGTACATAATATAACGTACAGTGCACACTTTTGCTGCCAGAGTGCCAGCCACACTGCCATTGTTTGTGACCACACTGACCACCAGTATAATATATATTGTGATTGTCTGCTTAGGACTCAGGAGTACTACTTGCAAGTTGCTGATAGTGTGACCAGTGACCTGACCACCAGTTTAATAATCACCACCAGTTTATGAGTTTAATATATATTATATATATATATATATATAATTGTATATAATATATATATAATATTGTATACCACCTAGCACCTACCCGTGTTTTTTTTTTTCTTTCTTCTTTATACATACTACTATAGTAGCTTACTGTAGCAGTCTGCGGTGCTGCTGAGCTGACAGTGTCCAGCAGGTCCATCATCAGTCATTACATAATAAATATATAATATATATACCTGTCCGGCTGCAGTACTAGTGATATTATATATACATATATATTGATTTCATCTCATTATCATCCAGTCTATATTATCAGCAGACACAGTACGTTAGTCCACGGCTGTAGCTACCTCTGTGTCGGCACTCGGCAGTCCATCCATAATTGTATACCACCTACCCGTGGTTGTTTTTTTTTTCTTTCTTCTTTATACATACTACTATAGTAGCTTACTGTAGCAGTCTGCGGTGCTGCTGAGCTGACAGTGTCCAGCAGGTCCGTCATCAGTCATTACATAATAAATATATAATATATATATACCTGTCCGGCTGCAGTACTAGTGATATTATATATACATATATATTAATTTCATCTCATTATCATCCAGTCTATATTATCAGCAGACACAGTACGTTAGTCCACGGCTGTAGCTACCTCTGTGTCGGCACTCGGCAGTCCATCCATAATTGTATACCACCTACCCGTGGTTGTTTTTTTATTCTTTCTTCTTTATACATACTACTATAGTAGCTTACTGTAGCAGTCTGCGGTGCTGCTGAGCTGACAGTGTCCAGCAGGTCCGTCATCAGTCATTACATAATAAATATATATACCTGTCCGGCTGCAGTACTAGTGATATTATATATACATATATATTGATTTCATCTCATTATCATCCAGTCTATATTATCAGCAGACACAGTACGTTAGTCCACGGCTGTAGCTACCTCTGTGTCGGCACTCGGCAGTCCATCCATAATTGTATACCACCTACCCGTGGTTGTTGTTTTTTTCTTTCTTCTTTATACATACTACTATAGTAGCTTACTGTAGCAGTCTGCGGTGCTGCTGAGCTGACAGTGTCCAGCAGGTCCGTCATCAGTCATTACATAATAAATATATAATATATATACCTGTCCGGCTGCAGTACTAGTGATATTATATATACATATATATTGATTTCATCTCATTATCATCCAGTCTATATTATCAGCAGACACAGTACGTTAGTCCACGGCTGTAGCTACCTCTGTGTCGGCACTCGGCAGTCCATCCATAATTGTATACCACCTACCCGTGGTTGTTTTTTTTTTCTTTCTTCTTTATACATACTACTATAGTAGCTTACTGTAGCAGTCTGCGGTGCTGCTGAGCTGACAGTGTCCAGCAGGTCCGTCATCAGTCATTACATAATAAATATATAATATATATATACCTGTCCGGCTGCAGTACTAGTGATATTATATATACATATATATTAATTTCATCTCATTATCATCCAGTCTATATTATCAGCAGACACAGTACGTTAGTCCACGGCTGTAGCTACCTCTGTGTCGGCACTCGGCAGTCCATCCATAATTGTATACCACCTACCCGTGGTTGTTTTTTTTTTCTTTCTTCTTTATACATACTACTATAGTAGCTTACTGTAGCAGTCTGCGGTGCTGCTGAGCTGACAGTGTCCAGCAGGTCCGTCATCAGTCATTACATAATAAATATATATACCTGTCCGGCTGCAGTACTAGTGATATTATATATACATATATATTGATTTAATCTCATTATCATCCAGTCTATATTATCAGCAGACACAGTACGTTAGTCCACGGCTGTAGCTACCTCTGTGTCGGCACTCGGCAGTCCATCCATAATTGTATACCACCTACCCGTGGTTGTTTTTTTTTTCTTTCTTCTTTATACATACTACTATAGTAGCTTACTGTAGCAGTCTGCGGTGCTGCTGAGCTGACAGTATCCAGCAGGTCCGTCATCAGTCATTACATAATAAATATATAATATATATACCAGTCCGGCTGCAGTACTAGTGATATTATATATACATATATATTGATTTCATCTCATTATCATCCAGTCTATATTATCAGCAGACACAGTACGTTAGTCCACGGCTGTAGCTACCTCTGTGTCGGCACTCGGCAGTCCATCCATAATTGTATACCACCTACCCGTGGTTGTTTTTTTTCCCTTTCTTCTTTATACATACTACTATAGTAGCTTACTGTAGCAGTCTGCGGTGCTGCTGAGCTGACAGTGTCCAGCAGGTCCGTCATCAGTCATTACATAATAAATATATATACCTGTCCGGCTGCAGTACTAGTGATATTATATATACATATATATTGATTTCATCTCATTATCATCCAGTCTATATTAGCAGCAGACACAGTACGGTAGTCCACGGCTGTAGCTACCTCTGTGTCGGCACTCGGCAGTCCATCCATAAGTATACTAGTATCCATCCATCTCCATTGTTTACCTGAGGTGCCTTTTAGTTGTGCCTATTAAAATATGGAGAACAAAAATGTTGAGGTTCCAAAATTAGGGAAAGATCAAGATCCACTTCCACCTCGTGCTGAAGCTGCTGCCACTAGTCATGGCCGAGACGATGAAATGCCAGCAACGTCGTCTGCCAAGGCCAATGCCCAATGTCATAGTACAGAGCATGTAAAATCCAAAACACCAAATATCAGTAAAAAAAGGACTCCAAAACCTAAAATAAAATTGTCGGAGGAGAAGCGTAAACTTGCCAATATGCCATTTACCACACGGAGTGGCAAGGAACGGCTGAGGCCCTGGCCTATGTTCATGGCTAGTGGTTCAGCTTCACATGAGGATGGAAGCACTCAGCCTCTCGCTAGAAAAATGAAAAGACTCAAGCTGGCAAAAGCACCGCAAAGAACTGTGCGTTCTTCGAAATCCCAAATCCACAAGGAGAGTCCAATTGTGTCGGTTGCGATGCCTGACCTTCCCAACACTGGACGTGAAGAGCATGCGCCTTCCACCATTTGCACGCCCCCTGCAAGTGCTGGAAGGAGCACCCGCAGTCCAGTTCCTGATAGTCAGATTGAAGATGTCAGTGTTGAAGTACACCAGGATGAGGAGGATATGGGTGTTGCTGGCGCTGGGGAGGAAATTGACCAGGAGGATTCTGATGGTGAGGTGGTTTGTTTAAGTCAGGCACCCGGGGAGACACCTGTTGTCCGTGGGAGGAATAGGGCCGTTGACATGCCTGGTGAAAATACCAAAAAAATCAGCTCTTCGGTGTGGAAGTATTTCACCAGAAATGCGGACAACATTTGTCAAGCCGTGTGTTGCCTTTGTCAAGCTGTAATAAGTAGGGGTAAGGACGTTAACCACCTCGGAACATCCTCCCTTATACGTCACCTGCAGCGCATTCATAATAAGTCAGTGACAAGTTCAAAAACTTTGGGCGACAGCGGAAGCAGTCCACTGACCAGTAAATCCCTTCCTCTTGTAACCAAGCTCACGCAAACCACCCCACCAACTCCCTCAGTGTCAATTTCCTCCTTCCCCAGGAATGCCAATAGTCCTGCAGGCCATGTCACTGGCAATTCTGACGAGTCCTCTCCTGCCTGGGATACCTCCGATGCATCCTTGAGTGTAATGCCTACTGCTGCTGGCGCTGCTGTTGTTGCTGCTGGGAGTCGATCGTCATCCCAGAGGGGAAGTCGTAAGCCCACTTGTACTACTTCCAGTAAGCAATTGACTGTCCAACAGTCCTTTGCGAGGAAGATGAAATATCACAGCAGTCATCCTGCTGCAAAGCGGATAACTGAGGCCTTGACAACTATGTTGGTGTTAGACGTGCGTCCGGTATCCGCCGTTAGTTCACAGGGAACTAGACAATTTATTGAGGCAGTGTGCCCCCGTTACCAAATACCATCTAGGTTCCTCTTCTCTAGGCAGGCGATACCGAGAATGTACACGGACGTCAGAAAAAGACTCACCAGTGTCCTAAAAAATGCAGTTGTACCCAATGTCCACTTAACCACGGACATGTGGACAAGTGGAGCAGGGCAGGGTCAGGACTATATGACTGTGACAGCCCACTGGGTAGATGTATGGACTCCCGCCGCAAGAACAGCAGCGGCGGCACCAGTAGCAGCATCTCGCAAACGCCAACTCTTTCCTAGGCAGGCTACGCTTTGTATCACCGCTTTCCAGAATACGCACACAGCTGAAAATCTCTTACGGCAACTGAGGAAGATCATCGCGGAATGGCTTACCCCAATTGGACTCTCCTGTGGATTTGTGGCATCGGACAACGCCAGCAATATTGTGTGTGCATTAAATATGGGCAAATTCCAGCACGTCCCATGTTTTGCACATACCTTGAATTTGGTGGTGCAGAATTTTTTAAAAAACGACAGGGGTGTGCAAGAGATGCTGTCGGTGGCCAGAAGAATTGCGGGACACTTTCGGCGTACAGGCACCACGTACAGAAGACTGGAGCACCACCAAAAACAACTGAACCTGCCCTGCCATCATCTGAAGCAAGAAGTGGTAACGAGGTGGAATTCAACCCTCTATATGCTTCAGAGGTTGGAGGAGCAGCAAAAGGCCATTCAAGCCTATACAATTCAGCACGATATAGGAGGTGGAATGCACCTGTCTCAAGCGCAGTGGAGAATGATTTCAACATTGTGCAAGGTTCTGATGCCCTTTGAACTTGCCACACGTGAAGTCAGTTCAGACACTGCCAGCCTGAGTCAGGTCATTCCCCTCATCATGCTTTTGCAGAAGAAGCTGGAGACATTGAAGGAGGAGCTAACACAGAGCGATTCCGCTAGGCATGTGGGACTTGTGGATGGAGCCCTTAATTTGCTTAACAAGGATTCACGGATGGTCAATCTGTTGAAATCAGAGCACTACATTTTGGCCACCATGCTCGATCCTAGATTTAAAGCCTACCTTGGATCTCTCTTTCCGGCAGACACAAGTCTGCTGGGGTTCAAAGACCTGCTGGTGAGAAAATTGTCAAGTCAAGCGGAACGCGACCTGTCAACATCTCCTCCTTCACATTCTCCCGCAACTGGGGGTGCGAGGAAAAGGCTCAGAATTCCGAGCCCACCCGCTGGCGGTGATGCAGGGCAGTCTGGAGCGACTGCTGATGCTGACATCTGGTCCGGACTGAAGGACCTGACAACGATTACGGACATGTCGTCTACTGTCACTGCATATGATTCTCTCACCATTGAAAGAATGGTGGAGGATTATATGAGTGACCGCATCCAAGTAGGCACGTCACACAGTCCGTACTTATACTGGCAGGAAAAAGAGGCAATTTGGAGGCCCTTGCACAAACTGGCTTTATTCTACCTAAGTTGCCCTCCCACAAGTGTGTACTCCGAAAGAGTGTTTAGTGCCGCCGCTCACCTTGTCAGCAATCGGCGTACGAGGTTACATCCAGAAAATGTGGAGAAGATGATGTTCATTAAAATGAATTATAATCAATTCCTCCGTGGAGACATTGACCAGCAGCAATTGCCTCCACAAAGTACACAGGGAGCTGAGATGGTGGTTTCCAGTGGGGACGAATTGATAATCTGTGAGGAGGGGGATGTACACGGTGATATATCGGAGGATGATGATGAGGTGGACATCTTGCCTCTGTAGAGCCAGTTTGTGCAAGGAGAGATTAATTGCTTCTTTTTAGGTGGGGGTCCAAACCAACCCGTCATTTCAGTCACAGTCGTGTGGCAGACCCTGTCACTGAAATGATGGGTTGGTTAAAGTGTGCATGTCCTGTTTATACAACATAAGGGTGGGTGGGAGGGCCCAAGGACAATTCCATCTTGCACCTCTTTTTTCTTTCATTTTTATTTGCGTCATGTGCTGTTTGGGGAGTGTTTTTTGGAAGGGACATCCTGCGTGACACTGCAGTGCCACTCCTAGATGGGCCCGGTGTTTGTGTCGGCCACTAGGGTCGCTTATCTTACTCACACAGCTACCTCATTGCGCCTCTTTTTTTCTTTGCGTCATGTGCTGTTTGGGGAGGGTTTTTTGGAAGGGACATCCTGCGTGACACTGCAGTGCCACTCCTAGATGGGCCAGGTGTTTGTGTCGGCCACTAGGGTCGCTTATCTTACTCACACAGCTACCTCATTGCGCCTCTTTTTTTCTTTGCGTCATGTGCTGTTTGGGGAGGGTTTTTTGGAAGGGACATCCTGCGTGACACTGCAGTGCCACTCCTAGATGGGCCCGGTGTTTGTGTCGGCCACTAGGGTCGCTTATCTTACTCACACAGCTACCTCATTGCGCCTCTTTTTTTCTTTGCGTCATGTGCTGTTTGGGGAGGGTTTTTTGGAAGGGACATCCTGCGTGACACTGCAGTGCCACTCCTAGATGGGCCCGGTGTTTGTGTCGGCCACTAGGGTCGCTTATCTTACTCACACAGCTACCTCATTGCGCCTCTTTTTTTCTTTGCGTCATGTGCTGTTTGGGGAGGGTTTTTTGGAAGGGACATCCTGCGTGACACTGCAGTGCCACTCCTAGATGGGCCCGGTGTTTGTGTCGGCCACTAGGGTCGCTTATCTTACTCACACAGCTACCTCATTGCGCCTCTTTTTTTCTTTGCGTCATGTGCTGTTTGGGGAAGGTTTTTTGGAAGGGACATCCTGCGTGACACTGCAGTGCCACTCCTAGATGGGCCCGGTGTTTGTGTCGGCCACTAGGGTCGCTTATCTTACTCACACAGCTACCTCATTGCGCCTCTTTTTTTCTTTGCGTCATGTGCTGTTTGGGGAGGGTTTTTTGGAAGGGACATCCTGCGTGACACTGCAGTGCCACTCCTAGATGGGCCCGGTGTTTGTGTCGGCCACTAGGGTCGCTTATCTTACTCACACAGCTACCTCATTGCGCCTCTTTTTTTCTTTGCGTCATGTGCTGTTTGGGGAAGGTTTTTTGGAAGGGACATCCTGCGTGACACTGCAGTGCCACTCCTAGATGGGCCAGGTGTTTGTGTCGGCCACTAGGGTCGCTTATCTTACTCACACAGCTACCTCATTGCGCCTCTTTTTTTCTTTGCGTCATGTGCTGTTTGGGGAGGGTTTTTTGGAAGGGACATCCTGCGTGACACTGCAGTGCCACTCCTAGATGGGCCCGGTGTTTGTGTCGGCCACTAGGGTCGCTTATCTTACTCACACAGCTACCTCATTGCGCCTCTTTTTTTCTTTGCGTCATGTGCTGTTTGGGGAGGGTTTTTTGGAAGGGACATCCTGCGTGACACTGCAGTGACACTCCTAGATGGGCCCGGTGTTTGTGTCGGCCACTAGGGTCGCTTATCTTACTCACACAGCTACCTCATTGCGCCTCTTTTTTTCTTTGCGTCATGTGCTGTTTGGGGAGGGTTTTTTGGAAGGGACATCCTGCGTGACACTGCAGTGCCACTCCTAGATGGGCCAGGTGTTTGTGTCGGCCACTAGGGTCGCTTAGCTTAGTCATCCAGCGACCTCGGTGCAAATTTTAGGACTAAAAATAATATTGTGAGGTGTGAGGTATTCAGAATAGACTGAAAATGAGTGGAAATTATGGTTTTTGAGGTTAATAATACTTTGGGATCAAAATGACCCCCAAATTCTATGATTTAAGCTGTTTTTTAGTGTTTTTTGAAAAAAACACCCGAATCCAAAACACACCCGAATCCGACAAAAAAAATTCGGTGAGGTTTTGCCAAAACGCGGTCGAACCCAAAACACGGCCGCGGAACCGAACCCAAAACCAAAACACAAAACCCGAAAAATTTCAAGTGCACATCTCTAAAAAATAGTACTTTTAGTGCTTCCCTGGCCACACTGCAGCCCAGCAAACAGCAGCGTGTTTGACAACCTAATGAGAGTATCTGTTGAACTAATGTGAGGGTTTATGAGTGTGCTGCCCATTGATTTTACATTGGCTGCCCAACTGTCTTCATTATTACCTATTCTTGTACCTGCCCTATACTATGTGTAAGAGACATGTCTGACACAGGCTTTCCTTCCCCAACTGTACAACACAGAATCACATGGAGCTTTTGTAGATAATTCCACATAATAATTCCCACAATACGACGTGGTTACATGCGATCACATTGTCACTGCCTTGTTCACACCACAAAACCCCTTATTTCACAGAAAGACAGATACACCCAAGAATATGACAGAAATATGCAAAAATTTGAAACTTTTCTTCTTTGCGTTCGCTGCATGTAAAAAATCGGCATTTGCATCCATGAACAGAGATCCATGTGCTTCAGAGTCTGCCCATGTGTAAAATGAGTGTTTATTACTATACCGTTCCTTGAAGTCTTCTGCACATGCTTGTATATTCTCTGTCTGCAGCATAAGTCGTGCATTCTCCAAAACAGCATCTCCCACCTGCAAAGATGAGGACGCAGCAATTAAAGTGACAGAAGTCTATATTAGGGTATTTTATGTAGGGAGGCCAATCCCGGGCCGTTTTTTCAATCCCGGGATTCGGGATTGAAAAACGCTCAATCCCGGGATTCCCGGGATTGCAGTAGGGAGCAGGGAGAATGGGAGTGGAGGGCAGTGGAAAAGAGTGTAGGGAGCACGGAGGCTGTAGGGAGCAGCGCTGGAGGGTGGGTGTAGTGTAGGGACTAGGGAGCAGCGCTGGAGGGTGGGTGTAGTGTAGGGACTAGGGAGCAGCGCTGGAGGGTGGATGTAGTGTAGGGACTAGGGAGCAGCGCTGGAGGGTGTAGGAAGCAGAGCGGGAGGGAGGCTGAAGCGAGCACCACAGTGAGGGAGGGTTGGTGTCAGTAAAACTACACTTACTATTAGACGGGCGGCAGGCGGCAGCCATGGACAAGACGCGCTGAGCGCGCCGGAGGCCTTTCAAATTGTAGTGCTGGCCATCAGCCAGTCAGAACGGGCAGTCCGGCAGCCAATCAGGAGCCGCTGCGGCCGCTTCCCTGATTGGCCGCCGGTCCACTAGCTGTGATTGGCTGGCGGCCGGCGCTACATTTGAAATGCCGCCGCGGTCTGTGTACATGGCTGCCGCCCGCCTAATCCTGCCGCCCGCCTAATAGTAAGTTACTTACACCAACCCTCCCTCGCTGCTGCGTTGCACATGCGCAATGCAATCCCGTGAATCCCGGGATTGGAGGCTCCAATCCCGGGATTCAAATCCCGGCATTATTGGGCCTAAATCCCGGGATCCCCCCGATCCCGGGATTGGCCTCCCTAATTTTATGTCAAGACATTAGTACATAATACATTTCGGCAATGAACATTGTTTGGCCAATTTGACAATGAAAGGAAGGAGTGTAATGATAGAAACATTGGCCCTCATTCCGAGTTGTTCGCTCGCAAGCTGCTTTTAGCAGCTTTACACACGCTAAGCCGCCGCCTACTGGGAGTGAAGCTTAGCTTCTTAAAATTGCGAACGAAAGATTCTCAAAATTGCGATTACACACCTCTTAGCAGTTTCTGAGTAGCTTCAAACTTACTCGGCATCTGCGATCAGTTCAGTGCTTGTCGTTCCTGGTTTGACGTCACAAACACACCCAGCGTTCGCCCAGACACTCCTCCGTTTCTCCAGCCACTCCCGCGTTTTTCCCAGAATTGGTAGCGTTTTTTCGCACACACCCATAAAACGGCCAGTTTCCGCCCAGAAACACCCACTTCCTGTCAATCACATTACGATCACCAGAACGAAGAAAAAACCGTGAGTAAAATTCCTAACTGCATAGCAAATTTACTTGGCGCAGTCGCACTGCGGACATTGCGCATGCGCACTAAGCGGAAAATCGCTGCGATGCGAAAAAATTTACCGAGCGAACAATTCGGAATGAGGGCCATTATTACCCATTTTCCCAGTGAATATGTGAACAGACACTTAAATCAATCTCACGTATATGTCAAGACACCATCATTTTGGTTTAGGGAGCAGAATAATTTCCTAGGCTCATATGAAGAAAGGGCCTGTTTCTGATGCTCTTTATAAAAATAAAAATAAATAACACTTTTTGCATTTATTTTTGGCTCCATATTAACTGTGTCTGCTTTTGGCTTTCGTTCTGAAGCATTACTCACTTCTGTAGCAAACTTTTTTTTTTTTCTCATACGTCCTAGAGGATGCTGGGGACACTTCAAGAACCATGGGTTATAGATGGGATCCGCAGGAGACATGGGCACTTTAAGACTTTGAATGGGTGTGAACTGGCTCCTCCCTCTATGCCCCTCCTCCAGACTCCAGTTTAGAATTGTGCCCAGGGAGACTGGTCACACACAGGGGAGCTCTACTGAGTTTCTCTGAAAAGACTATTGTTAGGTTTTTTATTTTCAGGGAGAACTACTGGCAACAGTCTCCCTGCATTGTGGGACAAAGGGGAGAGAAGTCAGACCTACTTCTAATGAGTTCAAAGGCTCTGTTTCTTGGCTACAGGACACCATTAGCTCCTGAGGGTTTGGAACACTAGGTACGCCTAGGGGTTCACTCCCAGAGCCCGCCGTCACCCCCCTTGCAGAGCCAGAAGTCAGAAGACAGGTGAGTAGAAGAAGATAGAAGACTTCAGTGACGGCTTCTGAGGTACCTCACAGCGATCGCGCTGCGCGCCATGCTCCCGCTCACAGTGGCACTACAGGGTGCAGGGCGCGCGGGGGGGGGGGGGGGGGGGGTGCCCTGGGCAGCATAAAAAAATCCTCATACAAGCTGGCAAAGTGGAAAATCCTGACCCCCGCCAGCGGTTTTATATTATAAAACGGCGGGCTGAAGCGCACCATTGAGGGGGCGGGGCTTAGCCCTCACTGCTCTCAGCGCCATTTTTTCTTCACAAGAAAGCTGTAGAGACACTGGTCCTTGCCTCCAAAAATGGGGGGGGGGGATGGGGGCACAGTTACTTTGGCTTATATCAGTTATAAAAGCGCTAGAAACAGGTCTGGGCTTTATATTAAGGTTTCAGTACTGGGTTTGAGTGCAGGGTTGTGAGCTGGCAAACTCCCTCTGTGTTTCTCTGACAGGCTTTACTGTAGGTCTGTCCCCTATCTGCCCAGTGTGTCAGTGGGTGTCGGTACACGTGTGTCGGCATGTCTGAGGCTGAGTGTTCTTCCCAGGAGGAGACTGTGTTAGGGACAGAAACGGCTGTGGGAGTGACCATGTCGGCACCGCCGACTTCTGATTGGGGAAATGTGTTGAATGCCTTGAATGCTAATGTGAATCTGTGGAGGATGTGTTATCACAGGTCCAGACCCCCTCAGTACATGATTGTGGCAATAAAAGACGTGTTAAATATCACTGAGGACCCTGCTGTTCCTGATACTAGGGTCGGTATGTATAAGGGAAAGAAACCTGAGGTAACGTTTTCTCCCTCTCATGAACTGAATACTTTTTTTGAGTCAAGAGGATTCAGGAGACATATCCATTCCCCTCTGGGTATAGAGAAAAGTGGGAGTCTTCCCCCATTGTGGACAGGGCTCTGTCACGGTTGTCTAAAAAGGTGGCTTTACTGTCTCCTGACATGGCAGCCCTTAAGGATCCTGCGGATCGCAGACAGGAAAATACGTTAAAATCCATTTACGTCACCACAGGTTCACTACTCAGACCAAACATTGCATCGGCGTGGGTGAGTAGTGCTATTGAAAAGTGGACAGATAACTTGTCATCTGATATAGATACCCTAGATAGGGATAGTATCCTGTTAACTCTAGGTTATATCAGAGACGCTGCGGCCTACCTAAAGGAGGCAGCAAGGGATATTGGCATTTTGGGAGCAAAAGCCAATGCCATGGCAATTTCAGCTAGGAATTCTGATGCTGATTCTAAGAAAGAGGGAGTCTCTCCCATATAAAGGTAGTGTCTTGTTTGGTGAGAGTCTCACTGATTTGGTATCTACGGCTACCGCGGATAAGTCGTCATTTTTGCCTTATGTTCCTCCACAACAAAAGAATGCACACCAATTTCAGATGCAGTACTTTCGGCCAAATAAATACAGAAAAGGCAGAGGTTATTCCTTCCTTGCTAATAGAGGAATAGGAAAAGGTAAAAGATCTCCGGCCGTGGCAGGTTCCCAGGAGCAGAAGTCCTCCCCGGCTTCTGCCAAATCCACCGCATGACGCTGGGGCTCCTCTGCGGGAGTTTGCACTGGTGGGGGCACATCTCAAGCTCTTCAATCAATTCTGGGCTCATTCGGCCCTAGACCCATGGATTTTAGAAATAGTGTCCCAGGGGTACAAACTGGAGTTTCAAGACGTTCCCCCTCACCGATTTTTCAAATCGGCCTTAACAGCTTAGCTTCCGGACAGGCAGGTTGTATGCGATGCAATACAAAAGTTATGCCTAAATCAGGTCATTATCAGGGTTCCCCCGTCTCAACAAGGAGAAGACTTTTATTCCAGTCTGTTTGTGGTCCCGAAGCCAGACGGTTCGGTCAGACCAATTCTGAACCTAAAGTCCCTCAATCTTTACCTAAGAAAATTCAAATTCAAGATGGAATCTCTCCGAGCAGTGATCTCCAGTCTGGAGGAAGGGGATTTCATGGTGTCGGTCGATATAAAGGATGCCTACTTACACATCCCCATATATCCTCCGCATCAGGCTTACCTAAGGTTTGCTATTCCGGATTGTCATTACCAATTTCAGACGTTGCCGTTTGGTCTGTCCATGGCTCCGAGGATTTTCACCAAGGTAATGGAGGAAATGATAATTCTCCTTCGCAGGCAAGGAGTCACAAGTATCCCTTACTTAGACGATCTCCTGATAAAGGCGAGATCCAAGGACAAACTGGTCCAGGACTTTACGCTATCCCTGACAGTTCTACAACAACATGGTTGGATCCTAAACTTGCCAAAGTCACAGTTGAATCCGACAAAATGGCTGTCGTTCTTGGGAATGATTCTGGACACAGAATTACAGAGAGTGTTTCTTCCAGTAAAAAAAGCTCTGGAAATCCAGAGTTGGTCAAACGGATTCTGAAACCGGCGACAGTGTCGATCCATCAATGCACTGGGAAAGATGGTGGTGGCCTACAAGGCCATTCAATTTGGCAGGTTCCATGCCAGAGTGTTTCAGTGGGACCTGTTGGACAAGTAGTCCGGATCCCATCTACACATGCACCGGAAAATAATCCTGTTCTCCAGGACCAGAATCTCACTCCTGTGGTGGCTACACAGCTCTCACCTCCTAGAGGGACACAGGTTTGGGATCCAGGACTGGATCCTAGTAACCACGGATGCGAGTCTCCGGGGCTGGGGAGCAGTCACACAGGGAGAAAACTTCCAGGGAAGATGGACAAGCCAAGAAGTTTGTCTACACATAAACGTGCTAGAGTTAAGAGCCATTTACAACGGTCTTCTTCAAGCGGAACGTCTCCTTCAAAACCTGCCCGTACTAATCCAGTCGGACAAAATAACTGCAGTAGCGCACATAAACCGTCAGAGCGGAACAAACAGCAGAGCGGCAATGACAGAGGCCACAAAAGTTCTCCGCTGTGCGGAAAAACATACACGCGCTCTGTCAGCAATCTTCATTCCAGGAGTGGACAACTGGGAAGCAGACTTCCACAGCAGACACGATCTCCATCCAGGAGAGTGGGGTCTTCATCAAGTGGTCTTCACAGAGGTGACAAGTCTTTGGGGAATTCCTCAAATAGACATGATGGCGTCTCGCCTGAACAAGAAACTTCTGAGATATTGTTCCAGGTTGAGGGACCCTCAAGCAATAGCTGTGGACGCGCTAATGACGCCATGGGTGTTTCAGTCGGTGTATGTGTTCCCTCCGCTTCCACTCATACCAAGGGTGCTAAAGATCATAAGAAGAACAAGGGTTCAGGCGATCCTCATTGTTCCGGACTGGCCGAGGAGGGCTTGGTATCCAGATCTTCTGGAATTACTCATAGGAGATCCCTGGCCTCTTCCTCTACGAGAGGATCTGTTACAGCAGGGGCCGTGCGTATATCACGACTTACCGCGGCTACATTTGACGGCTTGGCTTTTGAACGCTGGATCTTGGCCCGAAAGGGTATTCCCAGTGAAGTTATTCCCACACTTCTTCAGGCTAGGAAAGATGTAACGGCAAAACATTATCACCGTATTTGGAGAAAATATATGTCTTGGTGTGAATCCAAGAGGGCTCCTACGGAAAAATTTCAGCTGGGGCGTTTTCTCCATTTTCTGCAACCAGGTGTGGATGCGGGCCTAACGTTAGGCTCCATAAAAGCACAAATTTCGGCCTTATCAATTTTCTTTCAAAAAGAAGTGGCCTCCCTTCCAGAAGTTCAGACTTTCGTGAAGGGCGTTTTGCACATCCAACCTCCATTTGTGCCTCCAGTGGCACCATGGGATCTTAATGTGGTGTTGCAGTTCCTTCAATCTCATTGGTTTGAACCTATACAGAAGGTAGAGTTGAAATTTCTCACTTGGAAAGTGGTCATGTTATGGGCCTTAGCATTCGCACAACGGGTGTCTGAGTTGGCGGCTTTGTCTCACAAGAGTCCGTATTTAATCTTCCATGAAGATAGAGTTGAGAACTCGTCAACAATTTCTGCCGAAGGTGGTTTCATCGTTCCACATGAACCAGCCTATTGTGGTGCCAGTGGCTACTGACGTTTTTACTGAATCAAAATCTTTCGATGTGGTCAGGGCTTTAAAGATTTATGTCACCAGAACGGCTCCACTTAGGAAAACTGAAGTTTTGTTTGTCCTGTATGCTTCCAACAAGATTGGAAATCCTGCTTCTAAGCAGACTATTGCGCGCTGGATCTGTAATACGATTCAGCATGCTCATTCTACGGCTGGATTGCCGTTACTGAAATCAGTGAAGGCCCATTCTACCAGAAAAGTGGGCTCATCCGGGGCGAATGCCCGAGGGGTCTCGGCATTATAACTCTGCCGAGCAGCTACATGGTCGGGTTCAAACACTTTTACGAAATTTTACAAGTTTGATACCCTGGCTGAGGAGGACCTCATGTTTGGTCAATCGGTGCTGCAGAGTCATCCGCACTCTCCTGCCCATTCTAGAGCTTTGGTATAAACCCCATGGTTCTTGAAGTGTCCCCAGCATCCCCTAGGACGTATGAGAAAATAGGATTTTAATACCTACCGGTAAATCCTTTTCTCTTAGTCCGTAGAGGATGCTGGGCGCCCGTCCCAGTTGTAGTCAGCCTGTTGCTGACATTGTTCATGCCGTTGACTGGATTTATGTTAAATGCCATGTTGTACGGCTTGTTTGTGGTGTGGGCTGGTATGTATCTCACCTTAGTTTAACAATAAATCCTTTCCTCAAAATGTCCGTCTCCCTGGGCACAGTTCCTATAACTGGAGTCTGGAGGAGGGGCATAGAGGGAGGAGCCAGTTCACACCCATTCAAAGTCTTAAAGTGCCCATGTCTCCTGTGGATCCCGTCTATACCCCATGGTTCTTGAAGTGTCCCCAGCATTCTCTACGGACTAAGAGAAAAGGATTTACCGGTAGGTATTAAAATCCTATTTTTTTTTAAACAATAAGCATATATGTAATGTTATTTTGCAATTAAATAACATGTAAAGGTGCAAGGTAATTTTCCCTTCTTTCTGTATCTCTGTAAATAACCCTAAATATAATGCCTTTTTAGAGTCACATGTGCAAAAAAATTCATTTAGACTGGCTGTAGGTGGTATCTTAGCCACTGACATAAAGTATTACTTGATCTCCCTGTCATGAATGACGTGAAACGTAGTGAAAGTTTGACAAAAAAAAAAATTAAGTATAGAGCACAGTGGTTAATGCCAAATGCAGTCTGTGGATGCAGGACACCACAGCAGTGGTAAAAATAGATGTAAGCAACTAAAATATTTTTCAAAGCCTGAACGCAACATTAGGTAAAGGCCCATACACACTAGAAGATTTTTTCCAGCAATTTGAGCGATAACAATGTTTGACCCCCGCCCCCCCCCCTTATATTATATTTTTATTAAGTTTTAACAGTAATGGTTAAGGGCGAGGGGGTACAGAAAAAAAGAAGGGGGGCATATGGGGAAGGAAATGGGGGGTACACACAAATGAGCAAAGAGTATACACAATGCCTCCAGGTCCAAAATGAAAATCATAAGAAAATACATATGAAACATTTCACGTAGTAACATAACAGTATAATAATATGATAATACAAGAAAATGTCAGGTTAAGTTACAATACAGGCTTGATCTCAAGCATACACAGAAAATAAACAATTAGGGGTTCATATTCATTGAGAAAGTTCCACCTGTTGGCCCGTGGGTTCTCACTTGCCAATAATTGCTCCACAGGAACCAGCGCAGCCAGGGACAAGTGGCTGAGGAGCAATATGTAGCCCCTGTTGTTTCAAACACACAGTGGGATTGGATCATATTTTCTATAGCTTCAATAGTGGGGACAGTAGGTGTACACCAGTGACGGACTATCAGAAGCTTAGTTGCAATAAGTATATGACCCATTACGTATTGGTCGTTTGATGTAAGGTCACCAAAGTATACATGGAGAAGAGCTAACTGTGGATGAGGGGGTACCGGAAAACCTAGGACTCTTGTGATAAGAGAAAAAACCGAGTTCCATAGGTTATTAATTGCGGGGCATGACCAGAAAATATGTAGCAATGTTCCCACATTGCCACAATTTCTCCAACATAGGTTAGAGGAATAGGGCTGCATGGCGTGTAGGCGAGCAGGTGTTAAATATAAACGGTGAAGAAGTTTATAATGTGGTTCAGCATGGGACAAGCATCTCGACAGTCGAAAACTGGTATGAAATATCAATTTTCAGTACTCATCTAAAAAAGTACAGACTAGATCAACTTCACATTTAACCTGTGATGTGAATTTCTTTGGGGTATGAGTGCCTGTCACAAGATTATACCAAGGAGTAATACACCCCCTACTATCCTTTTTAGTAATTAAATCACAAACATATTTAGGTATAGTAGATACTCCACAGGGAGACCGCATTGCTCCCAACAACCAGTGTCGTAATTGGAGAAATTGATAAAAGTCCTTATGATATAAGGAAATATTGTAATTGTATTTGATCAAAAGGAAGCAGAGAGCTCGCCATGGTCACCTCATGGATATACACCACCCCTCTGGACATACATGATCCTCTGCAATTGGGCCACCTTTCCTACGTACACGGACCTGGCCCCGCTCTGGAGTGATTAATTAATATTGTGTGGTGGTCACAAAAATTATCTTTGTATAATATGGCGGTCACTAACATGTTTTCTGTATATGGCAGTCACTGGATCTTTTGTATTGTATATCAGTCACTAAAATGTTCTCTGTAGTGTACTGTATAGTTATTACTAATGCAGTATTCACAAAATGATGTATGTATGTGGATGTATCTATCTATCTATCTATCTATCTATCTATCTATCTATCTATCTACTTTATATAACATTTTTGTTAAAAAAAGATTACATTACACAGTCAGTATCTAACTAATCAACAGTATCTGTTTGTCAAAGTGTCCATATTACAGAGCAATGTTGTACAGACACATACAGAGGTTAAGGAAATAGTAATCTAAATTTTTATTTCAAAATATAAAAGAGCAAGATAGTATACGGCCACAAATAATTTATTTACATGTTGCTTAATTGTATATATTAAGATTAATTGACACTTAGAAAACATAGTGCCTAAAATTTTTATTTTTTATAGTGTTTATTTAGTTTCATTATCCATTTTTTAAAAGCCAGTGATTCTTCCAGATGACTTTGTGCAATTGCAATCAAGTACAATTACTTCTTGTGTTAAACAGTATTCTTGTGCCAACGGCAGGCAAGTGGGGACTTGTCTTTAACAGGTCTTTCTTTATAGAATAAGGACCTTTCAGTGAAACAAGTAAGGTTGGTAGTCTAATTATAGCACACATGAAAATGTAATCTAAAAGTAATTAATCCCTGTAATAACCACAATGCTTTTATCCATTTACTGTACATGAATACATAATATCTTTGTAATGTCACTGCATTCTAATTTTCTTCAAATAATTAACAGATATATGCACCAGGGAATACTTATAAGTAGTTAAACTATTTATATGTCCTGTATTGTTTCATGATTTACCAATTATTTAAGGACACATATTATAATTACAAGTTTTCAAACATACGGAAATAACCATCCACTACACATTTAAAGTGTACCTACAGTATTACCTAGACCTAGAGGCATTTGTTGTGCTGGCTGCCCAATTTCTATGAGAATACATGCCTCATGACATCCCTGATTTAAAAATTGTGACAAATTAGGCCAAGCTCGGTCCACCTAATAATGGCCTAATCTACAGGGGGCTGCACTCAATTCAGCAAAGCCGCTGTCTTTTCCTGGAAGGTCATACATTGGCTGTCTGAAGAAGGAAACCTGTACAAGACCCAATGGTGCCAATGACTTACAGGTCATTCCATGCCATTTCACCCAGGCATGACACCCACTGACTCACATTTTCATGAAACTATGTACACTTGATACTACCATGGAGCTATTAAACCATGTCAAATTTTTCTGCTCTAGGCCTCGTAGTTTTTGAGATATAGGGGGTCAAAGTATTGAAAAAATGCTGAGAAATGCCACTCCTGAAGCTCAGTTTTTTCTGAGGTGTATGTGGGAAAAATTCACATCTCAGTGCCTGATTGACATATCACTTTGAAATTTTGACCCTTTGTTAATTGAAATATGGAGATTCTGAAAGAAATGTTTTAGCAATCTTGCTTAACTCAGAATTCATTATACATTCCTTTACGTCATACAGGTTGAGTATCCCTTATCCAAACTGCTTGGGACCAGGGGTATTTTGGATATTGGATTTTTCCATATTTTGGAATAATTGCATACCATAATGAGATATCGGGCCATATGCAATTGCGGTCGAATTGCCGCAAATGTCGAAAAACGGGGCATCATGGTGATGGGACCCAAGTCTAAGCACAGAATGCATTTATGTTTCATATACACCTTATACACACACAGCCTGAAGGTCATTTTAGCCAATATTTTTAATAACTTTGTGCATTAAACAAAGTTTGTGTACATTCACACAATTCATTTATGTTTCATATACACCTTAGACACACAGCCTGAAGGTCATTTAATACAATATTTTTAATTCTTTTGTATATTAAACAAAGTTTGTGTACATTGAGCCACAGAAAATAAAGGTTTCACTATCTCACTCACTCAAAAAAATCCGTATTTCGGAATATTCCGTATTTCGGAATATTTGGATATGGGATACTCAACATGTACTTAATAAATTTTTGCTGCAAATAATAAAGTGGGTTCAATTAGCATTATCAACCTAAGGCAGATGAGTTAACGTGTCCCATGTTTGTTTAAATTGAACCTTAAAATATACTTTCAAATGCTATTTAAGAAAAATAATGGGATTTTAATTACCTGTGTGATTATTTTAATGTTTAATTAGAATTCTCACTTTAAAAATGAAAACTACTATTGGGTATAATTTTGCCCGCCAGGGGAATATTTCCATTTGTATATTTCTATGTGTATGTACAGATTTCCAATTACACATAGGGGAGTATTCATTTAGCTGTGATAACCCGTTTTTTGCACACAAAAAAACTAATTTTACTGCAAATTGTTAAAGACCCCTATTCAAATAGCCGCAATAATTTATCATCGATAATTTAACCATGAATTTCACTTCACCTACTCTGAGCAGGTGCAAAGTTGGGGAAAATCTCTATTTCAAGGTAAAAATGTTGGGATTTGGCTTGGAAGCCTTGGTACACAACCCCCTTCCCCCCTAATAACTAAGTAGGCACTTTCAAATATTTTTAACTGACCAATAATGTAATTGTTGGGGGTGAATAAGTGCAAAGTGATGGAATTTGGGGTTCAAGGTGTGGGACAGGTAGATTGGCGTGCTTTATCAGTGGGAGAAATGTTTTGAGGCTTACAGGTGGGAGTAGTCTTTTTACACTTTTTTTTCAAGTCTCGTGAAATGACCCAAATATATACTTATACCCATTCTTATGTACCCCTATTTTGCTGAAAAAAATGCTTTGAACATTTTTTTTTCATTTAAAAAAATGCATATAATAGCCATTTGACGCAATGTAATAACCCAAATCTATTTAATATGACCTCTAATACACTTATATACTGTTATCCTATGTTAATTTGGCAATTTTTGGGGTACAGGTTGGTTTCCCCATTTTCACTGCAAGAATTTTTGCGCAAATCCTGTTTTCATGATTTTGGAATTGAATAGGTGCAAATCAGTGAAACCAATGTGACTGAATAATTCTCTCTCTGAATCTGGTACATGGCCACATCATCTCGATGAACACCAACCACAATATAGGGTTTGGGCTCCCATTGATAATCAAGTTTGCTGACTCAGTAATTCTTTTTTTTAACACTCTTGCCCATCTTGGTATCGATTTGGCAAATGCAGTTTCATTATAGTGATCTTCTTGCCTATTCCATGCAAGTTCAATCTTTCAATCTATTGACTTACTTGACACTGGTTTACCCGAAATCTCCTTTTATGTTTAACCACCCAATCTGTCTCTATAAAGGGCTCATAGTCAACCTGGGTAGTCCTAACTGCACGTCGACGTCAGGTAATATGGAGTGTGACCTGTCGACCCATGCATTGTATTATTTATAGATGAACACTAGGCGCCTAATTCAGACCTGATCACAGCAGCAAATTTGTTAGCTAATGGGCAAAACCATGTGCACTGCAGGTGGGGCAGATATAACAGTTGCAGAGAGAGATAGATTTGGGTGGGTTATATTGTTTCTGTGCAGGGTAAATACAATTTAGATTTCAGTTTGAACACTCCCCACCCAAATCTAACTCTCTCTGTACATGCTATATCTGCCTCTCCTGCAGTGCACATGGTTTTGCCTGTACTCTAGTTCCATATGCAAGGTAGGTTACTCTAGTTGCTGTTGCATCGACAAGTCTCTCAGTAAGATTATCAGAATTTGATTGGTCCTTTTACACAATCCATTTCCCTGTGGATGATAAGCTGTGACTTTTTATACCCATATTAGGCTGTAGTACATAATAGGCTACAAAACTTTCAACACTCTCCTTCACCCCCCTCCTCCTCACCTCCCATCCTTCTTCACTGCCACCGACTTTGCCTCCTTCTTCATCTCCAAAATTGAGTATATCCTACATGATATCTCCTCCCGTCACCCCTCTGCTGCCCCCCAGCCCCCATCATCCTTCCCCTCCATCTATTCCACCCTGTCCTCCTTCCATCCCACTACAGATAAGGAAGTCTACTCCCTCATCTTATCCTCCCTCCCCTCAACCTGTCCCCTGGACCCCCTCCCATCTTCTCCGTTTCCTCTCCCCCACTGCCTGCTCCCACCTTGCTTACCTCTTTAACCTATCACTCTGTACCGGCACCTCCTTCACCATTCAAACATGCTCTGGTCTCACCTATTCTAAAAAAAACAACCTCGACCCTTCATCACCCACTAGCTACCGCCCCATCTCTCTTCTCCCATTCGCCTCCAAACTACTTGAACGACTGGTCTACAGCCGTCTCACAAGTTACCTCTCTGACAACTCCATCCTTGATCCACTACAATCTGGCTTTCGCCCACTCCACACTGAGACTGCCCTGGTGAAAGTCACCAATGACCTGCTTTCGGCCAAATCCAGGGGCCACTTCTCTCTGCTCATCCTTCTGGACCGCTCTGCTGCCTTTGACACCATGGATCATCCTCTCCTCCTCCTCACACTCCAAAACATTGGCCTCTCTAGCACTGTCCTTAACTCTTCCATAGTGCAACTAAACTTATCGTCCACTCACTCGTCATATCACGACTCGACTACTGCAATGTTCTCCTCACTGGCTTCACTTGCTCCAATCTTGCTCCCCTCCAATCTGTCCTCAACTCCACAGCTAGGCTTATCTTCCTCTACCGCCACCCCACATCTGCCACTACCCTTTGACAAAATCTTCACTGGCTCCCATTCCCCTGCAGAATCCTCTTCAAACTCCTCACCCTCACATAGAAGGCCATCTCTAATTCCACTGCTCCCTACATCTCCAACCTCCTTTCCCTTCATACTCCGTCCTGCTACCCCTATGGTCGGCCAATGACCATCGCCTCTTCTCTACCCTGGTCACTGCTTCCCATGCTCGAGTTCAAGATTTTGCCCGTGCTGCACCCCTTCAGTGGAACATGCTACCCCGCTCCATTAGACTCTCCCCGACCTTGCAAAGCTTCAAACGGGCACTGAAAACCCACTTATTCATCAAAGCGTACTCTTCCAATGCATAACCTAGACCTGAGGCTGCTCCTCCATCCCCCGCCTCATGCCTTGAACATCTCTGCTTTGCTTACATACTGCCATCAGGCTACCTCCCGCTTGCTTGCACCTCATTTCATCTGTCTGTTGCCCCTTCCCACTAGATTGTTAGCTCTTCAGAGCAGGGCCCTCTTTCCTCTTGTTGTAAAGCCCTCTTCTCAACACATTTCACTCCCAGCTCTCTCCTACTCAGCAACCATCTTTACCCGCTATTTCTCCTGCTGGTAAAGGCTCATCTCTATCTATGGCCACCAGCCCCAAGTAGTATGATGATTACTTCCTCGCTACTTACATCTTAGCTGCATTATGTTTTGATAATTGTGGTACTCTTTGTTACCTGTACTCTATTTTTGTTATTTACGGTAATGCTACGTTTTGTCTCCCTGTACTGACCTTTGTACGGTGCTGCGAAACACTTGTGGCACCTTATAAATAAAATGTAATAATAATAATAATATAACTCACACAGTTCATAGGTGAGTTATATAACTCAATGTAAAAGTTCAATATAAATGCTGGAGGTTCAGTATGAATTACCGGTGGCCAGGATGTCGACCATCAGTATTTCGACAGCGGCATCCCAGCCACCAGTATTCCGGCAGAGGGGAAACAGCGCTAGAAAGCCACTTGCGGGCACGGTGGCTTGCTGCACTCACCACAGGTTATATTCTCTCTCTATGGTCCTCATTCTGAGTTGATTGCTCGCTGCAGTTTTTTGCAGCGCAGCGATCAAGTGAAAAAGCTGCAAATCTGCGCATGTGCATGGTACGCAGCGCGCATGCGCGAAGTACTTTCACACAAAACTTTGTAGTTTTACCCAAGCTTGAGCAACGTTTTCCAGTCGCTCGAGTGTTCGTAGTATGATTGACAGGAAGTGGGTGTTTCTGGGTGGCATCTCAACGTTTTCAGGGAGTCTGCTAAAAAATGTAGGCGTGCCAGCCAAAAACGCAGGAGTGGCTGGAGAAACGGGGGAGAGGCTGGCCGAATGCAGGGCGTGTTTGTGACGTCAAACCAGGAACTAAACAGACTGCAGTCATCGCAAGATAGGAGTAGGTCTGGAGCTACTCAGAAACGGCATGAAATTTTTCCTGTGCAGTTCTGCTAATCTTTCGTTCGCACTTCTGCTAAGCTAAGATACACTCCCAGAGGGCGGCGGCTTAGCGTTTGCACTGCTGCTAAAAGCAGCTAGCGACCGATCAACTCGGAATGAGGGCCTATTTGTGTTGTGGAGAATAGACTGCCTCGCCAGTATTCCAGCGCCAGCATTGTACCGATGTGTGGGATTCCGGCGTTGTCATTGTGATCGCTGGGATTTCATGCGGCAGTACCTTAACCGCTTCCCAACGCTGGGCATTAATCAGTCAATATCTTGTCTGGGTAACCATATGGTCTAACGAATGCCCTCCAATATATCTTAGCGGTCATTCTTGCTGTAAGATCTTTGACAGGCAGTGCCACTGTGAACTTGGTGTAGTGATCAGCAAAGGTAATGGCATACAGATATCCTTCTCTACTCTTCTCCAGCATGATGTGGTCAATAGTAACCAGTTCTAGAAGTCGTTGACTCACAATAGGGTGCAAAGGGGCTTGCTGGGTACTTGCAGGTAGATGACGCAAAGTACAAACTTCACAATGATTACATTGGGCTTTAATACTTTTTCTCAGGTCGATCCAATAAAAGCTCTTTCTGATAGTCGACTCCATCTTCTGGTGACCAGAATGACCCAACTGGTCATGATATGCATACAACAGAACATCAGCTTTTGAACTGGGGACCACAGTTTGAGTTACCACTTGATGAGTTCGGTATTCTAAGCTTCTTAACATGACATTCCTTTTCACAGCCAATCAATCTCTCTGCTGCCATATTTTCAAGAGCCCTGGCTCTGCATCATCTCTCTCTTGTTTGGTCATTCTCATCTTACTCCTAATCAGTTGCTTCACTCGCCAACATGTGTGATCCTCATCTTGCCACTGTTGCCAGTCTATGTCCAAATTCATTCCTTCCAGTGGATTTTGTCCCAGTGTTCTAGCTGTAAAGGTGTTTTGTGCAGTCTCTACATCGAGCCTGTGGAAAGCAGGCCATTCTAGTACTTCCCAAGCATCTTGTTCTTCAAGCGCCTCTTTACCATATAACCTAGACAGTGTGACCGCATTGTGATTAGTCTTCCCAGATTGATTCTTAATAGTAAATTGATAGTTCTCCAGTCGTGACACCCATCTCTATTATAAAGCTCACAACTTAGCGATGTTGAGGTAGGCTTAGGGGTTGCAATCTATAAAGGCTTCGAAGGAGGCGGTCACTAGATATCCCTTAAATTTCTCTGTTACCGGCCAGACCAGTGCCAAAAACTCCAACTTGAACGCACTAGGAGGGTCATTCCGACCCTTTCGCACGCAGGGGGTAACTATTTTAATTTTGAATAATAAACAGATGTTTTAAAAATATTTCTTTGATACATATCTGAAGAATTTTTCTTCTTCGTATAAGAGTGCGCCCACACAAGAGCTTTCTTTCTCTCCCTTTGTTAGTACTGCGGTGCGAACGGGTCAGAACTGCACATGCTCGGCAGCCACAATGCGCACGCGGGCGGATGTCTGACATCAATCCTGGGACCTTCGTCTCTGGATCCGTCGAACAGGGTAAGTCTGACCCTGGTCTTGTTTTGCAGGAAACTTTTTTAGCATAGCAGGGCTGCACTCATAGGCGGCGTCAAGTTGATTGCACGAGCAGCAACAAGTTGTTAAGTGCGATCAACTCGGAATGAGGGCCTATAATTGGCGTCATTTTGCTCTGTCTTTTTCAAACTTTGGCTTGCATAAGAGATAACTTTCTCGGTTCCATCTTGTACTTTCTCCAAAATAGCTCCTAGTGCCTGATTACTGGCATCCGTATATAGTCAAATGGGCTTGGTGTAATCGGGATAGGCCAGCAAAGGTGCTTGGATCAGGGCTACCTTTAATTCATCAAATGCCGCCTGTTGACTTTCGGTTCAAGTTAACGGGACACTCTTAATGGTTCCAGTCTTGGGAATTCCTCACATGTAATGGTGCTACAACCTTGGCAAAACCCTTTACAAATCTTCTGTAATATCCATCAAATCCCAGGCATGTTTAGTAAATCAAACACACAACATACATTTGTAGATTTTTTTTTAAGGGGTCATTTTAATTTAGGCTTTGGAATTAGAAAAAAATCCATCTCTACTGCAACAATATAAATCTTTTCACATGCAGAAAATGATGTGTGCACATCAGGATGTCAGGATATCTTATATGAAATAATGATCCAACCATAAGAGCTTTCTCAGGCATCACCATAGGTCTGGAACTGAGGCGTTCCCCAGATCTCACTTAGTTAAGGTTTCTGACACCAGAAGGAGGCTCTTCCTCCCATGTCACAGAATCATCATATTAGGAGTCTTTTCTGAAACAGGCTCCGGTCACCAAGACATGAGCATTTTATGTACAAATCAGTTCAGCATCTTCTCTGGGCACTGAGGGGAGAGAGCAAAGGAAATCAGGAACCTCAGCTTCCAGGTAACGGGTCACATGATCATCCAGTCTCCAGCTGGCGTCTACATACTCAACGCGACTTCCGAGTATACCAGGTGACCTGCTACCTGGCAGCAGCAGCTTCTTATTACCATAGCTGGACCAGGCTTGAAGTTTATAACTTTAGTGGTGGCGGGCAAGAGCGGGAGGGCGCCATCAGATAGAACCGCCTCTAGGGCAATGTTATGTGTACACCCCAAGGTCCCAGATCATATTTATCCACCCCTTGGGTTATTTAAGGAAAGCTTACTTGTAGGATATTTGTTAAGAAATAGATGTTGTTTTATGTAGTTATATTCAGGTGCTATAGAGGCTCCCAAGTTTCAGTTGTTACATTAGTATTTCAAGTCTACAATCAAATAACATTCATGCCACAAAAGAGGAGTATTCAGAGGTGGACGCTAATTTCTAAAAAATGCAGACTGGTGATTTTTAGCCATCTGCGCATGTGCCGCGATTTCATTGTATGTGTGCAGACTTTCACTATATGATCGAATCCCAGAAGGATGCGATTGCATAGTGTTTGACAGGTGTCAGGCAGTTGGGGGCAGCGTTGTTGGGGAGTGGTACAGGAAATACAGACATGTCATGGCCTTTTTCGGGGCGGCCGGATGACGCCTGCGTTTCCTGGGACGGGAAACATGACCGCGGTGCAGCCTTACTGCGTATACAGAGGTCAACCTCTATTTGCCGCTTTCTGCAATGCGGTTGCAATTGAATTGCTATCGCATCGCTGGTCGGCACTACACATGCTGGGCGACCTTGCCCTGTGCCGGGCGGCCTTGCCCTGTGATTTTATCAGTAGCAGTTTTTGCTATTTTAGCAAAAACTGCTACCAACTTTGAATAACTCCGAAAGTGCTGTTACTGAAGACGATGCCTTGTGTGTCTGCTGCCATCTTGTGACTAAACATATTAATGGTCTATGAGAAGGATTTATTTCACTTTATTATTATTTCTTTATTTTTACAGAAAAACATACACAGTGAATCTGCACTAGAAACTTATTTATCTGAATACGTGTATAGTTTGTGAGTGTCAAATGTCTTGTTATGCTGTGGTAAAAAGAAGATATCGTATTACACCCGTGTTTCATTTGGTTATATATGAACCAGTAAAAATGCAACCGCAGCACATCCTTTGTGTGACATTATGCTGATTTTCCTCAGTCCATGGGGTCAGTCAGACACCCTGCACCCATATAGATACTGTGCAACACTGCAAAAAAGGAATATATATATATATATATATATATATATATAGGTATATATATAGGTATATATATTAATTTATTTATTTATACATTTATTGTGGGGAGGTCTCTCACCTAATTTGGTCACATTCTGGTGGGATCAGTTTCATTCAAGGGAGAAGAAAACGAAACCTGCTCACTCTGCTCCTTCTCCTCCAGACTTTCTGGATTGCACAGCTCCAAGTGATAAAAAATAGAAGTCTGGGTTTCCCAGCTCACCCAGAGCTAGCAGGAAGTCAGAAGCAGGAGAGGAGGAGTTTAAAACTGCTATACACCCACTACACAGAGCATTGCTGCCTGTTAGAAGCCAGCAAGTAGGGTACAGTTTTATAGTGTCAGGGACTTTGGACATTGGTTGTGCCAGGAGAGCATGGCGGATGGTGGCTGCAGGCTGTTGCAGCAGAATGACTGTTGCATACCACCCAACTTTTCATCTCTCCAAAGAGGGACACACTCCCGAAAAGGGGGCATGGCTTTGCATGAGGACCCACGATCGCGAGCCACGCCCCGTTTTCATCACTGAGGGGGCATGCCCAGCGCTCTGTGAGCCGCTGGCATACCCCCTCTCCCTCTGACTCCAGTAAATAGACGCTGTGCGCATGCGCACAGCATCTATTCACCGCTGCTCTGCTAAGCAGAGCAGCGAGTGACAGAGCCTCCCAACTGCCACCCCCACCCCCACCGCGGGACACTGTGGCCCGCGGGTGGGACAGCGGGACAGTCCTCAAAAAACGAGACTGTCCCGCGAAAATCGGGACAGTTGGGAGGTATGCTTTTGAGCACAGGGAGTGCTAAGACATTTACTTTTCATTTGTTAATTTTAAGTTACTGTATGTACCTATGTGACCAGGCGGCCCAAACCTGCATGTGCTATATTCAGGGTCTGATGCCAGACTGTGTTTTACCGGAAGACCTGCCTGCATGCCCTTATTTTAAGTATCATTTTATATATATATATATATATTAGTGATGAGCGGGTTCGGTTTCTCGGAAACCGAACCCCCCCGAACTTCACCTTGTTTACACGGGTCCGAGGCAGGTTCGAATTTTCCCGCCTTGCTCGGCTAACCCGAGCGCGCCCGAACGTCATCATCCCGCTGTCGGATCCTCGCGAGATTCGGATTCTATATAAGCAGCCGCGCGTCGCCGCCATTTTCACTCGTGCATTGGAGATGATAGGGAGAGGACGTGGCTGGCGTCCTCTCCGTTTATTGTAGAAGACAGTTGATTGGTTGTTTATTGCTTAATTGTGGGGAGGATTGGGGAGCAGCTGTTAGGAGTACAGTGCAGAGTTTTGCTGATAAGTGACCACCAGTTTTTATCCGTTCTCTGCCTGAAAAAAACGCTCCATACCATATCTGTGCTCAGTGTGCTGCATAATATATCTGTGCTGAGTGCTCACACTGCTTAATTGTGGGGACTGGGGAGCAGCTATAGCAGGAGTACAGTGCAGAGTTTTGTTGACAGTGACCACCAGTATACGTTGTCTGCCTGAAAAACACTCCATATCTGTGCTCAGTGTGCTGCTTTATTGTGGGGACTGGGGACCACCAGTATAATTAATATTATATAGGAGGAGTACAGTGCAGAGTGCACTGCTGTACCTACCTCTGTGTCGTCATCCATTAAGTATACTATCCATCTACATTCTATACCTGTGGTGCATTTTAGTTTTGCAGTTTGCTGACAGTGTCCACCAGTATACTATATATAGCAGTACGGTAGGCCACTGCTGTGTACCTACCTCTGTGTCGTCACTCGTCATCCATTAAGTATACTATCCATCTACATTCTATACCTGTGGTGCATTTTAGTTTTGCAGTTTGCTGACAGTGTCCACCAGTTTACTATATATAGCAGTACGGTAGGCCACTGCTGTGTACCTACCTCTGTGTCGTCACTCGTCATCCATTAAGTATACTATCCATCTACATTCTATACCTGTGGTGCATTTTAGTTTTGCAGTTTGCTGACAGTGTCCACCAGTATACTATATATAGCAGTACGGTAGGCCACTGCTGTGTACCTACCTCTGTGTCGTCACTCGTCATCCATTAAGTATACTATCAATCTACATTCTATACCTGTGGTGCATTTTAGTTTTGCAGTTTGCTGACAGTGTCCACCAGTATACTATATATAGCAGTACGGTAGGCCACTGCTGTGTACCTACCTCTGTGTCGTCACTCGTCATCCATTAAGTATACTATCCATCTACATTCTATACCTGTGGTGCATTTTAGTTTTGCAGTTTGCTGACAGTGTCCACCAGTATACTATATATAGCAGTACGGTAGGCCACTGCTGTGTACCTACCTCTGTGTCGTCACTCGTCATCCATTAAGTATACTATCCATCTACATTCTATACCTGTGGTGCATTTTAGTTTTGCGCAGTAAATATAGTAGTAGGACATTGCTATTTGCTATTGATACTGGCATATAATTCCACACATTAAAAAATGGAGAACAAAAATGTGGAGGTTAAAATAGGGAAAGATCAAGATCCACTTCCACCTCGTGCTGAAGCTGCTGCCACTAGTCATGGCTGAGACGATGAAATGCCATCAACGTCGTCTGCCAAGGCCGATGCCCAATGTCATAGTAGAGAGCATGTAAAATCCAAAACACAAAAGTTCAGTAAAATGACCCAAAAATCAAAATTAAAAGCGTCTGAGGAGAAGCGTAAACTTGCCAATATGCCATTTACGACACGGAGTGGCAAGGAACGGCTGAGGCCCTGGCCTATGTTCATGGCTAGTGGTTCAGCTTCACATGAGGATGGAAGCACTCATCCTCTCGCTAGAAAAAAGAAAAGACTTAAGCTGGCAAAAGCACAGCAAAGAAGTGTGCGTTCTTCTAAATCACAAATCCCCAAGGAGAGTCCAATTGTGTCGGTTGCGATGCCTGACCTACCCAACACTGGACGGGAAGAGCTTGCGCCTTCCACCATTTGCACGCCCCCTGCAAGTGCTGGAAGGAGCACCCACAGTCCAGTTCCTGATAGTCAAATTGAAGATGTCACTGTTGAAGTACACCAGGATGAGGATATGGGTGTTGCTGGCGCTGGGGAGGAAATTAACAAGGAGGATTCTGATGGTGAGGTGGTTTGTTTAAGTCAGGCACCCGGGGAGACACCTGTTGTCCGTGGGAGGAATATGGCCATTGACATGCCTGGTCAAAATACAAAAAAAAATCAGCTCTTCGGTGTGGAATTATTTCAACACAAATGCGGACAACAGGTGTCAAGCCATGTGTTGCCTTTGTCAAGCTGTAATAAGTAGGGGTAAGGACGTTAACCACCTCGGAACATCCTCCCTTATACGTCACCTTCAGCGCATTCATCATAAGTCAGTGACAAGTTCAAAAACTTTGGGTGACAGCGGAAGCAGTCCACTGACCACTAAATCCCTTCCTCTTGTAACTAAGCTCCTGCAAACCACACCACCAACTCCCTCAGTGTCAATTTCCTCCTTACCCAGCAAAGCCAATAGTCCTGCAGGCCATGTCACTGTCAAGTCTGACGAGTCCTCTCCTGCCTGGAATTCCTCCGATGCATCCTTGAGTGTAACGCCTACTGCTGCTGGCGCTGCTGTTGTTGCTGCTGGGAGTCGATCGTCATCCCAGAGGGGAAGTCGGAAGACCACTTGTACTACTTCCAGTAAGCAATTGACTGTCCAACAGTCCTTTGTGAGGAAGATGAAATATCACAGCAGTCATCCTGCTGCAAAGCAGATAACTGAGGCCTTGGCAGCCTGGGCGGTGAGAAACGTGGTTCCGGTATCCATCGTTAATTCAGAGGCAACTATAGACTTGATTGAGGTACTGTGTCCCCGGTACCAAATACCATCTAGATTCCATTTATCTAGGCAGTCGATACCGAAAATGTACACAGACCTCAGAAAAAGACTCACCAGTGTCCTAAAAAATGCAGTTGTACCCAATGTCCACTTAACCACGGACATGTGGACAAGTGGAGCAGGGCAGACTCAGGACTATATGACTGTGACAGCCCACTGGGTAGATGTATTGCCTCCCGCAGCAAGAACAGCAGCGGCGGCACCAGTAGCAGCATCTCGCAAACGCCAACTCTTTCCTAGGCAGGCTACGCTTTGTATCACCGCTTTCCAGAATAGGCACACAGCTGACAACCTCTTATGGCAACTGAGGAAGATCATCGCAGAATGGCTTACCCCAATTGGACTCTCCTGGGGATTTGTGACATCGGACAACGCCAGCAATATTGTGCGTGCATTACATCTGGGCAAATTCCATCACGTCCCATGTTTTGCACATACCTTGAATTTGGTGGTGCAGAATTATTTAAAAAACGACAGGGGCGTGCAAGAGATGCTGTCGGTGGCCCAAAGAATTGTGGGCCACTTTCGGCATTCAGGCACCGCGTACAGAAGACTGGAGCACCACCAAACATTCCTGAACCTGCCCTGCCATCATCTGAAGCAAGAGGTGGTAACGAGGTGGAATTCAACCCTCTATATGCTTCAGAGGATGGAGGAGCAGCAAAAGGCCATTAAAGCCTATACATCTGGCCACGATATAGGCAAAGGAGGTGGAATGCACCTGACTCAAGTGCAGTGGAGAATGATTTCAACATTGTGCAAGGTTCTGCAACCCTTTGAACTTGCCACACGTGAAGTCAGTTCAGACACTGCCAGCCTGAGTCAGGTCATTCCCCTCATCAGGCTTTTGCAGAAGAAGCTGGAGACATTGAAGGAGGAGCTAACACGGAGCGATTCCGCTAGGCATGTGGGACTTGTGGATGGAGCCCTTAATTCGCTTAACAAGGATTCACGGGTGGTCAATCTGTTGAAATCAGAGCACTACATTTTGGCCACCATGCTCGATCCTAGATTTAAAGCCTACCTTGGATCTCTCTTTCCGGCAGACACAAGTCTGCTGGGGTTGAAAGACCTGCTGGTGAGAAAATTGTCAAGTCAAGCGGAACGCGACCTGTCAACATCTCCTCCTTCACATTCTCCCGCAACTGGGGGTGCGAGGAAAAGGCTCAGAATTCCGAGCCCACCCGCTGGCGGTGATGCAGGGCAGTCTGGAGCGACTGCTGATGCTGACATCTGGTCCGGACTGAAGGACCTGACAACGATTACGGACATGTCGTCTACTGTCACTGCATATGATTCTCTCAACATTGAAAGAATGGTGGAGGATTATATGAGTGACCGCATCCAAGTAGGCACGTCACACAGTCCGTACTTATACTGGCAGGAAAAAGAGGCAATTTGGAGGCCCTTGCACAAACTGGCTTTATTCTACCTAAGTTGCCCTCCCACAAGTGTGTACTCCGAAAGAGTGTTTAGTGCCGCCGCTCACCTTGTCAGCAATCGGCGTACGAGGTTACATCCAGAAAATGTGGAGAAGATGATGTTCATTAAAATGAATTATAATCAATTCCTCCGCGGAGACATTGACCAGCAGCAATTGCCTCCACAAAGTACACAGGGAGCTGAGATGGTGGATTCCAGTGGGGACGAATTGATAATCTGTGAGGAGGGGGATGTACACGGTGATATATCAGAGGATGATGATGAGGTGGACATCTTGCCTCTGTAGAGCCAGTTTGTGCAAGGAGAGATTAATTGCTTCTTTTTTGGGGGGGGTCCAAACCAACCCGTCATATCAGTCACAGTCGTGTGGCAGACCCTGTCACTGAAATGATGGGTTGGTTAAAGTGTGCATGTCCTGTTTTGTTTATACAACATAAGGGTGGGTGGGAGGGCCCAAGGACAATTCCATCTTGCACCTCTTTTTTCTTTTCTTTTTCTTTGCGTCATGTGCTGTTTGGGGAGGGTTTTTTGGAAGGGACATCCTGCGTGACACTGCAGTGCCACTCCTAGATGGGCCCAGTGTTTGTGTCGGCCACTAGGGTCGCTTATCTTACTCACACAGTCAGCTACCTCATTGCGCCTCTTTTTTTCTTTGCGTCATGTGCTGTTTGGGGAGGGTTTTTTGGAAGGGACATCCTGCGTGACACTGCAGTGCCACTCCTAGATGGGCCCGGTGTTTGTGTCGGCCACTAGGGTCGCTTATCTTACTCACACAGTCAGCTACCTCATTGCGCCTCTTTTTTTCTTTGCGTCATGTGCTGTTTGGGGAGGGTTTTTTGGAAGGGACATCCTGCGTGACACTGCAGTGCCACTCCTAGATGGGCCCGGTGTTTGTGTCGGCCACTAGGGTCGCTTATCTTACTCACACAGCTACCTCATTGTGCCTCTTTTTTTCTTTGCGTCATGTGCTGTTTGGGGAGGGTTTTTTGGAAGGGACATCCTGCGTGACACTGCAGTGCCACTCCTAGATGGGCCCGGTGTTTGTGTCGGCCACTAGGGTCGCTTATCTTACTCACACAGTCAGCTACCTCATTGCGCCTCTTTTTTTCTTTGCGTCATGTGCTGTTTGGGGAGGGTTTTTTGGAAGGGACATCCTGCGTGACACTGCAGTGCCACTCCTAGATGGGCCCGGTGTTTGTGTCGGCCACTAGGGTCGCTTATCTTACTCACACAGCTACCTCATTGCGCCTCTTTTTTTCTTTGCGTCATGTGCTGTTTGGGGAGGGTTTTTTGGAAGGGACATCCTGCGTGACACTGCAGTGCCACTCCTAGATGGGCCCGGTGTTTGTGTCGGCCACTAGGGTCGCTTATCTTACTCACACAGCGACCTCGGTGCAAATTTTAGGACTAAAAATAATATTGTGAGGTGTGAGGTATTCAGAATAGACTGAAAATGAGTGGAAATTATGGTTTTTGAGGTTAATAATACTTTGGGATCAAAATGACCCCCAAATTCTATGATTTAAGCTGTTTTTTAGGGTTTTTTGAAAAAAACACCCGAATCCAAAACACACCCGAATCCGACAAAAAAAATTCGGTGAGGTTTTGCCAAAACGCGGTCGAACCCAAAACACGGCCGCGGAACCGAACCCAAAACCAAAACACAAAACCCGAAAAATTTCCGGCGCTCATCTCTACTTTTGGATCTGCCCCTTCCAACCAGAGTAAATGGCTCATATTATGGGAGGAGCATGTAAAGCATAAGATGTTAAAGCCCGGTCATAGTGCTACAGCCCGCCTTTCTGCATAGCCATTTCCCTGGGTGTCCTTTGCAAGCCGCTGAGAGGAATCCAGAGCTCAGTGCAAAGGATCCCCGGGGAATTGGCTATTCAGAGAGATGCAGCTGTTGTAGTATGCCCAGGCTCAAAGGCACTTTAAGAGAGGAGGAGACCCGTGTACAGGCTCCGATTGGGCCCCCTCCACCCCAGCGGTGCACTGGGTGCAGTAGACTCTGGCATTGTACCAGAGTTTACAGTGCGTGCGCAGGTCTCTGGGAATATGGCGCCCACGCCATGTTCACGAGGACATCTTTAATGCGCATGCACAAATCACTGAAAGATTGCCGCCGCTGCCATTTTCTTAGTGATATTTGCAGTTCTGCAGCCTGCGCTGGGCTGACGGAGTGGTGAGATTAATTAAATGGGTGCTGGGTGTGCAGTGTGTGAGCCCCCCTGGACTCAAAAGCCTGTGTGCAACGCACATATTGCTCCCATTAGAGATACACCAGTGCCCGGGTTATCACATCCAATGATACATGCTCATACCCATATGAGCTACTCACACTGGTAGACAAACTTTGCTACTTTTTATGTACCTTTTATAGGTAGTTCTTTTTGTGTGTTTTTAACGTTTGTTACATTTATGGGAGTGGAGGGGAATAAAATGTATTTTTGAGGTAATGCACCAAATGCGCCCTGTCCTATTTCTTTTTCCATATTGCTCATCCTGAGGATATTACCACAGAAACAAGCAAAAGTGTATAGAGCAGCCAAAAGAGGTTATAGACTCACGGGGTCATTAAGACCTGATCGTACGCAAGTTTTTTTTGCTGCGCTGCGATCAGGTCAGAACTGCGCATGCGTATGCACCGCAATGTGCAGGCGCATCGCACGGGTAAAAAGCAGGTCGTTGCTGTGCGATTGGTTTAATGAAGAATCCATTTGCACATCCGATCGCAAGGAGTTTGACAGGAAGAAGGCGTTTGTGGGTGTCAACTGACCGTTTTCTGGGAGTGGTTGGAAAAATGCAGGCGTGTCCAAGCGTTTGCAGGGCGGGTGTCTGACATCAATTCCGGGACCGGACAGGCTGAAGTGATCGCAAGGGCTAAATAAGTTCTGGGCAACTCAGAGACTGCACAAATATTTTTTGTACCGCCTGGCTGCACATACGATCGCACACTTGCAAAGCAAAAATTCACTCCCCTATAGGTGGCAACTATCTGCTCGCAGCAGTGCAAAAAAAACCCTAGCGAGCCATCAGGTCTGAATTAGGCCCTCAGACCATTGACGACATCGTTGTTAAGTGCTATTTGGCATAAATGACGTATGTTCTTTATTTCCACTACCCAAAGTGAGCACAAAATCTTCTGGAGATAAAAAGATCTGAGAAGTGAAAGAGACTTTCATGATGATAGTTCTGGGAAGAGTTCCTAATTATCAACTTTATTATTCAAATGGAACGTATTTTTGGAGGACATTGTAGTTCATGAAAGGGTCACATGGTTGTTAATGAACTCAGCTCTATACTGTATATCAGTTTTACTTAGTATTTTAAGATGCTAGATAGATTTGTTAAAGAGGAATTAAACTACCATTTGCAGCTATCTAGTCACAAAAACACAAAGTAATAAATATTTTAGATTCAAGTTTCAATCTCAGACTTTTCTTAGTGGTAGCTGCCATATTGGTGTCTCACCATTAAATATGTATGAACTAGAACAGGCTTTTTCAACCAGTGTGCCGCGGCACACTAGTGTGCCGCGACCAGTTGCAAGGTGTGCTGCGGAGCCAGAGCAGCTTCCTGCACCTTCAGAGTGAACTGTTAGCCCGGGCTCTTCTTAGAGGATAAGTCATGCTCTGGCCGTGATCTATGCCTTGAAGACGCGGCGGTGTGATATCATAGGTCACAGCTCCCACGTCTCACCACCCAGCCAGCCCACCCGCCTGCATACACATCTTCGAGTTCCCGCCTGCATCCACAGCTTTACTTGCCCACCCACATCCACACCTGCCCGACCGCCCGCTGCTCAGTATTCGCAGCACTCCACTATGAACAACCCCCGCCACTGAGGGACAGGAGGACAGCCGGTAGAGGCTAATATTTGTTATTTTATTTCTCCTGTGGGGAACAATAGGATTTATGGGGGTAGAATAAGGATTTATGGATTTATGGGGGGGAACAATGTGAATAATTCATGTGGGGAGCAATAGGATTTATGTGGGGAGCAATGTGATTGATTTATGTGGGGAGCAACATGATTTATGTGGGGAGCAATGTGATTGTTTTTTTCTGTGTAGGCCAATGTATGTGTGGCTTTTTTGTTTTACTGTGAGGGCCAATGTGTGTTTTTTGTTTTTTTTCTGTGGGGGACTGATGGTGTGCCTTGACAATTTTAAAATATTGGGGGTAATTCCGAGATGATCGCAGCAGGAAATTTTTTAGCAGTTGGGCAAAACCATGTGCACTGCAGGTGGAGCAGATGTAACATGTGCAAAGAGAGTTAGATGTGGGTGGGTTATATTGTTTCTGTGCAGGGTAAATACTGGCTGCTTTATTTTTACACTGCAATTTAGATTTCAGTTTGAACACACCCCACCCAAATCGAACTCTCTCTGCACATGTTACATCTGCCCCACCTGCAGTGCACATGGTTTTGCCCAACTGCTAACAAAAATCCTGCTGCAATCAACTTGGAATTACCCCCATTGTTCAGTGTGCCGCGAGTAAAAAAAGGTTGAAAATCACTGAACTAGATCTTTTCTAGCATCCTTGGAAATACAAGACAAGTTCTCCCATCCATTCATATAATACAATATTTCTGGTGATCCTCTGGGTTTTTTTGTTTTGTTTCCAATTCTAGATTTACCAAAAGGTAATTCTAGTCCAGGGGTAAAGGTAAAAACAACTAATACCTTTAATTTTGTAGGCAGTAAGTATTAATAATGCTTTCAGTTCTTGATTATATAAAGACATGACATAGGCAATAGGCATGTGAATGTTCTTGAATTATATACATTTTATGTGTTGGAATAAAAAAGTTATTATGTAATGTTTATTATAAGATCAGTGTGACTGATGGAATATGGGACCTACGCCAGATTGTGTAACGATGTAATGGTGCTCTGCTCATGCCCAGAAAGCAGGCTGCATGGCTTGTGCCCATGCACCTTGAAGATCTAACACATCTGCTTGAGGCTGGCGAGGCAAGACTTGGGAGAAAAGATGCAGACTGGCACCAGAACACATACACACCTATGAGTGCTAGACACAGGAGTCACTAGGGGGGTGCGGACTGCACCCAGGTCTTAATTTCGGAGGGGGTGACACCAAAATGGCAGCTGTTCCTCAGTTACAGGGAGCCAGGTGCTACACTGTGATATTATCTGCAGTGCCCAGCTCCTGTCACTGAGAACGAGCTGGCATTGCAGAGACAGTCACCATGGGCAGTCCATAATCTCCGGGAATGCTGGGCATGCCCCCGGAGTGATAAAAGCAGGGGCATGCTGTGAGGTTATGCCCCTTTTCTGCAGGTGCAAATATACAATCATGGAGAAAATTGTTGATGGTCGCTGCTTTTGCATATATTATGTATTTGTGTAACACATTTTTGCAATTTTTGGAGATGAAGGGGGATAGGTGTCAAGCTTTGGAGAGGTAATGTACCAACCAATCAGCTTCTGTAATGTTTTCATGCACAGCCTGTAAAATTTCATTTAGGAGATGATTGGTTGGTACATTATCTCTCTCCACTTTATTTTTCTCAAAGGCTTGATATATCTGCCCAGGAGTGTTGTATCTGTGAGTTTTTTAAGGTTTATAAAGGCCTAGCAGAGAATGTGTATTTTGCAAGCAATGCAAATGCTTATACAGTGCATCTGGAAAATATTCATGAGCACTTCACTTTTTCCACATTTTGTTATGTTACAGCCTTATTCCAAAATGGAATAAATTCATTTTTTCCCTCAAAATTCTACACACAATAGCCCATAATGACAACGTGAAAAAAGTTTTTTTGAGATTTTTGCAAATTTATTAAAAATAAAAGACTAAGAAATCACATGTACATAAGTATTCACAGACTTTGCCATGAAGCTCAAAATTGAGCTCAGGTGCATCCTGTTTCCACTGATCATCCTTGAGATGTTCCGACAGCTTAAATGGAGGCCACCTGTGCTAAATTCAGTTGAATTGACATGATTTGGAAAGGCACATACCTGTCTATATAAGGTCCCACACTTGTCAGTGCATGTCTGAGCACAAACCAAGCATGAAGTCAAAGAAATTGTCTGTAGACCTCTGAGACAGGATTGTCTCGAGGCACAAATCTGGGGAAGGGTACAGAAAAATATCTGTTACTTTGAAGGTCTCAATGAGCACAGTGGCCTCCATCATCCGTAAATGGAAGAAGTTCGGAACCACCAGGAGTCCTCCTAGAGCTGGCCGGCCATCTAAACTGAGTGATCGGGGAGAAGGGCCCTAGTCAGGGAGGTGACCAAGAACCCAATGGTCACTCTTTCAGAGCTACAACTGTCATGACTGTGGTTATTGTGAACCCGGCATGTTTGTGAAGTCCATGTGGGTAACTGGAGGACTATGTGTATATTTGGCTGGTCTGTGGGAATCAGTGAGATGAAGTAGTAAGGAGCAAGCCCTGACTGGGGATCGAACCTGGGCCTCGGTAGATGGAGCCGTATCCTGATCACTGGATCATCAGGGACTTGGTGTTGATAGCAGGATGGTGAATGTATTGGTGAGAATGAACAAATATACTGTCACAGGAGTAGGTGTTTGTGTACTCAAGGTTACTATGAAATAGGTTCGCTGGAGTTGTGTAGAACTGGGAGGAGAGCTGAAGACGATGAACCGGACTGGTTACCGGTGAGACTGAGAACCAGGCTGGTTACCGGTGAGACTGAGAACCGCACTGTGATCCGGGCTGTGTACCAGTATACTGGAACGCAAGTGTAATGCGGGCTGGTACAGGATATAACTGGAAACGTAACTGTAAGTAGAACAATGACTGCGGCTGTGACTTTAAGATGAGACAGAAGAATACTGCAGCTGTGTCTTTAAGATGTGACTGATGAATACTGCAGCTGTGGCTTTAAGACGAGACTGAAGAATACTGCAGATGTGGCTTTAAGATGAGACTGATGAATACTGTGGCTTTAAGACGAGACTGATGAATACTGCAGCTGTGTCTTTAAGACGAGGATGATGCTGGATATAACTGGTAACACAACTGTAATCCAGACTGGGTAGCGAAAGAGCAGAGGTTTTACAGGAACCAAAGTAAAAATGTAACCTTTTAGGGAGCTCAGCTGCGCCGCTCACACAGAGCTGTGTGACACAAGGAACTGGCAGATTCTGTAACACATGTCTCTTTACTTATACTTCCTGGTCCTTGGTGATTGGTGAACAGAGTCAGGTGATTCAGAGAGTCTCAGGCTGGCACAGGATTGGATAGCTCCAGGTCAGGTGATCAGACCCTGTCACATCAGTACCTCAGGTTAGGCTCTGATGTGGAGTAAGGCCAAGCAGGCTGAAAAAACACTGAAGCCTGAACTTCTACAAATGAACTGAGGATGCTGACTTTTAGGCATAAACTCCAAATTGCTGAGCACAGTGGAGAATGTATCTGGTGACCACTGGAGTCAGAGAGGCATACAGTATAATGACAACAATGGTTGCTGTGTAGGCACAGCATAGAGAGACTTGCTGAATTCAGATTCACACAGAAGGTTAATCAACAGCTCGTTAACTCTCACCTTCCAGGCAGAGAACTCGGCACTCAGGAATCTTATGGTACTGGCAAGCTGTTTATCCCATTGAGCAGAAAAGATGCAGGATCCAGGACAGATGGCAGAGGTAAGTCACCAAATATGAGAACTACAGCACAGGATCGTGACAACAACATTCCTTTGTGGAGAGAGGAGAATCTTCTAGAAGGACAACCATCTCTGCAGCAATCCACCAATCAGTCCTGTGTGGTAGAGTGGCCAGACGGAAGCCACATCTTAGTAAAAAGCATATGGCAGCCCGTCTGGAAGTTGCCAAAATGCACCTGAAGGACTCTGAGACCATGAGAAACAAAATTCTCTGCTCTGACGAAAAAAAGATTGAACTCTTTGCCGTGAATGCCAGGCATCATATTTGGAGGAAACCAGGCACCGCTCATCACCAGGCCAATACCATCCCTATAGTGAAGCATGGTGGTGGCAGCATCATGCTGTGGGGATGTTTTTCAGTGGCAGGAACTGGGAGACTAGTCAGGATAGAGGGAAAGATCAATGCAGCACTGTACAGAGACATCCTGGATGAAAACCTGCTCCAGAGCACTCTTGACCTCAGACTGGGGAGACGGTTCATCTTTCAGCAAGACAACAACCCTTAGCACACAGCCAAGATATCAAAGGAGTGGCTTCAGGACAACTCTGTGAATGTCCTTGAGTTGCCCAGACTTGAATCCGATTGAACATCTCTGGAGAGATCTGAAAATGGCTGTGCACCAACGCTTCCCATCCAACCTGATGGAGCTTGAGAGGTGCTGCAAAGAGGAATGGTCAAAACTGCCCAAAGATAGGTGTGCCAAGCTTGTGGCATCATATTCAAAAAGACTTGAGGCTGTAATTGCTGCCAAGGGTGCATCAACAAAGTATTGAGCAAATGCTGTGAATATTTATGTACATGTGATTTCTTAGTTTTTTATTTCAGAATCAGAATCAGCTTTATTGGCCAGGTACACTAGCGTATACTAGGAATTTGTTTTCGGTTTACAGTGCAGCAGCCAGGGGGGAACAAGTAGACAAGAGGAGGGGGGGGGGGGGAATAAATGCAGTATACAGATTAAGTAAAAGTACACGGTGTTCATTCCAATCAGAAGATCGGAGTAGAGTGACTGGACAGTCAGTCCGTCCAGCGGTTTGTCAGGAGTTCAGCAGGTGGACTGCTTGTGGAAAGAAGCTTTTGAGGCTTCTATTGGTTCTGGTGGGAATGGCCCTATATCTTTTCCCGGATGGCAGCAGGATGAGCTCGCCATAGCCTGGGTGCGGCGGATCATTGGCTATCCTAGTTGTCCGTTTTTTTGGCTCTGGACCTGTACAGGTCATGGACAGGCGGGAGGTCAACTCCGATGATCTTCTCAACGGACCTTAATACATTTTCAAAAATCTAAAAAAAACTTTTTTCGCCTTGTCATTATTGGTTATTGTGTGTAGAATTTTGAGGAAAAAATTAATTTATTCCATTTTGGAATAAGACTGTAACATAACAAAATGTCGAAAAAGTGAAGCGCTGTGAATACTTTCCGGATGCACTGTAAATATGGTAATATGTGAAGCTGAAGCCACCCCTTACATAGGCCTAACATAGACCTGGAACAAATGCAAGTGGTGCCAAACTGCCAACATCTTGTGATAGTTGCATGGTTGCATATGCAGATGTGTCCTCATCTAGCTTCAATACGCAATGCAGCGCGAGATGCTGGGTGCGAGTGTGCCACCAAGTCCAGTGCAACTTTGCTAACATTGGGCATCTTTTTTGGCAATAATGCATTTTATTCGCAACGTGATATGACACCAGGAAACTGTGCTGATTAATCTGATATATGACACTTGTATATTGTGTGTGAATGAGTCTGTTTTTGGAGCAGAACAGAACTTGTATTGTAAAAATCTGCAACTGCTACCTTGTCTCCGTACACATGTTCAGAGACTCAGTTGCACACAGATATACAAGTATCAAATTAATCAGTACAGTCTCCTGGTGCATCTTAGCCACTTCACGTTGTGACGCATTTTCTGCAAAAAAAAGATGCCCGATGCTAGTACAGTCTCACGGAACCTGGCGTGCCTTGAGGGGCTGTTTGGGGCGACTGCAGGAATGATGTATGAGGATACGTGTAGTTGCAGGAACTGCAGAGCTGTCCTGCTGTAGATGGATACGGGTTCTGCATACTTCTATATGGGTGTACACAAATGTTACTGAAAATAAACATAGTGTGGCGCACATGTATAGTGATTGAATGTAGTTATGTGTGTTGTGTTGAGTGTATAAGTTTGTATGTAGAAAATTTGTATCACATAATACATATAGAGTATGGCCCTCATTCAGCTTCAGTTGCAGTTTTGATAATTTACAGGGCTGGTTCTAAACCTTGTGGTGCCCAGGGCAAACATTTCCTTTGGCGCCCCCTCCCCACAGTGAAAACAGGCACAGTACGCACTGAAAGCGCACATCAAGAATATAGGTACGTAGCTTCATGGGGAAGGGGCGTTGCTACAGCATAGTACCAATTCACATTACACTGCACAGTAGTGTCTATCAGTCACATTACACCACACAGTAGTACCCCTTATATGCCAGAAAGTGCCCCTTATACATATTGTACAAGGTAGAGCCTTTTATACACATTACACCTGGTAGAGACCCTTTTCTGCACGTTACATCGGGTAAAGCCCCTTTTATACACATTATGCAAGGTAGAGTCCCTTATACACATTATGCCAGATGGAGTTTCTTGTACACATTGCACCAGGTAGAGCCCCTTACACACATTGAACCAGGTAGAGCCCCTTACACGTTTCGCCAGGTAGACCCCCTTTCATACACATTATGCCAGGCAGAGCTCCTTACACACATTATGGAAGACAGAGCCCCTTACACACATTGCACCAGGTAGAGCCCCTTATACAAGTTTTGCCAGGTAGAGTCTCTTATACATGTTGCATCAGGTAAATCCTTATACATATTGCATTAGTTAGCCCCTCATACACATTGCACCAGGTAGCCTTTTATACAAATTGCACCAGGTAGAGCCTCTTATACACATTGCGCCAGGTAGCCCCTTATACTCTTTGCTCCAGGTAGCCCCTTATACACATTGCACCAAGGGGAGGGGGCCAGCACGGTGCGGACAGTGGGTGGGAGCTGATGGCGCTAGCGGGGTGACTGCAGCTGTGTCCACAGACTGCAGTGCCCTGGGCGTCTGCCCTACTAGGATGCACTATAAACCACCACTGCTAATTTTTCAAAACTGCAACTGCTGATTATCGCATGCTGGGCGACGCCCAGCACAGGGCAATGCTGCCCAGCATGCTAATGGCTGCCAGTGATGCGATTGCAAATTAATTGCATTCGTATCACTGACCCCCGCAAAACAAGAGTAGCCTCCTGCCTGCGCAGCCTGCCTGTGAAGGCAGGTGCACCGAGCCAATTTTATACCTTCACAGACTCAAAAACATCCAGGACCCCCCCCCCCCCCCACGTTGCTGACACCACACCCCCGCAATGTCTCTTCACTGCCCCAAAAATGCCTGTGACTGTCAATCAGAGGCATTCGCATCCCTGAGATTCGATCACATCACCCTGCCCGCGCAAGCCCTAGCGTGCACACTGGGCCGATATTCAGGAGTATGCGATCACATCTCAGATGCAACGCATACTGAATAAGGCCCAATGTAACAGAAAGAATTAGATGCTAGCACAAATGAACACAGCAGCGGATATAGGGGGTAATTCCAAGTTGATCACAGCAGGATTTTTAATAGCAATTGGGCAAAACCATGTGCACTGCAGGGGAGGCAGATTTAACATGTGCAGAGAGAGTTAGATTTGGGTGGGTTATTTTGTTTCTGTGCAGGGTAAATACTGGCTGCTTTATTTTTACACTGCAATTTAGATTGCAGATTGAACACACCCCACCCAAATCTAACTCTCTCTGCACATGTTATATCTGCCTCCCCTGCAGTGCACATGGTTTTGCCCAACTGCTAACAAAAATCCTGCTGCGATCCACTTGGAATTACCCCCATTGTTGCTTGGCCCAGTGGTACAGAGCCTTTCCACAGCATCGGTCCATTGACCAAAGTCAGCTCCATGGTTTCAAACTGCACTGATTTAATAACAATATTGATGTCCCTAATTTTAATATTGCCCAGCTGTTCACTACAGTCTTTAAAGTGCCACAGAACTGTATTCTGATTGTTTTCTGACTATGTCTATGGGTGATACTGAGCTGGGTATTTGTAATACACTAGATTTTAATGTGTCCAGCAGTTAAATGCCCCTTGAAATTGTATTCAAATCAGTTTCCATTATTAAAAAATGCCTTCTGAAGATTTTATTATTTGTTTTGAGTTAACTCGTCCTGCAGCCTGTAAGAATATATGTCACTCAATAAGTGTGTTAAGAGACTGAAACTTAGAATGGGTGGAAATAAATAATCAGAGTACAGTACCTTTAGCCCTAGTACTCCACATGATAATATAGAACATCATCTTCTTAAGAAGCATCAGTGCTAACATGATAGTGTTTCTGGAGATGGCTTGCTCCTGGCAGGTACATTTTTATGACTAAGGGAATGACATGGACCACAGTAAATTTTTCTTGTATATTAAAAATCGGTCTGGCCTCCTGACTATGTTGGATTTGGACAAACCTTCAATGAAACAAATTGAGCTGTAATCTATTCTAAAGTACAAATTGCATAAACTGAGGCTAGAATATCATAAAACCTTTAGCTATCAATGTGATTTGCTATTTCTTCTTTGCTCATTTTAGTTTCCTATTTCACGTCTGAGAGAATTTATGGTGCTTACAGAGAAGGCAGAGTACATATACTAATAGGCAGTTCCCTTGTTGGGGCTAATTCAGACCTGAACGCTAGGCTGCGTTTTCATACAGCCTGCGATCAGGTCTAAACTGCACATGCGTATGTACTGCAATGCGCAGGCGCGTTGCACGGGTACAAATCGGATCACCGTTCAGCGATGGATTTGTGCGAAGAATCCATTTGCACAGCTGTTCGCAAGGAGATTGACAGGAAGAAGGCGTTTGTGGGTGGCAACTGACCGTTTTCAGGGAGTGTCTGGAAAAACGCAGGCGTGTCCAAGCGTTTGCAGGGAGGGTTCCTGACATCAATTCCGGCCCCGGACAGGCTTATGTGATCGTAGTGGCTGAGTAAGTCCTGGGCTACGCAGAGACTGCACAAGATCTGTTCGTACAGCTCTACTACACATGCAATCGCACATTTGCACAGCTAAAATACCCTCCCCCTGTAGGCAGCGACTATCTGTTCGCAGCAGTGCAAAAATCGCTTGCTAGCGATCAGGTCTGAATTAGGCCCAGAATTAATACTAGAGCAGATTTGAGATTCAAATTAATAGGAAAAATTTATATGTAAATGGGATTTCTTCTAGAACTTGTGCACCGATTTATACCATTATTTAAATTCCCAATTATGGTTCTTACTTCTCTCGCACACCCAACAGCTAATGTTTTCAGGATTTCTATAATAATGAAAAGGTGGCTTACTGTAGGCTACTTGGCTGGGTCAGTAATTATCCTTTCTGTTTCCACAGACAGAAAACAAAAGCTACACGAGGGGTGCATGAGGACCAGGTTTGGGAAATACCAATCACACTAAGCTACATTTGGTCAGTGGGGCAACAGCTTTCTATTTCCCCCCAGCCTAACATATGCTCAATGCCAGATGTGCTTATCAAAACATAATCAAAATGAAAAGTGTAATGCAAAGTCAGATAGGCATTACTTAACGATATTACATACTAATGAGCAGAGGGGTTGTAAAAGTGACAGTGAAATGAATTACCGTACTGATTTATTGTGGACAGAACAATTATAAGAAACATTTGGAAATAGTGCTTTCTTAGCAAGGATAACCATAAAAATAAAGTGCAAAGGACTGTGGTGTAAATGTAGGAAGTGCTGCTATCCCAGGGGTTCTCAAACTGTGTGTGGGACACTTGCAGGGATGCCTTGGATTGGTGGTCCAGGAGCAATTAAAATTATTTATGGTCAGTGTAATAGTCAAAACCAGTGCTGTTGGCTGCCAATCATAAAACATGTGGACAAACATAAGCGAATGCTGTCCCTTACCACATATCTCAGTTAAACTGACCCTAAGGATGACATATAAACACAATTGACTTAATTAAAAATGTTTTTTCTAATTTTTTCAGTAAGAAACTCTTGGCCCCTGGGTGCCGTGAAAAAAATTCTGATACTCTAGGGCGCCATGATTCAAAAAAGTTTGGGAACCACTGTGCTATAACCTTTTTCTGGTGTTATACCAGTTCTCCAAAATGTATTACAAGGCAGACAGTGGAGTCTTCATATTCTGTTAATAACATTGCCGTCATAACCATAGGAGAAGATGTACTAAGCAGTGAAATGAGTGGAGATGTGAGCCAGTGGAGAAGTTGCCCATGGCAAACAATCAGCATTGAAGTAGCATTTATAATTTGCATACTATAAAATTATACAGAGCAGATGATTGGTTGCCATGGGCAACTTTTCCACTGGCTCACTGCTTAGTACATCTCCCCTATAATATGGGTTACTCATACCCCTTTCAGACTGCCAGCTATGAACACGTGTTATTGTCACATGAAGGCACATAACCCGTGATCATGTGCGCTCTGAAAGGTGCCAGGGTTGAAATACCTGGACGAGCAACCCGGTGTTTTCAACTCGTGTAGCGAGCGGGGTTGAACACGTGTGCGGTGTGAATGGGAGCGGGGTCGATGCTACCCATTTCCCGTTCACAGTGTGTGTACGGGCGACGCTTGGAGATCATCACCGCATGTTGCTTACATCGGCGGCAGGGCGAATGAGGCGGGAAGCTCCCTGGGAGCTCCTGTGTCAGGCTCCTGGGTACGACCCGCTTTAGGCAGTCTGAAAGGGTTATAACTAGTCTCAGCATCAGTTTCCAATATCCTTGTGCATGCGCTGTTGGCCCACAGTGAGATCACATAGACTTGGAAGATCTTAAACATGCGCACTGCTCCCACAAGGACCCATTCTGGCTCTAGGCTGATACGATGCAGACAGTACAGAGGTCGCTGGAGAGGTGACATATTGTAACACCACTCCGGTGACTCTATAATACAGTTCAGCACTAAGCAGTCTATTCATGAAACTGCCAGTTCAGAAGTTGCCCATGGCAACCAATCAGTGTTGAGGTAACATTTATAAAGTGCATTCTATAAAATTATACATAGCAGCTGATTGGTTGCCATTGGCAACTTCTCCACTGGCGCACTTCTCCACACTTTTCACTGCTTCATGAACAGACCCCTAAGAAATTCTGCAATGTGATGAAGCAGCACATCTCTTATGCTGGCCATACACTTGTGCGATACCCTGCGACGCGACATCGCGGGGCATCGCACCGGCAGTTCAGGTGCGATGAAATCGCACATGTACTGCCAAAGTGATTACCATGCGATCATGCGATAGATCGCATGGTAATCACGTGATGGGCACGTCACCGCCTCTGGCCGCTCCCGGCGGGTGCCCATCGCACATCGCAGTGCGATATATCTCATGTGGGTTTAAAACCACATGCGATCGCACTGCGATGCGACAAATATTAAGTGCAGCACATAATATCTTGAGACGCGATATTCGACCGGCGTGCCCGCGCATCGCGTCTCAAGGTACCTAAAAGGTGCATACAATCCTTCGCTTTCTCTCACAGATGTGGTCGAAATCGAAGGATAGCACCGATTATCTCATAAGTGTATGGGCACCATTAGTGATGAGAAAAGGGCAATGCTAGTACATTGACCACTATGTGCCATATATAACTCTATAAGTAGTACTCTGATGTGCCTGTATGTTAATATAACAGAAATACAATAACCACGTACTGTATGACAACACTTACCTGATGGTAAATATTCTCCCAGTTGTCCCTGAGTGATCCCCAATTGCTTACAGTTGATGCTTTTTTGTCCAAATATACCCTGATGTGTTCTTCTAGTTCCCGGTTCACCTGTTCTAAAGCTTTCACTTTATCTGTGTACTCCACCAGGCAACCATTCAAAGATTCAAAAGTGGGGACTCTTCCTCTCTCCAAACCTTGGGCTACAGGAACAGGTGGGCCAGAGCTACGTAGCCCCTGCATAAAAACACTGCTGATGCCCAGGGCACGTCGAGATACTCGAGTACCAAGACTGCTTACACCCCCAGTTGGGACGCTGCATACATAAACCCCAGGGGGCCTGGGCAGGCTACTGGCACTGCCAATGGTGACCCTATGGTTGGTAATCCCAGAAGACTCTCCAGAGGATAAAGGGTGCTGTTGCCCCAAGATAGATGATCTACGCCTTGGTAAAGGCATGGCTGCAAGAGAACCTCACCACACTGTCCCTGCTCTCACACACTCTGGATTCCCTTCTCAATGCTAGTTTAGTTTTTGTTTTGTTGTTGCATTTTTGGGATTACATCTTGTCATATGCATTTCTAGAACATCATGTTTGTACTGTTTGTCATGGAGCATTCTATCGCTTTGTTACATGACAGTCCCTGCCTCAGCAGTTCATTTCAGGAATAATCTGTTTGTTGCAAATAAATGTCGAATGGAAAACAGTGAAAGAGAGTAAGTGCACAATTTAGACGTGTCAGTTTTATTTTGGCACCCTACATAGAGAGGTTTAACACTTTCTACACCTTTTGATATGTCATCTTTTTGTATAACAAATCACAATCAAAAGCATGCTATGTAATTCTGTAATTCAGAATACATTCTAATATGTTAAATACTTTGCCTAATTCAGATCTGATCACAGCAGCAAATTTGTTAGCTAATGGGCAAAACCCCATGTGGGGGTCATTCCGAGTTGATCGTAGCTGTGCTAAATTTAGCACAGCTACGATCATCTTCCCTGACATGCGGGGGGACGCCCTGCACTGGGCTAGCCCGCCCCACATGTCAGTGCCGACCCCCCTCCCCCGCAGAAGTGCAAAGGCATCGCACAGCGGTGATGCCTTTGCACTTCAGGAGTAGCTCCCGACCAGAGCAGCTTTAGCGTGCTGGCCGGGAGCTACTCCTCGCTCCCCAGCCCGCAGCGGCTGCGTGTGACATCACGTAGCCGCTGTGGCCAGCCCCCCGTTCGGTCCGGCCACGCCTGCGTTGATCGGACCGCGCCTACGAAACGGCGGGCAAACACCACCGTTTCGCCCCCTTCCGCCCAGAGACCAACTCTGCCTGTCAATCAGGCAGAGGCGATCGCTGTCGTACTACGGCCTTTGGCCGTCTGGCATGCGCCGGGTCACTACGGCACCGGCGCATGCGCGGTAGAGACCCGTTCGTTCGGCTGCGATAAATAGCAGCGAGCGAACGGGTCAGAATGACCCCCCATGTGCACTGCAGGTGAGGCAGATATAACATGTGCAGAGAGAGTTAGATTTGGGTGGGGTGTGTTCAAACTGAAATCTAAATTGCAGTGTAAAACAAAAGTAGCCAGTATTTACCCTGCACAGAAACAATATAACCCACCCAAATCTAAAGGTGGGTACACACTAATAGATATATCTGCAGATCAATTGATCTGCAGATATATCTATACTGCCCGATCCGTCGGGGACTGACGTCATGAACTGGGCGGGCGTGTACACACTAATAGATATATCTGCAGATCAATTGATCTGCAGATATATCTATGGACGGATTGGGCAGTGTGTTAAGCATACACACTGCCCGATCCGTCGGGGACTGACGTCATGAACTGGGCGGGCGTGTGTACATGCCCGCCCAGTTCAGCTGTCAATCACCGCCGGCCGCCGCAGCATGTGTACACAGTACCCAAACTGGCAAACACAGCCTTAAAATGGTTCTGTTCCATTTTAAGCACAAAAATTTCTTCAGCCAGTATAAAAAAAGCGGGAAGACCACGCACCATTGAAGGGGCGGGGCTTCACTATGAGAGGATCCAGCAGCTCACCAGCACCATTTTCCCTCTGCAGTGGACACAGACGCTGACTGACAGGGACACGCAGCTCCTCCGATGTGACTCCAGATTACCTCAGCGGTACCAGGGGGTCATAGCAGGAGGGTAGCGATTTTAAAGTACTAATTCCCCAATCTGGGTACTTAGTCTGCGACCTGGTTGGCATTAGCGATAAGGGGGCTCTGGGCTGGCTCCAAAATACTCTGCGTCTCCCTGGAAGGGCTCTTTGTGGGTTAATTGTGCTTTTAACCTTTCCTCTGTGTGTGTGTTGTCTCATTTACATTATGTCAGGCAAAGAGTGTGTTTCATGTATGGTGGAGTGTTCCTCTTCCCCAGGGAGCTCACTACTATGTACTCAGTGTAGTGCACCATCTCAGGCTAGCGGGGCTGAACCAGTGTGGCTGGATTCCCTCAAGGGAATGATTTCAAATATCTCTAAGAAATTGTCCCTCAATAAGAAAGAGATGCAATACTTAAGACAGTCTGTGGATGAGATTATGAACAGAGACTCAGTCCCCAAACAAGCGTCTCAGTCCCTTGCCATTTGTCCACAAAAACTAACTCTGGTCCATATCCTGCAGTCTGACTCTGACGCTGAGGGATCAGACATGGAGGAGGGGGAGGTGGATTCAGAAGGGGAGGTCGCTGCTCTCTCACAGGGAATACAGGTTCTTATAGAGGCTATCAGAGATGTGCTACAAATTCCTGATAAGGTGACAGAGGAGTGTGAGGCAGGGGCGGAACTACTGGCGGGGCAGGCAGTGCATTGCACTGGGGCCCCGCCGCACTCAAGGGCCCACAGCCGCCGGCCGGCATTACATGAATGAGTCACAATGACTCATTGTATGTCATGCCGCAGCCGCACACCAGCGCTCCCGTGACCCGCCCGTCATAAGGAACGATTCTGGCCACCCGCACACGAAGGAGGGAGGAGGGTCCGTCCCTCCCTCCCTCATATACAAACAGGTCACAGTCTCGACTCTCAGTGAAGGAGAGAGCCGCAGCAGCGCTTTGTTACTGGTGGAGGCGCTGCTGCTGCTGCTCCTCTGCTTCACTATAGGCTGTCTCTGAGAACAGCCTATAGGGAAGCAGAGGGGCAGCAGCAGCAGCGCCTCCACCAGTAACACAGCGCTGCTGCGGCTCCCTCCTCCACCTCCCTCCTCCTTCTTCACTACTGCCCGGGAAGCTGCACCGAGGAGCCTGAGCCAACAGAGAGGGTAAGTATAATTCTTCTTTCTTTCTTTCTTTCTTTCTTTCTTTCTTTCTTTCTTTCTTTCTTTCTTTCTTTCTTTCTTTCTTTCTTTATTTGTTGGGACTGCCTGCCGCAATGTGTAAATAGGGGGGACTGCCTGCCGCTATGTATAAAAATGGGGAATCTGCCTGCCGCAATGTAAAAATGGGGAATCTGCCTGCCGCAATGTAAAAATGGGGAATCTGCCTGCCGCAATGTAAAAATGGGGAATCTGCCTGCCGCAATGTGTAAAATGGGGAATCTGCCTGCCGCAATGTAAAAATGGGGAATCTGCCTGCCGCTATGTATAAAAATGGGGAATCTGCCTGCCGCTATGTGTAAAAAGGTAGAATCTGCCTGCCGTAATGTGTAAAAAGGGCATGCTATCTGCCGTTATGTGTAAAAGTGTATGGTGTCTGCCGTAATGTGTAAAATGGGGACGCTGTCTGCCGTAATGTGTAAAATGGGGACGCTGTCTGCCGTAATGTGTAAAAAGTGCACGCTGTCTGCCGCTATGTGTAACGAGGGCACGCTGTCTGCCGCTATGTGTAACGAGGGCACGCTGTCTGCCATTGTGTAAAAAGTGTATGCTGTCTGCCGCTATGTGTAACGAGGGCACGCTGTCTGCCGGTATGTGTAAAAAGTGCACGCTGTCTGCCGTTATGTGTAAAAAGGGGAATCTGTTCGCTGTAAGGAGTAAAAGGGTCTCTACCTGGTGTAGTGGTGCTACTGTGCGGCGTAATTTGAAGAATGGAGACTACTGTGCACCGTTTTATGAATTGGTATTATTTTGTGGACACACCCCTTCCCCACGAAGCCACGCCACTATGTATTTTTGCGCGCGCCTACGGCGCGCACTGCCCATGGGGTGGACTTGGGTGGGATGGGGGGGGGGGGGGGGCCCAAAGCATTTTGTTGCACCTGGGCCCACCGCTTGCTTGTTCCGCCACTGGTGTGAGGAATCTTATTTTAATGTAAAAAAGAAGTCCTCTGTCACTTTTCCTGTGTCAAAGGAATTGAATACCCTGTTTGAAGAACCGTGGGTAAATCCTGATAAGAAATTTCAAATCCCTTAAAGGTTACTCTCATCTTTTCCTTTTCCTCCTGAGGAGAGGAAAAAATGGGAAAGTCCACCGATAGTGGATGCATCTGTGTCCAGGTTGTCACGGAAGATTGTGTTACCCGTCCCTGGTGCAGCCTCCCTGAAGGACGCTGCTGATAGTAAGATTGAGACTACACTCAAATCCTTGTACACAGCGGCTGGGGTGGCTCAGAGACCCACTACAGCATGTGGTCGGGTGATCTTATTGAAGGGCTGGATTCCTTATCTCGGGGGGGGGGGGGGGGGGGGAGATTGTATTACTCCTGCTACATATACAGGACTCTGCGAACTTTATGGTGGAAGTCATAAAAGAGGTAGGTGTGTTTAATGCACGCACCACTGCTATGGCAGTGTCAGCACGCAGGGGCTTGTGGTTACATCAGTGGACTGCGGACGCGGACTCCAGGAAAGGCGTGGAAGGCCTAACCTTCACAGGAGAGGCCTTATTTGGAGATGAACTGGACAAATGGATCTTCAAAGCTACTGCGGGTAAGTCCACATATCTTCCTTCTGCAGCTCCCCCAACCAGGAAGACCTACTCAGGACCTTCCCTACAGTCCTTTCGGACTGCCAAGTTTAAGGGCAAAGTCAGAGGATCTTCTACTGTCACCAGAGGCGCTAGAAGTAAACCACGCAAACCAGCAGCTGCCGGTTCTCAGGAACAGTGCTCCAGTTCTGCTTCCTCAAAGCCTTCTGCATGACGGTGAACCGCGTGGCCTGGAAGACTGGCAGGTGGGAGCCCGGCTAAAGAATTTGTCACATCTGGTCAACATCATGCCAGGATCCCTGGATCATAGATCTTATTTTCTATCAGAAACAATTGGCATCTCTTCCTGAGGTTCAGACATTCTTGAAAGGGGTTCTGCACATCCAGCCTCCCTTTGTGCCTCCCACGGCACCTTGAGATCTCAATTTGGTACTGCAGTACCTCCAATCGGACTGGTTTAACCTTTACAGGAGGTAGACGTAAAATATCTTACGTGGAAAACCATCACACTGTTGGCCTTGGCTTCTGCAAGACGTGTGTCGGAACTGGGGGCGTTGTCTCACAAGAGTCCCTATTTAATCTTTCATGAGGACAGAGCTGAACTCAGGACTCGTCATCAATTTCTTCCTAATGTGGTGTCGGCACTTCACATAAACCAACCAATTGTGGTTACGGTTGTGACCGATGCCTCTGTTACTTCAAAGTCTTTGGATGTTGTGAGGGCTTTGAAGGTGTATGCGAAGAGAACGGCTCGTCACAGGAAATCGGACTTGCTGTTTGTTCTTTACGATCCCAATAAGATTGGGTGTCCTGCTTCAAAGCAGGCTCACTATCCAGCATGCTAATTCCACGGAAGGCTTGCCGGTTCCAAAATCTGTACATGCCCACTCTACTAGGTTTGTGGGTTCTTCTTGGGCGGCTGCCTGGGGTGTCTCGGCTTTACAGCTCTGCCAAGCAGCTACTTGGTCAGGTTCAAACACGTTTGCAAAGTTTTACAAGTTCGATACCTTGTCCTCTGAGGACCTTCAGTTTGGTCAATCTGTCCTGCAGGACCCTCCCTCAGCACTCTCCCACCCGGTTTGGGAGCTTTGGTACATCCCCATGGTACTAAATGGATTCCCAGTATCCTCTAGGACGTAAGAGAAAATAGGATTTTAATTACCTACCAGTAAATCCTTTTCTCGTAGTCTGTAGAGGATACTGTTGTTTGGTTCAGCCGTTGCTGTTCCTGTTCCAAGTTTGGTTAGCATGGCTTTCCTCATGTTTGTGTGTGCTGGTTTGGACTCTCACCACTATCTTTTTATATCCTTCTCTCAAAGTATGTCCGTCTCCTCGAGCACAGTTTCCTAGACTGAGTCTGGTGGGAGCGGCATAGAGGGAGGAGCCAGCCTCAAATCAAATTGATAGACAGCTATCAAATTCTTAAAGTGTTCATGGCTCCTAGTGGACCCGTCTATACCTCATGGTACTAAATGGATCCCCAGTATCCTCAACGGACTACGAGAAAAGGATTTACTGGTAGGTAATTAAAATCCTATTATATAAATGTAAAAGCCCTCACTCATTCATTGACTGACTCATCACTATTCTTCAGGTGGGAAATAGGAAAACTATGTAATTAGAATTTTAATAAACCTTCCCTAAGAAGATGAAAAGGGGGTTGACATATTGATGTCATTACCGATGCGTGGCTTGCGTTGGGTGAACAATAATGCCCAAACGGACAATCAGATGAAAATTTGGATTGCACCTCCAATTGGTACAATTTAATAAACTACAAAAATGGTCCTGTCACTTTTTACCGTATCTGCTACAGGTGCTCCTCGGGTAAGGCCAAGAACCATGGATTAATATTTACTGTATTTACATTAAGGGGGGAATTCAAATCTTATCGCACCCCCTATCTCCCATCTAAAGTGACACGAGATAGAGGGGCGATATTCAAATGCCCCCCGTTATCACTCTGATCGCACCCATTGTAGTCGGGTTTAGGCTTGCAAAGCACCCAAGCCTGACTAAAGTAATAGGCACGATCATGAAAAGACCAGTTTGGGGGCCCAAACAGGTTTCTTTACGCACATTTCAGCTGAAATGAACTTGTCGCGCCCATCGGCAGTAACATTAGAATACTGCCGGCGGGCGCGATTGCGTCCGAGAGGGAGGAGAGAACATTTGAATCTGGCCCTTAGACTTCTCAAATTTACATCTTTATAGATTTACCACATTTTTAACACTCTTTTATATTTACAACTGTGAAAATCAGAAACTCCCGTGTGAAGAAGCGGTAGAACAGCTAGTATATGTATAAGTGCAGATATCTTAGCAACACACATTTGCAAATATATGATAAGCCATAAGCCACCCAGGTAGAATTTTTGGCCAGGTGAGTGTAGTAGAACACTTTTCCACAATCCATGTAGCAGAAGGTGATGCAGCCCAAGTACTTATAAATACCGCCTTGGTGAATTTGGACATGAGAGTGTTTGTGATTGGTCACATCCTTGAGCACTGTCCAATTTTTGACAGTCAAACTTGTTGACATGACGTTATCATCATACACTTCGACAAGTTGGCAATGAATTTCAGCTGCTGATGTGCTTTTTAGACGCGGACATCTGATCACACTATGCACCTTAAAGTTTGACCATGTTTCCGCAAGCCCCGCCATCTTACAACTCCAACAGGGATTAAAGTGGGCTGGAATGGTGCGGAAACTGCTTTCTGTCACTTGTATTTGGAAGCAGAACGCGCTCCGCCTCCGCCAGCCCACCCTGCCCATCCACTTTGTACATGCAGTTCCTGGTTGATAACAGCGCGCCTCCCACATTGACAGAGGAGGCGGGTGGCACTAGACAGTAACTCACTTAGCCCGCAGCGCCTCCCACAGCCAGTCCGCACTCCAATGGCACTAGTGGCGAGAATGAGATGGCACATGATATGCTGTCATTGTGCGTTCATCTATCCTGCCGTGCACAGAGGAGCCACTGGCAACATGAGAAGAGACAGGTGGACCTATATGGATGCCATGTACTAGAGCACAAGAAAGAAAGAGGTGGCACATGAGGGAAGAAAAGCTGGGGAGTGTTACATGAAGGAAGACCGGCTGGATAGCGGGGGTACATGAAGAAAGATACAATGTATGGGGGGGCACGTGAAGGAAGACACACTGTATGGGGGACACATAACGGAAGACTTTCTAGCGGGGTGGTACATGAAGGAAAACAGGCTGGATTGGAGGGCACATGAAGGAAGATACACTGTATGGGAGGTACATTAGGGAAGACAGGCTACAAGAGGGAAACACAAGGGATAACCTGTGTCGAGGGGGAGAGCTGTGTGAGGGATAAGCGGTGTCAGGGGGAGAGCTGTGTCAGGGCGAGAGCTGTGTGAGGGATAATCTATGTGAGGGGGAGAGCAGCGTGAGGTATAAGCTGTGTCAGGGCGAGAGCTGTGTGAGGGATAATCTATGTGAGGGGGAGAGCAGCGTGAGGTATAAACTGTGTCAGGGCGAGAGCTGTGTGAGGGATAATCTATGTGAGGGGGAGAGCTGTGTGAGGTATAAGCTGTGTCAGGGCGAGAGCTGTGTGAGGGATAATCTATGTGAGGGGGAGAGCTGTGTGATGGATAAACTGTGTCAGGGCGAGAGCTGTGTGAGGGATAATCTATGTGAGGGGGAGAGCTGCGTGAGGTATAAGCTGTGTCAGGGCGAGAGCTGTGTGAGGGATAAGCTGTGTCAGGGCGAGAGCTGTGTGATGGATAAGCTGTGTCAGGGCGAGAGCTGTGTGAGGGATAATCTATATGAGGGGGAGAGCAGCGTGAGGTATAAGCTGTGTCAGGGCGAGAGCTGTGTGAGGGATAATCTATGTGAGGGGGAGAGCTGTGTGAGGGATAAGCAGTGTCAGGGCTAGAGCTGTGTGAGGGATAAGTGGTGTCAGGGCGAGACCTGTGTGAGGTATAACCTGTGTGAGGGATAAGCTGTGTGAAATATGAAAAGTTGCCTGAAGAGGTGAGTTCTCAGGGAACGCTTAAAGGTATGGAGGCTTGAGAAAAGTCTTGTGCTTGGGAGGGCATTGCACATAGTAGGTGCTCATGAAAAAAGTCCTGTAACCATTGATTGGAGTCGGTAATGCGTATATATGAGAGACGCAGATTTTGTGCATAATGGAAGGACAAGCTGGAAGATATTGTAAGATAAGAGAAGATATGTCTATTGGTGTAGTTTTGTTAATAGAATTATGTGTCAGTAGAAGTATTTTATATGGAAATTGATAACATACAAGCAGGGTTGGACTGGCCCACAGGGGTACAGGGGAAACCACCGGTGGGCCCAATTGCCGGGGGCCCACCCCCTCCTCTAGGGATCAGGTTCCAGACTGTGCTGTTACTAATCTAGTACATTATCTTGCATGCACTACAGTATTTACTGTATATATTTATCTAGGGGGCCAACACTTGCAAAATGGTTAGGCAAACCAATGTGGTGGCTTGGCACACCCCCTCTAGAGACTGGCCACACCCCTACACATGGGCACCTACCACTGCATTCCCCCGGTGGGCCCTACATGCCCCAGTGCGACACTGCATACAAGCATCCAATGGAGGAACTGACAGAGCGGAGCAGCAGAAGATTAATGTTTTGAAAGAAAGAGAGGGGCTAGGGGTGTGGTATCTGCCAGGTGGGTAAAAGGGGGAGGGGCTAGTGATGAGGCACTCACTGAGTGTAAGTGTGTCACCACCAAAATAGCCATATTAGTGCTTGGCACAAAAGAACAAATTGGGCAGTCACAGAAAGATACTGAGTCTAGTCCATGGGTGTCCATGAGAGCTATATGTGAGTCTCACATTTTGGATTCTTACAAAGGGGGAGATTTATTTATCAACGCATGGAGGGCCAGATGTACTAACCTTTGGAGAGTGATAAAGTTTAGAAAGATAAACTACCAACCAATCAAACAAAGCCTATAATATGACAGTTAGTAGCTGATTGGCTGGCATTTTATCTCTCTCCACTTTATCTTTCTCCAAGGCTTAGCACATCTCCTCAAAAGGGGTGTATCACGTTTGTAAGCAAAGCAAAAAAGCAAGTAACTGGGTTAACCATGTTGCACTGCAGGTTGGGCAGATGTAACATGTGCAGAGATTTATATTTGGGTGGGATGTATTCAAATTGAAATCTAAATTGCAGTGTAAAAATAAAGCTGTGGGCTACATACAAAAGAAGCCAGTATTTACCCTGCACAGAAAAAATGTAACCCACCCAAATCTAAATCTCCCTGCACATGTTACATCAACCCCACCTGCAACATGGTTTTGCCCAGTTGCTTGCTTAGTACATCTGCCCCAGAGATAGAGAGAGAAAGTACCAACCAATCAGCTCCTGTCATTTTACAGACTTTGTAGTTATAGAGTAGCCTTCATAAAAGATTATTTGGGATTACATGAAGAGACAGAAGGATTTGAGCCAGCCTACATCCACAGAAGATCTGTGGTTAGTTCTCCAAGATGTTTGGAACAACCTCCCTGCCGAGTTCCTTCAAAAACTGTGTGCAAGTGTACCTAGAAGAATTGAATCTGTTTTGAAGGCACAGTGTGGTCACACCAAATATTGATATGATTTAGATTTCTCTTCTGTTTATTCACTTTGCATTTTGTTAATTGATAAATAAACCATTAATACCACTTTTAGACAGAAATGTCTGAAAGTCCCAGCAATTACCCGGCATTTCAATGCCGGGTCATTTTGCCGGCACCTGCCCGTGTCATTTTTCCGGCACCTGCCCGTGTCATTTTTCCGGCACCTGCCGGTTCATTTTGCCGGCACCTGCATGACCCCCTCTTTCACACAGACATGCAAATTACCGGGTCGAGAATTTCGACCTGGTAATTTGCAGATCAACATGGGTATTTTGTCTGTGTGAAAGGGTCAACCCGTGTCGAATTACCAATGTCTCCGACCCTGGTAGATTCCAGGGTAGAAGTCCTGGGAGTTACAACCTGGGTCCACCCTTTCACACAGAAAAAGGACCCGTGTGTTTTATGAAATTACCGGGTGGAACTGCTTCACCCGGTAATTTCTGTTTCTGTCTGAAAGGGGTATAACACTTCTATTTTTGAAAGCATTCCTACTTTGCAGCTTTTTTTCCACACTTGCCTAAAACTTTTGCACAATACTGTATTTTAACATTTGACTGAAATTTGACTTTCTTTATGTTTAGTGGTCCCTTAATGTATTGCTGTTTTATTGCTAAATTTGATGTCACTTGTTGGGTTTTAGAACATTTAATTTGATAATTTTAAAGAAAAATAATAGTTGAATCTGCACCTAGGGGGTCATTCCGAGTTGATAGCTAGCTGCATTTGTTCGCAGTGCAGCGATCAAGCTAAAAATCGGCAGTTCTGCGCACGCGTATGCGGTGCAATGCGCACGCGCGTCGTACGGGCACAACGAACGATGTAGTTTTGCACAGGGTCTAGCGAAGCATTTCAGTCGCAGTGGTGGCCGCAGTGTGATTGACATGAAGTGGGCGTTTCTGGGTGTCAACTGACCGTTTTCAGGGAGGGTTTGTAAAAACGCAGGCGTGCCAGGAAAAACGCAGGCGTGGCTGGGCAAACGCTGGACGGGTTTGTGACGTCAAAACAGGAACTGAACAATCAGAAGTGATCACAAGCGCTGAGTAGGTTTTGAGTTACTCTGAAACTGCACAAAAAAACTTTGTAGCCGCTCTGCGATACATTCGTTCACACTTCTGCTAAGCTAAAATACACTCCCAGTGGGCGGCATAGCGTTTGCACGGCTGCTAAAAACTGCTAGCGAGCGATCAACTCGGAATGACCACCCTAAAACCAACTCACGGTATTCAAAAAATGTTTGATCTTATGTGGTGATATGGGGCCACTCATTGCTGGTGAGGTCCCTAGTATGGTGCAGTAGTTGACATGCTGTAATTGAATAACGTCAGAGGCTATTTATAGCATAATTAGGGGTTCCAAGGGTTGGTGGAAATAATTTTCACTTGTACATTTTATTCTAAACTTGTATAAATATATATTACTCTTCATTTTATTTGTTCCTGTTTATTTGCTTATCCATAATCCTGTGGGTGTGTGGAGTCTGCTTTCTGGTTGTTATTTGGTTACTCATTTTTCATGCTGTCCCAGCACCTGTGTGTACTGGGAACAGCAAGCTACAGAATAATCAGTTACTACCCAGAAAGTATTGTGATGTAGCTGCAGGTATTTATGTTCCAAAATAATCTGTTCACGTGTAATTATGGATAGAACTAGTTGACTAGAATTTATTAGCATACAGTATGAGCTCCATAACTACTTACAAGTTACAACGCATTAGTGATTACATCTGGGACACATTTTTCAAGAAAACTGCTGCGCAGCAAACAAGGTGGATTTATGAACTTAGTTTCATAGGGATGTGTGTTTGACACCACAATCTTCCCATGTCAGTATGACAGAGACCTCTCGTCATCCCTGATTATGGGTCTGATTCAGGTCCAGACGCAGGTCTGGCAGCAGACTAAGGGGGACATGTACTAAGCAGTGATAAAAGTGGAGAAGTGAGCCAGTGGAGAAAATGGCCATTGCAACCAATCAGCTGTTCTGTATATGTATATAGTATGCAAATTATAAATGTTACGTCAATGCTGATTGGTTGCCATAGGCAGCTTCACCTCTGGCTCACTTCTCCACTTTTATCACATGTCTCCCTAAAGTACCTATGTTTGGTACTGCGCATGTGCATAGTACAATTGCAGATGTCAAGTGATTGGGGGTGGGGCGTGGACAGCAGCCATTTCTCAAAATGGAGACGTATCACATCTATTTTGTGGGATTGCCAAAGTCAGGCTCTCCATCTTTTAACTGAGATTTCCTGGTCACTTGGAAGGGCCTGAAGCAGCTGGCCTTATCACCTTGTGGGTCACTCAGTTGGCCGAAGGTGTCGCAAGTGCGACTACTTATACCAGACACCTCCTGCTAAATTACCATATTTTAAATATAGGGATTTTTGTTACTTACCGTAAAATCTCTTTCTCTGATTCCATCTGGGGGACGCTGCGCTGTTACTTGTGGGGTTAGAGTGTGTGGATGGGAGTTTGGCACAGAACCTATCAAAACTAACTCCTCCCCCTCTAACCCCTCCCATCTCCAGCCTACCACCAGATCACCTCAGTTAACGTTTAGCAAAGCCGGAGGAGATGAGATAGAACCTGACCAAGGAAACCAGACAAAAATACGGGAGGGATCGCAGCGTCCCCCAGATGGAATCAGAGAAAAAGAGATTTTACGGTAAGTAACAAAAATCCCTATTTCTCTTTCATCCATCTGGGGGACGCTGCGCTGTTACTTGTGGGATTTCCCAAAGCAAGCTAATTAGAGGAGGGAGACGTGGACGGCTTAGCCGTCCGTAAAATCTGACGCCCAACAGAGGCAGACTCCAAACCAAAAGTATGGAAACGGTAGAACTTTGTGAAGGTATGCACAGAAGACCAGGTTGCCGCTCGACATAACTGCTCGACGGACACTCCACCGCGCACAGCCCAAGAGGCCCCAACAGCTCTAGTCGAATGAGCCCTCAAAGAATCAGGAATAGGTAACGCTGAAGAAACATAAGCCTGTCTAATAGCAGAGGTAACCCAGCGCGCCACTGTATTTTTAGAGGCCGGCCAGCCACGCTTGGGCGCAGCAAACAAAATCAGTAAAGTATCCGTACGTCGAATAGATTCTGTACGGGACAAATATATGCGTAAAGCTCTAACAACATCTAAGGAGGCCAAATGGCAATCCCCTCCAGCAGATTCTGGAACAAACGCCGGAAGAACAATGTCCTGATTCATATGGAAAGCCGATACCACTTTAGGCAGAAAAGAAGGCTTTGTACGCAAAACCACTCGATTGTCGTGAAAAAACAAAAAAGGCGGCCTGCAAGAAAGGGCTGCCAACTCAGAAACACGCCTAGCGGAGGCAATGGCCAAGAGAAAAACCACTTTAAGAGTAAGAAAACGTAACTCAACAGAATTTAATGGTTCAAACGGAGGCTTCTGGAGAGCCTGAAGAACCAGATTTAAATCCCACGGTGGAACCGGAGGTATAAAGGGAGGTTGAATCCTGAGTACACCCTGAAAGAAGGTCTGAACTTCCGGAATGACAGCCAATCTTTTTTGAAAAAGTACCGACAGTGCTGAAACCTGTCCCTTAAGAGAAGACAAACGAAGTCCCTTAGTCAGACCCTCCTGAAGAAAAGAGAGCAGACGAGGTAATTGGAAGAGGTGCGGGGACAACCCACGCCTTTCACACCAAGCAATGTAAATACACCATACCCTGTGATAAATACGAGACGCGACAGGCTTCCTAGCCTGAAGCATTGTTTTTACCCTGGACGAGATAACCCTTTAGCTCTTAAAATGTTGGATTCAAGAACCAAGCCGTCAAAGCCAGACGATCTAAACTCTGATGGTGACAAGGACCTTGTAAGAGGAGATCGGGTCGTAGAGGAAGACGGAACGGTTCTCCGACCACCATGCTCCGAAGAAGAGTGTACCACTGACGTCGAGGCCAGTCCGGTGTTACAAGAATGACTGGTAGACCCTCTCTGCGGATGCGTTGAAGAAGACGCGGTATCAAGGGAATTGGAGGAAACACATATCCGAGACGAAATCGCCACGGGGCTGTCAATGCATCGATTAGCGTTGCTTGAGGGTCTTGAGTGCGAGAGCCGTACTGAGGTAACTTTCGGTTTAGGCGGGATGCCATGAGATCGATATCGGGTGTGCCCCACTGAGACACCAGGGTCAGAAAGACTTCTTGATGAAGTTCCCATTCCCCCGGATGTATCGTGTGGTGGCTTAAGAAATCTGCTTCCCAGTTGTCTACCCCTGGAATGTGAATTGCGGATATGGTCGGAATCCACTTCTCCGCCCACTGTAGAATATGTGTGACTTCCTTCATGGCTCTCCAACTGCGAGTTCCTCCCTGCTTGTTTATGTAAGCTACTGCTGTTGCGTTGTCTGATTGGATGCGTACTGGGTGACCCCTGTCCTGTATTTGAACCAGAGAATACCGAATTGCTCTTAACTCTAAAATGTTGATTGGTAGCCTTGATTCCTGAACGCTCCATAGCCCCTGGAGATGCTGAGACTGAAATACCGCCCCCCAACCGGTGAGGCTGGCGTCCGTGGTGACCATCATCCAATCCCATACCATGAACGGTGCTCCTTTGGTCAGATTTGGACTGTGAAGCCACCAAAGTAGAAACTGTCGAGTCTGAACCAACAGCCGGCATAATTGCAAGTCCAGATGTGGACCCGTCTGATTCCAAGAGCCCAGAATCTGCGACTGAAGGGCACGAGCATGAAATCTGGCATATGGTACCGCCTCGAACGCTGCTACCATCTTGCCCAACACCTGCATACATCTGAGAAACGACACCCTTGGCAATTGTAAGAGAGAGCGAATCCTGGACCTGAGATCCTGAATCTTGTCCGGAGGTAGAAAAACCCTCTGCCTCCTTGTGTCGAACAGGAGACCTAGAAACACTATCTCCTGAGAGGGAGGCAGGGAAGATTTTTGGAAATTCACAATCCATCCGAAGGATTGCAGAGTGGCCGTGGTGCGCTGTAGGTGCAGTTGAAGAAGTTCCGGCGAGGAAGCTTTTAGAAGTAGATCGTCCAGACAGATAAGGAGTAATGTTGATCTCCTGGCCTCTGAGGACCGCTACCACGTGACCCAATATTTTTGTAAATACTCGAGGGGCCATGGAAAGACCGAAGGGAAGAGCCTGAAACTGGAAGTGCCAGGGCCCTAGTGCGAACCTCAACAGACATTGGTGACCCGACCAAATTGGAACGTGGAGATAAGCGTCCTTTATGTCGATAGATGCCAAATAATCCTCTGGTTCCATGGCTGCGATGATTGAACGAATCGATTCCATTTTGAACTTCTGGACAGAAAGGTAAGGATTCAGGCACTTTAGATTTAAAATGGGCCGAAAGGAACCGTCCGGTTTGTTTACTAGAAAAAGACTTGAGTAAAACCCTTGACTGCGTTGAGTTCTGGGAACTGAACTAATTACTCCTTGTTTCAAGAGCGTGGAGTTATTGCTGAGTTATTGCTTGTCGTCTGGAGGGATCCCTCGGAAGAGGAGTGATGAAGAAACGGTTTGGAACAGGTTCTTCGAGATCTAAAATGTAACCTCGGGTTATGACTCCAGACACCCACTGATCCGGATGCAACAGGAGCCACACCTCTTTGAACTGTAGTAACCGCGCTCCCACTACCAAGGATCCCTCCAGGGGATTCCTTGCGTCATGCTGCAGGCTTGTCGGCAGGTTTGACTGCCGCTCTGCGAGGTGCTTGTGCGCCCCTACCACGGTACACGCCTCTACGTGGGAATCTTGAAAAGGCCGAAAGGACTGGAACCCGCCCCTACTCTGAGTACGGAAGGACCGAAACCTAGTCGCTCTTGACTTCTGAGGGGCAACTGGAAGAAACGGACTCTTACCACCTGTAGTATCAGAGATAATCTTTTTAAGCTCTGAACCAAAGAGGAACTCTCCTTCAAAAGGAACCGCTGTCAATGTCTGTTTTAAATCAGAGTCAGCGTTCCAAACACGAAGCCATAGCGCACGCCTTGCTGTAACCGCCTGAGCAGATACCCGCGACTGTAGTGAGACAGAGTCTAGTAAGGCCTCACCAACGAAGGTGACCGCCTCGGAGATCTGCTCAGCCAGCTGAATAGCCTCTGATGGGTCATCCGACTGCATGCCAGATACCACCTGGCCCAACCATTCATCAACGGCTTTAAGGACCCAGGCACTAGCAAGTATCGGGCGCAGAGAAATACCTGATAAAGCAAAAATGGATTTAAGAATAGCTTCAAGCTTCCGATCTGTTGGATCCTTTAATGTCACTGATTGTGCTGAAGGAATTACCGTAGCCTTCGCCAAATGAGAAATAGGAGCATCCACTCTCGGAGCAGTCTCCCAGAATTTTGTGTCTTCATATGCAAAGGGATACAAAAATTTTAATTTCTTAGGAGCCTGAAATCGTGAATCTGGCCTAAGCCAAGGTTCCTTCAAAATGTCTTCAAAATGAGTATAAGACGGAAAGACTACTACTTGTCTTTTCTGACACTTGAAGAAACCTGACGAAGTCTCCGCCTCCGCTGAATCCTGAATATTAAGAGTCTGACGGATGGCCTCAATCAATAATCTGACACCTGAACTTGTAGATAATTCCTCCTCTTCCCAGGCGGAAGTATCCTCCCACTCAGACTCCAGTTCACCCTCCTCCAGAGGAGCGGATACCGGATCCAAGTCCTCTCCTGGGAAGGTGATAGCGGCCACCGGATGCTGTCGCTTAGCGGCCGCCGAACTGGACGCGGACACCATCTTGTTAATAGACTGTGCCAAGTCTGCAATACTTTTTCCCATATTCCTTGCCCAAGGTGGCTCCATAGCCGACTGACCGGAATCCACCCCTGACTGTGATTGACGTAAATCAGCAATAGCGTCGGCCATGTTCCTGGCCCATAGAGGGACTGACTGATCTGCTGATACACTAGGCTGCTCTACTGTAGGTGTCACGGAGCATGTCCTGCAGAGCGAACCAGGATCCGTGCTACCCTTTGACAGCTTTGAACCACACTGAGAACAGGCAAAATATACAGCTGAGCCTGTCTTCCCCTTAGTAGGTCTGTCTGGCTTACTGGTCATTATTATTATTATTATTTTTTTTTTTTTAGTGACTTATTAAATAAAGGAAATTTCTATATAAGGCTTCCACCCTATACAATATGCTGACAAATTGTGTACCCCTCCTGTAAATCTCACAGTGTGAGTACTAAAACAACTGTAAAGAAATGTAAAGACAGCCTGTGGGAAACCTTGCAGGATACTACTTACAATATTATACTTGCTATTTTGCTGCTCCCCGCCTGTGAGATATACAGGGTGAGATGCTGTCCCTGTGTGTGTGTGGCGTCAGCGCAGTGTCCCCCGCTTCCACTCCGGCAGCAAGCAATAAGATGGCGCCTGAAGCTGGGACCCGCCCCCACAGAGTGAGGACGACGGACGCTACATGGCGGGAGCGCAATGCGGGAAGACGTCATCTCCCCCTGCATCCCGCCGCGGTTACCGCTCCCCTTCAGTGACCGGAGTGTCATACGTTCCCTTCCCTGAAGGGACCTTCCGCTCTCTGCGCTGTTACACTAGCGGCGGCGATCTGAGAGATCCCGTGCGCTAGTGCTGCCCGCACCGCGCTATACGTCCCCTTCTGTGAAGGGACCTTAGCGCTCTGTGCCGTGAAAAGAAAGCTAGCGGCGGTGATCTGAGTGATCCCGTCCGCTAGAACTGTGAATACAGTCTCCCCCCATAATAGAGGAACAGGGGGGGGGGGGGGATTAGGATCTTGTCCTCCCGTGACAGCTCTGTTTTTGCCTCCTCGGATCTGAGCCCGGAATGAGAAAGCCCCAGTGACCGCAGTATGGTGACTCCCCAGAGGCGCAAAAATAGGAGTGAGTAAAAGCATGCTGACTAACCCCACTCCTGTTATACTTGTCACCTGTGGACAGGGACTAAGTATAATTGAAGAAATCTAAAGAAAAGAAATAAAACCTAACTAAAAGTCTAGATAAGGAAATCTGTGCCTGTACTCCTCAGGCACAAAACTAAAACTGAGGTGATCTGGTGGTAGGCTGGAGATGGGAGGGGTTAGAGGGGGGAGGAGTTAGTTTTGATAGGTTCTGTGCCAAACTCCCATCCACACACTCTAACCCCACAAGTAACAGCGCAGCGTCCCCCAGATGGATGAAAGAGAAATGTGCGGGCAGCATACCGACGCTGGGATCCCGGCTGCCAGAATGCTGGCAGGGGGGCGAGTGCAATGAAGCTCTTTGCGGGCTTGGTGGCTCACTGTGTTCGCCCAGGTTCTATTCCCACTCTATGGGTGTCGTGGATACCCGTGAGTGGGATTATCCCCTGTTAGCCAGGATTCCGGCTGTTGACATTTTCAGTAGTCGGGATTCCGGCGTCGGTATCCTGAGCGCCGGGATCCCAACTGCCGGCAATGTAACCACATCCCTTTTTAATAAGTACATAATAATAACTAGGTGCTTCATCGCGCCCTACGGGCGCTCTTCACACCGTCGCAAGGGGCTACGCCCCTTTAACCCTTGCATGCCTATATGGGGTTCAATATTTGTATTATATGGAGTATTACCTGCATTCCTTTGTTAGTGGTTAAATATTGCACAATGAAAGCGCGTGCGATGGTGAAGGAGGCGCAGCCACTTGCGACGGCGTGAACAGCACCTGCAGGGCACGATGTACAGAATGAGCGGGTGCGGGGGGGACTGCTGATGGGGGAGGGTGTCTGTAGATGCTGCAGGTGGAGGGGGGGCAGATGCGGGGGGGCCCGGATGGGGAAGGGTTGGGAGGTGCTGCGGGTGGGGGAGAGACAGAAGAGTGAGGGCTGTAGATGGGGGAGGGGTACGGAGGCACTGCAGGTGCGGAAGGGGCAGGGGTGCCACGGGGGAGGGGCAGGTGCCGGTATGTTGCGGATGGGTGAAGGGTTCCGGAGGTGCTGTGGGATGGGAAGGGCCGGGGGTGGGGTAGGGGGTCCGGAGGCACCGTGGTGGGTGAGAGGCAGGTGCGGGTGGTGCAGCGGACGGGGAAGGGGGTCCGGAGGCGCTGCAGGTGGTGGAGGGGCAGGTGCGGAGGTGCCGTGGGTGGGTGAGGGGGGGACCGCAAATGGAGGAGGGTGTCTGCAGATGCTGTGGGTGGAGGGGGGCAGGTGTGGGGGGAGACATATATGGGGGGTGGATGGTGGAGGGGTTCTGGAGGTGCTGTGGGTGGTGGAGGGGTGGGGGAGTGGGAGCCGCTGGTGGTGTAGGGGGTCTGGAGGCACAGCGTGTGGGGGAGGCGTGGAGTGTCGCATGTGGTGGAGGGGAAGGTGCGGAGGTGTGGTGCATTGGGGAGGGGTCTGGAGGCGCTGCGGGTACTGTACCTGCCAAAAAGGTAGTTGGAGGGTATGCAGTAACAGGGCCAGGACAGAGGTGACAGGGTCAGATCAGGGCATACTTACCTACTCTCCCGGAAGCTGCAGGAGGCTCCCGTTTTTTGGGGTAGCCCCCCGCACCCCCGGAAGAGTGGGCAGGTCTCCCGCATCCTGCTCGCACCCTAGTGATGCGAGCAGGATGAGAGATAACCTCCCGCATTCGCGGGTCCGTCGGGTGGAGAAGGGGTTAAAATGACGCAAATCGCGTCATTTTAGCCCCGCCCCCTTCCCGCGGACCCGCAAATCGCGGCATTTCCCAATGCGGGGGCGGGGCTTAGTGATGTCACAGTCCGGCCCCGCCCCCCGAAGACACCTGCTGCGTCTCCTCTCCGGGCTTCTCCCGGAAAGGAGAATTAAAATGTAGGTAAGTATGGAACAGGGTTGACGGGGCCAGGATAGAAATGACAGGGACAGGATAGGGGTGACAGGGCCAGGGTAGGGGCGGCAGGGCCAGGATAAGGGTGACAGGGCCAGGATAGGGAGGACAGGGCCAGGATAAGGGTGAAAGGGCCAGGATAAGGGTGACAGGGCAAGGCCAGGGGTGACAGGGCAAGGCCAGGGGTGACAGGGACATGACAGAACACAGGGCACAGGAGAGATTGGTATTAGGGACAAAACAGTGGTGACAGACAGATGTGTCTTACCGGAGTCACTGCTGCTGGCTGCTGCTGTTCCACTCCAACCTGTCGGGATCTGCTGCTGGTGGAGACTTGGCATGGCTGACTCTCAGGCTGGAGTCCTGCTTCCTCTGCCTTCCCGCATCCCTCCCCCCACTCCTCAGTCACACACCGCGGACCTGGCGCGGCTGCCGGGCACTGTGGTAAGGGGAGACTGCGAGTGACTGGTTAGCCCCCAGGAGACGCTGCGGCTGGAGGGAGTAGGGGGTCATAGCATGCACGCGGCACGGACCTCGCGGCTGCCGGGCACTGTGGTAAGGGGAGACTGGGAGTGGCTGGTTAGCCCCCAGGAGACGCTGCGGCTGGAGGGAGGAGGGGGTCGGAGCCTGCAAGCAGCGCGGACTTCTGCAGCCCTGCCCGCCGGCTAAAGTGTGTGAAGGAGCTGGGCGCACCTCACTGCGGGCGGCAGCGCTGCAGCTAGCGGTGGGGTTGCCGGGGCTGGAGATAACAGAGGCAGTACGGAACCTGCACAGCGGCAGGTGCCCAACAAAACTGCAGCTAAGAAGCGTGGAGTGTGCCAGAAAGTGACGCTCCTCCGCGTCAGAGAGCCCCTGCTGAGTATGCTGATGTGGGGGGTCAAGCACACAGTGAGCCAGTGCCCGTCTGTCTGTACGGCGTACCCCCTCACACACCCCCATACCTCCCAACTGTCCCGATTTTCGCGGGACAGTCCCATTTTTTCGGGTCTGTCCCACTGTCCCATCCGCGGGCCGCAGTGTCCCGCGGTGGGGGGGGGGGGGGGGCAGTTGGGAAGCTCCTGTACTCGCTGTTCTGCTTAGCATGCACACAGCGTCTATTTAGTGGAGACAGAGGGAGAGGGGGCATCAGGGGGTACGGATTAAGGGTGGGCCCAGGGGGTACGTACCCCGGGCCTCACAGTTTTAGGGGGGCCCCCAGCTGGAGTAGCTCTGTCCCAGCTTTGAAGCTCCCCCGTCCTGCCAGCAACAGCAGCAGCATTGTGCTATAGTCATCACACACTGCTGCGTGTTGGCAGGTCTGTGGTGTAGCAGGGAGGCAGCAGCCTCCCTGCTGTCTTCTGCCTGTGCGGGTGTGTAGGGGGGAGCAACCACCCCCTCTGGATTTATCCCTAGCTGAGGGGCCAAAATCCCATAAAAAATAAAATAATCCAGAATTTGCATAAGGGGCGTGGCCACGAGGGCGCAATTAGGCCACGCCCCCACACCCACAGCAGGCACAGCAATGAGATAGGGTTCCTGTCTCAAGTGCGCTGGGCCCCCCGGACTCATAATCCGCCGCTGGGGGCATGCCAGCAGCTCACAGAGCGCTGGGCATGCCCCCTCACTGACGAAAACAGGGGCGTGGCTCGCGATCGCGGGTCCACCCGCGAAGCCACGCCCCTTTCCCGTTGGCCATGCCCCCTTTTTGCTGTGCGTGTGTCCCTCCTGCCTGAAGAAAGCTGGGAGGTATGCACCCCTGTCTGTGCCATGCCCATACCATCTGCTCCAAGTCTCCTATAGATTTGCCCAGATCTGTGACTCATTTGACTAACTCCGCCCAGTGTTTTGACTCCGCCCAGCGTTAGCAAATGAAGCACAAAGTCACAGATCTGGGCTATTATATAGGAGATAATAATAATAATAATAATAATAATAATAATAATAATAACAATAATAAAACATTTTTTTTTACATATCAATAACTTTATTTATAAAGCCACAGATTATTCTGTAAAGTCTTACCACAATTGTAAAAAGATGACAAATCTTAGGAAAACAAGCTGAAAACATTGTAGTCATGGGAGGAAAAGAGGGTACACAAAGCATATTTATATTACAGGTGAATGTATTTACTTAAATCTGCTTTTTGGAGGTATCACTGTAACATCAGCTAAACCCAACTAAACTGCTTATTACCCAGTTTCTACAGTGAGTCAATAGACAGAGCTTATACCTTCTTTATTGGCTGTGTGTAAGCTGTCCTTTTTATTCTAGACTGTTTATGTTTCGTACTAGAAATAAAGTAACATAAAGGGTATATGCTTCTTCAGTGATCTTCATATTTCAGAAACCTGTTCACGTCCTGAAAAAAGTGTTTCCTGACAAAATGGATTGACAAGGACCATTCCACTGTTTCGATAGTCACCATTGGCTGGGGAGCGAGGCTCGGAGAGATGGTCCTAGGAGAAAAAAGGAAAAATGTCTGTATACGTAAATGGACAATTCAAATTGTTGAGATGATAATTACTTAAAATAATAATACTGTACTTATATAGAGGTCCTGCCATGATCTGACATGTCACTATCATGCTGTGTACAGCTACAGGGGAAGTACAATTGGAAAGAGCCACTATAATCAATATTAGGGGACTTTTTTACCCTATTTACTAAAATTATATAGAAAGTGCAGTTTCTACATGACTTATGGGCCCTACACACTGGCCGACCCGCCGCCGAGCTGCCCGACGGCGTATACGGCCGACGAGCGACCCGGCGGCGGGGGGGCAGTGACGGGGGGAGTGAAGTTTCTTCACTCCCCCCGTCACCCGGCTGCATTGAAGTGCAGGCAAATATGGACGAGATCGTCCATATTGGCCTGCATGCACAGCCGACGGGGGACCAGCGATGAACGAGCGCGGGACCGCGCATCGTTCATCGCTGGAGCCTCCACACTGAAAGATATGAACGAGTTCTCGTTCATTTATGAACGATATCGTTCATATCTTTCTAACAAATTGGCCAGTGTGTAGGGCCCATAAGTTTTGGCCTGTAGAACAATAATCTAACCATCACCTAACACTAGACAATATTAGCCTAACACATGAGATATCACATACATCTCCTGCAAAGGGCTAATTAGTGCTGCCTGCAGACTGCAGTTATGTTATTCTCAATGGGGACTGCATTCTTATTTACCAAGCTCCTAAAAGAGTACAACCGACACTTATTGATTGGAGATGCTGTCCTGGCAGGAGATTTTTGATAAATAGCCAAGAAAAAGAATTCCTTATTGCATAGATATGTGGTGAACTGAATAGCATATGTTGTTAAATAGGAACCAGAGTGTTATAAAGTACATCTATTGGCTTTTACATCTCCATGCTACTCATGCCATGTCCCACTCTTGCAGAGGTGCCAAGAGGAATGGGGCAGGTACCAACTGCCTGTGCCCAGATCTGTTAAATGGGCCTGGCAGAGACATAGCCCATCATCTGAAGGGGACAAATTGCACATAATATTTTCCATTCACACATAGTATTTTCCATAGTTTTTTCTCTGGAGAGAGTGTGACCACACCTCCTGGATTTGACCACACCCCCTTCAGTATCATGGCCTAGTGGCTGTCTCAGCGGCCCTGCACTCTGGGCTGTAGAGAGCAACTGTGGGCCTTGGTGAATGGGGAGGTGTGGTCAGATCCCCTGGGTGTGGCAAAAGCAGTTTGAAAAAAAAAAAGAAAAGAAAAGAAAACAACAATGCGCAGCAGCATTGTGCGCCAGGGACAGTAGTGTTCTTCCCCCTGCAAAGCTGACCTGGGCCCCTTAGAGAATCATTGCCCCTTCTGGACACTTAGACAAGCCTGGGACTGGGTAATTAATTAGTACCCTCCTCCCCCTCCTTTTTGCACCCCTGCCTGCGCTACTTCTCCATGTCATTGTGGCTGATTGACTTGCTGTTTCACCTTCATGAACTGTATGTTATTTGGCTGACAGCACAGCACAAAAATGGTGTTCATCATACCTCCCAACTGTCCTGATTTTCACAGGGCAGTCACGTTTTCTGGGACTGTCCCACTGTCCCACCCGCGGGCCACGGTGTCTCGCAGTGGGGGGCAGTTGGGAAGTCACCTGTAACTCACTGAGGGTGGGATGTACTAAAGGGAAAATGCGGTAAAACCCCCATTTTCGGGGGTTTTACAGCATTTTGATATGTACTAAAACCCGGCCGCCAGGTTTTCACTGCCAAGGCTATCGCTATCGTTTGATGGCGATACCCTAGAGAAGCCTATGGGCTTCTTTCGCACCCACCTCCGAGCGTTGCACCAGCCGACCCCCCCCCCCCCCCACCTGTGTCCAAGAAGCAGGCACTGATCCCCCAGCTCCTTCTCCCCCGCAGCACAGCCATTTCTCCTTCCTGCTGCAGGGGGAAGGAGGAGGAGCCCGGGGACTCCCAGCACACGTCACCTCCTGGGGCTGGAAAGCGAGGGACCCCACAGGGCTCCCCCCTCACACCATCTGACAGGTATCGCGGGAGGCCTCTCTCACTGCATTGCAATGCTAATTCCATATGTTAGTACATAAGTGATTAGCATTGCTGTGGTGGGCAGCGATGTATTTTAATAAATCCCATCCTGAGTCACTGTTCTGCGCATAGCATCTATTCACAGGAGGCAGAGAGGCTGTGGGCATGGGCAGCAGCTCACAGAGCGCTGGGCATGCTCCCACAGTGACAGATATGGAAGGTGTGGCTCGTGATAATGGTATTCCCACAAAGCCATGCCCCCTTTCATCTAGGCCATGCCCCATTTTCAGGAGCATGCGCGCAGGAGTCTTGAATCTGCTTTTCCGAATATTGGGAGGTATGAGTTAATGGAGTAGTTGGAAACAGAAAGAAGCAGACTGTGTGCAGCAATCCAGTTATGAACTTGGGGGGTCATTCCGACCTGATCGCACACTAGCTATTTTTTGCAGGGCTGCGGTCAGGTCAAAACTCGGCAAAACTGCGCATTCATATGCACCGCAATGTTCAGGTGTGCCGTACGGGTACAAAGCGGATCGTTGCAGAGCGATGGATTTAACGAAGAATCCATTTGCACAGCCGATCGCAAGGAGATTGACAGGAAGAAGGCGTTTATGGGTATTAACTGACCGTTTTCTGGGAGTGTTTGGAAAAATGCAGGCGTGTCCAAGTGTTTGCAGGGCGGGTGTCTGATGTCAATTCCGGGACCCGACAGGTTGAAGTGATCGCAGCGGCTGAATAAGTTCAGACCTACTCAGAAACTGCACAAAACTTTTTTGTACTGCTCTGCTGCACAAGCGTTCACACACTTGCAAAGCGAAAATACACTCCCCCATAGGCGGTGACTATCTGATCGCAGTGCTGCAAAAAATAGCTAGCGTGCGATCAGGTCAGAATGACCGCCTTGGAGCATTCACAAAAGGAATAAAGAACCAGAGAGCTGTAAAAGTAGTTCATACAATTGAACAAATATCAGTTACAATGATGAGGAGTACTTGACATATAGTAAAGGCGTCTCCGAATATATACACTGTTAAGAAACCTCTGTCATTTATTATTTATTTATTAACAGTTTCTTATATAACGCAGCAAATTCCGTTGCGCTTTACAATTGGACACAATGATACAACAAAACTGGGTAATAAACAGTCAGAGGTAGGAAGGTCCTGCTCGCAAGCTTACAATCTATGGGGAAATAGGCATTGTACACAAGGAATGGCATTATGTATTGCATATTTGCCCACCGGATTGCAAAGGTTCTAGGTGGGTTGCATGATATCACATCACAGCAATGATGAACCCTGGTCAGAAAGAAGGGAAAGTGAAGAAAGAGAAAATATGTGGGGGATATGTGCGGACTGTACAGTGGGGATATAATCGGATAGGAAAGCGGTTCTGGAATGTGATAAGATAGCCTGAAGAGGTGAGTTTTCAGGGAACGTTTGTAGGTTTGGAGACTAGAGGAGAGTCTTATTGTGCGTGGTAGGGCATTCCACAGAGTGGGTGCAGCCTGAAGGAAGTCCTGCAATCGTGCATAGGAGCAAGTAATGAGACGTAGATCTTGTGAAGATCGGAGAGGTCGGGTTGGGAGATATTTTGAGATGAGCGAAGAGATGTACATTGGTGTAGTATAGTTAATGGCCTTATGTGTGAGTAAAAGTATTTTATATTGAATACGGTAGAATACAGTTAACCAACAGAGGGACTGACAGAGTGAATCTGCATACGATGAATGTCTAGCAAGGAAGATTAGCCTCGCAGCTGCATTCAGAATGGACTGTAGTGGTTAGTGGTGAGAGTCTCTTTTTGGTAAGACCAGTAAGAAGATTAATGCAATAATCAATGTGGGAGATAATGAGAGCATGGATTAGAGTTTTCCATAGAGTTTTCTGTCATAGAACTTTTCCATAGTGTCTATGTTGATTGTATGGCAGATTAATTCACCGTATTAACTGGATTATGCAGATGAGCAGATTTAACAGTTAAACTATAGTCATGAAATTTTCTTAGATCTACTATATCAAATGGCAACAAAATCACAACAGAAAGCTCATGTATAATTGTGAGTAATGGTGTACTGTTATAGTTTGCTAGGATTAATAAATAAATAGCTGGGAACAATAATGAATGTTATCTGCACAGCCACGAGCATCTTATCTCTTTAGGAGCCAATTTTATTTGGAGATTATATAAATGTGTTATGTATTTTAGTAGTATCCCATAAGAATACTAAGCACACTGTTTAAAGTCCCGACTTGCAACCGTAGTAAGTTAACCTTAGGCATAAGGAATTGTCAGTAAATATCCGTGTATGAATTTGTCTTGCTATATTTTACAATCTTTCCACTGTTGCTTCTTAAGTGGATCATTTATCAAACTCCTGGGGTGAGACAAATGCTAATCCATTGGAACATGCACCACATATATACAATAACACATTCAGCTGTAGGTTATATAGCAATATCGCATCTGTTTTACAGATACAGTACTTCAATTAAATTCCAAATTTTATGCAAACCTTCGTTCTAATTATGTTTTTTTTTTATGGGTTGTGATTAAATGAATTGTTAATGTAGTATTGGCTGATGTTGGTGTAGGCCAGAAAATATGTAAAAGGTAGTAGAAAACATTGCTGTACTTCTTAACACCTTAGTGGCCTATTTAATAATTATTGTTTAGCCTCAATTTATCTGAGGGATCCAGTATGCTATCCCAGCTGACGGGATGCCGGCGGTGGTCAGAATACAGACATTGGCATCTCGATTATATAAATCCCGACAGGGATCCCCTCTCCTCCCTACCCCCTAGCCCTCACATTCCGCAGTAACCCTAACCTACCCCCTTAGTGGCTAACCCTAACCCCCCCCCCCCCCCCCCGGTGGTTCTAAACCTAACAGCCAAACCCTAACCCCCCCATTAGTGCCTAAACCTACCCCCACACCACCACCGTGGTGCCTAACCCCGGCCCCCCTCCCCCCCACGGTGCCTAACCCTAACCCCCCTCCCCGCAGCCTAACTCTTAACAACCCCCCCCCCCCGGGTGGCGCTTAAACCTAACCCCCATGCCCCCGGCCCTAACCCTCCCACAATAATTATGGCCAGGATGCAGGGCCGGCTCCAGGCCTACTAGCACCCTGAGCGAGAAAATGTGAAAGCGCCCCCCCCCCCCTCTCCTTGCGCGCGCCGAAGGGGCGCGCGCTCCTGGAAAAGTGGGTGTGGTCTCTGGAAAAGTGGGCGTGGCCTCGTAACTTCATATCACCAAACTATAAATAAATATATTTTCACACCCCCTCTACTCACACAATTAGCAGCCTTACACATAACAGCCACAGTAGTGTTCCTTACACATAATGTCTCCAGTATAGTGACAGATACACATAATGTGCAGTGCCAGATAGACATGATATGCAGTGCCAGCTACACATGACATGACCCCCAGCAGTGCCAGCTACACATGACATGCCCCCCAGCAGTGCCAGATACTTAAATGGCCACACAGTGCCAGATATGTCCCCACAGTTCCAGATACATAAATGACCCCACAGTGCAGATATGCCCCCACAGTGCCAGATACATAAATACCCCCACAGTGCCAGATACATAAATGCCCCCACAGTGCAGATATGCCCCACAGTGCCAAATACATAAATGCCCCCACAGTGCAGATATGCCCCCACAGTGTCAGATACATAAATGCCCCCACAATGCCAGATACATGCCCCCACAGTGCTGATATGCCCCCACAGTGCCAGATACATACATGCCCCCACAGTGCAGATATGCCCCCACAGTGCCAGATACATACATGCCCCCACAGTGCCAGATACATACATGTCCCCACAGTGCAGATATGCCCCCACAGTGCCAGATACATAAATGCCCCCACAGTGCCAGATACATAAATGCCCCCACAGTGGCAGATACATACATGTCCCCACAGTGGCAGATACATACATGTCCCCACAGTGCCATATACATACATGCCCCCACAGTGGCAGATACATACATGTCCCCACAGTGGCAGATACATACATGTCCCCACAGTGCCAGATACATAAATGCCCCCACAGTGCCAGATACATAAATGCCCCCACAGTGCTGATATGCCCCCACAGTGCCAGATACATACATGCCCCCACAGTGCCAGATACATTCATGTCCCCACAGTGCAGATATGCCCCCACAGTGCCAGATACATACATGCCCCCACAGTGCAGATTAGAGATGAGCGCCTGAAATTTTTCGGGTTTTGTGTTTTGGTTTTGGGTTCGGTTCCGCGGCCGTGTTTTGGGTTCGACCGCGTTTTGGCAAAACCTCACCGAATTTTTTTTGTCGGATTCGGGTGTGTTTTGGATTCGGGTGTTTTTTTCAAAAAACCCTAAAAAACAGCTTAAATCATAGAATTTGGGGGTCATTTTGATCCCAAAGTATTATTAACCTCAAAAAACATAATTTACACTCATTTTCAGCCTATTCTGAACACATCACACCTCACAATATTATTTTTAGTCCTAAAATTTGCACCGAGGTCGCTGTGTGAGTAAGATAAGCGACCCTAGTGGCCGACACAAACACCGGGCCCATCTAGGAGTGGCACTGCAGTGTCACGCAGGATGTCCCTTCCAAAAAACCCTCCCCAAACAGCACATGACGCAAAGAAAAAAAGAGGCGCAATGAGGTAGCTGTGTGAGTAAGATTAGCGACCCTAGTGGCCGACACAAACACCGGGCCCATCTAGGAGTGGCACTGCAGTGTCACGCAGGATGTCCCTTCCAAAAAACCCTCCCCAAACAGCACATGACGCAAAGAAAAAAAGAGGCGCAATGAGGTAGCTGACTGTGTGAGAAAGATAAGCGACCCTAGTGGCCGACACAAACACCGGGCCCATCTAGGAGTGGCACTGCAGTGTCACGCAGGATGTCCCTTCCAAAAAACCCTCCCCAAACAGCACATGACGCAAAGAAAAAAAGAGGCGCAATGAGGTAGCTGACTGTGTGAGAAAGATAAGCGACCCTAGTGGCCGACACAAACACCGGGCCCATCTAGGAGTGGGACTGCAGTGTCACGCAGGATGTCCCTTCCAAAAAACCCTCCCCAAACAGCACATGACGCAAAGAAAAAAAGAGGCGCAATGAGGTAGCTGACTGTGTGAGAAAGATAAGCGACCCTAGTGGCCGACACAAACACCGGGCCCATCTAGGAGTGGCACTGCAGTGTCACGCAGGATGTCCCTTCCAAAAAACCCTCCCCAAACAGCACATGACGCAAAGAAAAAAAGAGGCGCAATGAGGTAGCTGTGTGAGAAAGATAAGCGACCCTAGTGGCCGACACAAACACCGGGCCCATCTAGGAGTGGCACTGCAGTGTCACGCAGGATGTCCCTTCCAAAAAACCCTCCCCAAACAGCACATGACGCAAAGAAAAAAAGAGGCGCAATGAGGTAGCTGTGTGAGTAAGATTAGCGACCCTAGTGGCCGACACAAACACCGGGCCCATCTAAGAGTGGCACTGCAGTGTCACGCAGGATGGCCCTTCCAAAAAACCCTCCCCAAACAGCACATGACGCAAAGAAAAAAAGAGGCGCAATGAGGTAGCTGACTGTGTGAGTAAGATTAGCGACCCTAGTGGCCGACACAAACACCGGGCACATCTAGGAGTGGCACTGCAGTGTCACGCAGGATGTCCCTTCCAAAAAACCCTCCCCAAACAGCACATGACGCAAAGAAAAAAAGAGGCGCAATGAGGTAGCTGTGTGAGTAAGATTAGCGACCCTAGTGGCCGACACAAACACCGGGCCCATCTAGGAGTGGCACTGCAGTGTCACGCAGGATGTCCCTTCCAAAAAACCCTCCCCAATCAGCACATGATGCAAAGAAAAAGAAAAGAAAAAAGAGGTGCAAGATGGAATTATCCTTGGGCCCTCCCACCCACCCTTATGTTGTATAAACAAAACAGGACATGCACACTTTAACCAACCCATCATTTCAGTGACAGGGTCTGCCACACGACTGTGACTGATATGACGGGTTGGTTTGGACCCCCCCCAAAAAAGAAGCAATTAATCTCTCCTTGCACAAACTGGCTCTACACAGGCAAGATGTCCACCTCATCTTCACCCTCCGATATATCACCGTGTACATCCCCCTCCTCACAGATTATCAATTCGTCCCCACTGGAATCCACCATCTCAGCTCCCTGTGTACTTTGTGGAGGCAATTGCTGCTGGTCAATGTCTCCGCGGAGGAATTGATTATAATTCATTTTAATGAACATCATCTTCTCCACATTTTCTGGATGTAACCTCGTACGCCGATTGCTGACAAGGTGAGCGGCGGCACTAAACACTCTTTCGGAGTACACACTTGTGGGAGGGCAACTTAGGTAGAATAAAGCCAGTTTGTGCAAGGGCCTCCAAATTGCCTCTTTTTCCTGCCAGTATAAGTACGGACTGTGTGACGTGCCTACTTGGATGCGGTCACTCATATAATCCTCCACCATTCTATCAATGTTGAGAGAATCATATGCAGTGACAGTAGACGACATGTCCGTAATCGTTGTCAGGTCCTTCAGTCCGGACCAGATGTCAGCATCAGCAGTCGCTCCAGACTGCCCTGCATCACCGCCAGCGGGTGGGCTCGGAATTCTGAGCCTTTTCCTCGCACCCCCAGTTGCGGGAGAATGTGAAGGAGGAGATGTTGACAGGTCGCGTTCCGCTTGACTTGACAATTTTGTCACCAGCAGGTCTTTCAACCCCAGCAGACCTGTGTCTGCCGGAAAGAGAGATCCAAGGTAGGCTTTAAATCTAGGATCGAGCACGGTGGCCAAAATGTAGTGCTCTGATTTCAACAGATTGACCACCCGTGAATCCTTGTTAAGCGAATTAAGGGCTGCATCCACAAGTCCCACATGCCTAGCGGAATCGCTCCGTGTTAGCTCCTTCTTCAATGCCTCCAGCTTCTTCTGCAAAAGCCTGATGAGGGGAATGACCTGACTCAGGCTGGCAGTGTCTGAACTGACTTCACGTGTGGCAAGTTCAAAGGGCATCAGAACCTTGCACAACGTTGAAATCATTCTCCACTGCACTTGAGACAGGTGCATTCCATCTCCTATATCGTGCTCAATTGTATAGGCTTGAATGGCCTTTTGCTGCTCCTCCAACCTCTGAAGCATATAGAGGGTTGAATTCCACCTCGTTACCACTTCTTGCTTCAGATGATGGCAGGGCAGGTTCAGTAGTTTTTGGTGGTGCTCCAGTCTTCTGTACGTGGTGCCTGTAAGCCGAAAGTGTCCCGCAATTTTTCTGGCCACCGACAGCATCTCTTGCACGCCCCTGTCGTTTTTTAAAAAATTCTGCACCACCAAATTCAAGGTATGTGCAAAACATGGGACGTGCTGGAATTTGCCCATATTTAATGCACACACAATATTGCTGGCGTTGTCCGATGCCACAAATCCACAGGAGAGTCCAATTGGGGTAAGCCATTCCGCGATGATCTTCCTCAGTTGCCGTAAGAGGTTTTCAGCTGTGTGCGTATTCTGGAAAGCGGTGATACAAAGCGTAGCCTGCCTAGGAAAGAGTTGGCGTTTGCGAGATGCTGCTACTGGTGCCGCCGCTGCTGTTCTTGCGGCGGGAGTCCATACATCTACCCAGTGGGCTGTCACAGTCATATAGTCCTGACCCTGCCCTGCTCCACTTGTCCACATGTCCGTGGTTAAGTGGACATTGGGTACAACTGCATTTTTTAGGACACTGGTGAGTCTTTTTCTGACGTCCGTGTACATTCTCGGTATCGCCTGCCTAGAGAAGTGGAACCTAGATGGTATTTGGTAACGGGGGCACACTGCCTCAATAAATTGTCTAGTTCCCTGTGAACTAACGGCGGATACCGGACGCACGTCTAACACCAACATAGTTGTCAAGGACTCAGTTATCCGCTTTGCAGTAGGATGACTGCTGTGATATTTCATCTTCCTCGCAAAGGACTGTTGAACAGTCAATTGCTTACTGGAAGTAGTACAAGTGGGCTTACGACTTCCCCTCTGGGATGACCATCGACTCCCAGCGGCAACAACAGCAGCGCCAGCAGCAGTAGGCGTTACACGCAAGGATGCATCGGAGGAATCCCAGGCAGGAGAGGACTCGTCAGACTTGCCAGTGACATGGCCTGCAGGACTATTGGCATTCCTGGGGAAGGAGGAAATTGACACTGAGGGAGTTGGTGGGGTGGTTTGCGTGAGCTTGGTTACAAGAGGAAGGGATTTACTGGTCAGTGGACTGCTTCCGCTGTCACCCAAAGTTTTTGAACTTGTCACTGACTTATTATGAATGCGCTGCAGGTGACGTATAAGGGAGGATGTTCCGAGGTGGTTAACGTCCTTACCCCTACTTATTACAGCTTGACAAAGGGAACACACGGCTTGACACCTGTTGTCCGCATTTCTGGTGAAATACCTCCACACCGAAGAGCTGATTTTTTTGGTATTTTCACCTGGCATGTCAACGGCCATATTCCTCCCACGGACAACAGGTGTCTCCCCGGGTGCCTGACTTAAACAAACCACCTCACCATCAGAATCCTCCTGGTCAATTTCCTCCCCAGCGCCAGCAACACCCATATCCTCCTCATCCTGGTGTACTTCAACACTGACATCTTCAATCTGACTATCAGGAACTGGACTGCGGGTGCTCCTTCCAGCACTTGCAGGGGGCATGCAAATAGTGGAAGGCGCATGCTCTTCACGTCCAGTGTTGGGAAGGTCAGGCATCGCAAACGACACAATTGGACTCTCCTTGTGGATTTGGGATTTCAAAGAACGCACAGTTCTTTGCGGTGCTTTTGCCAGCTTGAGTCTTTTCAGTTTTCTAGCGAGAGGCTGAGTGCTTCCATCCTCATGTGAAGCTGAACCACTAGCCATGAACATAGGCCAGGGCCTCAGCCGTTCCTTGCCACTCCGTGTGGTAAATGGCATATTGGCAAGTTTACGCTTCTCCTCCGACAATTTTATTTTAGGTTTTGGAGTCCTTTTTTTTCTGATATTTGGTGTTTTGGATTTGACATGCTCTGTACTATGACATTGGGCATCGGCCTTGGCAGACGACGTTGCTGGCATTTCATCGTCTCGGCCATGACTAGTGGCAGCAGCTTCAGCACGAGGTGGAAGTGGATCTTGATCTTTCCCTAATTTTGGAACCTCAACTTTTTTGTTCTCCATATTTTATAGGCAGAACTAAAAGGCACCTCAGGTAAACAATGGAGATGGATGGATTGGATACTAGTATACAATTATGGACGGACTGCCACGGTTAGGTGGTATAAAAAAACCACGGTTAGGTGGTATATATTATAATAATAATACAATTATGGATGGACGGACTGCCTGCCGACTGCCGACACAGAGGTAGCCACAGCCGTGAACTACCGCACTGTACACTGGTTGATAAAGAGATAGTAGTATACTCGTAACAACTAGTATGACACTATGACGACGGTATAAAGAATGAAAAAAAAACCACGGTTAGGTGGTATATATTATAATAATAATACAATTATGGATGGACGGACTGCCTGCCGACTGCCGACACAGAGGTAGCCACAGCCGTGAACTACCGCACTGTACACTGGTTGATAAAGAGATAGTAGTATACTCGTAACAACTAGTATGACACTATGACGACGGTATAAAGAATGAAAAAAAAACCACGGTTAGGTGGTATATATTATAATAATAATACAATTATGGATGGACGGACTGCCTGCCGACTGCCGACACAGAGGTAGCCACAGCCGTGAACTACCGCACTGTACACTGGTTGATAAAGAGATAGTAGTATACTCGTAACAACTAGTATGACACTATGACGACGGTATAAAGAATGAAAAAAAAACCACGGTTAGGTGGTATATATTATAATAATAATACAATTATGGATGGACGGACTGCCTGCCGACTGCCGACACAGAGGTAGCCACAGCCGTGAACTACCGCACTGTACACTGGTTGATAAAGAGATAGTAGTATACTCGTAACAACTAGTATGACACTATGACGACGGTATAAAGAATGAAAAAAAAACCACGGTTAGGTGGTATATATTATAATAATAATACAATTATGGATGGACGGACTGCCTGCCGACTGCCGACACAGAGGTAGCCACAGCCGTGAACTACCGCACTGTACACTGGTTGATAAAGAGATAGTAGTATACTCGTAACAACTAGTATGACACTATGACGACGGTATAAAGAATGAAAAAAAAACCACGGTTAGGTGGTATATATTATAATAATAATACAATTATGGATGGACGGACTGCCTGCCGACTGCCGACACAGAGGTAGCCACAGCCGTGAACTACCGCACTGTACACTGGTTGATAAAGAGATAGTAGTATACTCGTAACAACTAGTATGACACTATGACGACGGTATAAAGAAAGAAAAAAAAATACCACAGTTAGGTGGTATATATTATAATAATAATACAATTATGGATGGACGGACTGCCTGCCGACTGCCGACACAGAGGTAGCCACAGCCGTGAACTACCGCACTGTACACTGGTTGATAAAGAGATAGTAGTATACTCGTAACAACTAGTATGACACTATGACGACGGTATAAAGAATGAAAAAAAAACCACGGTTAGGTGGTATATATTATAATAATAATACAATTATGGATGGACGGACTGCCTGCCGACTGCCGACACAGAGGTAGCCACAGCCGTGAACTACCGCACTGTACACTGGTTGATAAAGAGATAGTAGTATACTCGTAACAACTAGTATGACACTATGACGACGGTATAAAGAATGAAAAAAAAACCACGGTTAGGTGGTATATATTATAATAATAATACAATTATGGATGGACGGACTGCCTGCCGACTGCCGACACAGAGGTAGCCACAGCCGTGAACTACCGCACTGTACACTGGTTGATAAAGAGATAGTAGTATACTCGTAACAACTAGTATGACACTATGACGACGGTATAAAGAATGAAAAAAAAACCACGGTTAGGTGGTATATATTATAATAATAATACAATTATGGATGGACGGACTGCCTGCCGACTGCCGACACAGAGGTAGCCACAGCCGTGAACTACCGCACTGTACACTGGTTGATAAAGAGATAGTAGTATACTCGTAACAACTAGTATGACACTATGACGGTATAAAGAATGAAAAAAAAACCACGGTTAGGTGGTATATATTATAATAATAATACAATTATGGATGGACGGACTGCCTGCCGACTGCCGACACAGAGGTAGCCACAGCCGTGAACTACCGCACTGTACACTGGTTGATAAAGAGATAGTAGTATACTCGTAACAACTAGTATGACACTATGACGACGGTATAAAGAAAGAAAAAAAAATACCACGGTTAGGTGGTATATATTGTAATACAATTATGGATGGACGGACTGCCTGCCGAGTTCCGACTGCCGACACAGAGGTAGCCACAGCCGTGAACTACCGCACTGTACTGTGTCTGCTGCTAATATAGACTGGTTGATAAAGAGATAGTATACAATACATACAACAATATACTACTATACTGGTGGTCAGGCACTGGTCACCACTAGTCACACTGGCAGTGGCACTCCTGCAGCAAAAGTGTGCACTGTTTAATTTTAAATTAATATAATATTATGTACTCCTGGGGGCTCCTGCTATAACAACCTGCAGTGCTCCCCAGTCTCCCCCACAATTATTATAAGCTTTGCCTTTTATACATTGATGTGCAGCACACTGGGCTGAGCTGAGTGCACACAGACTGAGTCACACTGTGTGACTGGCTGCTGCTGTGTATCGTTTTTTTTCAGGCAGAGAACGGATATAGCAGAGAACGGATATATTATATTAAAATAAATAAAAGTTAACTAACAACTAGAGATGAGCGCCTGAAATTTTTCGGGTTTTGTGTTTTGGTTTTGGGTTCGGTTCCGCGGCCGTGTTTTGGGTTCGAACGCGTTTTGGCAAAACCTCACCGAATTTTTTTTGTCGGATTCGGGTGTGTTTTGGATTCGGGTGTTTTTTTCAAAAAACCCTAAAAAACAGCTTAAATCATAGAATTTGGGGGTAATTTTGATCCCAAAGTATTATTAACCTCAAAAAACATAATTTACACTCATTTTCAGCCTATTCTGAACACATCACACCTCACAATATTATTTTTAGTCCTAAAATTTGCACCGAGGTCGCTGTGTGAGTAAGATAAGCGACCCTAGTGGCCGACACAAACACCGGGCCCATCTAGGAGTGGCACTGCAGTGTCACGCAGGATGTCCCTTCCAAAAAACCCTCCCCAAACAGCACATGACGCAAAGAAAAAAAGAGGCGCAATGAGGTAGCTGACTGTGTGAGAAAGATAAGCGACCCTAGTGGCCGACACAAACACCGGGCCCATCTAGGAGTGGCACTGCAGTGTCACGCAGGATGTCCCTTCCAAAAAACCCTCCCCAAACAGCACATGACGCAAAGAAAAAAAGAGGCGCAATGAGGTAGCTGTGTGAGAAAGATAAGCGACCCTAGTGGCCGACACAAACACCGGGCCCATCTAGGAGTGGCACTGCAGTGTCACGCAGGATGTCCCTTCCAAAAAACCCTCCCCAAACAGCACATGACGCAAAGAAAAAAAGAGGCGCAATGAGGTAGCTGTGTGAGTAAGATTAGCGACCCTAGTGGCCGACACAAACACCGGGCCCATCTAGGAGTGGCACTGCAGTGTCACGCAGGATGGCCCTTCCAAAAAACCCTCCCCAAACAGCACATGACGCAAAGAAAAAAAGAGGCGCAATGAGGTAGCTGACTGTGTGAGTAAGATTAGCGACCCTAGTGGCCGACACAAACACCGGGCACATCTAGGAGTGGCACTGCAGTGTCACGCAGGATGTCCCTTCCAAAAAACCCTCCCCAAACAGCACATGACGCAAAGAAAAAAAGAGGCGCAATGAGGTAGCTGACTGTGTGAGAAAGATAAGCGACCCTAGTGGCCGACACAAACACCGGGCCCATCTAGGAGTGGCACTGCAGTGTCACGCAGGATGTCCCTTCCAAAAAACCCTCCCCAATCAGCACATGATGCAAAGAAAAAGAAAAGAAAAAAGAGGTGCAAGATGGAATTATCCTTGGGCCCTCCCACCCACCCTTATGTTGTATAAACAAAACAGGACATGCACACTTTAACCAACCCATCATTTCAGTGACAGGGTCTGCCACACGACTGTGACTGATATGACGGGTTGGTTTGGACCCCCCCCAAAAAAGAAGCAATTAATCTCTCCTTGCACAAACTGGCTCTACAGAGGCAAGATGTCCACCTCATCTTCACCCTCCGATATATCACCGTGTACATCCCCCTCCTCACAGATTATCAATTCGTCCCCACTGGAATCCACCATCTCAGCTCCCTGTGTACTTTGTGGAGGCAATTGCTGCTGGTCAATGTCTCCGCGGAGGAATTGATTATAATTCATTTTAATGAACATCATCTTCTCCACATTTTCTGGATGTAACCTCGTACGCCGATTGCTGACAAGGTGAGCGGCGGCACTAAACACTCTTTCGGAGTACACACTTGTGGGAGGGCAACTTAGGTAGAATAAAGCCAGTTTGTGCAAGGGCCTCCAAATTGCCTCTTTTTCCTGCCAGTATAAGTACGGACTGTGTGACGTGCCTACTTGGATGCGGTCACTCATATAATCCTCCACCATTCTATCAATGTTGAGAGAATCATATGCAGTGACAGTAGACGACATGTCCGTAATCGTTGTCAGGTCCTTCAGTCCGGACCAGATGTCAGCATCAGCAGTCGCTCCAGACTGCCCTGCATCACCGCCAGCGGGTGGGCTCGGAATTCTGAGCCTTTTCCTCGCACCCCCAGTTGCGGGAGAATGTGAAGGAGGAGATGTTGACAGGTCGCGTTCCGCTTGACTTGACAATTTTGTCACCAGCAGGTCTTTCAACCCCAGCAGACCTGTGTCTGCCGGAAAGAGAGATCCAAGGTAGGCTTTAAATCTAGGATCGAGCACGGTGGCCAAAATGTAGTGCTCTGATTTCAACAGATTGACCACCCGTGAATCCTTGTTAAGCGAATTAAGGGCTGCATCCTCAAGTCCCACATGCCTAGCGGAATCGCTCCGTGTTAGCTCCTTCTTCAATGCCTCCAGCTTCTTCTGCAAAAGCCTGATGAGGGGAATGACCTGACTCAGGCTGGCAGTGTCTGAACTGACTTCACGTGTGGCAAGTTCAAAGGGCATCAGAACCTTGCACAACGTTGAAATCATTCTCCACTGCACTTGAGACAGGTGCATTCCATCTCCTATATCGTGCTCAATTGTATAGGCTTGAATGGCCTTTTGCTGCTCCTCCAACCTCTGAAGCATATAGAGGGTTGAATTCCACCTCGTTACCACTTCTTGCTTCAGATGATGGCAGGGCAGGTTCAGTAGTTTTTGGTGGTGCTCCAGTCTTCTGTACGTGGTGCCTGTACGCCGAAAGTGTCCCGCAATTTTTCTGGCCACCGACAGCATCTCTTGCACGCCCCTGTCGTTTTTTAAAAAATTCTGCACCACCAAATTCAAGGTATGTGCAAAACATGGGACGTGCTGGAATTTGCCCATATTTAATGCACACACAATATTGCTGGCGTTGTCCGATGCCACAAATCCACAGGAGAGTCCAATTGGGGTAAGCCATTCCGCGATGATCTTCCTCAGTTGCCGTAAGAGGTTTTCAGCTGTGTGCGTATTCTGGAAAGCGGTGATACAAAGCGTAGCCTGCCTAGGAAAGAGTTGGCGTTTGCGAGATGCTGCTACTGGTGCCGCCGCTGCTGTTCTTGCGGCGGGAGTCCATACATCTACCCAGTGGGCTGTCACAGTCATATAGTCCTGACCCTGCCCTGCTCCACTTGTCCACATGTCCGTGGTTAAGTGGACATTGGGTACAACTGCATTTTTTAGGACACTGGTGAGTCTTTTTCTGACGTCCGTGTACATTCTCGGTATCGCCTGCCTAGAGAAGTGGAACCTAGATGGTATTTGGTAACGGGGGCACACTGCCTCAATAAATTGTCTAGTTCCCTGTGAACTAACGGCGGATACCGGACGCACGTCTAACACCAACATAGTTGTCAAGGACTCAGTTATCCGCTTTGCAGTAGGATGACTGCTGTGATATTTCATCTTCCTCGCAAAGGACTGTTGAACAGTCAATTGCTTACTGGAAGTAGTACAAGTGGGCTTACGACTTCCCCTCTGGGATGACCATCGACTCCCAGCGGCAACAACAGCAGCGCCAGCAGCAGTAGGCGTTACACGCAAGGATGCATCGGAGGAATCCCAGGCAGGAGAGGACTCGTCAGACTTGCCAGTGACATGGCCTGCAGGACTATTGGCATTCCTGGGGAAGGAGGAAATTGACACTGAGGGAGTTGGTGGGGTGGTTTGCGTGAGCTTGGTTACAAGAGGAAGGGATTTACTGGTCAGTGGACTGCTTCCGCTGTCACCCAAAGTTTTTGAACTTGTCACTGACTTATTATGAATGCGCTGCAGGTGACGTATAAGGGAGGATGTTCCGAGGTGGTTAACGTCCTTACCCCTACTTATTACAGCTTGACAAAGGGAACACACGGCTTGACACCTGTTGTCCGCATTTCTGGTGAAATACCTCCACACCGAAGAGCTGATTTTTTTGGTATTTTCACCTGGCATGTCAACGGCCATATTCCTCCCACGGACAACAGGTGTCTCCCCGGGTGCCTGACTTAAACAAACCACCTCACCATCAGAATCCTCCTGGTCAATTTCCTCCCCAGCGCCAGCAACACCCATATCCTCCTCATCCTGGTGTACTTCAACACTGACATCTTCAATCTGACTATCAGGAACTGGACTGCGGGTGCTCCTTCCAGCACTTGCAGGGGGCATGCAAATAGTGGAAGGCGCATGCTCTTCACGTCCAGTGTTGGGAAGGTCAGGCATCGCAAACGACACAATTGGACTCTCCTTGTGGATTTGGGATTTCAAAGAACGCACAGTTCTTTGCGGTGCTTTTGCCAGCTTGAGTCTTTTCAGTTTTCTAGCGAGAGGCTGAGTGCTTCCATCCTCATGTGAAGCTGAACCACTAGCCATGAACATAGGCCAGGGCCTCAGCCGTTCCTTGCCACTCCGTGTGGTAAATGGCATATTGGCAAGTTTACGCTTCTCCTCCGACAATTTTATTTTAGGTTTTGGAGTCCTTTTTTTTCTGATATTTGGTGTTTTGGATTTGACATGCTCTGTACTATGACATTGGGCATCGGCCTTGGCAGACGACGTTGCTGGCATTTCATCGTCTCGGCCATGACTAGTGGCAGCAGCTTCAGCACGAGGTGGAAGTGGATCTTGATCTTTCCCTAATTTTGGAACCTCAACTTTTTTGTTCTCCATATTTTATAGGCAGAACTAAAAGGCACCTCAGGTAAACAATGGAGATGGATGGATTGGATACTAGTATACAATTATGGACGGACTGCCACGGTTAGGTGGTATAAAAAAACCACGGTTAGGTGGTATATATTATAATAATAATACAATTATGGATGGACGGACTGCCTGCCGACTGCCGACACAGAGGTAGCCACAGCCGTGAACTACCGCACTGTACACTGGTTGATAAAGAGATAGTAGTATACTCGTAACAACTAGTATGACACTATGACGACGGTATAAAGAAAGAAAAAAAAATACCACAGTTAGGTGGTATATATTATAATAATAATACAATTATGGATGGACGGACTGCCTGCCGACTGCCGACACAGAGGTAGCCACAGCCGTGAACTACCGCACTGTACACTGGTTGATAAAGAGATAGTAGTATACTCGTAACAACTAGTATGACACTATGACGACGGTATAAAGAAAGAAAAAAAAATACCACAGTTAGGTGGTATATATTATAATAATAATACAATTATGGATGGACGGACTGCCTGCCGACTGCCGACACAGAGGTAGCCACAGCCGTGAACTACCGCACTGTACACTGGTTGATAAAGAGATAGTAGTATACTCGTAACAACTAGTATGACACTATGACGACGGTATAAAGAAAGAAAAAAAAATACCACAGTTAGGTGGTATATATTATAATAATAATACAATTATGGATGGACGGACTGCCTGCCGACTGCCGACACAGAGGTAGCCACAGCCGTGAACTACCGCACTGTACACTGGTTGATAAAGAGATAGTAGTATACTCGTAACAACTAGTATGACACTATGACGACGGTATAAAGAATGAAAAAAAAACCACGGTTAGGTGGTATATATTATAATAATAATACAATTATGGATGGACGGACTGCCTGCCGACTGCCGACACAGAGGTAGCCACAGCCGTGAACTACCGCACTGTACACTGGTTGATAAAGAGATAGTAGTATACTCGTAACAACTAGTATGACACTATGACGGTATAAAGAATGAAAAAAAAACCACGGTTAGGTGGTATATATTATAATAATAATACAATTATGGATGGACGGACTGCCTGCCGACTGCCGACACAGAGGTAGCCACAGCCGTGAACTACCGCACTGTACACTGGTTGATAAAGAGATAGTAGTATACTCGTAACAACTAGTATGACACTATGACGACGGTATAAAGAAAGAAAAAAAAATACCACAGTTAGGTGGTATATATTATAATAATAATACAATTATGGATGGACGGACTGCCTGCCGACTGCCGACACAGAGGTAGCCACAGCCGTGAACTACCGCACTGTACACTGGTTGATAAAGAGATAGTAGTATACTCGTAACAACTAGTATGACACTATGACGACGGTATAAAGAATGAAAAAAAAACCACGGTTAGGTGGTATATATTATAATAATAATACAATTATGGATGGACGGACTGCCTGCCGACTGCCGACACAGAGGTAGCCACAGCCGTGAACTACCGCACTGTACACTGGTTGATAAAGAGATAGTAGTATACTCGTAACAACTAGTATGACACTATGACGACGGTATAAAGAAAGAAAAAAAAATACCACAGTTAGGTGGTATATATTATAATAATAATACAATTATGGATGGACGGACTGCCTGCCGACTGCCGACACAGAGGTAGCCACAGCCGTGAACTACCGCACTGTACACTGGTTGATAAAGAGATAGTAGTATACTCGTAACAACTAGTATGACACTATGACGACGGTATAAAGAAAGAAAAAAAAATACCACAGTTAGGTGGTATATATTATAATAATAATACAATTATGGATGGACGGACTGCCTGCCGACTGCCGACACAGAGGTAGCCACAGCCGTGAACTACCGCACTGTACACTGGTTGATAAAGAGATAGTAGTATACTCGTAACAACTAGTATGACACTATGACGACGGTATAAAGAATGAAAAAAAAACCACGGTTAGGTGGTATATATTATAATAATAATACAATTATGGATGGACGGACTGCCTGCCGACTGCCGACACAGAGGTAGCCACAGCCGTGAACTACCGCACTGTACACTGGTTGATAAAGAGATAGTAGTATACTCGTAACAACTAGTATGACACTATGACGGTATAAAGAATGAAAAAAAAACCACGGTTAGGTGGTATATATTATAATAATAATACAATTATGGATGGACGGACTGCCTGCCGACTGCCGACACAGAGGTAGCCACAGCCGTGAACTACCGCACTGTACACTGGTTGATAAAGAGATAGTAGTATACTCGTAACAACTAGTATGACACTATGACGACGGTATAAAGAAAGAAAAAAAAATACCACGGTTAGGTGGTATATATTGTAATACAATTATGGATGGACGGACTGCCTGCCGAGTTCCGACTGCCGACACAGAGGTAGCCACAGCCGTGAACTACCGCACTGTACTGTGTCTGCTGCTAATATAGACTGGTTGATAAAGAGATAGTATACAATACATACAACAATATACTACTATACTGGTGGTCAGGCACTGGTCACCACTAGTCACACTGGCAGTGGCACTCCTGCAGCAAAAGTGTGCACTGTTTAATTTTAAATTAATATAATATTATGTACTCCTGGGGGCTCCTGCTATAACAACCTGCAGTGCTCCCCAGTCTCCCCCACAATTATTATAAGCTTTGCCTTTTATACATTGATGTGCAGCACACTGGGCTGAGCTGAGTGCACACAGACTGAGTCACACTGTGTGACTGGCTGCTGCTGTGTATCGTTTTTTTTCAGGCAGAGAACGGATATAGCAGAGAACGGATATATTATATTAAAATAAATAAAAGTTAACTAACAACAACTGCACTGGTCACTGTGGTAAACTCTGTCTGACTCTGCACAATCTCTCTCTCTCTTCTAATCTAATTTCTAATGGAGAGGACGCCAGCCACGTCCTCTCCCTATCAATCTCAATGCACGTGTGAAAATGGCGGCGACGCGCGGCTCCTTATATAGAATCCGAGTCTCGCGAGAATCCGACAGCGTCATGATGACGTTCGGGCGCGCTCGGGTTAACCGAGCAAGGCGGGAGGATCCGAGTCTGCTCGGACCCGTAAAAAAAACATGAAGTTCGTGCGGGTTCGGTTTCAGAGAAACCGAACCCGCTCATCTCTACTAACAACAACTGCACTGGTCACTGTGGTAAACTCTGTCTGACTCTGCACAATCTCTCTCTCTCTTCTAATCTAATTTCTAATGGAGAGGACGCCAGCCACGTCCTCTCCCTATCAATCTCAATGCACGTGTGAAAATGGCGGCGACGCGCGGCTCCTTATATAGAATCCGAGTCTCGCGAGAATCCGACAGCGTCATGATGACGTTCGGGCGCGCTCGGGTTAACCGAGCAAGGCGGGAGGATCCGAGTCTGCTCGGACCCGTGAAAAAAACATGAAGTTCGTGCGGGTTCGGTTTCAGAGAAACCGAACCCGCTCATCTCTAGTGCAGATATGCCCCCACAGTGCAGCTATGCCCCCAAAGTGCTGCCAGATACACAAATGCCCTCACAGTGAATGCCAGATACACAAATGCCCCCACAGTGAATGCCAGATACACTAATGCCCCCACAGTGCTGCCAGATACACTAATGCCCCCACAGTGCTGCCAGATACAAAAATGCCCCCACAGTGCTGCCAGATACAAAATTGCCCGCACAGTGCTGCCAGATACAAAAATGCCCCCAGTGCCAGATAACTGTATCCAAGTGCGGAGAGGAACGGGCGGTGCGCAGTCTTCAGAATGCTGAGGTATGGGAGCTTTGCTCCCGGGACCTCAGCTACATGCAGGCAGCAGGGGATCGAGCTACGGCAGCAGGGGATCGAGCTACGGCAGCAGGGGATCGAGCTACGGCAGCAGGGACAAAGGACACCCATACCGCCCTCAACCCCCGGATCAGACTCACCCGTGCGTGACCCACCGCGATGTCTGCGGAGCTGCGGCTGCTCACCGGCGCCGGTCATCTGAAATATGGCGCCGGTCCTCGAGCCAATCAGAGCTCGCGGCCCGGCAGCCAATCAGGAGCCGCTGCTGCTAGGCCGTGAGCCCTGATTGGCTGATGGCCGGCACCATGTTTGAAATGGGCAGCCGCCCTTAAATAGCTGGCGCCCTGTTCGGCCGCTCCAGTGGAACGTGCCTGGAGCCGGCCCTGCCAGGATGCCCGCTGTCGGGATTCCAGCGTCGGTCTACTGACCCAGTTGGAATTCTGACGGTGGCACTCTGATGGCTGTCAGGATTCCGGTGTCGGCATTCTGACTGCAAGGATCCCGATAGCAGGCATCTTGACCGCATCCCTATCTGAGCTATTTGAAAATGCTTTCTTGTACTTCTAGAAAGAAGCCGTCCAGGCAAAGTACTGTCCCATTGAAAACTAATAATTTTCAGGGCTCTCTAAAATGCCTACTCATTATACCAAATGAGTAGGGAGGCCAATCCTGGGCCGTTTTTTCAATCCCGGGATTCGGGATTGAAAAACGATCAATCCCGGGATTGCAGTAGGGATCAGTGAAAAAGGGTGTAGGGAGCAACGCTGGAGGGTAGGTAGTGGTGCGGGAGGGTGTAGGTAGCGGCGCGAAGGGAGGGAGGGTGTAGGTAGCGGTGCGGGAGGGTGTAGGTAGCTGGGCGGGAGGACGTAGTTAGCTGTGTGGGAGGGTGTAGGTAGCTGGGCGGGAGGATGTAGGTAGCGGTGCGGGAGGGTTTAGGTAGCGGTGCGGGAGGAAGTAGGTAGCGGTGCGGGAGGGTGTAGGTAGCGGGGAGGGTTGGTAGCGGCACGGGAGGGAGGCTGTTAGAGAGATTACTGCATGGAGGGAGGGTGTAGGTAGCGGCGCGGGAGGGAGGCTGTTAGCACTGCACGGAGGGAGGGTGGGTGTAAGTAATACCACTTACGATTAGGTGGGCAGCAGCCATGGACACACTGAACGCGGCGGCATTTCAATTGAAGCAGCGGCAGCCAATCAGGGAAGCGGCCGCAGCAGTCGCTCCTGACTGGCTGCCGCTGCTGCGGCAGCTTCCCTGATTGGCTGCCGGTCCGCCAGCTCTGATTGGCTGGCAGCCGACGCTACATTTGAAGTGCCGCCGCGTGCAGCGTTTATCTATGGCCGCCGCCCGCCTAATGGTAAGTAGTATTACTTACACACCCACCCTCCCGCACATGCGCAATGTAATCCCGTGAATCCCGGGATTGGATGCTCCAATCCCGGCATTTTTTGGCCCAAATACCAGGATCCCGCCGATCCCGGGATTGGCCTCCCTACAAATGAGTATATAAAAAAGACAAATATACAATTTAAAAAATAACATTAAATGATTTTTAAAACTCCCTAAAACAATTTCATTATTTAAACCAAAAAATCTTGTCTTTTGTTTTTAGTAGTCCGTAGTCCAAAAAGGAAATCCTTCCCTGAAAATTCCTCATCCATAAAACAAATCAAAATAATCAAATTTGGAATGCTTCTGCACAAGGAACCAGTCACAAGCAGTCAGCATGGGGATCTGCTTATAAATGACTGGGGTTGGATCGTCATAGTTACCCATGGTAATTTCTAGTGTGCAAGTTAATAATTTTTATGGGGATTTTCAGGGGCATATTTACTAAAGTTCTAAATCGATATTGTGTTTCAGGAGCTAAAACGAATATTTACTAACATTAACAAATCAATATAAAGAATTGTCTGTTAGTAAATGTGTCTTTTATCCCCCAAAACACATCATTTAAGTGCAATCAACTGAACTGACATTTCGTAAATTTTCCCCTTAGTCATTTATTTTTCTTTCCATTTACTACAATGTATAAATATATATTTTTTTAATCTTTGTATTATAGCACTTTTTTAGCATTGTTGTATTGTCAGATAATATGATTCATGATTCATGAGGATTTTCAGGAACTGTATAATTTATTGCAATGTCTAGAATGGCAATTACAATATCAAATTGCTCTATATTATCAACAAACAGTGTCGGACTGGGGCATGAAGGGCCCACCGGGGGAATGCAGTAATATGGGCCCATACCTAGGGGTGTGGCCAGCCTACAAAGGGGGTGTGGCCAGCCCCCACAGAGGACTGAAATACACAATTGTCTTGTGCAGTGTAATGCAACATATCTACCATGTATAATACAAGTGCACAGTCTGGAACCTGATCCCTATAGGAAGGAGTGGGCTCTCAGGCAGTGGGGCCCACCGGTGGTTTCCCGTGTACCCCTGTGGGCCAGTCCGACCCTGTCAACAAACACTGATAAAACATCATTCATGTAGGGTAGGGGTGCACAATACATAAGGGCCCTCATTCCGAGTTGTTCGCTCGGTATTTTTCATCGCATCGCAATGAAAATCCGCTTAGTACGCATGCGCAATGTTCGCACTGCGACTGCGCCAAGTAACTTTGCTATGTAGAAAGTAATTTTACTCACGGCTTTTTCATCGCTCCGGCGATCGTAATGTGATTGACAGGAAATGGGTGTTACTGGGCGGAAACACGGCGTTTCAGGGGCGTGTGGCTGAAAACGCTACCGTTTCCGGAAAAAACGCAGGAGTGGCCGGAGAAACGGTGGGAGTGCCTGGGCGAACGCTGGGTGTGTTTGTGACGTCAAACAGGAACGACAAGCACTGAACTGATCGCACAGGCAGAGTAAGTCTGGAGCTACTCTGAAACTGCTAAGTAGTTAGTAATCGCAATATTGCGAATACATCGGTCGCAATTTTAAGAAGCTAAGATTCACTCCCAGTAGGCGGCGGCTTAGCGTGTGTAACTCTGCTAAATTCGCCTTGCGACCGATCAACTCGGAATGAGGGCCAAGGTTAGAATACCTGACCTGATGCTGTTAGAATCCATGGGCAGGGCCGCATTAAACATACTTGCCTACCTGACCCTCTCCATGAGGGAGAAAATGCTCTGTTCCTGGACTTTCCTGGTAAGGTATGATTGCCATCACCTGTGGTGAGCTAGTTAATTGATAAGAAAGGTGTTTCACCACAGGTGATGGCAATCATACATTACCAGGAAAGTCCAGGAACAGATCATTTTCTCATACGTCCTAGAGGATGCTGGGGATGCTTCAAGAACCATGGGGTACAGACGGGATCCGCAGGAGACATGGGCACACTATAAGACTTTGAATGGGTGTGAAATGGCTCCTCCCTCTGTGCCCCTCCTCCAGACTCGTTAGATTCTGTGCCCAGTGAGACTGGATGCACACTGAGGAGCTCTCCAGAGTTTCTCAGAAAAAGACTTGTATTAGGTTTGTTATTTTCAGGGAGACCTGCTGGCAAAAAGGCTCCCTGCATCGTGGGACTGAGGGGAGAGAAGCAGACCTACTTCTTCTTAGTTCAAGGGCTCTGCTTCTTAGGCTACTGGACACCATTAGCTCCAGAGGGTTCGATCACTTGGTAAGCCTAGCTGCTTGTTCCCGGAGCCGCACCGTCACTCTCCTCACAGAGCCAGAAGACAGAAGCCGGGTGAGTATGAGAAGATCAGAAGACTTCAGTGATGGCAGAAGACGGCGTTTGAGGTACCGCGCTGCGCGCCATGCTCCCACACATAACACGGCACTGCAGGGTGCAGGGCGCAGGGGGGGCGCCCTGGGCAGCATGTACACCTCAAACAGCACTGGCATAAGTTATAGCAGTGCCCAGGCACTAGTTAAGGGACCCCCGCCAGTATAAAGATAATTTTAAGCTGGACTGAAGCGCGCCGTGTAGTGGGCGGGGCTTAGCCCACACAGCTCTGACCAGCGCCATTTTCTCTTCACAGAAGCTGCAGAGACGCTGGCCCTGACCTCCACACTGTACAAGTAACAGTGTGCAAAACGGGGGGGGGGGGGGGGGAGTGATTTGGTGCTAAATTATATATATAAAAAGCGCTAACAGGTCTGGGCAGTCTTGTTACTTGCTTCAGTACCGGGATAGGCGCTGGGATAGGCGCTGGCAGAACTCTCTTTGTGTCTCTCTTGCAGGCTTTATTGTGGGTCTGTCTCCTATAGCCCCAGTGTGGTTGTGGGTGTCGGTACGTGTGTGTTGACATGTCTGAGGCTGAATGCTCTTCCCAGGAGGAGGCTGGAGTGGGGACAGAAAATACTGTGAGAGTGGCCGTGTCGGCACCGCCGACGGATGATTGGGTGAATATGTTGAATGTTTTAAACGTAAATGTGACTAGGTTGACTAAGAGATTTGATAAATCTGAGTCTAAGAACCAGACATGGAGGAAATCCATGGAAGATGCTTTGTCACAGGCCCAGACCCCTTCGGGGTCACAGAAATGCGCATTTACCCAGATAGCAGATACAGATACCGACACGGACTCCGATTCCAGTGTCGACTATAGTGATGCCAGATTACATCCAAAACTGGCTAAGAGTATTCAGTACATGATTGTGGCGATAAAAGAAGTATTACATGTCACTGAGGACCCTGCTGTTCCTGATACTAGGGTCTGTATGTTTAAAGGAAAGAAACCTGAGGTAACGTTTCCTCCCTCTCATGAACTGAACGCACTTTTTGAAAAGGCTTGGGAAAATCCTGACAAAAAGACACATGTTCCCAAAAGAATTCCAGTGGCATATCCGTTCCCCTCTGGGGACAGGGAAAGGTGGGAGTCAATCCCCACGGTAGACAAAGCTTTATCGCGTCTATCCAAAAAGGTGGCGCTTCCGTCTCCTGACACGGCAGCCCAAAAGGATCCTGCGGATCATAAGCAGGAAAATACCCTAAAATCCATTTATTTCACTACAGGGTCGCTACTCAGGCCTGCCGTTGCTTCGGTATGGGTGAGTAGCGCTATTGAAAAGTGGGCAGATAACTTGTCATCTGAGGTGGATACCCTAGACAGGGATAGTGTGCTTTTGACTCTGGGTCACATCAGGGATGCTGCAGCATATTTAAAAGAAGCTGTAAGGGATATTGGCCTTTTGGGATCAAGGGCCAATGCCATGACAGTCTCAGCAAGGAGAGCATTGTGGATTCATCAATGGAATGCTGACGCTGACTCTAAGAAGGCGATAGAGTTTAACGGTAGGGTCTTGTTTGGTGACGGCCTCACTGACCTGGTGTCTATGGCCACCGCGGGTAAGTCTTCATTTTTACCTTATGTTCCTGCACAGCAGAAGAAATCGCCTCACTATCAGATGCAGTCCTTTCGGCCCAATAAAAAAAAAAAGGACGTGGGTCCTCCTTCCTTGCAGCGACGAGAGGAAGGGGAAAAAGGTCACAGGCTGTGGCAAGTTCCCAAGAGCAGAAGTCCTATCCGGCTTCTATCAAATCCACCGCATGACGCTGGGGCTCCTCGGCGGGAGTCCGCACCAGTGGGGCACGTCTCCAACTCTTCAGTCAGGTCTGGGTGCACTCGGATCTGGATCCTTGGATAGTAGACATAGTGACCCAAGGGTTAAGAGTTTCAAGACGTGCCCCCTCACCGATTTTTCAAATCGGCCTTGCCAGCTTCTCTTCTAGAAATGGAAATAGTAAGCGCTGCAATACTAAAGTTGAGTCAAAATCAAGTAATTGTCACGGTGCCCCCGTCACAACAGGGGGAAGGTTTTTATTCGAGCCTGTTCGTGGTCCCGAAGCCGGATGGCTCAGTCAGACCGATTCTGAACCTAAAATCCCTCAATTTCTTTCTGAAAAAAATCAAATTCAAGATGGAATCTCTCCGAGCAGTGATCTCCAGTCTGGAAGAGAGGGATTTTATGGTGTCGGTCGACATAAAAGATGCCTACTTGCATGTCCCCATATATCCTCCACATCAGGCTTACCTGAGATTTGCTGTGCAGGATTGTCATTACCAATTTCAGACGCTGCCGTTTGGTCTGTCCACGGCTCCGAGGATTTTCACCAAAGTAATGGCGGAAATTATGGTTCTCCTGCGCAAGCAGGGAATCACAATTATCCCGTACTTGGACGATCTCCTCATAAAGGCGAGGTCCAATGAGCAATTGTTGAAGAATGTTGCCCTTTCACTGACGATTCTGCAACAACACGGTTGGCTCCTAAATTTGCCAAAATCACAGTTGGATCCGACAACACGGCTGTCGTTCCTGGGTATGATTCTGGATACAGAATTGCAGAGAGTTTTTCTTCCAGTGGAAAAAGCTCTGGAAATACAGAACATGGTAAAACAGATTCTGACACCAGCAAAAGTGTCAGTTCTTCAATGCACTCGGTTGCTGGGGAAGATGGTGGCGGCCTACGAGGCCATTCCGTATGGCAGGTTCCATGCCAGGGTGTTTCGGTGGAACCTGTTGGACCAGTGGTCCGGGTCTCACCTGGACATGCACCGGAAAATAATTCTATCTCCCAGAACCAGAATCTCCCTTCTGTGGTGGCTGCACAGTTCTCACCTTCTGGGGGGACGCAGGTTCGGGATTCAGGATTGGATCCTGCTGACCACAGATGCAAGCCTCCGAGGCTGGGGAGTAGTCACACAGGGAAGAAACTTTCAGGGAAAGTGGTCGAGCCAGGAAGCTTGTCTTCACATAAACATTCTGGAATTAAGAGCCATTTACAACGGCATACTGCAAGCAGAACATCTTCTTTGAGGTCTGCCCTGTCTTGATTCAGTCAGACAACGTGACAGCAGTGGCGTACATAAACCGCCAAGGCGGAACAAGGAGCAGAGCGGCGATGGCCGAGGCCACGAAGATTCTTCGCTGGGCGGAAAGACATGCCAGTGCTCTGTCAGCAGTCTTCATTCCAGGAGTGGACAACTGGGAAGCAGACTTCCTCAGCAGAAACGATCTCGATCCAGGAGAGTGGGGTCTTCATCAAGAGGTCTTTGCAGAAGTGACAAGTCGTTGGGGACATGACGGCATCCTGCCTCAACAAGAAACTTCAGAGATATTGTTCCAGGTCAAGGGACCCTCAAGCGATAGCGGTGGACGCCCTAGTGACACCGTGGGTGTTTCCGTCGGTATATGTGTTCCCTCCACTTCCACTCATTCCAAAGGTGATAAAACTTATAAGAAGAACAAGGGTTCAGGCGATCCTCATTGTTCCGGATTGGCCAAAAAGGGCCTGGTATCCAGATCTTCAGGAGTTGCTCATAGAAGATCCCTGGCCTCTTCCTCTTCGGGAGGACATGTTACAACAGGGGCCGTGCGTGTATCAGGACTTACCGCGGCTGCGTTTGACGGCATGGCGGTTGAACGTCAAATCCTAGCCCGAAAGGGTATTCCCAGTGAAGTAATTCCCACACTTCTTCAGGCTAGAAAAGAAGTAACGGCAAAGCATTACCCCCGTATTTGGAGAAAATATGTGTCTTGGTGTGAATCCAAGAAGGCTCCTACGGAAGAATTTCACCTGGGGCATTTGCTCCATTTCCTACAAGCAGGTGTGGATGCGGGCCTAAAGTTAGGCTCTATTAAAGTACTGATTTCGGCCTTGTCGATCTTTTTTCAGAAAGAATTGGCTTCTCTTCCAGAAGTTCAGACCTTCGTAAAAGGCGTGCTGCACATCCAACCTCCATTTGTGCCTACTGTGGCACCGTGGGATCTTAATGTGGTGTTGCAATTTTTGCAATCACATTGGTTTGAACCTTTGTGAAAGGTTGAGTTAAAATTCCTTACTTGGAAAGTGGTCATGTTGTTGGCCTTGGCGTCAGCAAGGCGAGTGTCTGAATTGGCGGCTTTGTCTCACAAAAGCCCCTATTTGATTTTCCATGCGGATAGAGCAGAGTTGAGAACTCGTCAACAATTTCTGCCAAAAGTGGTTTCATCTTTTCCCGTAAACCAGCCTATTGTGGTGCCAGTGGCTACTGAGGCCTTGGCGGAGTCGAAGTCTCTCGATGTGGTCAGAGCTTTGAAGATCTATGTCGCCAGAACGACGCAGACTAGGAAAACAGAGGCTCTGTTTGTCCTGTGGGCTCCCAACAAGATTGGGGCTCCTGCTTCCAAGCAGACTATTGCGCGCTGGATCTGTGATACGATTCAGCAGGCTCATTCTACGGCGGGATTGCCGTTACCGAAATCAGTGAAAGCCCATTCTACCAGAAAGGTGGGCTCATCCTGGGCGGCTGCCCGGGGAGTCTCGGTGTTACAACTTTGCCGAGATGCTACTTGGTCGGGATCAAACACCTTTGCGAAGTTCTACAAGTTTGATACCCTGGCTGAGGAGGACCTCTTGTCTGGTCAATTGGTGCTTCAGAGTCATCCGCACTCTCCCACCCGTTCTAAAGCTTTGGTATAAACCCCATGGTTCTTGAAGCATCCTCTAGGACGTATGAGAAAATAGGATTTTAATATGTGCCGGTAAATCCTTTTCTCTTAGTCCGTAGAGGATGCTGGGCGCCCGTCCCAGTGCGGGCTGTATCTGCAGTTTGGTTTTAGTTACGCTCATGTTGCGCGTTGAGTTCAGTCAGTCTGTGACTGTTGTTGGTTGGAGCCCTCTACACTGGATTTGGTGAGTAGAATTTTTTCAACAGGTACCCCATGGATTCTACATGGAGAAGAGGACCGACCCTTGTGTGAACATAAGGTAAGTATGTGTATATGGTGGTGTGTATGTATGCATTAAAGTTATACTTTCAAGGTGTGTGTGTAATGTCTTTATTGGGGTATTTTTTTAGTAGTAGTACTACAGGTACCAGCGGGCCCGGTTTTCCGCCGCATGCTGGTACTTGTGGTTCTCCAAGTACCAGCTTGCGGGGGAGGCTTGCTGGGACTTGTAGTACTGCTACTAAAAACAATATTCATGACTTTCAACAAAGGCTATCAGCCTCCCATCTGCAGCCAATTGGATGGGGGGGGGACAGCCTCGGGCTTCACCCCTGGCCCTTGGGTGGCTGGAGGGGGGGGACCCCTTGATTGAAGGGGTTCCCACTCCTCCAGGGTACCCCGGCCAGGGGTGACTAGTTGGGTATTTAATGCCACGGCCGCAGGGCGCTGTATAAAAGTGACCCCCGGCTGTGGCATTATCTGTCCAGCTAGTGGAGCCGGTGCTGGTTTCAAAAATACGGGGGACCCCTACGCTTTTTGTCCCCCGTATTTTTGGAACCAGGACCAGGCGCAGAGCCCGGTGCTGGTTGTTTAAATATGGGGGAACCCCTGTCAATTTTTTTCCCATATTTTTGCAACCAGGGCCGGCTCAAAGAGCCCGAGGCTGGGTTGGTTTAGGAGGGGGGACCCCACGCATTTTTTTTGGGAAAAATTAAAACATTTCCCACCCCTTCCCACTGAAAAACATGCACGGATCTCATGGATCCGTGCATGCCTATACAAACACGGGATAAAAAAGCAGGTCTGTTTTTTTTTTAGCACTTTTTCACGATTTGTATTTCATCACGGCAGTGTTTGGCTATTGTCGGCAGTGTTTGTGTTTTGCACTTTTTAGTAAATTCCCGATTTCTACCAAATTGCAGGCGTATTTGACCGATGGTGTATTGATTCGTGATTTTTTCCTTGGACTTCCAAAATATTACGAATGCCCTCATCACTGCCGTGATTTTTGCTTAGTAAATTACCGAGATGACACTTTGAAGAAAAAACGGCATCTCGGTCAAAATCGGGACCTTAGTAAATATACCCCAGAGTCTCAGTTCCTATTTTCCATATATATGATGCAAATGTGGATGTTATTGGAAAGTCCTATTTCTTTCCCACTATGGGTGGTGATCAGAAACTTTATGGGTTCACCTCCGTGTCGAGTGTTCACTAGTTGCTCACACTGTTCTTACACAGAGCATGTAGATGGCATATTCATAAAGGTATCTTTTCTAAGCGATTTTTCCTTATATCCACCTTAGGAAATAACATGTATACGGTGCTCACATTTATGCTTACACAAATATAGAGGTTTCCATACACATAAAGGTATCTTTAATCTTTGTTTAAATCCCCCAGTTTCCACTCGTAGAGTTTGTGGTTAATATGACATACAAAGCAGAAAATAGATTATCAGTCTCATATTAGATTAAATATTACTCTCCCCTGGATATATCCTCCAAAACAATGGGGTGTGTGATATGGATGCTCTTATAGGATCACCTTTTATGTGAAAATAGGAATATAAAACTCACATGTATGCTTACTGTGAAACAACAGTACCATATACGTAACAGTATCTTTACAATTTACAGATGAACCAAATCACCGTATAAAGAACGTACTAATTCCTTATGTGCTCACTTGTATGCTTACATGGACTAAGTGGTATCCCGCCTATAACGGTATCTTTTCCCTGCTTGATACTCAGGGTGACGTAGTACTTTGTTCACAATGGAGTCTGAACAGTCCACTTGATTAATACCAGTTCTTTCATATTTATTCCACAATATGCACAATAAAAAAGTTCTGCTTGCCGCAATGTGTAAAAGGGGGAATCTGCTTGCCGCAATGTGTAAAAAGGGGGAATCTGCCTGACGCAATGTGTAAAAAGGGGGAATCTGCTTGCCGCAATGTGTAAAAAGGGGGAATCTGCTTGCCACAATGTGTAAAAAGGGGGAATCTGCCTGACGCAATGTGTAAAAAGGGGGAATCTGCCTGACGCAATGTGTAAAAAGGGGGAATCTGCCTGCCGTAATGTGTAAAAAGGGGGAATCTTTGCCGCAATGTGTAAAAAGGGGGAATCTGCCTGCCGTAATGTGTAAAAAGGGGGAATCTTTGCCGCAATGTGTAAAAAGGGGGAATCTGCCTGACGTGATGTGTAAAAAGGGGACGCTGTCTGCCGCAATGTGTAAAAAGGGGGAATCTGCCTGCCGTAATGTGTAAAAAGGGGGATGCTGTCTGCCGTAATGTGTAACAAGGGCACGCTGTCTGCCGTAATGTGTAACAAGGGCACGCTGTCTGCCGTAATGTGTAAAAAATGTACGCTGTCTGCCGCTATGTGTAACAACGGCACGCTGTCTGCCGTTATGTGTAAAAAGGGCACGCTGTCTGCCGTTATGTGTAAAAAGGGGGATGCTGTCTGCCGTAATGTGTAAAAAGGGGACGCTGTCTGCTGTAATGTGTAAAAAGAGGAATCTGTCCGCCGTAAGGTGTAAAAGAGTCTCTAGCTGGTGTAGTGGTGCTACTGTGCGGCGTAATTTGAATAATGGAGACTACTGTGCACCGTTTTATGAATTGGTATTATTTTGTGGCCACACCCCTTCCCCACGAAGCCACGCCACTATGTATTTTTGCGCGCCTACGCCACGCACTGCCCCTGTTTTGCATGCAGGGGTGGGGCTCCGATGCCGTTTCTTGCACACAGTGCTAAAATGTCTAGTTACGGCACTGTTGCTGGGTATCCATTTCTCTGGCCCTGAGCAGGTCCCCCTCGCCAGATCCTCTCCAGGGGTGAGGGGGTGGCCTTGGATGGGATGGGGGGGGGGGGGCAAAGCATTTTGTCGCACCTGGGCCCACCGCTCGCTAGTTCCGCCACTGTTTGTATGTCATATTAACCACAAACTCTACGAGTGGAAACTGGGGGATTTAAACGAAGATTAATGTTACCTTTATGTGTATGGAAACCTCTATATTTGTGTAAGCATACTGTACATGTGAGCATCGTATACATGTTATTTCCTAAGGTGGATATAAGGAAAAATCGCTTGGAAAAGATACCTTTATGAATATGCCATCTACATGCTCTGTGTAAGAACAGTGTGAGCAACTAGTGAACACTTGACACAGAGGTGAACCCATAAAGTTTCTGATCACCACCCATAGTGGGAAAGAAATAGGACTTCCCAATAACATCCACATTTGCGTCGTATATATGGAAAATAGGAACTGAGACTCTGTATGTATTTTTGTTTTACATATCTTCCCCTCACAGAGACTCAAGAACTAATAGCCTATTGGAAGAAAGTAAGACTGGGCCCAAGATACGCTTTTTGAATTAATTCAGGCCTGTATATTGTATTTTCTGTACCACATGTGTGAAGCGCTACTGAAAGTGTGTACATATATTTGTTTGTTTAGATTTTATATGTGACTGGTGACACATTTCCGCTCATACTGACTATAGCTGCTTCAAGTGCGCAGTGGTCATCCCTTATTTATTGTGGTTGATACAATTTATAACTTATTGTTTTAAATGTGAAATTGGTGCTAAAAAATAACAAGGCCAAACAATAACACAATGTAAGAAGTTTGTGGTGAAGAGGGACAGGGTGAAAGCAGTTTGCAAGGTATTGCCAATGTCGAAGTCAAAAAATATTGCAATACACACACCACATGCAAACACCACACAGATGGCATCCATGCATGTACTCAGTCTGCCGTGCGTGCGCATACTCGCAAATTTTGTACAATCGCCTCCCACGGGAGTGCGCGTACGGGCGTGGTATGAGCAATTACAGAAAGATTCTTACTTGCAATGGAAATGATCTACAGACACATGCCACAGTGCCCAGCCTGTGTCGAGTCACTGTTCACACACACACTAATCTAACCAAACATGCACATCCTTCCAACACAATGTCTTGTTCACTCCAATGTTTGAACAGACTCCCTGGTCTGTGAAGAAAGACAAACACAAACCGAACAAGTCATCGTTTGGTGGGAGCCAGAACAATGGGAGACAAATATCCCAATAGATACACATAAGCCTGCGTTTTCAAATTATTAACTACAGGCAGCCTGCAGTCTAGAAAACCTTTAATATAATAGCAGGGAAACACTTATAAATATATATATATATATATATATATATATATATATGTGTGTATCTTGAGAATGGTTGGTCATTTCATGTGTAGGATCATGTTGCCTGGAGATAACATAACAAAGTAACCTAATGAACATGGAAATATCTGTCACACATTACATATTTCCCAAACTTAGTACACACATTACACATAGTCTCTCCTTTCCCCTCATGCAACTTTTACTTATTTACAAGGCACAACAAGGGAATTATACACCTTTACAGTATGCGAGGGGACAGTAACTGATCAGAGCATCATGCATGGTATCTACGTGTTCGGATAATTATGAGTAATAATCCAGTGTTGGTTTGGAGAAGATCGCATGTCGTTGCGAATAGTTATTTGCAAAGGCAGACTAAAGGTATGTTTGTGTTTATTATGTACTTGGTATGCGGTGGGAATCCAGAGCTGACCAGCTGTACACACCCCTGGATCAAGGCATCGCCCATCTCTTCAAACCGACCAATGACCTCTCCTGTACTGTAAACGACCATCCCTCCAACCAATCAGTGGAGAGCATACAACCCCATTGTATTGTATTTTGGGCAAGGGTATATAAACCTTGCACCTGGGCCGGTCACTCTCTCTCTCTGCTTTTTAAAGACTCATAGGTCGTCTCGCCAGACGACTGGGGACCGGATCCGGGTGGCGCAAGCGACAAAGCGTACGTATCATTGGGTGTGACTCTCTCTCTCTGTGATTGAATTGTATTGTGTTGTACCATTTATATTGTAACTTATTGTAATCCCCTTTTACAAATATATTATTACTTGTTGCTGCTTTGGACCACAACTTACAATCAAATACTGGTGTCGCATTCAGTTTCTGTTGAGCGTTTGTATAGTGTAATTGCCACACCTAGAGCTGCCTCGTGCTCTCAGCGTGTCGGTCTGTGTGTATGCACTGAGTGTAAGCTGCACAGCTATTCCGGCGTGTGCACGCAAAGTGCGTGCACAGTACGGGACTGTGTACGCTAACTGGGGATAGAGTACGAAGGTAAAGGATTTATTACAGCGGCCGCAGCGGCTTCAGTTACAGTGTGCAATAGGGGTTAGTGGCTGCTTTCCAAGAAGTCTATCGAACTACTCAGTTGAGGGCATCGTCCGGCTCGTCTCATACCCGGCTTTTGCACAACATTACAGGCGCTTACCAGCAGCAAAGGGTGGATTAGCATTATTATATTGTGTTGAGCTAGCTTGTGCTGCTGAACTGCGCCTGTACTGCATTGGTTAGGGATGCTGGCGTGAACCGCAAGGACAAAGGGAAAAAAAAGCCATTTAAAAGTTTTTTCTTTTTTTTCTTTTGCACATGTAACCTTGCGTAAAGGCTCACACAGCGTACCCATACTTTGCATCCATCCCACATATTGTTGCCATAGGTTATAACGGTCATTTATAGGTTTGTGTGAAACCGGATACATCTGTGTTGCTATATACATTTGAAGTAACTGTGTTAATGATATAGTTGTAAGAACACAAAACGCAGCTCTGTCCTAGTCTTTTAGGTTAAACAGAGCAATTGTGGGGTGTGTTCGTGAGCGACAATAGTTTATATCGCTCACATTTATACTGTGTAATTTGTTTTAGTGCGGGCGCACTTTTGTACGTGAGCGCGCACAAGCGTGAAAAGGCACGTGCGGTTGCGTAATTACGCAAGTTGCGTAAGATCGCTAACGCCAAGGACAAACCACACAATAGTTCAATTTAAAGCGGAGAAGTAGATGTTTATCTACAAATAGCACATAACTATCCGGTTTCAAACGCAGATTAGAATAACATTGATAAAAGTGTGTTACCTCTGGGGAAAGCTATCAGTTAACAGGAAAGGATATTTTTCTGATCAGAAAACTATAGAGTGTTAGTGTGGGCTGAAAAAGGTGTGAATGTATTATACCCCGCTTGGTGAACTTGGTGAACTCGGTGAAACTCGGTGAACTTGGTGAGCACGGTCTAGGTCAGGGGTGGGCAATTATTTCAGCCGAGGGGCCACTTGACACTTTCCTGTCAGGATTCGAGGGCCGCACACAAAATAGTAACCCCCCCCCCATGCACCAAAAATATAGGGACGTGGCTTCGTGTGGAAGGGGCGTGGCCCAAAAAAATACAGATTCATTTTAGGCTGCACAACAGTCTCCATTATTCAAATTACACCAAAAGAAAAGAGGAGCGCTCATGTGTTCATGATAAACACCCAATAAATCTATTCAGAGCCGGTAAATAAATAAAAATAATTTATTCAATAGAATTATACCAATTATATTTATCAAATAACAGTTTAAAATTAAACCCAATAATAAATAATATCGTGCTGGCCAGCAGTTTCAAATTATAACAAAAACTGTTAAAACTTCCCTCAGTAGGGAATCAGTGCACTGAGGAAAAAGTATCAATAAATAGTAACTCTATATCATTCAGTGATAGTAACTGTTCCCTGCGTAAGGGATCAATGCACTAGGAAAAATTGTCCTGTTGGACCATCAGCATGTATTAACTTTGTATCAGTCAAATGGTAACTGAAGCACGCTGAATGGAAAAGGTGTTGCGGCAGATATCAGTTTGTACAAAGTGTCCGATTACCTCCCTGATGGAACTCACGGTGTGGTCCTACCCCCGATAACCGAGCGTCCTCGGTTATTATGTTGTCCACGGGGGGTGCCTCTCGTGTCACCGGCTGTAAATTGCTCCACAAAAGGGGGAATATGATCTCACGGACTTGCAGTGCTGACGCCTGTTTAGGCGGATGTGCTGATAATAGCGGCGGGATGGACAGATGGCAGTGTCCCGTAACGACTCCCGCTCTGCTTCGCTATACACCTGTAGGTTGATAGGGAACACTGCTGCAGCTTCACAAAGTGGGTGGAGACTGACGCGTTTTGTCACGAAATCACTTTGAAAAAGTCACGTGATTTCGTGACGAAACCCTTTTCTACTGACTGAATGAAAACGAAGATTAGCTGTCAATTAGCTGCGTGTCCTATTGTTCATTGCCGTAATAAGCAATTGTGCATAATATTATGCTTAATCTCTCAGCTATAGCCAGATAAGCCTTACTAAATCCTTGGTGAGAGGGAGACAACACTTATTTAATATCTGGTAACGTCCTAAGGTACATTTGTCCGGTGCCCCGGATATCAGATTTACATCAATAATTGCACATTTCAATTTAGTGTATGGAGACAGTGTGATCTTTTAAAAACACGGCACCCAGAAGGTGGATGGCGTGCTAACCTTCCACCATCCACCTTCTGGGTGCCGTGTTTTTAAAAGATCACACTGTCTCCATACACTAAATTGAAATGTGCAATTATTGATGTAAATCTGATATCCGGGGCACCGGACAAATGTACCTTAGGACGTTACCAGATATTAAATAAGTGTTGTCTCCCTCTCACCAAGGATTTAGTAAGGCTTATCTGGCTATAGCTGAGAGATTAAGCATAATATTATGCACAATTGCTTATTACGGCAATGAACAATAGGACACGCAGCTAATTGACAGCTAATCTTCGTTTTCATTCAGTCAGTAGAAAAGGGTTAATTCACAGAAACAGATATCCTCATTTCTATGTATAGTGCAGACTGTGTGTTATGTTATACGGCAGTTGCAGGAGAATGTAACCAGCAGCACAAGCTTTGGATACATTGTAAATCAGCCAGGCTATGATAGCACTGACACGGCTGAATTTTGAAACATTTGTTGCGGATCACTGAATACATGGGTCTACTGTCTGCATAACACGTTAGTGATACTTTCTATTGCAGTAAGACCATTCCAGTTTGATTCAATCAGCCGTAGATGACACACTGTTTTAAGTGATATAGATCAAACACTGGGAGTGTATACCATTTATACCTTCTGACTTAGCAATATTATTACGCTTGTTTGTGCTGCCTCTTATCTATTACATACAGGAGCAGGGAGATTGAGGACAATCTACTAACTCCCAGTACTGTGGAAGGCTATTCTCCAATAAGATTAACCCCCTAACTGACGTGTGTGAATGCATGTCATATGAGAATATCCATCTAAGTGATTTTGTTCTGCACAAGTTAAGTGTTTAGATCACATTGCTGCAGTGTCCTAGTTGTCCACACAAACCTTACATGGTGAGAATATGTCCTTTTGGGAATATACTTAGAATTTTTTGAACAGTTGGGACCACATAAATAAAACCGCTATTTATTGAGATAGGGTCACTCTAACAATCCCTCATTATTAGCAGTAATCACAAGTGTTTTAGAATGGTATCCACTTAAGGTATTTATACATGAATTACTGATTTTGATCACTTTATTCTGTGATTAATAGTGGAATCCTCAATTTAATTATCCCAACAGCAAGCCATAATATCCCAAGGAGGGGAGCGCACAATTTATGTATACAATCCTATAGGTCAATATTGACAATAAGCACAATGATATAGTTGTATGATTATTACAAGAAAGAATTATCTAGCTGACTGATTATATTAGAGACTAGTGTGTGTTCTGATTATATTTTTTATTTTTTCTTCTGCACTATTCACTATTTCACATATTCTTTTTGAATACTTCGCCAGCTATCCACTATTAGTATTTTAAACCAATTACAATAAAGGTTATGTTTTATAGGAAGTTGTCCTATACCTAGATTCAGATTTGTCATTACAGTAAGTTACAGATGAGTGCCCCAATGTGGAATACTTTTTCTTTTTGTGTTTTATTATGATGAATTTATTCCAGGGAGCACCCCCAAATTAATGGTTAATACCAAGAATTTTCTCTGAGAATTGTCTTCAAATATAAACAATGGGAAGTAACTGACTGACATGAATATATGACCTATATGATCTGTGCGGATTTTTCTCTTGTTTCTGAACTCCGCCCAAACCAGACATGTCTCATCGGCACGGTTTACAAAGTGGGAATTAGCACTAAATGCCCCTGTAAACATCACCATAAAGAGATGCAGCGCACTAAATCCTGCAACTTATCTGCCAAGTGTGCCTGGACAGGCACAAAGGGTGGAGGATGAGAATGATGGTGAAGGAGGATTTAGTGCAGACACTGATACGCATGATTGTATGGAATACCTGAACCAGACTTTCACTGCAAGACCTGACATTAGTGACAACCCACTCGAAGGCGTAGATTTCACTTTTTACACTGACGGTAGTTGCCACAGACAGACAGAATCAGGAGACCTGTGCACTGGATACGCAGTTGTAGATGACAGAGGTATTATAGAAGCTGAACCCCTGGGCCCACCACACTCAGCACAAGTTGCTGAGCTGGTCGCCCTAACCAGAGCGTGTGAATTGGCCAAGGGAAAGTCAGCTAATATATACACGGATTCTAGATATGCGTTTGGAGTGGTACATGATTTTGGAGCCCTATGGCGCCTCAGAAATTTCATGACAACAGCTGGCACACCCGTGGCGCATGCGACCCACATCAAAAGATTGCTATCAGCAATACAAGACCCCTTACAGTCAAGACCCAGTGTCACTTGGTAACAGCCGGGCAGATGAAGCTGCCAAGGCAGCAGCAAGTTCAGCCACACTAACCAACATCACACCACTGATGACATTTAACACAATAAGCACACAACAACTCATTGAAATGCAAGATTTGTGTTCCCTGCAGGAGAAGTCCGTCTGGAAGGCAAAGGGATATGGAAGAGAGCCTCTGGACAGATGGGCACGGTAAGCCTGTGGCCCCAAAGGCATATCTTCCAGCCCTAGCGGAAGCAGCTCACGGCCTGACCCACTTGGGCAAGGAAGGTATGTGCAAACTGGTCAGGGCATACTGGAGAGCATCAGGGTTCTCATCTCATGCAGGTAGGAGGGCAATGGCTTGTATTACCTGCATGAGAAAGAATGTTGGGAAGACAATACCGACGGAACCATCCCATATCCCTCCTACGGACGGACCCTTCCAGGTAATACAAATAGACTTCATACAGTTACCACCCTGTAGGAATCTGAAATATGTCCTAGTGTGTACAGATGTCTTTTCAAATTGGGTAGAAGCATTCCCCACTGCCACAAATACTGCTACATTCACTGCAAAGAAAATTGTGCAGGAATTTGTGTGTAGATATGGTATCCCTAGAATAATTGAAAGTGATAGGGGTACCCATTTTACAGGTGAAGTCTTTCAGGTCATGTGCAAACTGATGGGTATTAAGAGCAAGCAACATACTCCATACCGGCCACAGGCGAGCGCAAAGGTGGAGAGAATGAATAAGCACTATTAAGAACAAGCTTAGCAAAGTGATGGTTGAAACTGGATTGTTGTGGCCAGAGGCATTGCCACTAGTGTTGTACAGCATCAGAACCACTCCCAGGTCACCACTTAACCTATCACCCTTTGAAGTTCTTTTTTGGCGACAACCTCACGTAACGATTGACCCCCAGGATGATTTGAAATGTAATAATAAAGTGACTGTGCAATATTTGGTTAGGATGAGCCAGCAGCTCAGAAATCAACAAAGAAATCTAAAGCTGGTGATTCCTGACCTACCAAACAGTAATTGTCATGACATTGAACCTGGGGACTTTGTGATGATTCGAAATTTTCTACGCTCAGGTTGTCTCATTGACAGGTGGGAAGGACCGTACCAAGTTTTATTGACCAGTACAACAGCACTAAAGGTTGGCGAAAGAGAGACATGGGTCCACTCGTCCCATTGCAAGAAAGTTGCAGACCCGGAGACAGCATGTGATAAGGAGAAAGGTGAAGAGAACCTTGTATCGCTGGAGCAGCTATTCCGGGAGAACTAAAAAGGCAAGACTGTTGAGCGGCACCCGAGCGTAGGGAGCGTAAAGAGCAAAGATGGTTGGTGCAGCCAGAGACGGTTAACAAAGATCAAGGAAGGTTGTCGCACCAGTTTTTCTTTTTTTCACCTCCCCACTACTTTCTCTTTGTTTTTGTTTTTCCCCCTCATCTTCCCATTTTTGTCCCTAACGAAATAGATCCATCCCAAGAGACTGTATTCCGGCTTTTTCTGGTGGTTTTGTTTTTGTGCAGGACAATTTGTTTTTGTGAGGGCCCCCGAGACGTTGAGCAAGGATCTGGAGTGAGTTCTAATGGAGAGTACGGGTTGGTAGGACCCCAGGATCAGCGTATCACTTTCGCCAAGGAAATCCACAAACCGGAACCCAACTCATCAATCACAAAAATAAATGTCATTTTAGTGTTGTATGTACCGTTACATGTCTTCTGTTCATCTCTGTAGGGCTAGGTTAGTGAAACACACATAGTCATTAGATAATAGGGACACATAATTGCTCACACATATGGATCCCCACGATGTATCATCAGATAAATGTGCTCCCCATTTATCATATAGCTCGGTGGAGTTTGTTGGACCATGTACAGACCCTTAATACGGGATGAGAAGGAATATAATGAATACTTCGCAAAGCCTAGAAGCTAGTGATGCACGATGATACATCCCCCTCAGGCAGTTACTCATACATACACGTTTTTCCTATCACACTAGGCCATCCATTTCTCACCTATGACCTTTTCTCCCTCTTCCAAGGTACATACTCGCCCATTGTAATGTATAGCATGTAAATATTTTTTTCTGTTATTAATATTAGTGGCAGTTATTGTTGACTGCCAAAGGGTGGACTGTCGAAGTCGAAAAATATTGCAATACACACACCACATGCAAACACCACACAGATGGCATCCATGCATGTACTCAGTCTGCCGTGCGTGCGCATACTCGCAAATTTCGTACAATCGCCTCCCACGGGAGTGCGCGTACAGGCGTGGTATGAGCAATTACAGAAAGATTCTTACTTGCAATGGAAATGATCTACAGACACATGCCACAGTGCCCAGCCTGTGTCGAGTCACTGTTCACACACACACTAATCTAACCAAACATGCACATCCTTCCAACACAATGTCTTGTTCACTCCAATGTTTGAACAGACCCCCTGGTCTGTGAAGAAAGACAAACACAAACCGAACAAGTCATCGTTTGGTGGGAGCCAGAACAATGGGAGACAAATATCCCAATAGATACACATAAGCCTGCGTTTTCAAATTATTAACTACAGGCAGCCTGCAGTCTAGAGAACCTTTGATATAATAGCCGGGAAACACTTATAAACATATATATATATATATATATATATATATATATATCTCCTTATATAATTATGGCACTCCCATTCGTAATAACATCCACCTGGGTGCCCTCCTCCAAAAGCTATAGACCAACAGGGGGTACCTTCAACTATTGTCCATAGAAAAAGGAAACCAGGCGGCACTCCAAGGATTTTGTTCAAGCAAAAAGTTTTTGTATTAAAGTGACAGTGCAATCAAATTAATCCAGCATAGTGCAAGCCACCGACGTTGAAAGATTTGGGGAAGTTACCTCCAGATACAATCTTGGCCACACTGGATGTTAAAAGCCTCTATACGATTATTCCTCACGCTAGGGGGATGGAGGCCATGGAGAGATTCCTGGTCCAAAACAAGTTTGATTCGTTGGACATACAGCTTTTTCTCCAGTTATTGCACTTTACCCTGACACATAATTACTTTATCCACAATGGGGGATATTACCTCCAGTTGACCGGCTGTGCTATTGGATCAAATGTAGCGCCAATGTATGCGAATGTGTACATGTTTGATATAGAAAAAGATCTGTTTTTGACCCATACATTTACTAGTAGCAATATCCTATTGTACAAGCGCTACATAGACGACCTCTTATTGCTTTGGCGAGGGGAACGAGGAGCTTTGGAGGAGGTGGTGGACGGTAACAACAAGAGTGATTCACCAGTCAAACTGTCCCTTACCTGTAGTTACCAAACAATCAATTTTTTGGATGTCAGCATCAGTGTCATAGGAGGTGAAGTAACTACAGAGGTCTTTAATAAACCAACGGACCGGAATACCCTTCTCCTGCATAGTAGCTTCCACCCGCCGGCCCTTAAGAATGGCCTACCCAAGTCACAGCTCATGAGGGCGGCTAGGATAACAAGCGAAAGATATAAACTGGAACCGGCGCTGGATGCAGTAGTAGATAAATTTCAAGCTAGAGGCTATCACAAGGGCCCGCTACTCTCCTTGAAGAATGAGGTACTGGGCATGCCCAGAGAGGAACTACTCAGTTCGACTCCTAAAAAGAATGAGGAGAAGAGGATCCCACTCATTACTGACGGCCAGCTCAGTACTCCCCAGGGCAACGAGAGCCCTGTGGCCGCTGGTGTCCTCAGATCCAGCAGTACCTTGCTTTAAGGGTAGTACTATTATGACTAGCTACAAAAGGGGCCGCAATCTGAAGGACAGAGTGGTGAAATTAGATGTTACCAAGAGAGCCTTGGGTCCTAGTCGTAAAGGGTGTTTCAAATGCCCGAAATGTGAAACCTGTAACTATATGCTGACAGGGAGCAGCTTTAGACACCCCAAAACTAACAAGGAATATGATATCAGACACCATCTTTCCTGCACATCCCAGTTCGTCATATATGCAATAGTGTGCCCCTGTGGAAGTATATATGTGGGTCAAACCGTAAGGACATTCCGCGAGCGCATGGCGCTGCATAGGTCTGCCATCAGAGCAGCACTGGAGGGAAGAGGCAATGACCAACCGGTAGCACGGCACTTTAAAGCAGCTAATCATACGCTGTCACAGTTGAGACACATGATACTGGACCATGTGCATAAACCGGTTCGGGGTGGCAACCGTGCTAGGATGTTGTCGCAGAAAGAAGTTAAATGGATCCATATGCTGGACTCTTTGGCCCCCAGTGGTCTCAATGAACAACTAATGTGGAATGTTTTTTTGTGATAACTAACCTGATTTTCTCTTTCAGTTATTGAGTTAGTCTTTGATCGCCCTGTAGCCTACATATATACACAGCAGTAAGCATTTCTCCTAGGCTGTAGCATATGCTCCATTAAGTAAGATCTAACCCTGCCTTTCCTTAAATGGATATGCACATAAATATATTGCTGTAAGTAGAACTGTGCTACAGCCCAGTAGTTATCCCAGTATTTAAATTCTTTAACCCGTCTAGCCTTTCAAGTTTTTAATGTTTATTTTGCAATCATACTTGGTTGCTCACCTATTAAGCTGTCACTGTCACTTTATGCACTATAGTTTTGCACAGTGATCACCCCCGTACTTTCTCCGTCTGTTAGGTCCGGTTCCCTAGGTTACGGCGTAGTCGCGGTTACTAGGTAACGGCGCAAGGGACAGGAGTTCACGTCACAGCTGCGGCTCACGTGACCGGAACTCAGAGCAGCCGCGGCTTCCGGCCTCGGGACGCCGGCTGGCGGGAGCGTACGGGGAGGATCGCATGAACACTCAGGTATTTATACCCCTATGGAAAGTTGTTATAGACATGTTTGATGTTGCTGTTTGTCACGCTGTACTTTAGAGCATAGCACCTTGAAAAAAACGCCGGATGGGCGTTGAAACGTCGGTGGCTTGCACTATGCTGGATTAATTTGATTGCACTGTCACTTTAATACAAAAACTTTTTGCTTGAACAAAATCCTTGGAGTGCCGCCTGGTTTCCTTTTTCTATGGACAATAGTTGAAGGTACCCCCTGTTGGTCTATATATATATATATATATATATATATATATATATATATATATATATATATATATATGTGTGTGTGTGTGTGTGTATCTTGAGAATGGTTGGTCATTTCATGTGTAGGATCATGTTGCCTGGAGATAACATAACAAAGTAACCTAATGAACATGGAAATATCTGTCACACATTACATATTTCCCAAACTTAGTACACACATTACACATAGTCTCTCCTTTCCCCTCATGCAACTTTTACTTATTTACAAGGCACAACAAGGGAATTATACACCTTTACAGTATGCAAGGGGACAGTAACTGATCAGAGCATCATGCATGGTATCTACGTGTTCGGATAATTATGAGTAATAATCCGGTGTTGGTTTGGAGAAGATCGCATGTCGTTGCGAATAGTTATTCGCAAAGGCAGATTAAAGGTATATTTGTGTTTATTATGTACTTGGTATGCGGTGGGAATCCAGAGCTGACCAGCTGTACACACCCCTGGATCAAGGCATCGCCCATCTCTTCAAACCGACCAATGACCTCTCCTGTACTGTAAACGACCATCCCTCCAACCAATCAGTGGAGAGCATATAACCCCATTGTATTGTATTTTGGGCAAGGGTATATAAACCTTGCACCTGGGCCGGTCACTCTCTTTCTCTGCTTTTTAAAGACTCATAGGCCGTCTCGCCAGACGACTGGGGACCGGATCCGGGTGGCGCAAGCGACAAAGCGTACGTATCATTGGGTGTGACTCTCTCTCTGTGATTGAATTGTATTGTGTTGTACCATTTATATTGTAACTTATTGTAATCCCCTTTTACAAATATATTATTACTTGTTGCTGCTTTGGACCACAACATACAATCAAATACTGGTGTCGCATTCAGTTTCTGTTGAGCGTTTGTATAGTGTAATTGCCACACCTAGAGCTGCCTCGTGCTCTCAGCGTGTCGGTCTGTGTGTATGCACTGAGTGTAAGCTGCACAGCTATTCCGGCGTGTGCACGCAAAGTGCGTGCACAGTACGGGACTGTGTACGCTAACTGGGGATAGAGTACGAAGGTAAAGGATTTATTACAGCGGCCGCAGCGGCTTCAGTTACAGTGTGCAATAGGGGTTAGTGGCTGCTTTCCAAGAAGTCTATCGAACTTCTCACCAATTACAGGGCCACTTGGTCTACTGATAAATTCATCCGTTATATAAAAGCAAATGTATGCTGAAGAGCTGTGCCCTGTCTAGCACATTACCTCTGATGTTTCTAGAGACTGGATTTCCCGTGGTAGCTCCACAGCATGTTTGTTGAAGTAGTCCATGGTAATTGCATTATTCCAGTAACTTAAGTTATTATCGGGGTTAGAGGCCTTCTTCTTCCGCCTCATGCAGCACACTGTCAATAAGACCGCTATTAAGGAGATACAAAAAGATATTACAGGTTAGTACCTATAAAGTAATCTTAGGAAAGTGTTCTAACTGGTGTCAATAAGGATCATTTCTGTATAGATAAGATGAGGTGACCCTTAATTGTAGCCAAGGAGAACTTCATTGTACTTTATACAAGAAGAAGCACAATAAGAACCTTTTGCCTTGCACATATGAAAACTAAATAAATAAAGAAATAAAACTGCTTGTTTATAAAGAAGACTAGTGAGTACCCAATGTAATTGATAGTATATGCTTGGATTGGATACTGTTGCTCTGATTCTGAGAATTGTACCCCAGAGTCTGCTGCTGCCAGAGAGGAGGGGTCCCGCGACGGAGGCTGCACGCGGGTCCCCTCCTCTCTTAAATTGCCCCTGCGTCCAAGGTACTTTAAGTAGTTTTGATCTTTATAAATATACTTTGATTTGCAGATGAAGGGCTACTAGCAGTACCTAGAATCTCACATACTTCATATGGGGGTTAGTCTTTCTGGAATTCACTGCCTCACACAGTTTTAGATGCCTCCATTCTAGAAACCTTTACACACAGAAAGAAGACCTACCTGTTTACTGCAGCATTTCATGAATGTCTATTTAGTTTATATGACAACCAACACCAATATGTAAGTCTCTTTTCTGCAGTCTGTTTAGTTTATATGGTATATATGTATTTAAAAAAAATATATGAAGTCCTTTGGGAGGATTCAGCTGTTTTTTCGAGTTTGCAGCTCCCATCTAAAGTGGCAGACAATATTCAATTGTTTGTGAAACTAGGCGTAAGTTCTGCAGACATCCATTATGTATTGCGTGTGTCACGCCCAAATGCACTGGGATTAGCTGCATAAAGTGGCTAAACCTGTGCAAACGGATTTATGCTCGCCTCATCAGGAGAATGCAAGCAGAAATAATGGAGACAGTTAAATAGCTCCCTGCCTTTAAACGGGTTCAGTATGGTATGCCGGCGGTCGGGCTCCCGGCGACCAGCATACTGGCGCCGGGAGCCCGACCGCTGGCTTACCGACAGTGTGGCGAGAGCAAATGAGCCCCTTGCGGGCTCGCTGCGCTCGCCACGCTACGGGCACGGTGGCGCGCTACATGCGCCACGCTATTTTATTCTCCCTCCAGGGGGGTCTTTGCCCCCCACGAGGGAGAATAAGTGTCGGTATGCCGGCTGTCGGGATTCCGGCGCCGGTATACTGTGCGCCGGGATCCCGTCAGTCGGCATACTGAAGACCACCCCTTTAAACAGGAGCTGCTGCAGCTTAAAACAATTGCATTCCCCTTTGAGCACTACAGGGAGAAAAGTGCTATATGAATAACATTATTATTGTTATTATTATTATTATTACTAGCATCATCATCATCACCATCACCTAGCAACAAGCAAGCACATCTCTGCTCCTCTCCACTTGCTGAAACAGGTTTGCTCATCTCTCCTCTCATACCATTCCTGTGCCACAATATTTGTGTCTGTGACTGTGCAAGTGTGCATGTACAGTATGTGTTCTCACACATACAGATGGGTCCACGGTTATCTTGGCTAGTTTTCTGCGCCTAGGCACAACATGGTTTATTAACATAAACCCTTCATCTATTGTTCTCAGCTGCAATACAATACAGAGAACAATACAGCAGAGGATTAAGTCATTACAGCAGAGGATTAAGGTAGTCATTCCGAGTTGATCGCAGCCAGCAACTTTTTGCTGCTGCTGCGATCAACTAGTCCACGCCTATGGGGGAGTGTATTTTAGCTTAGCAGGGCTGCGATCGCTTGTGCAGCCCTGCTAAGCTAAAAAAAAAAAAAATCAAGTAAAAGAAGACTAGGGCTGGATATACTTACCCTGTGCGATGATCTGTGCGATGCTGGGGCCGGCTTTGACGTCAGATATCCGCCCTCCGTTCTGCTGGACACGCCTGCATTTTCTTCTCCACTCCCCGAAAACGGTCCGGTGATGCCCAGGTACGCCTTCTTTCTGTCAATCTTCTTGTGGTCGGCTCTGCGACCGCTTTCTTCGTACTCCTGGACATAACCCGGCGACCCCTGTCGCCGGGCGTAGTGCACGCGCAGTGCGGCCGCCGCACATGCACATTCCGGACCCGTTCGCACCGCAGCGACAAACCGCTGCGTGAACGGGTCGGAATGACCCCCAAAGTCGTCCGACTTACCAGTCTCAATTAATCATATTAAAGGTCAAGATAAACATGGACCCATCTGTACATGTTAAAAACACTGGAATACTGCATTCTCCATAAAAGAAAACACAAAGAAGACAAACTACAAACAAATTTATAATAAATCACTCTAAATACACACTTCCAAGTCTATAATCCAACAATTCATTATTTTTTGGGGGATTGCTTCGACAATTTGTGTAAAATGGATAACTTTTGGATTCATTATTCTCTCATTCGATATAAAACATAATAGATGAGTGCAGAGTATTTCAACAGAGGAGGGGCCCATGGGGGTCATTCCGAGTTGTTCGCACGTTGCCGATTTTCGCTATATTGCGATTAGTCGCTTACTGCGCTTGCGCAAGGTTCGCAGAGCGCATGCGCTTAGTTATTTTACCCAAAAGTTAGGTCTTTTACTCACGGCATAACGAGGAATTTTCATCGTTCTGGTGATCGTACTGTGATTGACAGGAAGTGGGTGTTTCTGGGCGTGTGCGAAAAAATGCTGGCGTTTCTGGGAAAAACGCGGGAGTGTCTGAAGAATCGGGGGAGTGTCTGGGCGAACGCTGGGTGTGTTTGTGACGTCAAACCAGGAACGAAACTGACTGAACTGATCGCAATGGCTGAGTAAGTCTGGAGCTACTCAGAAACTGCTAAGAAATTTCTATTCGCAATTCTGCTAATCTTTCATTCGCAATTCTGCTAAGCTAAGATATACTCCCAGAGGGCGGCGGCTTAGCGTGTGCAATGCTGCTAAAAGCAGCTAGCGAGCGAACAACTCGGAATGAGGGCCCATGTGCAGACTGCGGGTGGGCTTCCTCCTCTCCATGGCGCAGTAGCCTCCAGCAGGCACGGGAATCATGGGAGATGGGCACATTTGGACATGGTCAGTGATCGCGCTGAGCCAAAAAAAAAAAGTTGGTCCCAGGGACCCTTCACTTTTAAAAATTGGGGTCCTACCGGTCTTTTTCTGGGTCCCATCGGAATGAAGGTTCTTATTAATCTTAATCTTGTTTGGACACTACAAAAGTGTTGCAAGATGGGGGGGATGGGGTGACAGTGCTGCTGGGCTGTGTAGCATGCAGGACACCCTGCATCAGAGCTGTAACTAGACATTTTGGTGCCCTTAGGCAGAAAGTGAATTGGTGTTCCACCACTCAGACCACAAAGTACAGGCGCGTCGCAAAATTTTAGGGGCGTGGCTTCCTGCGTGAGGTAGAGCACGTCATACACTTTGCTCCAGGTACAGCACGTTGTACACTTTGCACCAGGTACAGCACGTTATACACTTTACTCCAGGTACAGCGCGTTATACACTTTGTACCAGGTACAGCGCGTTATACACTTTGCTTCAGGTACAGCATGTTATACACTTTGCTCCAGGTACAGCACGTCATACACTTTGCACCAGGTACAGCACGTTATACACTTTGCTCCAGGTACAGCACGTCATACACTTTGCTCCAGGTACAACACGTCATACACTTTGCACCAGGTACAGCACGTCATACACTTTGCACCAGGTACAGCACGTTATACACTTTGCTCCAGGTACAGCACGTCATACACTTTGCTCCAGGTACAGCACGTCATACACTTTGCTCCAGGTAGAGGACTTATACAAATTGCACCAGGTAGAGCACGTTATACACATTATGCCAGGTAGAGCACGTTATCATACACATTGCGCCAGGTAGAACACGTTATACACAATGCACCAGGTAGAACACATTACACACAATGCGCCTGGTACAGCACGTTACTATACACATTGCGCCAGGTAGAGCACGTTATCATACACAATGCGCCAGGTAGAACACGTTATACACAATGCGCCCGGTACAGCACGTCATCATACACATTGCGCCAGGTAGAGCACGTTATCATACACATTGCCGCTAGGTAGAGCATGTTATCATACACATTGCGCCAGGTGGAACACGTTATACACAATGCGCCTGGTAGAGCACGTCATTATACACAATTGTGCCCGGTAGAGCACGTTATTATACACATTGCACCAGGTAGAGCACTGAGGCACATTGCAGTAACCACTTATGACCTCCAGTTGCACGAAGGGGCCATTTGACACATGTGGCTCCGCCCCCAGCAGCGAGTCACTGACACCATTTTTTCTGACAGCACAGTGCAGTGAGTGCACTGGCACAAGTAGCCAGCCGGTGCCTGTAGTGGCCGCAGCCTGGAGGAGCTCTATGTGAAATCGCAAGCAGAGGCTGTTCTCTGATAAGAAGGAGCTCCTCCAATTGCTTCCCCTGACGGGCTGGCCACTGCTAAATATACCGACAATCAGTTACAACTGTGTCAAAGTAGTGGAGCCCCAGGTGCAATGGGAAAGTCAGTGTCACACTGCACAGTTGTACTGATTACCAGTATATTTAGCAGTGGCCAGCCCGCCAGGGGAAGTGATTGGAGGAGCTCCTTCTTGCCAGCCTCTGCTTGCGATTTCACAGATAGCTCCTTCAGGATGCACTGCGCTGTCAGAAAAATGGTGTCAGTGAGTCGCTGCTGGGGGCGGTGCCACATGTGTCAAACAGCCCCTTTGTGCAGTCTGCCTCCTGGGGAAGTTCCAGGTGACTTTTGCGCCCAATCCGGCCCTGCATACCGGTCATTTACATCTGCCGCCCGAGGTCAGGCCCCCGAACCTTACATTCTATCTCCCTGTGTGCCCGGCTCCCGCCGCCCGAGGTCAGACCCTGCCACTCTGGGCGGCCTCACATTGCACACACGGAGCATGATGCGGAGCTTGCAGCCCCCAGACATCCCGCATCTGCACCAGCTACTCCGGGTGAAGCGGGGCAACGCAGCACTGCCTACTGCTTACCTACAGCGGGAGCTGCGCAGCCCGGGCGGCTCCTGCTGCTTACACCGCCCTCTCAGGGAGCTGGAAGGTGATTGTCGGGTCTCGGTGGGACGTTGAGCGGGTTTCGGGTAGGGGGTGGCGGCGGGCAGATCCGGAGCGGTACTCACAGTCGCAGAGGAGGGTGCTTCAGCGGAGCGGAGGTGGAGCCGGATGAGCAGGGCCAGTCTGTCAGCCCTGCAGCACAGATTCATGTGCTGGCGGCGGAGCCCAGGTCAGCGCGCAGAGGGGAGCAGGATTCAAAGTGGGAGATGCTGCAGGCTGTGATTGGCTGGAGACTACAGGAGGTGATTGGCTGAGGAAACAGCCAGTCACCTCCTGCGTTCCGCTGACTGGCTTAAGACATGCAAACACATATTCAGATGAGCGCGTCCTGTGGGACCCGCTCATCTTCTAAATGTGAGTCCCGGATGGCTGTTTCTGGGTAAAATACGCGACATAGCGCGTTTTTGCGATCACTGATGGTTATTATTATTTATTTATTTATTACTAGTTAATTTATATAGCACACACATATTCTGCAGCACTTTACAGAGAATATTTGGCCATTCACTCAATCCCTGCCCCAGTGGAGCTTACAATCTATATTTCCGACACAGGGGTGTAGCGAGGGTGGCTTAAGTGGAGTGCGAGGTCCTGGCACCGGAAAAGTTAGAGGGCACGCCGCCTGCCCACCCCCTCCTTATGTCCACTATACTGTGTGCTGCTGTACAGGCAGCTGCAGAGCAGGAGGTGAAGGAGCAAAGGAGCGCACACTGACTCGGACTCAGAGACTTGGTAGGGAACAGGGCAGGCCAGAGGCGACATCAGGAGGCACTGACAGCCAGCACATGCCGGAGCTCTGCCGCCCTCTTTATATGTCTCACTGTCTGTTTGTAGCTGTGCAGAAGAGTTACTTCTCCTGCAGCACCTCTTTCTACCTCAGCTGCTGCAGCACCTCGCTCTGTCCCGCCTGCTGCAGCACCTCTCTCTGCCCTGGCTGTTGCAGTACCCTTCTCTGCCTCGGCAGCTGCATAAACTCTCTCTGCCCCAGCTGCTGCTGCATCACCTCTGTCTGCATTAGAAGCTGAGAGTAACATGAATAAGCGGCTCTGCTGTGGCATGACATGTATAATCGGTTCTACTGTGTTGTGTAAGGGATCGGTATGGGATCCCAGCGGTCAGGAACCTGACAGCCAGCATCCCGACAGCGAGTGCAGCATATCCCCTCGAGGGTTCACTGCGCTCACCATGCTTCGTGCCCGGTGGCTTTATATTCCCCCACGGGTGGTGGCATGGACCACCACTTGAGCTGGAATACCGGGCTTGGGTCTGGATTTTGTCCGTCAGCACTTCCCTGGATGACGGGATTCCGGCGTCGGTATCCTGACCGCCGGGATCCCGACAGCTGGTAATTTAACCGCATACCTTGTGTAACATGTATAAGCGGCTCTACTGTGGTGTAAAGTGTATCATCGGCTCTACTGTGTTGGGTAACACGTATAAGCAGCTCTACTGTGGTGTAACATGTATAAGCGGCTCTACTGTGGTGTAAAGTGTATAAGCCGCTCTACTGTGGTGTAACATGTATAAGCAGCTCTACTGTGGTGTAACATGTATAAGCAGCTCTACTGTGGTGTAACATGAATAAGCAGCTCTATTGTCTTTAGAATGTAAGTGTTCATGAGCAGGGCCCTCTTCCCTCATGTGCTTTTCCATCTCTTACTTAACCTATCTTCTTTTCAATACTTCCTTTTACGGCACCAAATACCTTGGTTTATTTCAGTGTCATCTGCTGATGCAGGTATATTTATATACCATGTACTTGTCCTATATTATTTGTAAGTCACTGTTTTCTTGTTTTGCTTATTTATGTACTCTGTAATTGGGTGCTGCGGATCCCATGATATAAAGTACTGTGGTGTAATGTGTATAATCAGCTCTACTGTGTAAAAACACGTATAAGCAGCTCTAATGTGTTGTGTAAGGGTGTGTACACACGGTGAGATAAATCTGTGAGATTTTGACTATATAGTCAAAATCTTATGAAAAGTTAGTGCATATCTCATGGTGCTAGTCAGCTTGCGATACAGAATCGATCCCGATGCGCGCTCCCGTGGGGTCGGTATCGTAAGGCTAGCTAGACTGTGCAGGCAAGTCAATCTTGACTATCTAGTATACAATCTAGTACAAAGTATAGTCAAAATTGGCACTTAGTCAAAATCGTACATAGACAAAATCTCAAGCACAGATAGTCAAAATCTGTACAATCTGTGCTATCTGGGTTCTTTGGGAGTTCAAGGGAAATCGCATAGTCAAAATCGAACATAGCAGGGATCTCACTGTGTGTACACACCCTAACATATATAAGGGGCTCTAGTACGTGGCATAAAGAGGAACTACTGTGTGGTGTAATGAATAACGGACTCTACTGTGTGGTGTAATGAATAACGGACTCTACTGTGTGGTGTAATTAATAACGGACTCTACTGTGTGGTGTAATGTGAATAACAGACAATACTGTGCAGTGTAATGTGAATTGGTACTAATCTGCGGCCATGCCCCTTCCCCATGAAGCCACTCCCCTATATTTTTGTTGCACAACTTCAGCACGCACTGTCCCTGTCTTAAACATGGGGGTGCACCCAAATGAAACTCGCTCTACAACCGGCCATGTCGCCAAATTAGGATTTTTCAATATTTTTTTCTTTTCTAACATGCCTACAATTCAGGGGTTGGGGCACTGAAACATACCCTAGCTCCGGGCACTATGACGCCTAGCTACACCTCTGTCCCTACCACATGTACATGCACACTCATTTGTTTGTTTGTTTTTTTTTTAATAATTTCTTTCTTTATTGAAGCATTTTCGTAAAGAAAATAGCAATAAGTATAGGAACATTGTGAATAATAACAGAGAAGAAAAACAAAAAATTATGTAATAGATACAAAACATAGTGCACGGTGTAAGGAGGAGCACCAACATGAATAATCTGTACAACATTATACAATAGCAAATAGCATCTGTAAGTACGCCAGGAATCTTTTGAGAGATGGGGACACTCCCCAACTATTGTCTATCGTTAACAAGAGCGATGGGAGGGTCATTAAGGAAAATCCTAGTTTCATACCAGAGTGTGCTATGAAAACAAGAGCTAATGGCCTCTTTGGTGTGAGTAGGAAGGGTTTCAATAAAACTTTCCCATGTTGCAAAGAAGGATTCAGTGCGAGATTCTTTTTGAAGTGAGGCCTCCAGCCAATCCATATGACAAATATAAAATAACTTTTCCCTGAACATTTCTAGTGTCGGGACAGAACTTTGAACCCACATATGTAAAACAGCCTTTCTGGCTGACGATGAGATTGCTAAAAGTAACTTTTTCACAGGTTTAGGAGCTCTAATACCAGGGGGTAGGATGCCAAATATGGCCCATTCCGGCGTAAAAGGGATGTAGTTCACTAAATGTTGGGAGGCAAAACGCCATATTGCTATCCAAAACCGTCTCAAGAGTGGGCAGGCCCAAAAACAATGGTAGAGATCTGCCAATTGATGGCCACATTTGGGACAGGAAGGGTCATTTAATATGCCTATCAAATAGCCTCTGTGGGGAGAAATATAAGATCTGTGAAAGATATAAAGATACATTTCTGTGTACTTTGCAGCAGGGAACGTAGCTATTGAAAAATTTAGCATTTGCAATAATCTATCAACATCTAAGTTAGGAAAATGCTCTACCCATTGGGCTATGCCAGTTTTGTATGCAGAATGGTCTAATATAGTACGAAGTTGCGTGTAATAAAACGAAATGGCACCTTTGGATTGTTCCGGTCGCAATAGTATGCGGTCTAATTGGTTATCCCAGTCAGTCGCAGGCAGTAATCTGGAAACTTTGCTAGCATAATGTTGGGCTTGAAAAAAAGCAAAGTTTTGAGGGCCGATATATGGGTATTTAGATAGGGCCTCTGCATATGTGAATGGTGTATGGGACCTGGGATTAATGAGCTGTCCTACATTACAAATACCTAATGCTTTCCAATCACGGAAAGGGTAGGTGGCCTCTCCATTTTGAAAACTCTGGTTATGTAAAAAAGGCAGATGGATAGATATGTGTTTGTGTAATTTATATTTGTGCCTCAAGGATAGCCAAACTTTCCTCGTAGTCATTAGGAGGGGGTTAGTAGTTAAGTCGGTAGAGATCTCGGCATCAGTCAGGTGAAGAAAAGCAATCAGAGATACGTGAGGAATGAAATTTTGTTCAAGAAGTGAATCAGTGTATGTTTGGGTACCGGACAACCAGTCTTTAATATAGCGAACATGGGAAGCGTTACTATACGTCTGAATGTCCGGAAAGTTGACCCCCCCCATTATTTTTAGGCTGACTTAATTTAAATAGACCAATTCTCGCACGCTTATTGTTCCAAATAAATTTTCTAAAGGTCGATGTTATCAGTAAGAGGTCTTGTCTAGACAACAAAAGGGGGAGAACTTGTAGTGGGTATAGAAGTTTTGGGAAATATATAATTTTAATTATATTCGTCCTTCCTAGGAAGCAGAGTTGTAAATGGACCATCGCTTCAAGCTCCCTTGTGATTTTGGAAAGTGTTTTCCCAATGTTGAAGTCGTAAAGATCTGTGACATTTTTGGGAAGAAGGACACCCAAGTACGGGATTTTCCCTGTGGCCCAATTCAAAGGTAGTCGTGTCGCCCACGAGGGCCTGTAAAAGCCTTGTTTCAAATAAAGCGCACTAGATTTTTCAAAATTAATAAAAAAGCCAGAAAGGGATCCCACCTTATCAAGCAATTCGAGCAATGGTTCGAGGGAATGTTTAGGATTGGATATGTGGATCAAAACATCATCCGCAAAAGCAGTGAGTTTCACTTCCATCGAGCCCACCGATATGCCCTTCAAGGTCGGCCAAGAATCAATTATACGAAGTAATGGGTCAAGGGACAAATTGAAAAGTAGAGGGGATAGGGGACAGCCTTGGCGGGTACCTCTGGACATAACAATAGGGTCGCTTCTTGTGCCATTTACTAAGAGGAAAGTCGTGGGGGAATTATAAAAGAACTTTATAAGATTAATAAAATGTGGGCCGAAGTTTCTAATCGATAGGATTTTAAATAAAAAGGGCCAGGACACTGTATCAAAGGCTTTCTGAGCATCAAGGCTCAGAAGCATGTTGGGAGCGGTAGGATTATTATTAGAAGCGATAATGGAGGCTATAGCTGTGCGTATACCTTTAACTAATTGTCTGCCTCGGGTGAAACCTAGTTGGTGAGATGAGCAAAGGGAGGAGGAGAACGATTGTAATCGAGAGGACATCATTTTGGATAGAATTTTAAAATCCACATTTAGTAGAGTGATGGGGCGATATGAACCCACTAGTGTAGGGTCGCGGTCGGGCTTTGGGATAAGGGTAGTGAAGGCAGCATTAAAAGAGGGATAATATGGGCATTTTTTATGGATAGTGCGATATAGTACTAGTAGAATCGGTATAATGTCAGTGGATAAGATTTTAAAATATTCTCCCGCGAATCCGTCTGGGCCCGGGGCTTTACCAGTATGTAGGGAAGAGATTGCCGACCTTATTTCCTCCTTGGTGATTTCCGAGTCTAAAAGATCAATTTGATCTGGGTCTAGGCTAGGCAGATTTCGTCTAAGGACTCTGGGGTCGATGGTCTAGCGGAGTACAGATTATAGTAATAGTCATGAAAGGCCTTTGATATATCAGATGTTCGTGTCAGATAAGGGGAAGACCCAGTTCCCTAAATGGAAACGATATGGTTTCGCCGTTTGTAGCCTTTAGTCAATGAGGCCAACAAACGTCCCGTCCTGGCACCCCACCTGTAGTATTTATTTTTCCTAAAATCTAGACGTGATTGAGTTTGGGAGAGTAGGAAATTTTCCAGTATAGATTTAGCTTGGTTATATATAGTGAATTTTTCCTCTGAGGGATCTGCCACATATCCAGCAAACGCATTTTGTAACGTATGGGAGAGGGAATGATATTGGTCTTTTTGGATTTTATTACGACCAGATACATATGAGATGATACTACCTCGCATCACCGACTTTGATGCCTCCCAGAAAAGGATTGAGTTATCCCAGTGGGCGAGGTTATTATCAACATAATCTAGCCAGTCGTGCTTTAAGTATTCTCTAAATTTTTCTGATTGGAATAGATATACAGGAAACTTCCAAGTGTGGTGTGTGGGGCCCACATGTGGTAATTTAAATGAAAACTCAATCGGTGCATGATCCGAAACCAGTATTTCAGCAATATTTGCGGAGGTCACCTCAGATATCAGAGAGTCCGCTACTAAGAAGTAATCTATGCGGGAGACTGTGCGGTGAACTCCTGAATGAAAAGTAAAGGATTTATCTGATGGATTAAAGAGTCTCCAGACATCAGTCACTTGGAGCTCTAACATAAATTTCACAAGTGTGGACCAAATAGCAGAATGTCGGTTGGACGGAATCGGGGTCTTATCCAGGGTCGGATCGTGCACCGTATTGAAGTCACCCCCCAGCACCAGTGAAAAAACCTCCCGCTGTTGTATCAAAAAGGTCATTTCAGTCAAGAATTCCGACACCTAAGTGTTGGGAGCATATATATTTAAAAGGGTGTATGTGGCATCTCTGATCTTGACATCAATCAACAAGTAACGGCCATTAGGGTCTGGGACAGTATTCAAAATGGTGTACGGGAGATGACGTGCAAAAAGGATGGCCACCCCTCTAGTCTTATTGACATAAGAGGCCGAAAAATAATCTCCTAACCAACCAGCGCGAAGAGAAGAGCCCTCGCCCTCCTTCCAGTGGGTCTCTTGTAGAAAAATGATGTCCGGGCTAAATTTCTTAAGGTGGGATAGGACCCTCTGACGCTTAATGGGGGAATTGAGCCCGCCCACATTCCATGAAAGACATTTAATTGAATCGTGGGGGGGGTGAGTATGGTAAGGTGTGTGTGTTATTCGCCATCATCCAATCCCAATTCTCGCAGCGCAAAGTTCACAATACAATCCTATTAATATGTGTCGGGGCCCCCAGTCCCAGCAAGCAGGGGACAACCCACAAAATATGGATATGGCTAAGTGTCCCCATCTCTCCATCACCAATGAACCAAAATATAACATAGAAAATTGAAATTTTTGTAGACTAAACATGTCACATGTATCAAAAGACAGAGAATCATGCTTCAATAACCTTTTCTGAATTTTCTTAAACCAAAAATTCACTTGGAGGGTCACAGTAACGATACTGTAACCGACCATGAGAATCAACAAAAACCAAACAGGAAGTAAAATAAGGAGAACCAGTCTCCTAAACAATAACATTGTAATGGGGAAACATGAAGGGGCATATGAAATGTAGGGCCCTGCACCCCGCTGCCAAATGGAAAATAGGACTAAAAACACTTATCTTGGCATACACATTCAGCGATTGGGGGATCTCAGGGACAATGTTGCTAGTGAACTTTGTGAGGAGGGAGAGGACAAAAAGTGTCTACGGGCCACATCTGGGTCATCAAAAAATATGGTACGGCCATTATCAGTGACCCTCAACTTGGCAGGGTAGAGCAGGGCAAAACGTTTTTGCGATTCTACTAGGAATTTGCAAACTGGCGAGAATGCCCTGCGTTTTTGGGTGACCGCCATTGAAAAATCCTGAAAAATTAAAATGCGGGTACCATCAATGACCAATTTGCCCATTTTCTTATATGATCGTAATATTATTTCCTTCGTCCTATAGTCAAAATAGCGGGCCACCACCGGTCTAGGAGGGGGATTAGGACCATCTCTCTCAATTCCCACCCTATGGACCCTTTCGACCTGAGGAAATTCCATCTTGTCAGAAATACAAAGAGCAGGGATCAATTGAGATGTTAGGTAGTCACCCAGTAGGGAGGGTTTGACATGTTCCGGGATACCAATAAAGCGAAGGTTATTTCTCAGATTTCTATTCTCTAGGTCATCTAGTTTATCTTGGAGCTCCCGAATCATGCCAATGGACGAGTCAGACGAGGATTCCACGGTATGGACTGTGTCCTCCAGGTCACTAACTCTCTGCTCCACCTCTGATATTCTTGAAGTGTTTGAGGCCACTTCACGTAGGGTGGACTGAAACGAGTCTCTAAACTCATCTAATTTCCTATCAATATGGGGCATGAGAACCGATAGGATCTCTCTAGCCGTTTGGGACACTGGGGAGGACGTGTCAAGTTGAGGGATAGGGTCGGGGTTCCCGGCCATGTTCGTCACAGGTTGCGACTGAGAAGGGGAAGAACCACCTGACCTATGGGATTTCCTTCTAACCATGTTTTCTGAAACAGTCCTATTCAAAAACCTCTCCATCAATTATGAAATGCTTATCATAAGAGACCCAAAGAGGTCGGACAAAGTTCACCAGTAAATAGAGGTATCAGATGAGAAACATCTGAAATCGTAAAGTATAACGCCTCCAAGAGGTATATAGAATGTCACATAACAAAATATGGATCACATGCCCCCTAGTTACATTACTGCATATCAACAAACAACGGTCTCTGACACTGTAGTGGAGGAGGTGTTGACACCTAAGTGTTAAATATTACATACAGAGAAACAGTTGTATATAGGGTAACTGGGGCAAAGGTAATTAAGAGTTCAAATAATTTTGTCTACAGCGTGTGTAGAGGTATACAATAGCAGTGCTAACGTATAATAAAATATTGTATCTACAAACACTGTAAATGTTAAATATGAGCACTAATATCTATGACGTATTTGAAGTAAAAGCAGAACAGGTTTAGCAAAAGTTGTTAAGAAAAGAAAAAGAAAATAATAATAATAATAATACAAAATGGCCACAAGGCGTCAGTATCCACCAAACCAAACTATGAGGCCATGTGCCGGGCCGTGAATGGAAATACCTGTAGCACTGCAGTGATGAGAGAACAGGCACAGCCAGAGTGGGTTCAGGGTGGGGGAGAAGAAAAGAAGGTGTGATAGCAGAAAAGTAGGAAAGGAAGCAAGAAAAGAACAAGGTTCGTAACAGAGAGGGGGGTAGCTCAGGGGAAAGGCAGTAAAGAGTAGAAAGCAGAAGAATGTATAGGGAATGTTCAGTGAGCAGAAAGCAGGTAGGGTGGTATGGATAATAAATAGAGCCCTTATAGGGAACAGTGGGTCGGCACCACAGAGTCTCAGTGAATTACAGGGCCAGTGACAGCGTTAATAAGGAATCTCCACCACTATCTCCATGGAGCAGGACACACTGGTACAACAATCAATAGCCTCCCAAGGCACCAAGGAAACAACACAGCAGTCGACGGTTAGTGTCCGGGACGACAATGCTACTCCATGGGCAGAGCGCTGGCGTCTCCCGGAGCAAGGTAGGGGATGGGACCAGCTAAAGTCTTCGGCCGCAGTAGCGGGTGTCGCCCAGAGTAAGAGTCCCGCACCCCCGAAGATATCCGGATGGGGAGTAACGACCAGTCCTCCAGAGAGATCAGGGCAGCGTTCGCGATAGGGAGAATCCCCTGGGAGCCCGGTATACCGAGCGGCGGGACCAACGGGGCGCCGCAGGTGGCCAGACCAACGGAAGTCAATCCTGCAGGTGAGTAGGGGGCGGGTGAGAACAAGGCGGCAATCAGGGTGACGGAACCCCGAACACCCCAGTCCGCAGGTCGTCAGCACAGCTCCAAGCAAACGGTATGGGTGCCAACCTCCACACTCACCGGCCCAGCAGCGGATCAGGCGTCCCAGATGCAGCTTCACAAGCACCCGTGTAGGATTCCCCGTCAGCCGGCGGGGAGATGGTGGTCCGAAGCAACGGCCTCTCCCGAGACCCGAGTAGGGGAACAGCAAGCCAGCCGGCCACAGCCACAAGGCAACTAGGAGGGGAGGGTGGGGAGCACGTGCATCCAGAGCCCCGCACCCCCGATGGCAGCCGAACAGGGACCAGCGACCAGTCCTTCAGGGAGATCAGGGCAGCGTCCACAGTGAGGAGGATTCAATGGAGGGGAGTCAGACACACCAAGCGGCAGGACCAGCGGATCGCCGCTGGAGGCCAGACAGACGACAACCAGCACGGCAGGTGAGTAGGGGCGAATAGGAGCAAAGCGACTGCCCGGGTGACGGAGCCCCGATCACCCCAGCCCGCAGATCGCCAGCACAGTTCCAGGCAGTAGGTGAGGGTTCCCACCTCCACACTCACCGGTTCGTCGACGGATCAGCCGTCCCGGAAGCAGCTCCACGGGCACCCACACTGGACTCCCGGCCAGCCGGCGGGGAGATGGTGGTCCCAGGGGATGGAACAGCAGTCTCCACTAAAGTCCAAGTAGGGGAGCGGTAAGCCAGCCGGTGATAATCCCAGGGCAACTCAGACGGGAGGGCGGGGAACGAGGACGCTCACCACGCGGCGGCCCAAGCACGGGCCTGACTCCCCTAGCTTTGGGGTACCCGCTAGTGACTTTTCCCTCCGGAAAAGTCACTAGCGGGTACCCCAAAGCTAGGGGAAGGCAATCCCGTTGATATATCCCGAGTTAGTGACTAGGAAAGCAGCAGATGGTGATGGATGGGGCTATTGTGAGCAGAGCTCAGTTAAGATGTGGCCATCTTGGATGCGCCACCCACCGGAAGTCTTGTTTGTTTGGTTTATATATTTTTTGGATTGTGAGATTAAACCAGAGTACCCGGAGGAAACCCACACAAGCATGGGAGAATATACAAACTCCACACAGTTAGGTCCATAGTGTGAATCGAACCCATGCCCTCAGTGCTGTGAGACAGTAATGCTAACCATTACACCGTCCGTGCTGCCCACAGTCCACCAGAGTTCTAATACTTAGGGGGAAATAAGGTTTTTTATGATGTTCGATGACTTGTTTTTATATAAAAATACTCACATGCATAAATGGTCTGCAATCATATATCCATTAAACAACATACTTTAAAATGTCAGGTTTTCAAAAAATAGTAAAATAAATGATATCCTGGTCTGAGAGCAACCGTACTTTGATCAAGTAAAATCTGTTGCCAGATGTAGCACAGTGTACAGAGAACCGTATTTATCATTAGTGCTATTGAAGCATTACTTTACTGCACTACTAATCAGCAGTGCAACTACAGGGCAAGCTTTCTCTCTGTGGGTTTTGCTGACGCGTTCCCAGCCTGCACGTTGTCCGTTTTCTGACATCAGCACAACTAATGAAATGAATGTGCTGCTGTGCATCTGACTCATAGTTTTCTATTATTTACTCTTTCCATTATTTCAATCATGTTGCTATAGTTACCTTCCATCCCCTTCTATGATGATACTCTCCTGAATTTTAATGTTTCATACTACCATAATGACAGCTCAGATAAATCGCCACAGCTTGATCATATCTGTGGAATATGGAAATAATCAGACCAGTTCTGGTAGCTTAAAATAACATTTAGTATTAAAATTAATTTTGTATAGAAGATATAAACACTTGGCAACAGGTGGATGGCATAACTATTATTATAATTAGCACCTTTGTTTGTCAGAGAATGAAGGTGGCTGGATATCCACCACAAAATATTGTGGTGCTTTAGGGGTTCAGTATGAAATGCCGGCTTACGGGATCCCTGCGGTCATAATACCGACGATGGGATCCTGTTCCTGATGAGTGAAAGACCAACAGGGGTGAGTGTGTGCTGTTTTCCCCCTCTCCACCAGGGGCGGATCTAGTGACGTCGGGATTCTAAAGTGTGTCGGAATTCCGGCATCAGTGTTTTGACTGCCGGGATCTCGTCAGCCGGCATCTTGACAGCATGCTGTGCTTTAGATCTAGTCTGTATAATAAAAGTGTAACACTTTACATGCAACTGTGTAGCTATGTCATTCATCACTTATCAAAAGTATATATTTACAATAATACATTAACACAAGACTTACAATACCTTTCGTAATAGTGTCAGCCATAGAAAGCAGTCATTTCAATCATTTCAGTTACTCTGTCTTATTTAACCATGAGGTAGTAAGCTTATTTTCTTCCATCACTTTAAACATTTCTCCCTGTGTTCATCCTCCCCCATTCTCCTCTCTAGAGGTTGCAGAACTAAAGAACATTTGTTTTTCGTTATCAGAGATATGTAAACAAGCACAGTTAAGGGGAGAGCAAGCCGCTTGGCCATTAAAAAAGATGTCAGAACATATCAAATATATAATTGCGCATCTGCTCCTTTTGCAGATGTCAGAATGGCATGGGACTGCAGCTGTCCAGTTACTGCTGTTGACACGGAAGATTTGTAACACTGGGGGGAATTCTGAGTTGATCGCAGCAGGAATTTTGTTAGCAATTGGGCAAAACCATGTGCACTGCAGGGGGGGCAGATATAACATTTGCAGAGAGAGTTAGATTTGGGTGGGTTATTTTGTTTCTGTGCAGGGTAAATACTGGCTGCTTTATTTTTACACTGCAATTTAGATTGTAGATTGAACACACCCCACCCAAATCTAACTCTCTCTGCACATGTTAAATCTGCCTCCCCTGCAGTGCACATGGTTTTGCCCAACTGCTAACTTATTTGCTGCTGCGATCAACTCAGAATTACCCCCACTGACATTTTTAATTTTCCAAGTGACAACAGAGGAGGATGTAGAGGTCAGGTCACCCCTAAGCACAATATTATTATCACCCCCAAACCCCATTCACAACTACCTTCATCCTCTTTGGTCACAGACAGTTAAGCATAGCTGGAGTGCTGCCTGTGAACTTGACGGCAAATAAGAACCACTTGTCCCAACTAGAGATGAGCGGGTTCGGTTCCTCGGAATCCGAACCCGCCCGAACTTCATGTTTTTTTTCACGGGTCCGAGCGACTCGGATCTTCCCGCCTTGCTCGGTTAACCCGAGCGCGCCCGAACGTCATCATGACGCTGTCGGATTCTCGCGAGACTCGGATTCTATATAAGGAGCCGCGCGTCGCCGCCATTTTCACACGTGCATTGAGATTGATAGGGAGAGGACGTGGCTGGCGTCCTCTCCATTTAGATTAGAAAAGAGAGAGTGAGATTGATTTGAGACAGAGACACTTGATTTACTGGAGCTTAGGAGTACTGTAGAGAGTGCAGAGTTTAGTAGTGACTGACCACAGTGACCACCAGACAGTGCAGTTTTATTTAATATAATCCGTTCTCTGCCTGAAAAAAACGATACACAGTGACTCAGTCACATACCATATCTGTGTGCACTGCTCAGCCCAGTGTGCTGCATCATCTATGTATATATCTGACTGTGCTCACACAGCTTATAATTGTGGGGGAGACTGGGGAGCAGTGCCAGTTATAGGTTATAGCAGGAGCCAGGAGTACATATTATTAAAATTAAACAGTGCACACTTTTGCTGCAGGAGTGCCACTGCCAGTGTGACTGACCAGTGACCTGACCACACTGACCACCAGTATAGTTAGTAGTATACTATATTGTGATTGCCTGAAAAAGTTAAACACTCGTCGTGTGACTTGTGTGGTGTTTTTTTTTTATTCTATAAAAAACTCATTCTGCTGACAGACAGTGTCCAGCAGGTCCGTCATTATATAATATATACCTGTCCGGCTGCAGTAGTGATATATATATATTTTTATATCATTATTTATCATCCAGTCGCAGCAGACACAGTACGGTAGTTCATGGCTGTAGCTACCTCTGTGTCGGCACTCGGCAGTCCATCCATAATTGTATACCACCTACCCGTGTTTTTTTTTTCTTTCTTCTTTATACATACATACTACATCTCTTTATCAACCAGTCTATATTAGCAGCAGACACAGTACAGTAGTCCACGGCTGTAGCTACCTCTGTGTCGGCACTCGGCAGTCCATCCATAATTGTATACCACCTACCCGTGGTTTTTTTTTCTTTCTTCTTTATACATACATACTACATCTCTTTATCAACCAGTCTATATTAGCAGCAGACACAGTACAGTACGGTAGTCCACGGCTGTAGCTACCTCTGTGTCGGCACTCGGCAGTCCATCCATAATTGTATACCACCTACCCGTGGTTTTTCTTTCTTTCTTCTTTATACATACTACATCTCATTATCATCCAGTCTATATTAGCAGCAGACACAGTACAGTACGGTAGTCCACGGCTGTAGCTACCTCTGTGTCGGCACTCGGCAGTCCGTCCATAATTGTATACCACCTACCCGTGGTTTTTTTTTTCTTTCTTCTTTATACATACTACATCTCATTATCAACCAGTCTATATTAGCAGCAGACACAGTACGGTAGTCCACGGCTGTAGCTACCTCTGTGTCGGCACTCGGCAGTCCATCCATAATTGTATACCACCTACCCGTGTTTTTTTTTTCTTTCTTCTTTATACATACATACTACATCTCATTATCATCCAGTCTATATTAGCAGCAGACACAGTACAGTACAATAGTCCACGGCTGTAGCTACCTCTGTGTCGGCACTCGGCAGTCCATCCATAATTGTATACTAGTATCCATCCATCTCCATTGTTTACCTGAGGTGCCTTTTAGTTGTGCCTATTAAAATATGGAGAACAAAAATGTTGAGGTTCCAAAATTAGGGAAAGATCAAGATCCACTTCCACCTCGTGCTGAAGCTGCTGCCACTAGTCATGGCCGAGACGATGAAATGCCAGCAACGTCGTCTGCCAAGGCCGATGCCCAATGTCATAGTACAGAGCATGTCAAACCCAAAACACCAAATATCAGTAAAAAAAGGACTCCAAAACCTAAAATAAAATTGTCGGAGGAGAAGCGTAAACTTGCCAATATGCCATTTACCACACGGAGTGGCAAGGAACGGCTGAGGCCCTGGCCTATGTTCATGGCTAGTGGTTCAGCTTCACATGAGGATGGAAGCACTCAGCCTCTCGCTAGAAAACTGAAAAGACTCAAGCTGGCAAAAGCACCGCAAAGAACTGTGCGTTCTTCGAAATCCCAAATCCACAAGGAGAGTCCAATTGTGTCGGTTGCGATGCCTGACCTTCCCAACACTGGACGTGAAGAGCATGCGCCTTCCACCATTTGCACGCCTCCTGCAAGTGCTGGAAGGAGCACCCGCAGTCCAGTTCCTGATAGTCAGATTGAAGATGTCAGTGTTGAAGTACACCAGGATGAGGAGGATATGGGTGTTGCTGGCGCTGGGGAGGAAATTGACCAGGAAGATTCTGATGGTGAGGTGGTTTGTTTAAGTCAGGCACCCGGGGAGACACCTGTTGTCCGTGGGAGGAATATGGCCGTTGACATGCCTGGTGAAAATACCAAAAAAATCAGCTCTTCGGTGTGGAAGTATTTCACCAGAAATGCGGACAACATTTGTCAAGCCGTGTGTTGCCTTTGTCAAGCTGTAATAAGTAGGGGTAAGGACGTTAACCACCTCGGAACATCCTCCCTTATACGTCACCTGCAGCGCATTCATAATAAGTCAGTGACAAGTTCAAAAACTTTGGGCGACAGCGGAAGCAGTCCACTGACCAGTAAATCCCTTCCTCTTGTAACCAAGCTCACGCAAACCACCCCACCAACTCCCTCAGTGTCAATTTCCTCCTTCCCCAGGAATGCCAATAGACCTGCAGGCCATGTCACTGGCAATTCTGACGAGTCCTCTCCTGCCTGGGATTCCTCCGATGCATCCTTGCGTGTAACGCCTACTGCTGCTGGCGCTGCTGTTGTTGCTGCTGGGAGTCGATGGTCATCCCAGAGGGGAAGTCGTAAGCCCACTTGTACTACTTCCAGTAAGCAATTGACTGTCCAACAGTCCTTTGCGAGGAAGATGAAATATCACAGCAGTCATCCTGCTGCAAAGCGGATAACTGAGGCCTTGACAACTATGTTGGTGTTAGACGTGCGTCCGGTATCCGCCGTTAGTTCACAGGGAACTAGACAATTTATTGAGGCAGTGTGCCCCCGTTACCAAATACCATCTAGGTTCCACTTCTGTAGGCAGGCGATACCGAGAATGTACACGGACGTCAGAAAAAGACTCACCAGTGTCCTAAAAAATGCAGTTGTACCCAATGTCCACTTAACCACGGACATGTGGACAAGTGGAGCAGGGCAGGGTCAGGACTATATGACTGTGACAGCCCACTGGGTAGATGTATGGACTCCCGCCGCAAGAACAGCAGCGGCGGCACCAGTAGCAGCATCTCGCAAACGCCAACTCTTTCCTAGGCAGGCTACGCTTTGTATCACCGCTTTCCAGAATACGCACACAGCTAAAAACCTCTTACGGCAACTGAGGAAGATCATCGCAGAATGGCTTACCCCAATTGGACTCTCCTGTGGATTTGTGGCATCGGACAACGCCAGCAATATTGTGTGTGCATTAAATATGGGCAAATTCCAGCACGTCCCATGTTTTGCACATACCTTGAATTTGGTGGTGCAGAATTTTTTAAAAAACGACAGGGGCGTGCAAGAGATGCTGTCGGTGGCCAGAAGAATTGCGGGACACTTTCGGCGTACAGGCACCACGTACAGAAGACTGGAGCACCACCAAAAACTACTGAACCTGCCCTGCCATCATCTGAAGCAAGAAGTGGTAACGAGGTGGAATTCAACCCTCTATATGCTTCAGAGGTTGGAGGAGCAGCAAAAGGCCATTCAAGCCTATACAATTGAGCACGATATAGGAGGTGGAATGCACCTGTCTCAAGTGCAGTGGAGAATGATTTCAATGTTGTGCAAGGTTCTGATGCCCTTTGAACTTGCCACACGTGAAGTCAGTTCAGACACTGCCAGCCTGAGTCAGGTCATTCCCCTCATCATGCTTTTGCAGAAGAAGCTGGAGACATTGAAGGAGGAGCTAACACGGAGCGATTCCGCTAGGCATGTGGGACTTGTGGATGGAGCCCTTAATTCGCTTAACAAGGATTCACGGGTGGTCAATCTGTTGAAATCAGAGCACTACATTTTGGCCACCGTGCTCGATCCTAGATTTAAAACCTACCTTGGATCTCTCTTTCCGGCAGACACAAGTCTGCTGGGGTTGAAAGACCTGCTGGTGAGAAAATTGTCAAGTCAAGCGGAACGCGACCTGTCAACATCTCCTCCTTCACATTCTCCCGCAACTGGGGGTGCGAGGAAAAGGCTCAGAATTCCGAGCCCACCCGCTGGCGGTGATGCAGGGCAGTCTGGAGCGACTGCTGATGCTGACATCTGGTCCGGACTGAAGGACCTGACAACGATTACGGACATGTCGTCTACTGTCACTGCATATGATTCTCTCAACATTGAAAGAATGGTGGAGGATTATATGAGTGACCGCATCCAAGTAGGCACGTCACACAGTCCGTACTTATACTGGATTCCAGTGGGGACGAATTGATAATCTGTGAGGAGGGGGATGTACACGGTGATATATCGGAGGATGATGATGAGGTGGACATCTTGCCTCTGTAGAGCCAGTTTGTGCAAGGAGAGATTAATTGCTTCTTTTTTGGGGGGGGTCCAAACCAACCCGTTATATCAGTCACAGTCGTGTGGCAGACCCTGTCACTGAAATGATGGGTTGGTTAAAGTGTGCATGTCCTGTTTATACAACATAAGGGTGGGTGGGAGGGCCCAAGGACAATTCCATCTTGCACCTCTTTTTTCTTTTATTTTTCTTTGCGTCATGTGCTGATTGGGGAGGGTTTTTTGGAAGGGCCATCCTGCGTGACACTGCAGTGCCACTCCTAGATGGGCCCGGTGTTTGTGTCGGCCACTAGGGTCGCTTATCTTACTTACACAGTCAGCTACCTCATTGCGCCTCTTTTTTTCTTTGCGTCATGTGCTGTTTGGGGAGGGTTTTTTGGAAGGGCCATCCTGCGTGACACTGCAGTGCCACTCCTAGATGGGCCCGGTGTTTGTGTCGGCCACTAGGGTCGCTTATCTTACTCACACAGTCAGCTACCTCATTGCGCCTCTTTTTTTCTTTGCGTCATGTGCTGTTTGGGGAGGGTTTTTTGGAAGGGCCATCCTGCGTGACACTGCAGTGCCACTCCTAGATGGGCCCGGTGTTTGTGTCGGCCACTAGGGTCGCTTATCTTACTCACACAGTCAGCTACCTCATTGCGCCTCTTTTTTTCTTTGCGTCATGTGCTGTTTGGGGAGGGTTTTTTGGAAGGGACATCCTGCGTGACACTGCAGTGCCACTCCTAGATGGGCCCGGTGTTTGTGTCGGCCACTAGGGTCGCTTATCTTACTCACACAGCTACCTCATTGCGCCTCTTTTTTTCTTTGCGTCATGTGCTGTTTGGGGATGGTTTTTTGGAAGGGACATCCTGCGTGACACTGCAGTGCCACTCCTAGATGGGCCCGGTGTTTGTGTCGGCCACTAGGGTCGCTTATCTTACTCACACAGCGACCTCGGTGCAAATTTTAGGACTAAAAATAATATTGTGAGGTGTGAGGTATTCAGAATAGACTGAAAATGAGTGTAAATTATGGTTTTTGAGGTTAATAATACTTTGGGATCAAAATGACCCCCAAATTCTATGATTTAAGCTGTTTTTTAGGGTTTTTTGAAAAAAACACCCGAATCCAAAACACACCCGAATCCGACAAAAAAAATTCGGTGAGGTTTTGCCAAAACGCGGTCGAACCCAAAACACGGCCGCGGAACCGAACCCAAAACCAAAACACAAAACCCGAAAAATTTCCGGCGCTCATCTCTAGTCCCAACTAGCCTTTGCCTTTAAAATATTTGTCAGAAGATATAATATAACCTCCGTGCCAGTGCCACTGGGTACCGCCAAGTCCTATTGCTCTCCCTTCACCCCCGGTTACTTAGCAGGTAATGCAGTGCCGCGATTCGCTGGGTGTTTAGAGGTCATGGCCTAATGCCGTGAAGTGCCCACCTCCATCAGAGGCCTGTGCAGTAACCAGGTAATGACTCTCCTGCTAATTCCCACTCCCTCTCTCTCCCTGACACACACTCTCTCTCTGCCTGACACCCCCTCTTTCTCCCTCTCCGTCTCTCTCTGACACTCTCTCTCTCTCTTATTCCCCTCTCTTTTTCTCCCTTCTTAACACTCTGTCTCTCCCTCTCGCTCCCCTCCCTCTCTCTCTTGCTCCCCCTTCTCTCTCTCTCTCTCTCTCTCTCCTGCTGACACTGTTTCTCCGTCTCTATCCTCCTGACACTGTGTTTCTCTCTCGCGCGCACTATTTCTCTCTCTCTCTCTGACAATGTCTCTCTCCTTCACTCTCCCTGACACTGTAATTTCATCTCTCTCTCTCTGACACTGTATCTCCCTTTCTCTCCCTGTCACTGTTTCTGTCTCCCTGATACTTTCTCTCTCCCTGGCACTCTCTCTGCCTGACAGCCCCCACCCTCTCTCTCTCTCTCTCTCTCTCTCTCTCTCCTTGACACCCATTATCTCTCCCTCTCTGTCTCTAAATGATTCTCTCACTCTATCATTCCCCTCTTTCTCTTTCCCTCCCTCCCTGACACACTGTCTCTCTCTCACTCCCGCTCACTCCCCTCCCTCTCTCTCTTACTCCTTCCACCTCAATCTCTCATACACCCTCTCTCTCTCTCTCTCTCTCCCTGATGCCCTGTCTCTCCCCACTCATCCCTTTCTTTCACTTCTCCCTGACAACCTCTCTCTTTCTTGCTCCTCTGTCTTTCATTCTCTCTTTTTCCATTAAACCCTATTCTCTCTCTCTTTCTCACTTCTCTATCGCTTTCTCCCCCTAACACCCTCTTTGTCTTTCTCTCACTACCCTTGCACTCTATCTATTGCTCCCCTAAGCGGCATTGTAGTGACAAGCGGAGGGGGGGGGGGGGGGGTGCCGTTTAAGATTTTTCTAAGGGGCCCACACAGTTCTAGTTACGCCCCTGCTCTAAGCACCCATAATCTAACCATCCCGCACCACTAATCTAACCACCCAGTACCCCCTTAAATAGCCTCCCAGCACACCTTATCAAAAAGTCCAGCACACCTAATATAATGTCCCAGTCTCCTCAACAGACCCCACCCCCTTATCAGACCGCACCCCCATTAGGACTACTTCTGTAAATTTTCTGAGCTGGTTTTCCATCCCAATCTGCCCTTACTCCCAGCACACATAATCTAACCACCCAACACCACTAATTTAGCCACGCAGCACCTCCTAATCTAACCACCAGCACCCCTAATCTAATTGCCTAGCACCCCTAATATAATTTCCTAGCACCACTAATTTAACCACACAGTACCTCTTAATCTAGACACACAAAACCCCTAATATTACCTCCCAGCACCACTAAAATACCCACCCAGCACCAATAATTTAACCACGCAATACCTTCTAATCTAGACACCCAGCACCCCTAATATTACCTCCCAGCATCACTAATCTAACCACCCCGGACCACTAATCTAACCACCCAGTATCCCCAAAATTGCCTTCCAGCACTCCTAATATAACCTTCCAGCACCACTAATCTAACCACCCAGCAAGCACACCTAAACTAACCACCAAGAACCCCTAATATAACCTCCCAGCATCTATAATCTAACTACTCAGCACCACTAATATAACCACACAGTACCCCTTAATCTAACCGCCCAGCACCCCTAATATAACCTCCCAGCACCCCTACTATAACCTCCCAGCACCACTCATCTAACCACCCAGCACCACTAATCTAACCACCCAGCAGCACTAATTTAACCATGCAGTACCCCCTAATCTAGCCAGCCAACATCCCTAATCTAATTGCCCAGCACCCCAAATCGAACTGCCCTGCACCCTTTATATAACTGTACAGAGCCCCTCATCCAGGGCAAATTAACAATGGGGCGGATGGAGCTATACAGTAGCTCCAGGCCTCCACATAAAAATAGGCCCATCATCATGACAGTATGATGAAAACAAGCTGCCTGATTGGCCACACAGTAGTTTTGTGAATTTAAATTGTATTTCTAGTATCCCCACAAAATTCAGCAATTTTACTATTTTTATGTATTTTGCAAGACAGTGAGTCTGATAGTGTGTGGGGTGTACACACCCACATTGCACTGACCACACTCACACAGACCTGACCACACCCACACAGACCTGACCACACCCACACATCACTGGTCACAGCTCCTCTCCTTCTCAGTATAGGCCTGTAAAACATTTTCAGCCCCAGGCCCATGTGGCCCTTCATCCCACTCTGCCCTCTTCAATTGCAAATACAAATACACAGTAGTCTGAACCCCAATACAAATGCACAGCATCCTTCATTATACTGTAGATGAGCCGTGGCCAACCCGCGGCTCTCGAGCCGCATGCGGCTCTTTCTTTATTGAGCTGCGGCTCCTGCCGCCCGCTCCCTGACACTGTACGTGCGGCAGCAGAACCCCCCTGATGGAGAGACGGAGATAGCTTTATCTCCATCTGTACACTTACAGAGGAAGGCCGCCACGGCCATCCGTGAGCAGGACAGCCTCCCTGCTCCCCCCTTCTCCGCCCCTGCCTGGGAGAAATAACGTCTCTCCCAGCCACCCCCAGCCCACCCACAGTGCCCTGCGCTGCGAAGAGCCGCAGCGTGGGGCGGGAAGCGAAGTGGGATGGAAGACGACAGCTGGCCGGTGGATGCGGTTGCAAACGTAAGTATAACACACTCTTTCTCTCTTTCTCTCTCATTTTGTAGAAGGGGACTCTGCTATAATGTGTAAAATACTAGGGACTCTTGCCTGCCGTAATGTGTAAAATGGGGACTCTTGCCTGCCGTAATGTGTAAAATGAGGACTCTTGCCTGCCGTAATGTGTAAAATAGGGACTCTTGCCTGCCGTAATGTGTAAAATGAGGACTCTGCCTGCCGTAATGTGTAAACTGAGGACTCTGCCTGCCGTAATGTGTAAAATAGGGACTCTTGCATGCCGTAATGTGTAAAATGAGGACTCTGCCTGCCGTAATGTGTAAAATAGGGACTCTTGCCTGCCGTAATGTGTAATATGTGGACTCTGCCTGCCGTAATGTGTAAAATGGGGGCTCTTGCCTGCTGTAATGTTTAAAATGGGGATTCTTGCCTGCCGTAATGTGTAAAATGGGGACTCTGTCTGCCGTAATGTGTAAAATGGGGAGTCTGCCTGCCTTAATGTGTAAAATGGGGACTCTTGCCTGCTGTAATGTATAAAATGGGGGTGTGACAAATGGTCATACTCCTACAAACGTCATACTGAAGGCGGGCGCACAAAAATGGGGCGTGGACTCGTGTCAGTTATGTTACCAACTCTTTGGCTTGACTACAGACATTTTTCGGCTCTTTGCCTCTGACTGGTTGGCCACCCCTGCTGTAGATATTCAAATAACACTGCACCATAGGTGGTCATTCCGAGTTGTTCGCTCGTTGCCGTTTTTCGCAATGCAGCGATTAGGTGGAAAATGCGCATGCGCATGGTACGCAGTGCGCATGCGCTAAGTAAATTAACACAAAACTTGGTAGATTTACACAAGCTCGAGCGACGTTTTTCCATCGCTCGAGTGATCGTAGTGTGATTGACAGGAAGTGGGTGTTTCTGGGCGGCAACTTGGCGTTTTCAGGGAGTGTGCTAAAAAATGCAGGCGTGCCAGGAAAAAATGCAGGAGTGGCTGGAGAAACGGGGAGTGGCTGGCAGAACGCAGGGCGTGTTTGTGACGTCAAACCAGGAACTAAACAGACCGAGGTGATCGCAATCTAGGAGTAGGTCTGGAGCTACTCAGAAACTGCAAGGAATTATTTAGTAGCAGTTCTGCTAATCTTTCGTTCGCTATTCTGCTAAACTAAGATACACTTCCAGAGGGCAGCGGCCTAGCGTTTGCAATGCTGCTAAAAGCAGCTAGCGAACGAACAACTCGGAATGAGGGCCATAATCCCTTAATACAGTGGTTCCCAAACTTTTTTGAGTTACAGCGCCCTAGAGTATCCAAATTTTTTTCACGGCACCCCTAGACCAAAAATTTCTTATCGAGAAATTCAGAAATAAAATATGAAATTAAGTAAATTGTGTTTATATGTTATCCTTAGGTTCAGTTATGTGGTGAGGGACAATATTTGCTTCTGTTTGTCCAAATATATTATGATTGGCAGCCACCAGCACTGGTTTAGCCTATTACATTGACCATAAATAATCTGAATTGGTTCTGAACCACCAATCCAAGGCACCCCTGCAATTGTCCCGAGGCACCCCAGGGTCTCACGGCACACAGTTTGGGAACCACTGCCTTAATATAAAAGCACACCATCTATCTATCTATCTATCTATCTATCTATCTATCTATCTATCTATCTATCTATCTATCTATCTATCTATCTATCGGGGTCATTCCGAGTTGATTGCTCACTGGCTAGTTTTAGCAGCCATGCAAACGCTATGCCGCCACCCACTGGGGAGTGTATTTCAGCTTAGCAGATATGCGAACGCTTGTGCAGCAGAGCTCTGCAAAAACAGTTTGTGCAGTTTCAGAGTAGCTCTGAACCTACTCAGCGCTTGCGATGACTTCAGCCTATTCGTGTCCGGGTTTGACGTCATACACCCGCCCAGCAAACGCCCAGCCACGCCTGCGTTTTTTCAGGCACGCCTGCGTTTTTGAAAACACTCACTGAAAACGGTCAGTTGACACCCAGAAACGCCCCCTTACTGTCAATCTTCTTGCGGTCGTCAGTGCGAAGGAAAACTTCGCTACAACCTGTGCACAACCACAACAGGCTTTGTACCCGTACGACGCGCGTGCGCACTGCGTCCCATACTCATGCACAGATATGCCATTTTTTTCACCTGATGGCTGCGCTGCGAAAATCGGCAGCGAGTGATCAACTCGGAATGACCCCCATAATGCCCCAGCAGTGTTGTAAATACACATAATGCACCCAGCAGTGCCATATATACACACAATGCCCTCAGCAGTGCCATATATACACATAATGCCCCCAGCTGTGCTGTATATACACATAATGACCCCAGTAGTGCCAGTTACACATTGTCCCCTAGTAGTGCCAGTTACACATTGTCCCCCAGTATTGCCAGTTACACATTGACCCCAGCAGTGCCAGTTACACATTGCCTCCAGTAGTGCCAGTGACACATTGCCCCCAGTAATGCCAGTTACACATTGCTCCCCAGGCGTGCCAGTTACACATTGCCTCCCATAGTGCCAGTTGCACATTGCCCCCAGTAGTGCCAGTTACACATTGCCCCCCAGTAGTGCCAGTTACACATTGCCCCCAATAGGGCAAGCGCCAAAGTAGAGGCAGCAGCGTCAGCAGGGTAGACAGCGCCGGGCTGCAGACGTTCCGGAATGCCGCTCCTGGTGATGTCATTTTAGAAAAGAGTTTCAGGAATGGCGTTTTGGACCAAAAATAGCCCTGTAGATAGATAGATAGATAGATAGATAGATAGATAGATAGATAGATAGATAGATAGATATACAGTACTGTGAAAAAGTTTTTGTGGCAAGTGTGGAAAAAATGCTGCAAAAATAGGGATGCTTTCAAAAATCGAAGTGTTAATAGTTTATTTTTGTAAATTAACAAAATGCAAAGTGAATGAACTGAAGAGAAATCTAAATCATGTGATCACCCTTTTTCTAGGTACACTTGCACACAGTGGGGTATATTTACTAACATTCGTAATTCTCCCGATTTGGTGGGAGAATAATCACGAATGACATCGAAAGTGTAAAACTGCAACTTTTTGAATTTATTACGACTAATTTACTAAGCTGCCGTATTCTGCATTTTCGGGTTTTCCGATGTCGATGTCATTCGTTTTTCTAGGCAGTGTTTTACGTGAGTGACTTGTAAAACACTGCCGACTTTAATACAATGAATCTCGGCCGGATCTGAGAGATCCGTGCTGGGCTTCATTGTGCACTTTGTTTAAAAAAAAAAGTTTAAATGTTAATAAAAAATTGCGTGGGGTCCCCCCTCCTAAGGCAAACCAGCCTCGGGCTCTTTGAGCCGATCCTGGTTGCAGAAATATGGGAAAAAAGTGGACAGGGGTTCCCCCATATTTAAGCAACCAGCATCGGGCTCTGCGCCTGGTCCTGGTTCCAAAAATACGGGGGACAAAAAGCGTAGGGGTCCCCCGTATTTTTAAAACCAGCACCGGGCTCCACCGGGCTCCACTAGCTGGACAGATAATGCCACAGCCGGGGGTCACTTTTATACCGTGCCCTGCGGCCGTGGCATCAAATATCCAACTAGTCACCCCTGGCCGGGGTACCCTGGGGGAGTGGGGACCCCTTCAATCAAGGGGTCCCCCCCCAGCCACCCAAGGGCCAGGGGTGAAGCCCGAGGCTGTCCCCCCCATCCAATGGGCTGCGGATGGGGGGCTGATAGCCTTTTTGTAAAAGTGTAAGATATTGTTTTTAGTAGCAGTACTACAAGGCCCAGCAAGCCTCCCCCACATGCTGGTACTTGGAGAACCACAAGTACCAACATGCGGCGGAAAAACGGGCCCGCTGGTACCTGTAGTACTACTACTAAAAAAATACCCAAAAAAAGACAATACACACACACCTTGAAAGTAAAGTTTTATTACATCCATCCACACAAACATACATACATACTTACCTTATGTTCACACGAGGGTCGGTCCTCTTCTCCAGTAGAATCCATGGGGTACCTGTTGAATAAATTATACTCACCAGATCCAGGGTACCAGGCTCCTCGGATAATCCTTTTGTAATCCACGTACTTGATTAAAAAAATAAAACGGAGACCCGAGCCACGCACTGAAAGGGGACCCATGTTTTCACATGGGTCCCCTTTCCCCGAATGCCAGAAACCCACTCTGACTGATGTCTAAGTGGGTTTCTTCAGCCAATCAGAGAGCGCCACGTTGTAGCACCCTCCTGATCGGCTGTGTGCTCCTGTACTGTCTGACAGGCGGCACACGGCAGTGTTACAATGTAGCGCCTATGCGCTCCATTGTAACCAATGGTGGGAACTTTCTGCTCAGCGGTTGACCGAAAGTGACCTCACCGCTGACCACAAAGTGGCGCTCCCTGATTGGTTGAAGAAACCCACTTAGACATCAGTCAGAGTGGGTTTCTGGCATTCGGGGAAAGGGGACCCATGTGAAAACATGGGTCCCCTTTCAGTGCGTGGCTCGGGTCTCCGTTTTATTTTTTTAATCAAGTACGTGGATTACAAAAGGATTATCCGAGGAGCCTGGTACCCTGGATCTGGTGAGTATAATTTATTCAACAGGTACCCCATGGATTCTACTGGAGAAGAGGACCGACCCTCGTGTGAACATAAGGTAAGTATGTATGTATGTTTGTGTGGATGGATGTAATAAAACTTTACTTTCAAGGTGTGTGTGTATTGTCTTTTTTTGGGTATTTTTTTAGTAGTAGTACTACAGGTACCAGCGGGCCCGTTTTTCCGCCGCATGTTGGTACTTGTGGTTCTCCAAGTACCAGCATGCGGGGGAGGCTTGCTGGTCCTTGTAGTACTGCTACTAAAAACAATATCTTACACTTTTACAAAAAGGCTATCAGCCCCCCATCCGCAGCCCATTGGATGGGGGGGACAGCCTCGGGCTTCACCCTTGGCCCTTTGGTGGCTGGGGGGGACGACCCCTTGATTGAAGGGGTCCCCACTCCCCCAGGGTACCCCGGCCAGGGGTGACTAGTTGGATATTTGATGCCACGGCCGCAGGGCACTGTATAAAAGTGACCCCCGGCTGTGGCATTATCTGTCCAGCTAGTGGAGCCCGGTGCTGGTTTTAAAAATACGGGGGACCCCTACGCTTTTTGTCCCCCGTATTTTTGGAACCAGGACCAGGCGCAGAGCCCGATGCTGGTTGCTTAAATATGGGGGAACCCCTGTCATTTTTTTTCCCATATTTCTGCAACCAGGATCGGCTCAAAGAGCCCGAGGCTGGTTATGCTTAGGAGGGGGGACCCCACGCAATTTTTTTTCAACAAATTAACACTTTCCCACCCCTTCCCACTGATATACATGCACGGATCTCATGGATCCGTGCATGCCTATCCAATCACGGCTCAAAAAAGCAGGTCTGTTTTTTTTTAGCACTTTTTTACGAGTTGTATTTTTTCACGGCAGTGTTTTTTTTTTTTTTTGCTTTGCACTTCTTAGTAAATGACCGAGATTCATACTTAAACAGCCGCGTTTTGACCGATGGTGTATTCATTCGTATTTTTTTTGTTGGACTTGCAAAAAAATACGAATGGCCTCATCACTGCCGTGATTTCTGCTTAGTAAATTACCGAGATGACACTTTGAAGAAAAAACGGCATCTCGGACAAAATCGGGACCTTAGTAAATATACCCCAGTGTTTGAAGGAACTCGGCAGGCAGGTTGTTCCAAACATCTTCGAGAACTAACCACAGATCTTCTGTGGATGTAGGCTTGCTCAAATCCTTCTGTCTCTTCATGTAATCCCAGACAGACTCAATGATGTTGAGATCAGGGCTCTGTGGGGTCAGTATCAACACTTCCAGGATTCCTTGTTCTTTAGGCTGAAGATAGTTCTTTATGACATTGGCTGCATGTTTAGGGTAATATTTCTGCTGCAGAAAACAACTCCCTGATAGTATTGCATGATGGATAAGTACCTGCCGGTATTTTTCAGCACTGAGGACACCATTAATCCTCCCTGCCGAGTCTCTTCAAAAACTGTGTGCAAGTGTACCTAGAAGAATTGATGCTGATTTGAATGTAAAGAGTGGTCACACAAAATATTGATTTGAATAAGTTTTCTCTTCTGTGCATTCAGTTTGCATTGTTATTGCAAAAAAATAGCTATTAACACTACTATTTTTGAAAGTATACTTCCTTTGCAGTATTTTTCTCCACACCTGCCTAAAACATTTGCACAGAAATATACATATATATATATATATATATATTCCTGGGTGGTCTTCAGGTTGCCGACTGTCGGGATCCCGGCGCACAGTATACCGGCACCGGGATCCCGACAGCCGGCATACCGACAGTTTATCTCCCTCGTGGGGGTCCACGACCCCCCGCGCCACCGTGCCCGCACCGAGCCTGCAAGGGGTTCATTTGCGCTCGCCACGCTGTCGGTATGCCGGCGGTCGGGCTTCTGGCGCCGGTATGCTGGTCGTCGGGTGCCTGGCCACCGGCATACCATACTACACCCATAAATATATATCAATCACACACACCCAGCGGTGCAAGTATGCGGGTACACTCGGGTACGGAGTACCCATAAGAATTTGTCAGCGGGTACTCAGTACCAACTGCCACACACTTTGCCATTACCACAATTATAGTGTGCCACAAAGCAACAAGACCATGGTGCTTGGCAGCATGATGGCTCCTCCCACAGGGTTACTGGGAGTGTGACAGTTGCTGTATTTTCCTGATATAATAGAGGCATTACTATATATTGTTATTAAATTGGGGGCATTACTATATATTTCTGTTATACTGGAGGCATTACTATATATTTTTTGCCTTGCCTCCAGATTAAAAAAAAAAAGGGAGGGGGGGGCTGTCATATGGCCACACTGCTAGTGTCATGTAGCCACTCCCACTAACAGCATGTGGTCACGCCCCCTCACAACACATGACCACACCCATTTTTCGTCACTAAGTACCACTAAGAAAATATTTCTACTTGCACCACTGCACACACCCCATATTTGTTTCCCTTTTTTAAGGGGGGCACCAAACCCAAACTTCCCTCTGGGTAACTGGGATGAACTTATGCCCCTCATCCCGCATTTGCGAAGAGGTGAGGATCTATTTTTAAGATGCGAAACCCATTGGATTTAGATGTGATTCTTCCATGGGGTCTTAATAAGCGTGTTTCTCCTTCATGCCTCTCTTAAAACTATACAAAATATAGTGATTTTTTAAATAATTTTGTTAGGATTTATGAAGGGACAGACAGTATTTTGCAATTATATGTCATTTACTGATTCTACATGCCATTCTCTTTGCATAACTGTGTATCGCTGTTGATTGGTTGCCATGGTGATGGCTATGACACTGACGCCTTGTGTGTTGCTGCTTAATTGCTGCAATGTGAGCAACCAAGCAAGTGATCATTTTGAGTGAGTGCTGGACTCTTGGAAATAGTGTATATATATTTAATAAAGGAAACTACAATTCACAACTTACAAATGAAGCTCATTAGTCAGCAGGAATTTATGGCTCTGAAATTTTCACCAGTTGTTGAATACATGAGGTGTGCAACCAATAAGCAAGCTCCTAAAAATAATAGCTACTACACAATAAGCAACTGGAATTTACATTTCAATGCAGCAATAAATGTAATGCCCACTAAGTGGCAGTCAAGGCTTTTTTGTTGTTTCACTGCAGTCTTAACTACAGTATGAAGGGTTTCTAAATACTTATTAATATCGATATCTCTAGTGGGAATTTTGTTCTACATAACAATTAGCACGTCTAATAAATTAGGCTATGTATGGCAAGAATGAACTGAACATATTTTTACTAATAATGTTAGTATTTTTGTTCCCTACAGTAGTGTACTGTATTTTATTGTGAATGTCATTGGTTAAATCAGTGATTCTCATACTTGGTCCTCAAGGCACCCCAATGGTCCAGGTTTAAATTATATCCATGGCTTAGCACAGATGGTTAAATCAAATTGACTGAGGTGCTATTTAAGTCCTGTGGCCAAGCATGTATAAACTTAAAACCTGGACCGCTGGGGTGCCTTGAGGACCGCGTTTGAGAACCTTGATTGATTTTCGGCCTGAGATAAAATATCTTTCCAAACTGACAAATGACACGTCATCAACAAAATGAAAAGACTCTTTTCTGCACATGACATACCACGCAACCCACTTACTAACGGGTCAGTTATGTAATGCCGGCGGTCAGGAGACCGTTGCCAGAATCCTGACAGCTGGAATCCTGGTGGCGTGCACAGCAAGCCACACTATTATATTCCCCCTCCGGTGGTGGCATGGACCTCCACTCGAGCGGGAACTCAGGGCTTTGGTCGGAAATTCCGACCGGCGGCATTTCACCGGCTGGTGGGATTCCGGCGTCTGTCTCCTTACAGCCTTCTGTCCAATGCACCAGCACCATCATTCCCACCACCAAGTTCAAATTAAAATTAAGAACGTGCAAGATGCTCTGCAGATTGTGGCTCAAAGTCACTCATGATATTGTGGCTCAAAGTCACTCATAATAAAACATCCCACCACATAAGACTGTTGTCCCCTGGGCAGACGTTTCACATCCATGCCCCTGTTGGATTTCACAATATTTGGACTGTGCAGTGATCCTATAACAGGCCAAACAGCTATAGCACGTGGTGCAATCGGACGGTGCTATGTATGACCGCAACAGGCGACAACTCCTATGGGTGTGTGAGCTAACACATAAGCCCCATCTGTCACCCATCATCATGGACAAAGAGTCCCCTGAAGAAGAACCTATTGAGCTGTAGGATGGTCCCATGCTCTTGCCCAAGGGTGAGTCCATTCAGACAATGAACACACTACTAGTCCCTTTCTTTGTCACCAGGTCTGGGAGAATATTCATGCCTCATCCAAAATTCCAAAAAAAATTTATTTTATTTTTATTTTATGTTTGTTCTTTGTTGCACAATGTCCCTACATCCAACACGTCACATTGTCTAACACCCACACAGCTGTTCATTGTTCATTATGTTAAAAAAGTGGGATATAGTTTTATGCTGTAGGTGGATGGCGGAAGTTGCATAATTTCCATCCACTTTGTCATACAGTACAGGAAGCGTTTGTATTATAGGAAGTGTCTCTGCAGCCATTATTCAGCATGACTGCAGTGAGTAAAGACACACTTCTGCAGCTCTCTAGAGTCTTGTGTTGATTTGCCCACAGACCACTTTACAATAGCTTCAATCCTAACCATACTTGCTGACTTTCATTAAGCCCTCTTAATTGTCCTAGAGGGGGTAACCCACTCCAATGGGCAGGGGGAGTGTTGCCACATTCTTCTCATCATGGCTGCATCTCCCACTGTATAAATCTGCAATTTGATGCATTTTACAGTGGGGGCAGAGATACAGTACACGTCATCAAAGCCAGCATTGTACACTGGGGAGCAGGTCTAGGATGATGCGATTTAATGTGAATCACATCACCCATAATCCGGGCTACCCACTTCAGTCGGCAAGTGGGTGGAAGTGGGAGATGAGCCAACTCTGTCCCTAAATTCAGGACAGTCCATTCTTTAAAATGATGTGACTACTTAGCGGTGATTACCCGACAATGGGGGTAATTCAGACCTAAAAAAGAACAAAAACAAAATTGGGCGCTAATGTTTAAATCAAACGCTAGCCGCACGTTCCTGGGGCCTGGTTCGTAAGCCTCCAATTAATTAGAACAAGAAAAAACAACTTGGAACTGCGCTTAGCATTTAATTATAGCTATTTTATTTTTTATAAAATTAAATAAAAATAATGATAAAGATAAAATTAAACAGATTATACAATTATACAATTACCGGCCGGATTTCTTGTATTGTACAGTCAATACATAAAACATTTGGTGTGTATAAAATACATAATTATTGCGCACAGCGAGAATTCCTCTCCTGTAAATGTATATTCATGCACAACGGGGTATACTCCACTAATTAAGAGAAACCGCTTTGATGACAGTTATAACTTCGCAGGCGTCCCTGCACTGTAAATTGCCTCATATAATGTCCGTTTAGTTTAAAGAAGAAAAATTAGTGAATTGTTACTTAGATTAATAAATCGTTCCGGGCTGTCCTGAAGATGCAGATAACAGCACAATATTTGGACGGATCTTATATACTCTGTCCTTCCTTTAAGCAGCGGAATATAACAACAGTCTCTGTGTAAAATATAAGGGAGTTCAGGTATCAAAATGTCCAAATATCAGCACAACGGTATTCTCAAAGCTGTTGTATTAAGCTGATATTATGATCCTCCCTTTATCCCCAGGTGCCGCACCAGCCTCTATATAGTGATGTAATTTCGCTCAGATAAAGGAGAGCCCTCCTTATTCCCCCTTAGCACTGGGGTCCGGACAACCGGGTACTGAGACAGATAATGTAATGGAGGCAGCAAGCGTTTCCTGGAATGATTGAATATGCCGGCCGGCTATAAACTCACTTGTTTTCACATACGCGTTTCTCCGCCTTCATGTGTCCTCGGCGGCTTCCTCAGGGACGCCTGCGAAGTTATAACTGTCATCAAAGCGGTTTCTCTTAATTAGTGGAGTATACCCCGTTGTGCATGAATATACATTTACAGGAGAGGAATTCTCGCTGTGCGCAATAATTATGTATTTTATACACACCAAATGTTTTATGTATTGACTGTACAATACAAGAAATCCGGCCGGTAATTGTATAATTGTATAATCTGTTTAATTTTATCTTTATCATTATTTTTATTTAATTTTATAAAAAATAAAATAGCTATAATTAAATGCTAAGCGCAGTTCCAAGTTGTTTTTTTTTGTAATTCAGACCTGATCACTGCTGTGCATTTTCGCACATTGTGTGATCAGATCTGAAATGCACATGCATATGCACCACAATGCGCAGGCGCGACGGATGGCTGCAAAGGGGTTCACTGGTCAGCAACAGGATGCTGCGAAAAATCCATTCACACGGGCGATCGCAAGGCGATTGAGAGGAAGAGGCCGTTTGTGGGTGGCAACTGACCGTTTTCTGGGAGTGTCAGGGTAAACGCAGGTGGGATCAAGCATTTGAAGGGAGGGTGTCTGACGTCAAATCAGGTCCCGGACAGACAGAGTCGCAGCGGCTGAGTAAGTCCTAGGCTGCTCAGAGACTGCACAAAATCAGTTTGTGCAGCTCTGCTACACATGCGTTTGCACACTTGCACAGAGAAAATACACCCCCCCCTGTAGGCAGCGACTATCTGATCACAGGGCAGCAAAAATCGCTGCCTAGCGATCAGGTCTGAATTGCCAATCCGCACTGCATAAATACTAGTAGAGCCTTCGGATTTAACAGGCATGACCTTCCAAAGCCTGGTTCCACTTCCTACACACTCTGGGGCACCCTTGTTTCATGGGAAGCAGTGTGCCTCCTTAGTAACTATTGTCTGGCGATTTGCAGACAATAATGCTCTATATGTACTACAGAAAGCATTAAGAAGTACAGAGATAGGTGGAATCACCTGTGGTCATCTCAACAATGTATCCTAGAGGAGGGGGCTTGTGTGCAGACTCCGGGTGCAGTGTATGCGGTGGGGGCCCCCCTTGACCCAGGGGCCCCGTGTGCACTGCACATATTGCACCCATTATAGAAATGCCAATGCCTAGAGGAGGTCGGAAAGAATCTAGTGAAGAGTGTTAAGGGTGGATAGAGAGAAGGAGGTAAAGCGCTGCGGAATACTGTATGTGTGCACTATATAAATAACTTACAGGAAATAGGATAAACCAGAGTGAATCTACATGGAATTAGATACAAGTGTACACAGATTTCATGTCCAGGAATGTCTGAGAATATTCTACTAACTGTAATCAGGAAAAGGACATGTACTGAGAATACAGGATTGCAGTAACGTTCAGCATTTTTTCCAGGATGTTATGAATAAAGATGAGTAAAACTGTGGTACAATGTTGTGCTGGAACTGGCTGCTTTGCAGAGATGCATAATTCAAACTCATTTTGACAGATTGAGATGTTTTCATGGGCAGGCATCCTGGTATATGCTCTGCGCTGGATAACTAATACCCCTTTTCCACCTACTGAGCACGGGTCGCAGCCGGGAGCCTGACATGAGTGCTACCCGGCTGCAGCCCGTGCTCAGCCCCCTTTCCCACTGCCAGAGCCGGCCATAGGCATAGGCAAACTAGGCAATTGCCTAGGGCATTTGGTATGCCTAGGGGCATCAGCAGCTTCTGCTGATTAAAATGATATGCGGCATGCCTATATTCTGTGTGTAGCATTTCATATGCAGATACAGCCACAGTTTCACACAGTATATAGGCATGCTGCATATCAGTTTAATCAGCAGAAGCTGCTTGTGCATCCTAGCCACATAGCAATGCAAATAAGATGCATTTTCATTAAGAAAAAGGTGTCCGACGTTAGCATTGAGGCAAGATTTGTGAGGACACATCTGTATCCAAGCAGAGGCAGAGGTCACAGTGTTAGTGGAAGTGTGAGTGCTGTGTGCATGTGAGTGGGTTGGTTGTGCAGTAGTGTTCGGAATATGTGTAAGGAGCATTATGTGTGTCATGTAAAAATGCATTAATAATGTGCAACATATGTGTAAAGGGCCACTATGTGTGTCATTATGTGTATAAGGGCATTAATAATGTGCGGCATATGTGTAACAGGGTACTACTGTATGTGTGTCATTATGTGTATAGGGGCACTAATAATGTGCAGCAAATGTGTAGGGGGCACTATGTGTGTCATTATGTATATAAGGGCATTAATAATGTACGGCATATGTGTAAGGGACATTATGTGTAAAAGGGCATGAATAAAGGTTGTTATAATGTGTAATGTGCATTATGTTTATAAGGACATTAGTGTGTCTCATATGTGTAAGGGGCATTACTGTGTGGAATTGTGTATAAATGCATTACTAATGTGTGGCATTATGTGTATAAGGTACTCTACTATGTGGCGTTGCATATAGAAAGGCCACTACTGTGTCGTCTAATGTGAATAAAGAGCAATAAGGTGTGGTGTAATGTGCATAAGGAGCAATTCAGTGTGATGTAATGTGAATAAGGGGCTCTACTGTGAGGAGTAACGTTTATAAGGTAAAGTGGTACTACTGTGTGATGTAATGTGAATTAGGGACACTATCGCAAGATAAAATGTGAATAAAGTTGCAGTACTGTGTGGCGGAATTGGAATTGGGGTTACTATTGTGTGGCCATGCCCCTTCCCAGCAGGAAGATGCCCCTTTTTGGGCTGTGCATCAAATGTGCGAACTGTTCCTATTTAAAATATAGGGGGTACAAGGACTGCTATGGGTGAGGGGTGATGATGCTGGGAAAGAGGTGCAGGGTCAGAGGCAGAACCAGCGGTGGTGCTAGGGGGCACCAGCCAAAATCTTGCCTAGGGCATCATATTGGTTAGGGCCGGCTCTGCCCACTGCGCTCACCAACCCGGCATATTGCCGGGTTGGTGACGCTGCTAGTGACGCGGCAGGGGCGGCGCTGGGAGATCACATGATCTCCCAGCGCCACCCTTCCATACAGTGTAAATGGGAGCCGTGTCGCATCCGTTTACACTACAACCCTACCCGGATCATTCCCGTTTCCTACCCAGGTAGTTACCCGGGTAGGATTCACGGGTCACTTGATCCGGGATTTTGCAGGGAGACCCTTTTCCACTTGCAAAAAACACGGGTAAATGCGCGCCCCCGTGCATTTACCCGTGTTTTCTCTGACGTCCTAGTGGATGCTGGGAACTCCGTAAGGACCATGGGGAATAGCGGCTCCGCAGGAGACTGGGCACAAAAGTAAAAGCTTTAGGACTACCTGGTGTGCACTGGCTCCTCCCCCTATGACCCTCCTCCAAGCCTCAGTTAGATTTTTGTGCCCGAACGAGAAGGGTGCACACTAGGTGGCTCTCCTGAGCTGCTTAGTGAAAAAGTTTAAGTATAGGTTTTTTATTTTCAGTGAGTCCTGCTGGCAACAGGTTCACTGCACCGAGGGACTAAGGGGAGAAGAAGCGAACTCACCTGCGTGCAGAGTGGATTGGGCTTCTTAGGCTACTGGACATTAGCTCCAGAGGGACGATCACAGGCCCAGCCATGGATGGGTCCCAGAGCCGCGCCGCCGGCCCCCTTACAGAGCCAGAAGACAGAAGAGGTCCGGGAAATCGGCGGCAGAAGACGTCCTGTCTTCAATAAGGTAGCGCACAGCACCGCAGCTGTGCGCCATTGCTCTCAGCACACTTCACACTCCGGTCACTGAGGGTGCAGGGCGCTGGGGGGGGGGCGCCCTGAGACGCAATAAAAACACCTTAGATGGCGAAAAATACATCACATATAGCTCCTGGGCTATATGGATGCATTTAACCCCTGCCAGTTTTTCCTTAAAAAAGCGGGAGAAAGGCCGCCGAGAAGGGGGCGGAGCCTATCTCCTCAGCACACAAGCGCCATTTTTCCTCACAGCTCCGCTGGAAGGACGTCTCCCTGACTCTCCCCTGCAGTCCTGCACTACAGAAACAGGGTAAAACAAGAGAGGGGGGGGCACTAATTTGGCAGATTAATCAATACAGCAGCTATATAAGGGAAAAACACTTATATAAGGTTATCCCTGTATATATATAGCGCTCTGGTGTGTGCTGGCAAACTCTCCCTCTGTCTCCCCAAAGGGCTAGTGGGGTCCTGTCCTCTATCAGAGCATTCCCTGTGTGTGTGCTGTGTGTCGGTACGTTGTGTCGACATGTATGAGGAGGAAAATGGTATGGAGGCGGAGCAATTGCCTGTAATAGTGATGTCACCCCCTAGGGAGTCGACACCTGACTGGATGGTCTTATGGAAGGAATTACGTGATAGCGTCAGCACTTTACAAAAGACTGTTGACGACATGAGACAGCCGGAAAATCAGTTATTACCTGTCCAGGCGTCTCAAACACCGTCAGGGGCTCTAAAGCGCCCGTTACCTCAGATGGTCGACACAGACCCAGACACGGACACTGACTCCAGTGTCGACGGTGAGGAAACAAACGTGTTTTCCAGTAGGGCCACACGTTACATGATCACGGCAATGAAGGAGGTTTTGAACATTTCTGATACTACAAGTACCACAAAAAAGGGTATTATGTGGGGTGTGAAAAAACTACCCGTAGTTTTTCCTGAATCAGATGAATTAAATGAGGTGTGTGATGAAGCGTGGGTTTCCCCCGATAAAAAACTGCTAATTTCTAAAAAATTATTGGCATTATACCCTTTCCCGCCAGAGGTTAGGGCGCGTTGGGAAACACCCCCTAGGGTAGATAAGGCGCTCACACGCTTATCAAAACAAGTGGCGTTACCGTCTCCTGATACGGCCGCCCTCAAGGAGCCAGCTGATAGGAAGCTGGAAAATATCCTAAAAAGTATATACACACATACTGGTGTTATACTGCGACCAGCAATCGCCTCAGCCTGGATGTGCAGTGCTGGGGTGGCTTGGTCGGATTCCCTGACTGAAAATATTGATACCCTGGACAGGGACAGTATATTATTGACTATAGAGCATTTAAAGGATGCATTTCTATATATGCGAGATGCACAGAGGGATATTTGCACTCTGGCATCAAGAGTAAGTGCGCTGTCCATTTCTGCCAGAAGAGGGTTATGGACGCGGCAGTGGTCAGGTGATGCGGATTCCAAACGGCATATGGAAGTATTGCCGTATAAAGGGGAGGAGTTATTTGGGGTCGGTCTATCGGACCTGGTGGCCACGGCAACGGCTGGGAAATCCACCTTTTTACCCCAGGTCACCTCTCAGCAGAAAAAGACACCGTCTTTTCAGGCTCAGTCCTTTCGTCCCCATAAGGGCAAGCGGGCAAAAGGCCACTCATATCTGCCCAGGGGCAGAGGAAGGGGAAAAAGACTGCAGCAGGCAGCCTCTTCCCAGGAACAGAAGCCCTCCCCCGCTTCTGCCAAGTCCTCAGCATGACGCTGGGGCTTTACAAGCGGACTCAGGTACGGTGGGGGGTCGTCTCAAGAATTTCAGCGCGCAGTGGGCTCACTCGCAAGTGGACCCCTGGATCCTGCAGGTAGTATCTCAGGGGTACAAATTGTAATTCGAGACGTCTCCCCCTCGCCGGTTCCTGAAGTCTGCTTTACCAACGTCTCCCTCCGACAGGGAGGCGGTATTGGAAGCCATTCACAAGCTGTATTCCCAGCAGGTGATAATCAAGGTACCCCTCCTACAACAGGGAAAGGGGTATTATTCCACGCTGTTTGTGGTACCGAAGCCGGACGGCTCGGTGAGACCTATTTTAAATCTGAAATCCTTGAACACTTACATACAAAGGTTCAAATTCAAGATGGAGTCACTCAGAGCAGTGATAGCGAACCTGGAAGAAGGGGACTATATGGTGTCTCTGGACATCAAGGATGCTTACCTCCATGTCCCAATTTGCCCTTCTCACTAAGGGTACCTCAGGTTTGTGGTACAGAACTGTCACTATCAGTTTCAGACGCTGCCGTTTGGATTGTCCACGGCACCCCGGGTCTTTACCAAGGTAATGGCCGAAATGATGATTCTTCTTCGAAGAAAAGGCGTCTTAATTATCCCTTACTTGGATGATCTCCTGATAAGGGCAAGGTCCAGGGAACAGTTAGAGGTCGGAGTAGCACTATCTCAAGTAGTACTACGACAGCACGGGTGGATTCTAAATATTCCAAAATCGCAGCTGATTCCGACGACACGTCTGCTGTTCCTAGGGATGATTCTGGACACAGTCCAGAAAAAGGTGTTTCTCCCGGAGGAGAAAGCCAGGGAGTTATCCGAGCTAGTCAGGAACCTCCTAAAACCAGGCCAAGTGTCAGTGCATCAATGCACAAGGGTCCTGGGAAAAATGGTGGCTTCTTACGAAGCGATTCCATTCGGCAGATTCCACGCAAGAACTTTTCAGTGGGATCTGCTGGACAAATGGTCCGGATCGCATCTTCAGATGCATCAGCGGATAACCCTGTCTCCAAGGACAAGGGTGTCTCTCCTGTGGTGGTTGCAGAGTGCTCATCTTCTAGAGGGCCGCAGATTCGGCATTCAGGACTGGGTCCTGGTGACCACGGATGCCAGCCTGAGAGGCTGGGGAGCAGTCACACAGGGAAGAAATTTCCAGGGCTTGTGGTCAAGCATGGAAACGTCATTTCACATAAATATCCTGGAACTAAGGGCCATTTACAATGCCCTAAGTCAAGCAAGGCCTCTGCTTCAGGGTCAGCCGGTGTTGATCCAGTCGGACAACATCACGGCAGTCGCCCACGTAAACAGACAGGGCGGCACAAGAAGCAGGAGGGCAATGGCAGAAGTTGCAAGGATTCTTCACTGGGCGGAAAATCATGTGATAGCACTGTCAGCAGTGTTCATTCCGGGAGTGGACAACTGGGAAGCAGACTTCCTCAGCAGACACGACCTCCACCCGGGGGAGTGGGGACTTCACCCAGAAGTCTTCCACATGAAAAACCAAAGGTGGACATGATGGCGTCCCGCCTCAACAAAAAACTAGACAGATATTGCGCCAGGTCAAGGGACCCTCAGGCAATAGCTGTGGACGCTCTGGTAACACCGTGGGTGTACCAGTCAGTGTATGTGTTCCCTCCTCTGCCTCTCATACCCAAGGTACTGAGAATCATAAGAAAGAGAGGAGTAAGGACTATACTCGTGGCTCCGGATTGGCCAAGAAGGACTTGGTACCCGGAACTTCAAGAGATGCTCACGGAGGACCCGTGGCCTCTACCTCTAAGAAAGGACCTGCTCCAGCAGGGACCCTGTCTGTCCAAGACTTACCGCGGCTGCGTTTGACGGCATGGCGGTTGAACGCCGGATCCTGAAGGAAAAAGGCATTCCGGATGAAGTCATCCCTACCCGGATCAAAGCCAGGAAGGATGTAACCGTGCAACATTATCACATTGGTTTGAACCACTCACCACTGTGGACTTAAAATATCTCACATGGAAAGTGGTAATGCTGTTAGCCCTGGCTTCAGCCAGGCGTGTCTCAGAATTGGCGGCTTTATCCTATAAAAGCCCTTACCTAATTTTTCATACGGACAGGGCAGAATTGAGGACTCGTCCTCAATTTCTCCCTAAGGTGGTTTCAGCGTTTCACTTGAACCAGCCTATTGTGGTACCTGCGGCTACTAGGGACTTGGAGGACTCCAAGTTGCTGGACGTAGTCAGGGCCCTGAAAATATATGTTTCCAGGACGGCTGGAGTCAGAAAATCTGACTCGCTGTTTATCCTGTATGCACCCAACAAGCTGGGTGCTCCTGCTTCTAAGCAGACTATTGCTCGTTGGATTTGTAGTACAATTCAGCTTGCACATTCTGTGGCAGGCCTGCCACAGCCAAAATCTGTAAAAGCCCATTCCACAAGGAAAGTGGGCTCATCTTGGGCGGCTGCCCGAGGGGTCTCGGCTTTACAACTTTGCCGAGCAGCTACTTGGTCAGGGGCAAACACGTTTGCTAAATTCTACAAATTTGATACCCTGGCTGAGGAGGACCTGGAGTTCTCTCATTCGGTGCTGCAGAGTCATCCGCACTCTCCCGCCCGTTTGGGAGCTTTGGTATAATCCCCATGGTCCTTACGGAGTTCCCAGCATCCACTAGGACGTCAGAGAAAATAAGAATTTACTTACCGATAATTCTATTTCTCGTAGTCCGTAGTGGATGCTGGGCGCCCATCCCAAGTGCGGATTGTCTGCAATACTTGTACATAGTTATTGTTACAAAAATCGGGTTATTATTGTTGTGAGCCATCTTTTCAGAGGCTCCTCTGTTATCATGCTGTTAACTGGGTTCAGATCACAGGTTGTACGGTGTGATTGGTGTGGCTGGTATGAGTCTTACCCGGGATTAAAAATCCTTCCTTATTGTGTACGCTCGTCCGGGCACAGTATCCTAACTGAGGCTTGGAGGAGGGTCATAGGGGGAGGAGCCAGTGCACACCAGGTAGTCCTAAAGCTTTTACTTTTGTGCCCAGTCTCCTGCGGAGCCGCTATTCCCCATGGTCCTTACGGAGTTCCCAGCATCCACTACGGACTACGAGAAATAGAATTATCGGTAAGTAAGTTCTTATTTTTTGAGCTAGTGGAAAAGGGGAATTAGGAATGTGCTGGCAAGCAGTATTCAGAGAAAGCAATAGTTTTAAACAAAACCACAAATATAGATTGAAAAAGGCAGACACTGTACTGGCACCTTTTGCTTTAATTGGTGTCACTTCTAATTTTTATAACTAGTTCCAGAAACAGGGAGAAATCAGTGAAATAATTTCAGAAATGAATGAAATAAATGTCTGAAAAGTATGAGAGGTAGGGTACTATTGGACCTATTTATCAAGGAATATTTGAGCATACCTCCCAACATGACCCTCTCCCGGAGGGACAGAATGCTCTGCTCCTGAACTTCCCTCTTAATTTATGATTGCCATCACCTGTGATGAAACACCTTTCTTATCCATCAACCTGTTCAAAACAGGTGCCGGCAATCATAACTTAAGTCCAGAAGCAGAGCATTTTGTCACTCCTGGAGAGGGTTCGTTGGGAGGTATATGTGAGGAATCACTTCACTTGTAACTAGAGATGAGCGGGTTCGGTTCCTCTGAATCCGAACCCGCCCGAACTTCATGTTTTTTTACACGGGTCCGAGCGACTCGGATCTTCCCGCCTTGCTCGGTTAACCCGAGCGCGCCCGAACGTCATCATCACGCTGTCGGATTCTCGCGAGGCTCGGATTCTATCGCGAGACTCGGATTCTATATAAGGAGCCGCGCGTCGCCGCCATTTTCACACGTGCATTGAGATTGATAGGGAGAGGACGTGGCTGGCGTCCTCTCCGTTTAGAAATAGATAGGAGAGTGAGAGTGAGACACTTCATTTACTGGAGCTTAGGAGGAGTACTCAGAGAGTGCAGAATTTTGCTGATAGTAGTTAGTTAGTTATACTAGTGACTGACCAGTGAGACCACCAGTGCAGTTTTATTATTATTTAATATAATCCGTTCTCTGCCTGAAAAAAACGATACACAGTGACTCAGTCACATACCATATCTGTGCTCAGCCCAGTGTGCTGCATCATCTATGTATAATATCTGACTGTGCTCACACAGCTTAATTGTGGGGGAGACTGGGGAGCAGTTATAGGTTATAGCAGGAGCCAGGAGTACATATTAAACAGTGCACACTTTTGCTGCCAGAGTGCCACTGCCAGTGTGACTGACCAGTGACCTGACCACACTGACCACCAGTATATTGTGATTGTCTGCCTGAAAAAGTTAAACACTCGTCGTGTGACTTGTGTGGTGTTTTTTTATTCTATAAAAAACTCATTCTGCTGACAGACAGTGTCCAGCAGGTCCGTCATTATATAATATATACCTGTCCGGCTGCAGTAGTGATATATATATATTTTTTATATAATTATTTATCATCCAGTCTATACTAGCAGCAGACACAGTACGGTAGTTCACGGCTGTAGCTACCTCTGTGTCGGCACTCGGCAGTCCATCCATAATTGTATACCACCTACCCGTGGTTTTTTTTTTCTTTCTTCTTTATACATACTACATCTCATTATCATCCAGTCTATATTAGCAGCAGACACAGTACAGTACGGTAGTCCACGGCTGTAGCTATCTCTGTGTCGGCACTCGGCAGTCCATCCATAATTGTATACCACCTACCCGTGGTTTTTTTTTTTCTTCTTTATACATACTACATCTCATTATCAACCAGTCTATATTAGCAGCAGACACAGTACGGTAGTCCACGGCTGTAGCTACCTCTGTGTCGGCACTCGGCAGTCCATCCATAATTGTATACCACCTACCCGTGGTTTTTTTTTCTTTCTTCTTTATACATACTACATCTCATTATCAACCAGTCTATATTAGCAGCAGACACAGTACGGTAGTTCACGGCTGTAGCTACCTCTGTGTCGGCACTCGGCAGTCCATCCATAATTGTATACCACCTACCCGTGGTTTTTTTTTTCTTTCTTCTTTATACATACTACATCTCATTATCATCCAGTCTACATTAGCAGCAGACACAGTACAGTACGGTAGTCCACGGCTGTAGCTATCTCTGTGTCGGCACTCGGCAGTCCATCCATAATTGTATACCACCTACCCGTGGTTTTTTTTTTCTTTCTTCTTTATACATACTACATCTCATTATCAACCAGTCTATATTAGCAGCAGACACAGTACAGTACGGTAGTCCACGGCTGTAGCTACCTCTGTGTCGGCACTCGGCAGTCCATCCATAATTGTATACCACCTACCCGTGGTTTTTTTTTTCTTTCTTCTTTATACATACTACATCTCATTATCAACCAGTCTATATTAGCAGCAGACACAGTACGGTAGTCCACGGCTGTAGCTACCTCTGTGTCGGCACTCGGCAGTCCATCCATAATTGTATACCACCTACCCGTGGTTTTTTTTTTCTTTCTTCTTTATACATACTACATCTCATTATCAACCAGTCTATATTAGCAGCAGACACAGTACGGTAGTCCACGGCTGTAGCTACCTCTGTGTCGGCACTCGGCAGTCCATCCATAATTGTATACCACCTACCCGTGGTTTTTTTTTTCTTTCTTCTTTATACATACTACATCTCATTATCATCCAGTCTATATTAGCAGCAGACACAGTACAGTACGGTAGTCCACGGCTGTAGCTACCTCTGTGTTGGCACTCGGCAGTCCATCCATAATTGTATACCACCTACCCGTGGTTTTTTTTTCTTTCTTCTTTATACATACTACATCTCATTATCATCCAGTCTATATTAGCAGCAGACACAGTACAGTACGGTAGTCCACGGCTGTAGCTATCTCTGTGTCGGCACTCGGCAGTCCATCCATAATTGTATACCACCTACCCGTGGTTTTTTTTTTCTTTCTTCTTTATACATACTACATCTCATTATCAACCAGTCTATATTAGCAGCAGACACAGTACGGTAGTTCACGGCTGTAGCTACCTCTGTGTCGACACTCGGCAGTCCATCCATAATTGTATACCACCTACCCGTGGTTTTTTTTTTCTTTCTTCTTTATACATACTACATCTCATTATCAACCAGTCTATATTAGCAGCAGACACAGTACAGTACGGTAGTCCACGGCTGTAGCTACCTCTGTGTCGGCACTCGGCAGTCCATCCATAATTGTATACCACCTACCCGTGGTTTTTTTTTTCTTTCTTCTTTATACATACTACATCTCATTATCATCCAGTCTATATTAGCAGCAGACACAGTACAGTACGGTAGTCCACGGCTGTAGCTATCTCTGTGTCGGCACTCGGCAGTCCATCCATAATTGTATACCACCTACCCGTGTTTTTTTTTTTCTTTCTTCTTTATACATACTACATCTCATTATCATCCAGTCTATATTAGCAGCAGACACAGTACAGTACGGTAGTCCACGGCTGTAGCTATCTCTGTGTCGGCACTCGGCAGTCCATCCATAATTGTATACCACCTACCCGTGGTTTTTTTTTTCTTTCTTCTTTATACATACTACATCTCATTATCATCCAGTCTATATTAGCAGCAGACACAGTACAGTACGGTAGTCCACGGCTGTAGCTATCTCTGTGTCGGCACTCGGCAGTCCATCCATAATTGTATACCACCTACCCGTGGTTTTTTTTTTCTTTCTTCTTTATACATACTACATCTCATTATCAACCAGTCTATATTAGCAGCAGACACAGTACGGTAGTCCACGGCTGTAGCTACCTCTGTGTCGGCACTCGGCAGTCCATCCATAATTGTATACTAGTATCCATCCATCTCCATTGTTTACCTGAGGTGCCTTTTAGTTGTGCCTATTAAAATATGGAGAACAAAAATGTTGAGGTTCCAAAATTAGGGAAAGATCAAGATCCACTTCCACCTCGTGCTGAAGCTGCTGCCACTAGTCATGGCCGAGACGATGAAATGCCAGCAACGTCGTCTGCCAAGGCCGATGCCCAATGTCATAGTACAGAGCATGTCAAATCCAAAACACCAAATATCAGTAAAAAAAGGACTCCAAAACCTAAAATAAAATTGTCGGAGGAGAAGCGTAAACTTGCCAATATGCCATTTACCACACGGAGTGGCAAGGAACGGCTGAGGCCCTGGCCTATGTTCATGGCTAGTGGTTCAGCTTCACATGAGGATGGAAGCACTCAGCCTCTCGCTAGAAAACTGAAAAGACTCAAGCTGGCAAAAGCACCGCAAAGAACTGTGCGTTCTTCGAAATCCCAAATCCACAAGGAGAGTCCAATTGTGTCGGTTGCGATGCCTGACCTTCCCAACACTGGACGTGAAGAGCATGCGCCTTCCACCATTTGCACGCCCCCTGCAAGTGCTGGAAGGAGCACCCGCAGTCCAGTTCCTGATAGTCAGATTGAAGATGTCAGTGTTGAAGTACACCAGGATGAGGAGGATATGGGTGTTGCTGGCGCTGCGGAGGAAATTGACCAGGAGGATTCTGATGGTGAGGTGGTTTGTTTAAGTCAGGCACCCGGGGAGACACCTGTTGTCCGTGGGAGGAATATGGCCACTGACATGCCTGGTGAAAATACCAAAAAAATCAGCTCTTCGGTGTGGAAGTATTTCAACAGAAATGCGGACAACAGGTGTCAAGCCGTGTGTTGCCTTTGTCAAGCTGTAATAAGTAGGGGTAAGGACGTTAACCACCTTGGAACATACTCCCTTATACGTCACCTGCAGCGCATTCATAATAAGTCAGTGACAAGTTCAAAAACTTTGTGCGACAGCGGAAGCAGTCCACTGACCAGTAAATCCCTTCCTCTTGTAACCAAGCTCACGCAAACCACCCCACCAACTCCCTCAGTGTCAATTTCCTCCTTCCCCAGGAATGCCAATAGTCCTGCAGGCCATGTCACTGGCAATTCTGACGAGTCCTCTCCTGCCTGGGATTCCTCCGATGCATCCTTGCGTGTAACGCCTACTGCTGCTGGCGCTGCTGTTGTTGCTGCTGGGAGTCGATGGTCATCCCAGAGGGGAAGTCGTAAGCCCACTTGTACTACTTCCAGTAAGCAATTGACTGTTCAACAGTCCTTTGCGAGGAAGATGAAATATCACAGCAGTCATCCTACTGCAAAGCGGATAACTGAGGCCTTGGCATCCTGGGTGGTGAGAAACGTGGTTCCGGTATCCATCATTACTGCAGAGCCAACTAGAGACTTGTTGGAGGTACTGTGTCCCCGGTACCAAATACCATCTAGGTTCCATTTCTCTAGGCAGGCGATACCGAAAATGTACACAGACCTCAGAAAAAGAGTCACCAGTGTCCTAAAAAATGCAGCTGTACCCAATGTCCACTTAACCACGGACATGTGGACAAGTGGAGCAGGGCAGGGTCAGGACTATATGACTGTGACAGCCCACTGGGTAGATGTATGGACTCCCGCCGCAAGAACAGCAGCGGCGGCACCAGTAGCAGCATCTCGCAAACGCCAACTCTTTCCTAGGCAGGCTACGCTTTGTATCACCGGTTTCCAGAATACGCACACAGCTGAAAACCTCTTACGGCAACTGAGGAAGATCATCGCGGAATGGCTTACCCCAATTGGACTCTCCTGTGGATTTGTGGCATCGGACAACGCCAGCAATATTGTGTGTGCATTAAATATGGGCAAATTCCAGCACGTCCCATGTTTTGCACATACCTTGAATTTGGTGGTGCAGAATTTTTTAAAAAACGACAGGGGCGTGCAAGAGATGCTGTCGGTGGCCAGAACAATTGCGGGACACTTTCGGCGTACAGGCACCACGTACAGAAGACTGGAGCACCACCAAAAACTACTGAACCTGCCCTGCCATCATCTGAAGCAAGAAGTGGTAACGAGGTGGAATTCAACCCTCTATATGCTTCAGAGGTTGGAGGAGCAGCAAAAGGCCATTCAAGCCTATACAATTGAGCACGATATAGGAGGTGGAATGCACCTGTCTCAAGCGCAGTGGAGAATGATTTCAACGTTGTGCAAGGTTCTGATGCCCTTTGAACTTGCCACACGTGAAGTCAGTTCAGACACTGCCAGCCTGAGTCAGGTCATTCCCCTCATCAGGCTTTTGCAGAAGAAGCTGGAGACATTGAAGGAGGAGCTAACACGGAGCGATTCCGCTAGGCATGAGGGACTTGTGGATGGAGCCCTTAATTCGCTTAACAAGGATTCACGGGTGGTCAATCTGTTGAAATCAGAGCACTACATTTTGGCCACCGTGCTCGATCCTAGATTTAAAGCCTACCTTGGATCTCTCTTTCCGGCAGACACAAGTCTGCTGGGGTTGAAAGACCTGCTGGTGAGAAAATTGTCAAGTCAAGCGGAACGCGACCTGTCAACATCTCCTCCTTCACATTCTCCCGCAACTGGGGGTGCGAGGAAAAGGCTCAGAATTCCGAGCCCACCCGCTGGCGGTGATGCAGGGCAGTCTGGTCCGGACTGAAGGACCTGACAACGATTACGGACATGTCGTCTACTGTCACTGCATATGATTCTTTCAACATTGAAAGAATGGTGGAGGATTATATGAGTGACCGCATCCAAGTAGGCACGTCACACAGTCCGTACTTATACTGGCAGGAAAAAGAGGCAATTTGGAGGCCCTTGCACAAACTGGCTTTATTCTACCTAAGTTGCCCTCCCACAAGTGTGTACTCCGAAAGAGTGTTTAGTGCCGCCGCTCACCTTGTCAGCAATCGGCGTACGAGGTTACATCCAGAAAATGTGGAGAAGATGATGTTCATTAAAATGAATTATAATCAATTCCTCCGCGGAGACATTGACCAGCAGCAATTGCCTCCACAAAGTACACAGGGAGCTGAGATGGTGGATTCCAGTGGGAACGAATTGATAATCTGTGAGGAGGGGGATGTACACGGTGATATATCGGAGGATGATGATGAGGTGGACATCTTGCCTCTGTAGAGCCAGTTTGTGCAAGGAGAGATTAATTGCTTCTTTTTTGGTGGGGGTCCAAACCAACCCGTCATATCAGTCACAGTCGTGTGGCAGACCCTGTCACTGAAATGATGGGTTGGTTAAAGTGTGCATGTCCTGTTTATACAACATAAGGGTGGGTGGGAGGGCCCAAGGACAATTCCATCTTGCACCTCTTTTTTCTTTAATTTTTCTTTGCGTCATGTGCTGTTTGGGGAGTGTTTTTTGGAAGGGCCATCCTGCGTGACACTGCAGTGACACTCCTAGATGGGCCCGGTGTTTGTGTCGGCCACTAGGGTCGCTTATCTTACTCACACAGCTACCTCATTGCGCCTCTTTTTTTCTTTGCGTCATGTGCTGTTTGGGGAGGGTTTTTTGGAAGGGACATCCTGCGTGACACTGCAGTGCCACTCCTAGATGGGCCCGGTGTTTGTGTCGGCCACTAGGGTCGCTTATCTTACTCACACAGCTACCTCATTGCGCCTCTTTTTTTCTTTGCGTCATGTGCTGTTTGGGGAGGGTTTTTTGGAAGGGACATCCTGCGTGACACTGCAGTGCCACTCCTAGATGGGCCCGGTGTTTGTGTCGGCCACTAGGGTCGCTTATCTTACTCACACAGCTACCTCATTGCGCCTCTTTTTTTCTTTGCGTCATGTGCTGTTTGGGGAGGGTTTTTTGGAAGGGACATCCTGCGTGACACTGCAGTGCCACTCCTAGATGGGCCCGGTGTTTGTGTCGGCCACTAGGGTCGCTTATCTTACTCACACAGCTACCTCATTGCGCCTCTTTTTTTCTTTGCGTCATGTGCTGTTTGGGGAGGGTTTTTTGGAAGGGACATCCTGCGTGACACTGCAGTGCCACTCCTAGATGGGCCCGGTGTTTGTGTCGGCCACTAGGGTCGCTTATCTTACTCACACAGCTACCTCATTGCGCCTCTTTTTTTCTTTGCGTCATGTGCTGTTTGGGGAGGGTTTTTTGGAAGGGACATCCTGCGTGACACTGCAGTGCCACTCCTAGATGGGCCAGGTGTTTGTGTCGGCCACTAGGGTCGCTTAGCTTAGTCATCCAGCGACCTCGGTGCAAATTTTAGGACTAAAAATAATATTGTGAGGTGTGAGGTATTCAGAATAGACTGAAAATGAGTGGAAATGATGGTTTTTGAGGTTAATAATACTTTGGGATCAAAATGACCCCCAAATTCTATGATTTAAGCTGTTTTTTAGGTTTTTTGGAAAAAAACACCCGAATCCAAAACACACCCGAATCCGCCAAAAAAAATTCGGTTAGGTTTTGCCAAAACGCGGTCGAACCCAAAACACGGCCGCGGAACCGAACCCAAAACCAAAACACAAAACCCGAAAAATTTCCGGCGCTCATCTCTAGTTGTAACATATCTTTAATTTCTTATTGCCATCATGGGTGTTGGAATGGAGGGGGGGGGGCGACTTCCCCCTCTCCCCAAACGTGTGGGAGGTGCCAGTTAATTTTGTTGGGAGAGCAGCGCTGTCACATAGTACAGAGCTGACGGACACTAGGACACACCGAGTCTCTCATAGGAGGTCCATCCGAGGCTCTTCCGTAGCTCTCTCTCATCTGATGCACCCAGAGCTCCCCAGACCCTGCACCTTCTAGCTCCAATTAGATCCCCTAGAGCCTTGGCAACATCCTTAATTACATCCTTAATTACACTGATTAGCACCACGTGAAAGGTAGATGGGTTTACTTGATCACCCTCTGCAGTGAGGCCAAGCTGTTGTACCTACAGCAGTGATGAATTAGGTGACCTATGTTTATTACACAAGAAAGGGATTTATCCTTACAGTGCCACAAAAAGCAGCAATGCATCCACCACTGCTATATATACCATATAAACTACTACCACTTAGATGCCCAAGCATCCTACTGCCCTCACAGTGTGCTGTGCCAGATGGTGCATTCTGCACCACATACAGTACAATACCCAGCAAACCCTGTATGCCCCAGACTGCCACTGTATTTACTTCTGTTTAACTCCTGCATCAGGTAGGTTGTGTGGTGGGTTACTGCAGCTGCCCATAGGGGACGACCTTCAGCGATTAAGGGGCTCCAAAATTATATTTCGCATTTTGGCCCCCCCAAACCTAAAAACCTTCTGATGCCCTTGATTGCAGTGAAAAGCAGTGATAGACAATTATACTTATTGCATCTACACCGTGAATAATAAATATGCCCCTATATGTCTTGTACCAACCTGTTGCTTTAGGTGACCTTGCTTCATAGAGAAAAGCATTGGAACAACCTATTATTTGTATTTTTCACAACAAATTAGTATCAACATTTGGTGTTTTGGTACAATTCCTTAGTAACAGTATAGGAGCACTTCCATTGTAATAGGCTGACAATATTATCCCTTTAACCTGGGACACTCATAAATTACACAGGTTCTGTGGCTGCTTAAAACCAGGTGAAATGCAGGCGTGTAGTCAGCCAGCCACAGAACCTGTGTAATTCATGAGTGTCCCAGGTTAAAGAGATAATATGGTCAGCCTACTTGTAATAACATTAGGTTCCTTTCAAATCCAGTACAACCAGTCTGTATTCTATATATAATCATGCATTTTGTACACATGAATTACAGTTCATAGTGAGGTGAAAAGTTGGCACCGGCAGGACTCTATCCAATGAATGGGGTCCTGCTAAGTATAAATAGTACATACAAAAAGCATGCGTTTTTGATGATATGTTTAATGGGCTTTTCATGCATACAGCAGGATGCCACTTCAATTGTGCTCAGCTGAATGCATAAAAGGGCATCAAATATTTGATATCACATAATCCTACTTAATGTATGAAAAACATATGTCCCAGTTCAAAAGGGAAATACAAGGACATGGTCATCTGAATAGCAATATAATAGGCGCTGGAATCCTACTAAAAACACAAACAAAAACCACTGCTTGCTGAACATATTGGGGGTTATTCAGAGATGAACATAAGTAAAACATGGGGAGCAAGTGCCGATGTTTTACTTCCGCACAGGTGTCCGAGTTGCACAGCGCATGCGTCCTGATGGTTCCCGCTGGGGGATGCATAACGGACCTGCATGTAAATGCATGACATTTCGAAGGGCATTCATGGTGATTGAGGGGCGGCTAATAGCGGCAGATGTGTCAGGTGCATGTCGGTGTCAGGTGCTACATTGCAAGAAGCAGTTCCACTGCCACCTGTGGCCATGTACCATTGGTCATTCTGAGCAATAATAAGATTGCTCTAATTTCCAGTGGTGCAGCCAATGCCCAATCATCGATGGTGTGTCTTTGTGCACACATTGTCAGATCTGCGTCACTGCCAGTGGGTGTGTCAGTAGGATGGCCATTAGTCTAATGATGCAATCGCTGCTGCAACAAAATGCAGCCACTGCTGCTATTGTGTCCACCTCTGAATCATCCCCATTGTTACCTTACAATCAACCCCCACATTTTATTTTTATTATTAACTAGCTGAATACCCCTGCTTCGCTACAGAATTTCAAGTATTTCCATCCGTATAACTTTCATTTTGAAGGACTTCCTGGTAAACTAAGACCACCCATCCCCCAGCAAGGCAGCAGCCAGCAGCACCCAGAGGGAGAAGCCCAGAGACGGAGGGGACGACTGCTGCTGGGAACCTCTCGGGATTATCCCCTCCCGAAGCTGGACACAGCAGCCAGCGCCGGGTACACTGGCGGGGAGACATCTGCGTTACCCAGGACTGGTGCCGCCATGCCCCCTGGTGTCAGCGGCCTGTACAGCGACAATAGTAGTTATAGCGGTGGTGGCTGTGCGCGGGGGGGGGGTCACAGGAAGCAGCGACCCTGATGCACTTTATCATCGCTGCCGCTGTGTAGCCGGGGACGGAGCCGAATCACGCTGCTGCAGATCAGTTTGCAGAAAGTGAGTAGCGGAGCAGAGGGTGGATGTTAAACGTGGAGAGTCTGGACCAGGTGGGTCTGTGTGAGTGTGTTGACATGGGTAAAGGCCCATACACATTAGACGATGTCGCTCTGTGAGCGACATCGTCTAACGTTTCCCCCTCCCGGGCCGGCCGGTCGGCGGCCGCCTGTATGCACTGAGCGATATGACAGCTCATATCGCTCAGTGACGTCACGCCCCCGCCAGCCCTGCATGAAGGTCGTGGACGACAGTCCACATCCTTCATGCATGCCCTACCGACAGCGACGATCGTTGCCGACCCGCGGGGCCGCGCATCGGTCGTCGCTGGCGGCATACACACTTAACGATAAAATGAGCGACGTCGCTCAAGGAGGGGGAAAATGAGCGATGTCGCTCATTATATCGTTAAGTGTGTATGGACCTTAAGTGTGGAAGCAGCAGCAGCAGGGCTGCCCCATCCCCCAGGCCCTGCACACACTGCCAACTGCTGTCATTGTGTCATCACCCGAGCCGGGTGTAGTCTATGCGGAGTGGTTCCCCCAGGGGTGACTACGTAATGTGCCTCTGGGCTATATACTTGTCAGTTTGATAATTATAGCACCAGCATAATTTGACACTAATGTCGGTCATTTTGGACATTTTATTTTCACCCATTCTCATCCCCCATGCTGATGGGGGCTGAATTTGGACTTAAACGGCATTGAGAGTGTCACTATTCATCTCCGCAACCCCGAAAACGATGGATTTTTACATGTCACCCCCTTCCCAGCCCCACCCCTAGGAGTGCTATTGGTGTCTTACCCCCACAGTATTTTTTTCCAGATTGTAAGTCATATGTGTACCAAGTTTGGTGTAAATTGCTCCAGGCATTCCAGAGTTATGCTGGAACATACATACACACACACACATACATCCATTTTTATATATATAGATAATAACAATAATAATAATAATAATAATAATAATAATAATAAAATAAGATTTTACTCACCGGTAAATCTATTTCTCGTAGTCCGTAGTGGATGCTGGGAACTCCGAAAGGACCATGGGGAATAGCGGCTCCGCAGGAGACTGGGCACAACTAAAGAAAGCTTTTAGGTCACCTGGTGTGCACTGGCTCCTCCCACTATGACCCTCCTCCAAGCCTCAGTTAGGACACTGTGCCCGGACGAGCTGACATAATAAGGAAGGATTTTGAATCCCGGGTAAGACTCCTACCAGCCACACCAATCACACCGTATAACTCGTGATACTATACCCAGTTTAACAGTATGAAAACAACTGAGCCTCTCAACAGATGGCTCAACAATAACCCTTTAGTTAACAATAACTATGTACAAGTATTGCAGACAATCCGCACTTGGGATGGGCGCCCAGCATCCACTACGGACTACGAGAAATAGATTTACCGGTGAGTAAAATCTTATTTTCTCTGACGTCATAGTGGATGCTGGGAACTCCGAAAGGACCATGGGGATTATACCAAAGCTCCCAAACGGGCGGGAGAGTGCGGATGACTCTGCAGCACCGAATGAGAGAACTCAAGGTCCTCCTCAGCCAGGGTATCAAATTTGTAGAATTTTGCAAACGTGTTTGCCCCTGACCAAGTAGCAGCTCGGCAAAGTTGTAAAGCCGAGACCCCTCGGGCAGCCGCCCAAGATGAGCCCACCTTCCTTGTGGAATGGGCTTTTACTGATTTAGGATGCGGCAGTCCAGCCGCAGAATGCGCCAGCTGAATTGTGCTACAAATCCAGCGAGCAATAGTCTGCTTAGAAGCAGGAGCACCCAGTTTGTTGGGTGCATACAGGATAAATAGCGAGTCAGTTTTCCTGACTCTAGCCGTCCTGGAAACATAAATTTTCAAGGCCCTGACTACGTCCAGTAACTTGGAATCCTCCAAGTCCCTAGAAGCCGCAGGCACCACAATAGGTTGGTTCAAGTGAAAAGCTGATACCACCTTAGGGAGAAACTGGGGACGAGTCCTCAATTCCGCCCTATCCATATGGAAAATCAGATAAGGGCTTTTACATGACAAAGCTGCCAATTCTGACACACGCCTGGCTGAAGCCAAGGCCAATAACATGACCACTTTCCACGTGAGATATTTTAGATCCACGGTTTCAAGTGGCTCAAACCAATGTGATTTTAAGAAACTCAACACCACGTTGAGATCCCAAGGTGCCACTGGAGGCACAAACGGGGGCTGAATATGCAGCACTCCTTTCACAAACGTCTGAACTTCAGGTAGTGAAGCTAGTTCTTTCTGGAAGAAAATCGACAGAGCCGAGATCTGTACCTTAATGGAGCCTAATTTCAGGCCCATAGTCACTCCTGCTTGTAGGAAATGCAGAAATCGACCTAGTTGAAATTCCTCTGTTGGGGCCTTTTTGGCCTCACACCAAGCAACATATTTCCGCCATATGCGGTGATAATGCTTTGCAGTTACATCTTTCCTGGCTTTAATCAGCGTAGGAATGACTTCCTCCGGAATGCCCTTTTCCTTCAGGATCCGGCGTTCAACCGCCATGCCGTCAAACGCAGCCGCGGTAAGTCTTGGAACAGACAGGGCCCCTGCTGCAGCAGGTCCTGTCTGAGCGGCAGAGGCCATGGGTCCTCTGAGATCATCTCTTGAAGTTCCGGGTACCATGCTCGTCTTGGCCAATCCGGAACCACGAGTATTGTTCTTACTCCTCGTTTTCTTATTATTCTCAGTACCCTTGGTATGAGAGGCAGAGGAGGGAACACATAAACTGACTGGTACACCCACGGTGTCACTAGAGCGTCCACAGCTATCGCCTGAGGGTCCCTTGACCTGGCGCAATATCTCTCTAGTTTTTTGTTTAGGCGGGACGCCATCATGTCCACCTGTGGCCGTTCCCATCGATTTACAATCAGCGTGAAGACTTCTGGATGAAGTCCCCACTCTCCCGGGTGGAGGTCGTGCCTGCTGAGAAAGTCTGCTTCCCAGTTGTCCACTCCCGGAATGAACACTGCTGACAGTGCTAGTACGTGATTTTCCGCCCATCGGAGAATCCTTGTGGCTTCTGCCATTGCCATCCTGCTTCTTGTGCCGCCCTGTCGATTTACATGGGCGACTGCCGTGATGTTGTCTGACTGGATCAGTACCGGCTGGTGTAGAAGCAGGGATTTTGCCTGACTTAGGGCATTGTAAATGGCCCTTAGTTCCAGAATATTTATGTGTAGGGAAGGCTCCTGACTCGACCATAGTCCTTGGAAGTTTCTTCCCTGTGTGACTGCCCCCCAGCCTCGAAGGCTGGCATCCGTGGTCACCAGGACCCAGTCCTGTATGCCGAATCTGCGGCTCTCTAGAAGATGAGCACTCTGCAGCCACCACAGCAGAGACACCCTGGTTCTTGGAGACAGGGTTATTAGGCGATGCATCTGAAGATGCGATCCGGACCATTGGTCCAACAGGTCCCACTGAAAGATTCTGGCATGGAACCTGCCGAAAGGAATTGCTTCGTAAGAAGCCACCATCTTTCCCAGGACCCGCGTGCAGTGATGCACCGATACCTGTATTGGTTTCAGGAGGTCTCTGACTAGAGATGACAGCTCCTTGGCTTTCTCCTCCGGGAGAAACACTTTTTTCTGGACTGTATCCAGAATCATACCCAGGAACAGTAGACGTGTCGTCGGAACCAGCTGTGATTTTGGAATATTCAGAATCCAACCGTGCTGGTGTAGCACCTCCTGAGATAGTGCTACTCCCACCAACAACTGCTCCTTGGACCTCGCCTTTATTAGGAGATCGTCCAAGTACGGGATAATTAAAACTCCCTTTTTTCGAAGGAGTATCATCATTTCCGCCATTACCTTGGTAAACACCCTCGGTGCCGTGGAGAGTCCAAACGGCAGCGTCTGGAATTGGTAATGGCAATCCTGTACCACAAATCTGAGGTACTCCTGGTGAGGATAGTAAATGGGGACATGCAGGTAAGCATCCTTGATGTCCAGGGATACCATGTAATCCCCCTCGTCCAGGCTTGCAATAACCGCCCTGAGCGATTCCATCATGAACTTGAATTTTTTTATGTATGTGTTCAAGGATTTCAAATTTAAAATGGGTCTCACCGAACCGTCCGGTTTCGGTACCACAAACAGTGTGGAATAGTAACCCCGTCCTTGTTGAAGTAGGGGCACCTTGATTATCACCTGCTGGGAATACAGCTTGTGAATTGCCGCTAGCACAGCCTCCATGTCTGAAGGAGTAATCGGCAAGGCAGATTTTAGGAACCGGTGGGGTGGAGACGCCTCGAATTCCAGTTTGTACCCTTGAGATACTATTTGCAGGATCCAGGGATCCACCTGTGAGCGAGCCCACTGATCGCTGAAATTTTTGAGGCGGCCCCCCACCGTACCTGGCTCCGCCTGTGGAGCCCCACCGTCATGCGGCGGACTTGGAAGTAGCGGGGGAGGACTTTTGCTCCTGGGAACCTGCTGTTTGTTGCAGCCTTTTTCCCCTACCTCTGCCTCTGGACAGAAAGGACCCGCCTTTTCCACGCCTGTTTTTCTGAGTCCGAAAGGACTGTACCTGATAAAACGTCGCCTTTTTAGGCTGTGAGGGAACATGGGGTAAAAATGCTGACTTCCCAGCAGTTGCTGTGGAAACTAGGTCCGAGAGACCATCCCCAAATAACTCCTCACCCTTATAAGGCAAAACTTTCATGTGCCTTTTTGAATCTGCATCCCCTGTCCACTGGCGAGTCCATAAGCCTCTCCTAGCAGAAATGGACAATGCACTTATTTTAGATGCCAGCCGGCAGATCTCCCTCTGTGCATCTCTCATGTATAAGACTGAGTCTTTTATATGCTCTATGGTTAGCAGAATAGTGTCCCTGTCTAGGGTGTCAATATTTTCTGACAGGGAATCTGACCACGCAGCGGCAGCACTGCACATCCATGCTGACGCAATAGCTGGTCTAAGTATAATGCCTGAGTGTGTATATACAGACTTCAGGATCGCCTCCTGCTTTCTATCAGCAGGTTCCTTGAGGGCGGCCGTATCCGGAGACGGTAGTGCCACCTTTTTAGACAAACGTGTGAGCGCTTTATCCACCCTAGGGGGTGTCTCCCAACGTGACCTATCCTCTGGCGGGAAAGGGAACGCCATTAGTAACTTCTTAGAGATTACCAATCTTTTATCAGGGAAAGCCCACGCTTCTTCACACACTTCATTTAATTCTTCTGATGGGGGAAAAACTACGGGTAGTTTTTTCTCCCCAAACATAATACCCTTTTTAGTGGTACCTGGGTTTATATCAGAAATTTGTAACACCTCTTTCATTGCTTCAATCATGCAACGAATGGCCTTAGTGGACATTAGACTAGACTCATCGTCGTCGACACTGGTGTCAGTATCCGTGTCGACATCCGCGTCTGCCATCTGAGGTAGCGGGCGTTTTAGAGCCCCCGATGGCCTTTGAGACGCCTGGACAGGCACGAGCTGAGAAGCCGGCTGTCCCGCATTTGGCATGTCGTCAAATTTTTTGTGTAATGAGTCGACACGTGCACGCAATTCCTTCCATAAGTCCATCCACTCAGGTGTCTGCCCCGCAGGGGGTGACATCCCTTCTATAGGCATCTGCTCCGCCTCCACATCATTATCCTCATCAAACATGTCGACACAGCCGTACCGACACACCGCACACACACAGGGAATGCTCTAACAGAGGACAGGACCCACAAAAGCCCTTTGGGGAGACAGAGTGAGAGTATGCCAGCACACACCAGAGCGCTATATAATGCAGGGACTAACTGAATTATGTCCCCTATAGCTGCTGTTATATATACTGCGCCTAAATTTAGTGCCCCCCTCTCTTTTTTACCCTTTTCTGTAGTGTAGACTGCAGGGGAGAGCCAGGGAGCTTCCTTCCAGCGGAGCTGTGAGGGAGAAATGGCGCCAGTGTGCTGAAGGAGATAGCTCCGCCCCTTTTTCGCTGACTATTCTCCCGCTTTTTTATGGATTCTGGCAGGGGTAATTATCACATATATAGCCTCTGGGGCTATATATTGTGGTATTTTTGCCAGCCAAGGTGTTTTTATTGCTGCTCAGGGCGCCCCCCCCTAGCGCCCTGCACCCTCAGTGACCGGAGTGTGAAGTGTGTATGAGGAGCAATGGCGCACAGCTGCAGTGCTGTGCGCTACCTTGGTGAAGATTTTCCGGACCTCTTCTTGCTTCTGGCTCTGTAAGGGGGACGGCGGCGCGGCTCCGGGACCGAACACCAAGGCCAGTTCCATGCGGTCGATCCCTCTGGAGCTAATGGTGTCCAGTAGCCTAAGATGCCCAAGCTAGCTGCAAGCAGGTAGGTTCGCTTCTTCTCCCCTTAGTCCCTCGCTGCAGTGAGCCTGTTGCCAGCAGGTCTCACTGTAAAATAAAAAACCTAATTATATACTTTCTTTTTAGAAGCTCAGGAGAGCCCCTAGTGTGCATCCAACCTCGGCCGGGCACAAAATCTAACTGAGGCTTGGAGGAGGGTCATAGTGGGAGGAGCCAGTGCACACCAGGTGACCTAAAAGCTTTCTTTAGTTGTGCCCAGTCTCCTGCGGAGCCGCTATTCCCCATGGTCCTTTCGGAGTTCCCAGCATCCACTAGGACGTCAGAGAAAATAAGAGGACTGTGCTCCTTTCATTATTTGAACTGGTTGTGACTGAATAAGTCAGTCACATGACATACAAGAGGTTATTTGCTCTCATGTGCAAAGGTCCATGAACATTGTATCACATAGCAACCACTGAACAAACGGCTGTAATCAGTACAGTGCAAATGTAACTAATGAAAGCAAATGCCTAATTGGTTACAATAGAAGCCAGAACTTGTGCACATATATTAGGAATTAACCTGCATAGTGTATTTTAATTAACAGTTGGCACACTTATGCAATAAAAGACTCTGACATGACTAGAAGGGAGGATAAAATGCAGAAATAAACATCAAAGTAAATATACTTACAACATGATGATATTGGTACACTAATAGCCAAGAATATCCAAGCAATATCCATTTTGCTGAGACAGATAGTTTCTCTGTGTTGGGGTTGGCTGCCCTCCTCTGTTACATGGGATATGTTACCAGGAACCCCAGGTTTCCACGTTCCAGCAGGCACCAGCCTGTTAAGAAAATTTCCAGTTGCTGTGGACCCAGCTGTGGACATAGTAATGGAACTTCTAGTACTGACATCTGTTGACAAAATCAAGTCTAATGTGGTAGCTACGTTTGATATAGTATGGGGCTTCTCAACAGTACCCTTGGTGGTTCCTAAAGCAAATGTTGTGCTCTTAGAATCAGCGGAAGTGTACAGAAATGTGGGAGATGTTGTCATTCTTGTAACTGTTTGCAAAGTTCCATTCTTACCTTGTCTTATAGAGAACAAGGAGCCATTTCGATTTAACACATCCCATAATTTAGAATGATGGCTCTTAAAAGGCACGGACACTGATTCATTGTTCTTTAACATATCAATGGTAAAGGTGGTAGAACCTTCTGTCTTGTCTTCTTGGGGAAAGCTTTGCAAAGTGCCAACATGTCCCAGCAAAGTATCTTTAAGAAATCCAAGTATAGTGCTGCTATGGTCTGTGGTTGATGTAGTCCTCATTGAAAAGCTTGAATTGAGCTCGGGTTTGAGGTAAGTTTCTGTAATGAACACATCTGTCACATTTGCAGATGATTTCCTTTTACTGTGTGCATTTCCTGAATGTGTAACACCCTGAATATTGAGAGGTGGCGTAGCCATAAGCCTGTCATTGTAATCAACACCTTCGCTGTGAAGAGGAGGCACCAAGTCTGCAGATTTTACAGACATCCTTGTGCCAGACTTCGCAGACTTCCGAACAAGACCGAAGCTGACACTCGGTATTACCATCGCTGCATTGGGGTTGGTTTCTTCCAGAAAGTGGTAAGATGGGGAGGTTGGAAACTGTTCCTTAAATGCAAATATTTTTTTCTCTGCCTGTGCCAAAACAAGTAGAACATCTGCAAGAGATAAAAGACAATCTTTATGGAAATCATGCAATAGAGAAATGAACAGAAACAGAGATATAATAGAAAATTATGCATCTAGGTGATATAATACATTTAATAGACCAATGCAAGCTTCTATCTTTTTCCTTTTAGAACACACACACACACACACACACACACACACACACACACACACTATATATATATATATATATAGTGGCTGTAATTTCTTGTGATGTGGTCCTGATGACGGGGTTTTGACCTCGAAAGTACTTGACCGAATTTGAATACATCATTTTGCTATATCTTGCTGTCTCTGAGTGCCTCCTCTTTTCTGCATTGGATATATATATATACATACAGGTTGATTATCCCATATCCAAATATCCGAAATACGGAATATTCCGAAATACGGACTTTTTGAGTGAGAGTGAGATAATGAAACTTTAGTTTTTTCGATGGCTCAATGTACACAAACTTTGTTTAATACACACAGTTATTAAAAATATTGTATTAAATGACCTTCAGGCTGTGTGTATAAGGTGTATATGAAACATAAATGAATTGTGTGAATGTACACACACTTTGTTTAATCCACAAAGTTATAAAAAATATTGGCTAAAATGACCTTCAGGCTGTGAGTATAAGGTGTATATGTAACATAAATGCATTCTGTGCTTAGACTTAGGTCCCATCGCTATGATCTCTCATTATGGTATGCAATTATTCCAAAATACGGAAAAATACGATATCCAAAATACCTCTGGTCCCAAGCATTTTGGATAAGGGAGACTCAACCTGTATATATATATATATATATATATATATATATATATATACAGTATACATGGAAGATGTAGGTCTTCAGCTCTTTTATAAAAATAGTCCTGTCAGTCTCATAATGAAGGCTGAGCACTGACTTCCCAGAAGTTCATCTGCTGCAATAACGGAATACATGGTATGTTTTAGATTTTACAACTACATTTGTGTATATTATCGCTCTGTTTTTTTTATATTATTATATTAAATATGTGTTATTATATTTACTGTTTCTTACTGTTCATACACCTTTATCATATTACATGAACTCATCACTTTACAATGGGTTTGGGGAGGATGTACATAAATATCTCAATGGCACTATATACATACTTTTACAATGTAAGACAATAAACCACAAAAAATGTACTAATAACGTATTTGTAGGGATACCACCCTATAACCAGATGAAATCTAAACTGACCAAGCAACTATGAATTGACTCTGGCCAATAGGGGGTGAACATTTTTACATATCTGTTTTGCTCAATGGTCTAATCCATATGGATTTCAGTAGGGTTATTTTACAGAAAGTCCAGATACAAGGGTAAGTGTCACTTCTGGGTTTAGGGGATTATTCAGAGATGAACCCAGATGGCTGCATACGCAGCCAGATCTGCATTCATCTCTGCACATGCTGGGGGCCGCCCAGCACAGGGCAAGACCACCCAGCATGTGTGAGGCCGCCCCACTGATGCATCTGCAATTGGATTGCAGACGCATCGGATCTAAGGTTGACCCCTGGCAGCGCAGCTCGGCTGCACAGTCAGACTGTCAGCGGCCATCTTTTTTTCAGAGCGGCTGCACATGTAGTCAGGCAGCCATCCCGAAAATGGTCCCGGCCCGCTCCCCCAATGCCACGCTGCCGCCCCACTAATGCCCGCCACTGTCAATCACATTGCATCTGCATCCTTCACAGATGAGCCTGCAATGTGTATGTCCACACAGCCGCGATGCGGCCACGGCACATGCTCAGTTTGCCATCACCGGCAAACTGCGCTGCATGCTGCAACAGCAGCAGGGTCTGAATAACCCCCTTAGTTCGTGATCATGATGCCTACTCACGTAGAAATGCGTTAGCTCTTGTTCTCTATCTACAGACAATTGTGATTGTCAACAACAGTATTAAGTTCCCTTGCTTACAATGAATGCCACCTGCAAGTTGTCTTAACCCCTTTGTTGCCAGGAGTTTGTGTAACAAGTGCACTTTAGGAGAGTTCAGCATTTTTAGCTTATTTGCTCTGTGTTTGTTTTGCTAGAATTTTTTTTTTGTCAGAAAATAAGTTATTTATATACTGTATAGTACAGTATGTTTTTTTTTTGCATGTATAACATGTGCTTTGGGCTATAATAATGTGCATATGTGTATTTTATTTATTTTACTCTTTTTTTTTTAAAAATGATTAACTTGTAAAGCAGGGATGGGGAACCTTCGGCCCTCCAGCTGTTGTTGAACTACACATCCCAGCATGCCCTGCAACAGTTTTAGCATGGCCATATAGCAAAACTGTAGCAAGGCATGCTGGTATGTGTAGTTCAACAACAGCTGGAGAGCCAAAGGTTCCCCATCCCTGTTGTAAATATATTGATGTACCAAAGGTAATAAATGACTTCTTGCATTTGTATATTTCTATAATGAATGTGGTATTAGTAAAACAGAATCTGATCATTATTTAACCTGCATGTCCTCCTTTGTAAAAAAATACAGGCAGCACATGTACAGTAATAGGATTGCTTTCAAGTACGTCATTACATTGTGTGAATAAATAAGTAATGAGAAAAAATTTATTTTCTATCTAGGATCTCACTGCTGTGACTGAGAAAACATTTAAAGCAAATAATTCAACAAAAATCTTGACTTTGGCTGAAAGGACTTAAATTAATTTAAGGAATTACTGTAAATACGGATAAGGTTGCACTCCTTTTGTGATCGATGGAAACCCTGAGGGCTGCAGATCATTTTTATGACTGAAGTCACAAGTCACAGTGGTCCACTATAGGCAGGTGACAGGTAAGTAACACAAAGATAACCTTTCAGGCTTCATCAAACACATTGGGTCAGGGGCGGATTGGGAACAAAAAGCGGCCCTGGAAAAATTAGTACTAGTGGCCCCACATGGGCAGCACCAGAGGTGTAAGGTCTAGCCATGGGCCATGGCAGCAGTACCCTCCCCCCAAGACTTTCCAGATAGTGGGCATGTCCAGCATCAAGGGAGAAGTTAAAAAGAAATAAAATTAAATATTATGAGCACATTATATGATACACCTTCAGAATTTAGGAAACTATATCATTCTTTAGAAAGATATATTTTCTTGCTTATTATACCAACCGTATCCCAATCACTATTCACTCAATCTTATATATCAGCCAAGCAGGCAGACAGAGCATACACTAGATCATCTGCAATCACAGGATAAGTGGCAAAGTAATTATTTTGCATCTTATTCATTATGTTTATAAGAAGGACCACATGTCCTCAAACAAAACAGGCCCCACGGGTGCGTCGGGCCACAGGGAATCTTCCCTGTGAACCCTATGGCCAATCCGCCTCTGCATTGGTGACATGGTAAATAGAGGTGAATCAAATATGAACTTGGCTAAATAAATTAATAATCAGCCCACTAGTTCTCCTCATTAGCAGTTGCTTCACATGTTAAACTAGCAAACACCACTTAATTTCCACTATGGCTACCAAAAATGCATCAGATAATAGATTAGAGCAGTGGTTCTCAAACTGTGTGCCGTGGCACCCTGGGGTGCCTCGGGGCACTTACAGGGGTGCCTTGATTTGGTGGTCTAGGACCAATTCAAATGATTTATGGTCTATGTAATAGGCAAAACGAGTTCCTGTGGCTGGCAATCATAAAACGTGGCCAAACAGAAGCAAATCCTGTCCCTCCCCAAATAACTGAACCTAAGGATGACTAACAGTATAAACACAATTTACTTAATTTATTGTTTTTTATTCTATATTTTTTTTGTTTTGACACTGCAAGGTGCCATGATTAAAATAAGTTTGGGAACCACTGGATTAGAGGATGGTGATCTAGTACTGAAGCTGATCTATCGCAAAGCTTGCACAGCTGAATGTACTGTAGGACACTGAGGGGTATATTTATAAAAGTCGATTTGGGGCGATGTTGATCGATTTTGTGTTTTAGGGTCTAAATCACACATTTACTAACAGACGATTTTTGGCATTTTTTTTTTAATAATGTAAAAAATAATAATCTGTTAATGTGTAATTTAGACCCTGAAACTCAAAATTGATAAAAAAAATCGACAATATCAACCCAAAAATTGATCAACATCAACCGAAACTGACTTTTAGAAAATATAACCCTGAGTCACCATGATGACTCTCCAATAGTTGTTCCAAATTTGGAAGAAAACATACAGCAGTGGCAGCACCATGTACAGAGGGAGACAGAGGCCCAGGTTGTAATCACTTGCCTATCTGTGACAGCATAGGTACTGTGTGTACCAGGGACGTGAGGTGAGCTAAATGGCTCAGGAGGCACTGGCTTGCACCAGAGACAAATTTACACGCAATATATGTGCCAAAGGGTACATGTGGGCATTTTGCACAGGTGCATCAGTATAAACTCCTGGAAATGTGGTAACTTTTGATCAGAGATGTGTGGAAAAGATAAGCTGCCTCACCTGCCATAGACTTTTTACTCCAGAGTTTTGGCTAAAAAATGATTAGAATCATGCAAAGAAGATATTTGAAACATATTCTTTGTATCTTTCATACACTTTATACAGTCAAAATTCTGGCACAAACAGTATGACAGGAAAGGCTCTGCCTCACCTACCTCACCCCACCGCACGTCACTGGGGTGTACTCACCAGCACCACTGCTATTACACATTGGGGCTAATTCAGACCAGATCGTGCTGTGCATGTTCACACAGCAGCGATCAGGCCTGAACTGCACATGCGCCGGCACCGCAGTGCGCTGGCGCATGCCAGACAGCTGACGGCTGTCTTTAGCTAGCGATCGCCTCTGCCTGATTGACAGGCAGAGGCGGTCGCTGGGCGGGAGGGGGCAGGACGGCGGCATTAAGCCGGCGTTAAAGGGGCACGGTCCGGCCAACGCAGGCATGGCCGGACCGTGCTGGGGGCGAACTGTGAGACGTCACACGTAGCCGCTGCGACCCGGGCAGCGACGAGCAGCTCCCGATCAGTGCGCAGGAGCTGCGCTGGCCGGGAGCTACTCCTGAAGTACAAAAGCATCGCCACTGTGCGATGCTTTTGTACTTCTGCGATGGGGCAGGGACTGACATGCGGGGCGAGCTATACCTGTGCTGAGCGTCCCCCCGTATGTCTGTGTGCCTGATCGTAGCTGCACTAAATTTATCACATTTACGATCAACTCTGAATCACCCCCATTGTACTACAGGGCCAGCTCCCTATCTTCCTTGATTATTGTAAGGTTGGGGAAAGGGATTAGCAACATTTTAAAAAACACTATTTTTTTTTGTTTTGTTCTTCATTCAGACATTTTTCACATTTTGCAAGCAGAATCTGACCTTAGAGTGTTTCCAGTCCAGCCCAGATCACAACGCACAACATAGTGTAAAGAATATTGTTCTCCAAAGTTTAGGAAAATGGACCGTAGGGGTCATTTCTTTTATTATGTGGCTATAACTGAGAACTCCCACAGGAACCTGTAATTGTTTAGCCAAGTTTACAAAACCATTTCTATTTTTTAAGACGTTACTATAGTAACTGTGAATAAAGGCAATAGAGCTTCCCTGTGATCTTAAGGTACAGTATATCAGTCTGTTATCTGTTTCTGTTCATTATAATATGATACAATAAAAGCATCATTTAATTGTGCATTCTTTGTTTCTTGATGAAGTAACAAAACATAATGATGATCAGTCACTGTTTTATTACTTTACAGCTGCAAGTACTCACAGGGAGGTGGGATGCAAAGTGAACAGCAATATTGATTTTTATCTGTATACTTTATGGGTATTCAATTACTCTAATAGGCTGCAAATCTTAAAATAGTAATAAACAGACTCATTCATTAGTGGCACTTTGTTAAAGCCAAAATGTAAGTAAATGCTATTAAGTCCCTATAATGCTAGATATATCAGTCTGATTCCCTTTGTTAGCAATATCAGCAAATGTGATTTGCTTTTTTTTTTTAACTATCTGAGATTTGCTAAACATACTGAACATGTACATTTGATTCTAAAGTGCAGGTGTAAGAAAGAAAAAGATGGGGGAAAAACTAGTGATGAGCGGATTCGGTTTTACTCGGTTCTCAAAACCGAATCTTATTGGCTCACTGATGTCACGTGTTTTGGATAGCCAATAAGATTCGGTTTTGAGAACCGAGTAAAACCGAATCCGCTCATCACTAGAAAAAACGTCACGTGCCAAAAGATTTGAGGCTCATGGGTGTATCTATAACCTCATGTGCAGCAGAAACCCCACCAGAGTTTACTCAGCACATATATTGGTGAGAGCGGACGTAGTTATGTGACCGCCAGACACAATACCGACCCCTACATCCCGCCCGCTCTAAATACCGACAGTCAGCATGCCAACTAGCAGGGACTATTCCCACTGCAGTACAGCCTGCAGACTGTGTGGTCGGTGAAGTCCAAAGGACTCACTGCCAGATAAAGGGTCTGCATAGGTGCTGCCCCATGGCACTCCCTGTGCTGGCATGGGTTTCCTCCAGGTACTCTGGTACCTCCCACAATCCAAAAATATACTTGTAGGTTAACTACCCCCCTAAATAAATAAATACATTAACCCTAGTGTGCAAGTGTGTGTATGTACATGAGCAGGCTAGATGGGCCAAGTGCTTTTTATCTGCCGTCAAATGTTATGTTTCCATAATTCTATGTTAAGCCCAGTCCATGTAATTAGTAACCCCCCTCCCCCTATCCTCTTCGTGGCCCTGCCTGTGCCTGGGGGATTGTTGGGGCAATAAGGTGTTAAATGGAAACGATAACTTCTGTATGTGGTATTTGTTGTGCCAGCAAATGCCTGGGTATTTTGACATGAGGAACAATAAGCACCAGCATGCCATTGCATCTAGAGCCCACTGGGACCTGTAATGCCATACTGAAAAAGACTAATAAAAATACCTATGATATGAAAACAATAAATTGTAGTTGTGCACCTGCGCACTGAGCAGTTAGATAGGCTGTATGGCGAGCTGCTGCACAAAAGACAGGTGGTCACACTATGGCCCTCATTCCGAGTTGTTCGCTCGCTAGCTGCTTTTAGCAGCTTTGCACACGCTAAGCCGCCGCCTACTGTGAGTGAATCTTAGCTTTGCAGAATTGCGAACGAAAGATTCGCATGATTGCGAATAGAAATTTCTTTGCAGTTTCTGAGTAGCTCGGGACTTACTCTGCCACTGCGATCAGTTCAGTCAGTTTCGTTCCTGGTTTGACGTCACAAACACACCCAGCGTTCGCCCAGACACTCCCCCGTTTCTCCAGCCACTCCCGCGTTTTTCCCAGAAACGGCAGCGTTTTTCCGCACACACCCATAAAACGGCCAGTTTCCGCCCAGAAACACCCACTTCCTGTCAATCACACTCCGATCACCAGAACGAAGAAATTTCTTCGTTATGCCGTGAGTAAAATACCTAACTTTTTGGCAAATTTACTTGGCGCAGACGCACTGCGAACATTGCGCATGCGCAGTTTGCGACAAATCGCTCCGTTGCGAAAACCACTAACGAGCGAACAACTCGGAATGAGGGCCAATGCTTTAAATCAATGGAAAGAAGAGTATGTGCTGCGCTCAGCCTGATGTGTGTTTTGTTAGTGCTTGAGAGTTGAAGTTTTTTGTAACAAGTAAATGATACACAAATGAAAATAAGGATACACAAAATGTTTTACTTTGTTTCAAAGGCATCAAATGCATACATTTGGAGATACAATGTGTATTCGTATGCAGAGATGAGAAAGAAGTAGGAGAGGGGAGAAGAGAAGAGCAAGAAGCAGTAAATTTTAGTAGGGACAGAGGAAGAGAGGGGAAGGAAAAAAGGGAGAAAAAGGAGAAAAGTAGGGGATGGACAAAAAGGAACTGCAGCTGTGTCATAAAAATGAAGGATTGAAAGATTTTTCTTGGGGTAATGAATAAATAATATAAGAATGATAGGTACACAACTAGAAAATGATTGAATGTATTGCTGGTTTACAAATAAAGACAATTAAGGGAATTAATTCCTCTTGATCCAAAATATGTTTATAGTCTGATATGGTTAATGGTGTAGTGTCTAAAGAGTAATGCAGTCCAATAAGGAGTGGGAGGCCTGCCACGCTCCAAATGGTCCATTGGGATCTAACCACAATCAACTACATTGATAAACTGTAATTCCTTGATAAAATGTGTTAATATGTGTCCTCTTACACTATGGCTTCAGTCATATCATTCAGCTCCTCTGCCAGGTCCCAGGTGACTCAGCTGCGCCAAAAATCATTTTGTCTCAAAATGAGCATTTTGGGGGTTATTTAGGTTTGTTAGAAAATCATAAAAGCTATCAATTGGGCAAAACCATGTTGCACTGCAGGTGGGGCAGATGTAACATGTAACGTGCAGACAGAGATATACCCCTTTCCCACCACACAAATAACCCGGTATCGACCTGGTATATTTCCAGGTAAACACAGGTCATGCTAGAATCCCGGGTCGCCTGACATGGTAATTCAACCTGGGTTATAAGAAGGGTTATTCTCATGTAAGTACCGGGTCAGGCGCAGTGTGAATGGGTTCACTGCATAAAGAGAGGCGGCGCGGAGATGATGTCATCTCGCAGCACCGTGTCTGCATCCGCCCCCTATACCAGCTTCCCCCTGGATAGTAATAGGCTGGGTCGGGGATGGCGGTGTGTGGTGGCCAATGCCGGGTCCCACATGGGAAGGATCCATTTCCAATTCCCAGGTGGGACCCGGTATTGTGATCTGAAAGCGGTGTTAGATTTGGGTGAGTTATATTGTTTCTGTGCGGGGTAAAAACTGGCTGCTTCATTTCCACACTGCAATTTAGATTTTAGTTTGAACACACCACACCCAAATATAAATCTCTCTGGCACATGTTACATCTGCCCCAACTGCACTGCAACATACAGTAGTTTTGCCCAATTGCAAACTTTTTTGGTTTGTTAACAAACCTGAATAAGGCCCTTTATCCACACAAATAAAACTGGAAGCAACAAAACGACTCAACAACTGCAGCTTTTTCTGACTCCAAGTTCCATTGTGCTTCATCTGCGACTTTGTAAGTCTTTAAATATAATTCCTGTGCAGTTAAAGTCTTAGCCCAGAGTCTCTAGTACAGTGTGAGTGGTGTTTTGCTGTGTCTGTGATGTGAGTAAGACACAGGGCCATATTCAATTAGCAGTGATAACGGACTTTTCACGTGAAAAGTCCGGTTTTCGGGGGAAAAACCGGACTTTTCACGTGAAATGCAATTACAGCCTATTCAATTATCCTGGAAAATTTATCGGTGATCATGTTTTCACTAATTTCACTTCACCTTCTCTGAAGCAGGTGAAAAGTTGGGAAAAGTCACTATTTTAAGGTAAAAATGTTTGGATATGGTACAGAACTCCTGGGACACCCCCCTTTATGACTAATTAGGCACGTTGAAGTTTTTAATTATTTTTAATTGGCCAATAATGACATGTCATTTTTGGGGTGAAAAAGTAAAAAGTGATGGAAATTGGGGTTCAAGGTATGGGACAGGTATATTGGGGTGCTTTATGAGTGGGACAGGTGTTTTTTAGGCTTGCAGATGGGAGTAATCGGTCTTTTTCCACTTTTTTTTAAAGTACCCTAAAATGACCCAAATATATACTTATACCCATTTTCATGTACCCCAAATTTAATGAGAGCATTTATTTTGCTCAAAAAAACTTGCTTTCTATCATTTTTTTGCATTTAAAAAAAAATGCATATAACTGCCATTTCACACAATTTAAGTCCCCAAAAACTCTCTAATGTGATCTCTAACACACTTCTCTTCTGTTTTCCTATGTTAGTTTAGTATTTTTTGGGGTACAGGCTGATTTCACCATTTTCACCTGCACTTTTCACTGCAAGAATTTTCACGTGAAACCCGGTCGGAATTGAATAGGTCGAAAAATGGAGCGTTTTCGCGGCAATTTTCGGCCGATTGCCGCGAAAAATTTTCGGGCGAAAATTGCCGCGAATTTGCGGAAAATTGAAAAAACGGAGCGTTTTCGCGGCAATTTTCGGCCGATTGCCGCGAAAAATTTTCGGCCGAAAAATTGACGCGAATTTGCGGATAATTGAATACCCTAGAGAGTATGTAAAGAAAATATGGTACGCTACACCTCTCTGAGCAGCTCAGCTGTGCTGCGCATCTCATGACCTATGGCGTATTGAGGCTAGCTGTATGAGGACACATCTGTTCATATATGCTGACTTTTGAAGCAAGTAAATGCAGTATATATATATATATATATATATATATATATATACACACTGCTCAAAAAAATAAAGGGAACACTTAAACAACACAATGTTACTCCAAGTCAATCACACTTCTGTGAAATCAAACTGTCCACTTAGGAAGCAACATTGATTGACAATCAATTACACATGCTGTTGTGCAGATGGAATAGACAACAGGTAGAAATTATAGGCAATTAGCAAGACACCCCCAATAAAGGAGTTGTTCTGCATGTGGTGACCACAGACCACTTCTCAGCTCCTATGCTTTCTGGCTGATGTTTTGGTCACTTTTGAAAGCTGGCAGTGCTTTCACTATAGTGGTAGCATGAGACGGAGTCTACAACCCACACAAGTGGCTCAGGTAGTGGAGCTCATCCAGGATGGCACATCAATGCGAGCTGTGGCAAGAAGGTTTGCTGTGTCTGTCAGCGTAGTGTCCAGAGCATGGAGGCGCTACCAGGAGATAGGCCAGTACATCAGGAGACGTGGAGGAGGCTGTAGGAGGGCAACAACCCAGCAGCAGGGCCGCTACCTCCGCCTTTGTGCAAGGAGGAACAGGAGGAGCACTGCCAGAGCCCTGCAAAATGACCTCCAGCAAGCCACAAATGTGCATGTGTCTACTCAAACGATCAGAAACAGACTCCATGAGGGTGGTATGAGGGCCCGACGTCCACAGGTGGGGGTTGTGCTTACAGCCCAACACCGTGCAGGACGTTTGGCATTTGCCAGAGAACACCAAGATTGGCAAATTCGCCACTGGCGCCCTGTGCTCTTCACAGATGAAAGCAGGATCTCACTGAGCACATGTGACATGTCTGGAGACGCCAAGGAGAACGTTCTGCTGCCTGCAACATCCTCCAGCATGACCGGTTTGGCAGTGGGTCAGTAATGGTGTGGGGTGGCATTTCTTTGGGGGGCCGCACAGCCCTCCATGTGCTCGCCAGAGGTAGCCTGACTGCCATTAGGTACCGAGATGAGATCCTCAGACCCCTTGTGAAACCATATGCTGGTGCGGTTGGCCCTGGGTTCCTCCTAATGCAAGACAATGCTAGACCTCATGTGGCTGGAGTGTGTCAGCAGTTCCTGCAAGACGAAGGCACTGATGCTATGGACTGGCCCGCCCGTTCCCCAGACCTGAATCCAATTGAGCACATCTGGGACATCTCGCTCCATCCACCAACGCCACGTTGCACCACAGACTGTCCAGGAGTTGGCGGATGCTTTAGTCCAGGTCTGGGAGGAGATCCCTCAGTAGACCATCCGCCACCTCATCAGGAGCATGCCCAGGCATTGTAGGGAGGTCATACAGGCACGTGGAGGCCACACACACTACTGAGCCTCATTTTGACTTGTTTTAAGGACATTACATCAAAGTTGGATCTGCCTGTAGTGTGTTTTTACACTTTAATTTTGAGTGTGACTCCAAATCCAGACCTCCATGGGTTAATAAATTTGATTTCCATTGATAATTTTTGTGTGATTTTGTCAGCACATTCAACTATGTAAAGAACAAAGTATTTAATAAGAATATTTCATTCATTCAGATCTAGGATGTGTTATTTTAGTGCTCCCTTTATGTTTTTGAGCAGTGTATATAAGTCTGTCAAAGCCGGCACTCCTTCTCTGCTGTGGCAATGTGCGTCGGTGCCCTCCAGTTTTCCACACTCCTGCTCGAAGTTGGAACCAATATATGCGTTGTGAGGCGGCACTCAGACATCTAAATAAATGACACAAAGGATCCCCTTTGACTTATTAAAGGGGATCCTTTTTGTCATTTAGTTAAACGTCTGAGTGCCGCCTCACCACACACACACACACACACACACACACACACACACACACACACACACACACACACACACACACACACACACATATATTGCATATGTTGTACCACAAACAAGTTTTATGCACTTTAAACAATAAAAGTAAAAAAGGTGCCATTTTTAAACGGACAGTAGAAAATACTTTCCTAATATTTATTGCATTCACACGTATTGTATGGTATGAATAACGTGCACCTGTTGCTAAAAAGGTTTATGCAGGTTGAGTATCCCATATCCAAATATTCCGAAATACGGAATATTCCGAAATATAGACTTTTTTGAGTGAGACTGAGATAGTGAAACCTTTGTTTTCTGATGGCTCAATGTACACAAACTTTGTTTAATACACAAAGTTATTAAAAATATTGTATTAAATGACCTTCAGGCTGTGTGTATAAGGTGTATATGAAACATAAATGAATTGTGTGAATGTACACACACTTTGTGTAATGCACAAAGTTACAAAAAATATTGGCTAAAATTACCTTCCTGCTGTGTGTATAAGGTGTATATGTAACATAAATGCATTCTGTGCTTAGACTTGGGTCCTATCACCATGATATCTCATTATGGTATGCAATTATTCCAAAATACGGAAAAATCCGATATCCAAAATACCTCTGGTCCCAAGCATTTTGGATAAGGGATACTCAACCTGTATACACGTTCACGATCAACAAAAACCCTAGAAATAATTGTATAATAATCTCACCATGACAAGAAATTGATACTGGAGCATTAGATGTAATTGTATAATTCTACTAATGACTGCAGTACTGTGCCCTATTACTAACAAGCATAGCTGGTGTTTCTTGACCATAGTTGTAGAATGCAGATAAAGAAGGGGTTAACTTTTGGACCTCCTGGACATTCCATGGAAGCCTCTGCTGGTTGCCAGGCAACCATATCAGAATCACTGCATGGTGTGCACAGATACAACATTACCTGCCACTTGTGCATTTTAATTTAACATAGAAAAAGGAAGAATCAGTGAAGGCCTGAATACATTATCTTTGTCATTTTACATTGTCTAAAAAAAACTGTAGCATGAGGTTAATTTAAATTACAAGATGTAGGTTTTCATCACATTGGGGTTTATTTACTAAACAGCGGCTTTTCAAAGCTGCTAATTATCAACATTTTTGCATATAGAATTTAAAACAGCAAGACTATTAAATGCAAAACCAGGTATGTTTTACACTTAAGGGGGAATTCAATTAGCCTCTGTAAATTACAGAAGCTAACGGATCCCCCGGGAATTATTCAATTGTCCCCGATAGCCAGCACTTTTGGGGCATTCTTTTCACCTGTCAGGAGGCAGGGGGAAAAAAATCCCTGATAAGTGATAACTAACCCATTTTCGTGACTACGGCCCGAAAACACATGGATGCTAAATGTTCCTGTTGGGACCTGATACCCTGTCCCAACTGAGTGTATGACGGAAGCTGTACATTTATTACATGCACAGAGGGGTGTGTGTGTGAAGGGGGGCGGGGGGGGTACTACATGCACAGTGGGGGAGTGTTAGGAGGCGTTAGATGCACAGTGGGGGTGGAATGTGTGTAGTAAATGCACAGTGGGGGGTGGGGTGGTGTAAGTGTGCCCAGTACGGGAGGGATGTTTGTCCAATAGGTATTGTATATTACAGTCATAACCTATGGTAGGTATGGAGGGAAAGAGGACGATTTGAGTCATAATCAGGGACTGTACCTTAAAATGAGGGTTATTTATTTGGGAAGAAAGCTAATTAAAATAACTATAACATTTGTTGCCAAATTGACTATTATTTAAAAATGTACACCAAGCACCTCTATAATATGGGATCTATATATTAACCCCTGCAATTTTGGCAATAGCTATAATTTATTAAAGTTGCAAAATCTCACCAATTAGAATTTATGTATCTGGGTGAATTATTAAGGGTCTCTTGCCGGGACATAAGCACCAATATCAGTATATCCCAGTGAAGTGTAAAAAAGAAGTGATAGCTAAATAAAGTGGGGCTTAGCCTTAGCTATTGATGGCAAACTCTTAAAGCTAAGCTTCAAAGTCATTTTCACAGTCTCCATAGAAAATGATGGGGACTGCTTTGGAGTTCATAAAGAGAGATCTCCAATATCTACTGTGATACCCCCATTATATAGCCTACATACTAAAATGTAAATTAACAGAGAATGTGGTATAAAACAGTTTATAAATAGGCCCCTTAGAGCTTTACAAAAGCTTTTTCAATACGTCCAATTTTAATTATGGAATAATAATTATTCACGTTACCTTTTTATTTCATGTTACTCTACTAAAGCAGTATTACTTTTTCTTTCAAAATCCATAACACAGCTTGTACTAAAAGAATATAGGTGACATGTATCAAACCTTTCAAAAGTAAACCAGGTGCCCATAGCAACCCATCAGTTGTTATTTATCTAGTTAGTACATTCTAGAAAACTATAGTTACAACCTGATGGGATACATCTCCCCATATATGGGATATTTCATATATTTGTACATATTGATATAACACCCCTTTGGTACATTCCATCTGTTTGAGGTCATGTACAAGTGATATCCACATACTGTAGCTACACTCTCCTTGCTGTCGCTCCGTATAAAATTCTGGCAGTGCCTTACCCTAATCTGTACTGGCTGCAGGGGTAATGAACGGTCTTCCATCCACCAGAGATCAATTCAGGAAACCTCTTACTCAACACCACTAACCTTTTATACCTGACCAGTATAAAGAACACAATATTTGTTGCTAAAAGCACATAGGTATATTTATGGTATATCGGTGGCAACGTTTAGACTAAATAACAGATATTAGCACCAATAATTGTAAAAACATTGGTCCGGAATCAGAGGTGCACGTACAGTAGGTCATGCATGGCTGTGATTTCTCATGGATTCTCAAGTGTGAAGATATGCAAGTGCCAGTTTAAGCATTACCCTTGTGCACTACCATGTGACAGGCTGAGAAAACCCTGCAAAGCCCACTTTGCATATGTGAGCAATGCTGAAGTGCTAAGGAGTATTCAATTACTCCGCCATTGATGTACTATCAGTCACAACATCACTCCTCAAGCAGCCCCCTGCCTGGTGTAACTGTCTTAAGATATGAAGATATGGCCACTGTGGCTGCGGTGCAGTGAAAGACAATGCAGACGCATGCCAAAACATGCCCATGACACTCCCATAACACGCCCATGACTCCTCTTTTTGTGAAGACTGTAGGTCACCTCCTAGTCTCCACCCTGAAAGGCCCATGGACTGCAGAAGCCATCTCAAGTAAAAGCAATGTCATACGCAAATGTGAACATCGCGGACCTAGTTCGTGAGTGTGCAGTAAGGTTTTCCAAGACTTTTCATGTTCAGTAGCAAATAATCGTTCAACTGCGCAAACATCAGTATTGTGTTCATCTCTTAATCATGTCAGGGGACGGGGGGGGGGGGGTTTGGTAAAAATACTTACCCTGTCCTCTGTCAAGATCTTCAGTGTCTGGATGCTGCAGTTAGTAATGTGACCGCTGGCATCCCAGTATTTTCTATGTATTCCTTGTAGACACCCTCTGTGACATTCACTCAGGGCCGAAGCCTCTCTCACAGTCCAGGGACTAGTTTGTGAATGACCACTGCTGCAAATACTGGCCTCGCTATTACAAGGGAGTAAGGTCAGCTCTACTCCATTCTAAGTGTATTTGCGCAGTTGAGCGATTATTTGCTACTGCACATAAAAAGTCTAGGAATACCTTTCTGCAAACTCACAAACTAGGTCTGCGATATTCACACAGCGTATGACTTTACTTTTGCTTGAGATGTGCCTTGCTCCTCGCTACAGCCCACGGCCCAGCCAGCACAGGGATTGTTTGCCCCACTGTCCAGCTCCCCAGCGCTCGCTGTTTGACTGCTAGGCATCCAAGTAGGTCTGACCAGGTCTCCGCTCCCTCTTTGCTGCAGTTGACCTCTGTATGGCGTCAAAGCACTTTCTTTAATCCTCTCAGGGGCACGGTCTCCTGCCAAACAATCCTTGCTTTTCTTTGTATCTACGGCTGATGAGTCCACTCCCAGATGAAGCGGCAGGTTCTCTATTTAACTTCTTGGGGAAGTCCATACTGGGCACTGCCATTTTGGATCAACTCATTTGTATATATCTCCTGCGGTCTTCTGGTCAATACTTGCCAAGGGGAAAAGGGGGATACTCTGATATTAAACAAAATATTATCAATCCACTAATTTAGTTACTTCTTGTCTCACATCTAAGCAATTTGCTCACCCTTACAGTTTTTCACTCCATCATGGAAAACATTTAAAATGTGAGATGTGTGTGGATCCCTGTATCTGAAGTACAAAGGGCCAAAATAAATAAAGCGTAAAAAGGTATTTTTCATGTTTTTTAAAACACGTATATTTTGCAGGGGCTGAGAAAATACTATGAGGTCTGTTTAAAATTAAACACACGCAGTGAATATGATTCATTAATTGTATTTGTGGTTTTTCCATAAATCTTCTTGGAATCTACTCTTTCTACAAATCAGGACTTGACTATCAGAGAGCAATATTCTACTTCAATTTTGTAGTTAGAAAAGAGCAAAGAGTATTGTGTATAATAAATGTACACAAGTAATGTTCAACAGTCAGCTCTAGGTACCATTCATCCATCAAAGCATGACCATTGACCCAACTCTTTCCTCCTTTATTGCCAGATTTGTTTGTTATACTTGTTGAAAATGTCTGGTGATATGATATTACAGAAAGGCATACCTCCCAACTGTCATGATATTAGAGGGAAAGTCTCATTTTTCGGGCACTCCCGCTGTCCCACCCGTGGGTCACAGTGTCCCTCAGTGGGGGGAGGGGAGTTGGGAGGCCCCCTCTCACTTGCTGCTCTGCTTAGCTGAGCAGTGAATAGATACTCTGTGCGTGCACACAGGGCTGCCATCAGAAATTGTGTGGCCCAGGACTGATAAAAAATCCCGACCTCCTCTGTGGCGGCGCCCAATTTGGAGGGGCATTTTCAATACAGAGCTGCGAGAGGCCGTAGGACGGTGGCAAAATGGCGGGCAGGTGGCGGTATGAGCGGCCTGGGCCCTCCTCTCTCTGTCAGAGAGGCCGGGCCCGGGACAACTGTGCCCCCAGTATCCCCCTAATGGTGGCCCTGCATTCTATCAGCATCTATTCACAGTAAAGAGGGAGTGGGGACATGCACAGAAGCTTCCAGAGCGCTGGACATGCCCCCACAAAGTTTCCCGCAAGGCTAAGCCCCCTAGCCATGAGGCCACGCTGTATAATTGTGGACACACACGCCTTTGACACACGTGGATATCCCTCCTCCACCATGTGAAAAGTTGGGAAGTATCTTTATTTTAATTGTTTTAAGAACACTGATATTAAAAGTCATGTTTGTCTTTATTAGAAGATGAGTGTCACCACCGAAGTGCATCTGATTGCCTATTACTGCTGCACACAGGAAAAAAAAAGTGAAAACACAAATTATCAACAGTGATACTTCTCCTGAAAATTAAACAGTAAGTAAATAATGCATGATTGAGTAATCATTGTCTCAGACTCTAAGGTAGCCCTACTGGAGTTGTGTACAACTGGCATTCACCTCAACTCTGCTTTATACTTGAGTGATTTACTATTCCCACTGCACTCATTAATGCCAAATATGTAAACAAATGTGGAATATAGCATGAAAAATCTCCACATATTCTCTATAAATCCTTGAAGCATAAGATTTACATCAGTTGCTGTTAGCTTAATAACTTGATGAATTGCAAATGAAATGTGTAAAGGAAAGAAAATACTAGCAGACATAGAAACATAGAATTTGATGGCAGATAAGAACCAAATGGCCCATCCAGTCTGCTCTTCAGGGTTAGAATATTAGGGATAGGGTATTAGGGCTGGTTTAGTGGTTTGGGTTGGGGTTTTAGGGTTAGTTTAGGAGATGGGGTTAGGGTATTGGGGTTGGTTTAGGGGTTAGTGTACATAACAAAACAATATACACAAGACATTAGTTGTATGAATCTAGGAAAAAAACAAAACAAAACTTGTTAACAACATTATAGCAGTAAAATAGAGCATATGTACCTAACATAAAAAATTGATACATGTAGCAGTAAAACATTTCACACCACACTTGCCATACACAATCACTTACCTACAGTATGTACAGGTTTCACATCATTATAGTTATTTGATTCACTTGACTTTTTAAACCTCAACGTACAGCACAGTACAGACAAGTGATCAGCATGGCCGCCATCCGAGAGGTATGTGGGTACAATACTGAGTGACCCAGACTGAAAGGGGTCCTGTCTTTTTGGGATTCAGTAATTAATATCACCATTGTTTTCCAAATCTAGCGACAGTACACCTGCTCCTACAACTCAATGAATCTGACAGTTAGCAGTTTAGTTTTGTTGAATGTGCAGTTAGGTCTACTTGCATTGTTGAATGATCTAATTTGTAACAATTGTTTGTTTTACCTTGTGTGTGTTCAGGAAGAATGTCATGCTGCAGCAGCTCCTAGCCTCTGTGTATTGTTATGTGTGAGCTATTCATTTCTCAGTACACCACAATAAGGGCCCCCTATCTCATGTGCCCCAGGCCCCTCAAAGGCCTTGAACCAGTTCTAGGCAGAGGCAAGCCCTGAGACAAATGCAAAGAAATGACCAGACCCAGAGGATGGGAGCCTGCCCACACCAGTGACGGCAGAGTTCATGCAATGGTGTCATGACGTCACCCCAGATCATCCATTGAGAGTAGTTAGTGACAGAGGTTGATGAAGTCACCTTCTGTATGTGACTGTGTTAACAAACAGTCTGACAGCATATTGGGGGGGGCAGTGAGTGTAGAGTGAGGGGCATTTGACGGGAATGTGGCACACTTTAGGGCTGTTGGGGATGATACATACAAACCATGCACCAAGGGACCATCCCCGCTACACCTCTGCTTTCAATGGACCATCTGGGACCAAGGAGTAGGGGGGGCCTGCATTTCATTTGTGCTGGTCCCCATTTGGATGGCAGCTGATGCTACCCTGTTGCAGAGTTCACAAATATGTTTCACAATATTCCTGCAGTTCATCAAATGCAGACCATCAAACACATTTGCAAAAATCTGCACAAAAAAATAACATGTTGAATAAATCCAAAGATTTATTAGTAAGTATTTATATACTATAAATACAATATATATGGGATTACAACACTGTCAATAAGAGATGAGCATATTTTTGGTATCTTTTCATATGAACTGAATTTTAGATCAGAAAATGCCATTTTAAAGAGGTGTGAAGCTCCATGTTCCACTTTTACTTTCTCAATCTATGGAATAGCATCTTATAAATGATGTGTAATGTGGAATTTATAGACTATAAATAGAAGTGAGATGATAGACGCGTCAATTCTTTCAGATCTGTGGTGTTTGGAGTCTAATAAAGGAGAAGCCCAGGTGGACCTAAAATGATATGGGAGATTCCATAACATACAGTACAGTAGCAGAAATTCCGCCAGAGACCTGTGAAATTCCTCGCCCAAATAAGGAATGAGGTGAATATCAATAATTAGAAAGGTCACCTGAGCCCAGACCCAACATTAATTCTACACCATGATCCATTTTCACCCTTTGGAAATGCAATGTCCCCTGTTTCACATAGGGATGAATGATATCTGTAAATGTCTCACTTTTAGCCAGCTTATATTTATTATTTTCTTTCAGTAGTCTGTGTGGAAATGACCCATAAGCTTTGTGGAGATACGTTTTAGGTTGCAGGTAGGGACAATGCAAAGAATGTGGCCTAGAGAAGTGGCATTACAAGGTGGGTGCAGGGGGTGCGGCCCGCACCCGGGTTTCAACTACCAAGGGGTGACACCAAAGTTCCGGTTCCTGCTCAGTGACAGGAACCGGGTGCTGCACTGTAACATTGGTTCCTGCTCAGTGACAGGAACCGGGTGCTGCACTGTAACATTACGTGTAGCAACCCGACTCCTGTGACCATGTAGAAGCTGGCACTGCAGACACGCTAGTCTCCGGGAGCAGGCCGCAACTCCCACACCCTCAGAGTGACAAAACTACGGGTCGGGGCTCTTAGCCATGCCCCTCCCATGAAGCCACACCCCCTTCAGTGGGTCGCCCGTGAAGCCATGCCCCCTTTGCGCCCTCTGCCGCACCGGGTACATAAGAGGTGAGTGACGCCTCTGGCCTAGAGGACAGAAAACTCTACCATAAGATCATTTCATGTACCAAACTACGGTTGTGTACTCACTATACTATTATTATAGAATACAAAGTCTGATGCATCTGATGAATTGCTAAAGCTACTGACAAATATTGAGGCAGATGTGTTAACCTGGAGAAGGGATAAAGAAGTGATAAAGCAGTGATAAGCGCAAGGTGATAACGCACCAGCAGTGGCATATCTATAATGGGTGCAGTGTGTGCGGTGCACACTGGTCCCTGGGTTCAGAGGGGGCCCACACCGCACACATTGCACCCAATTCTTCTATACTTACCATTATGGTGTCCATCGGTGTCCGAGTATGGGCCCCCTTCTCTCTCGAGTCCCGTAGCCGTCAGAGTTGTTAGCACTCTGAGTAAGCACTAGCGACTCTGGCACAGAGTCTACAGTGCATGCGTAGGTCTCCGTAAAAATGGCAGCTGCGCCATTATTTGGGTGACCTGCACATGCGCTGTAGACTCTGGCACTGTGCCAGAGTCTCTAGTGCTCAGAACGCTAGCAGCACTAACACACGCGGAGCCTGCACACGGGTCCCCTCCTCTCTAGATACGCCGCTGCGCACCAGCCAATCATTACAGGCATGAAAAATGACAGTTAGGAGCTGACTGGCTGATGCGTTATCACCTTGCACTTATCACTGCTTTATCACTTCTTTATCCCTTCTCCAGGCTTAATACATCTGCCCCATTGTTCCATTCTGTTCTGTATAGTACGTTCATCCTTGTAACCTCATGGACCTTTTGATTATTTTTTTTTAACCTTTCAAAAACCTGCTAAGTTAAATTTAAAAAAAAGTTAAAGAAGTGCTGTTACTGTATGTCCATGTATTGTATTACAGTATTTGCTCAAAGTTACATAATCATATACAAGCATAGGTCAACTTACTTATTAGAGATCAGAAAAGAATGGAAATGCAGTACAAACAAAAAATAAAATGAGGAGCTAAAATAACTTTTATTCCAGACTTTGGATGCAAAACATTCTTACTGGAGCTGTACTATGCTAAGCAATATGTAGCATTTGTGGCGCTTCTGAATATTTTATTTTTGCAATTAGTTTACACATTGCTCACTCCCACGGGCTAAACACGAATTCTTATGGCAAGTCTGAGCAAGAACATTCTAAATACAAGGCATAACTAGAATTCATAATGATTTGGATTATGCAGTGCCAATCACAGACTGTAGCACTCTATAAATAAGTCTGTTTGTGGTGTGAAAGTAAAACATCTAGATGCATATACAGAAGGGGCAGACCAAAGGGTGTTAGGAATACACTACAGGTGCTTGGATCCCCCATCAAGATACTATCCGTCACCTTCTGCACAAATGTACAAGTACTGTATGTCCGATAACCACCACAACAACTCCTATCAGGTCATTATCAGTACGGCTCACTTTGAGCCAATAGCCTGACATCAATATGTGTGGCCAGCAAACAACTGCACATCCCAGGTAACAGCTTATTTTTGTAGGATTTGAAGGCTTTTTAACAGGAGTTGCAGACAAGTCATCCACAATCCACTTACATTGTGTGCACGGAACTAAATACAGAATATACAGAGTTGAATGTATCTATGTGACCGCACCGCCCCTTTCCATACATTTGTTTAAGTATCCTTTATCAAAATCAGTGCCATCTACAAGATCCATCCAAAATCAGGTGAATCTCTGCGTTCACACAACTAGCGTAACACATAATGTCGACTGCATGTCCAAGGCATGCCTAGGTAAGCTACCCTTATATGCGAACACCTAGTTGCCATTCAGTTACTCCAGTTCACCTGTAAGTGGAGATGTGAATTATTTGCTCTGAACTCTGAATTAGCTATAAAGCATGCACAGTGCTACAAACTGCAAGATGCATCTGCAAAGCAGACTAGTGTTCAGTTCTGCATCAGCCCATTTATTTTTAGTCTCTAGAGTAGGGATATATGGATAAGGTAAAATTTGGTGCAATGTGTCCCTGTATACTGTACTCTTACAATGCGGGATGTGTTGAGCACCCATTATGCTGATAGCAATTATTACTGAAATACACAATCTAATGTAAAGTCGTCACATAGAACTCCATGGGGGCCATGGGCTTTGTGGCAAGTTACCCACAATTTGCATCCCCTGGTTCTACCTGTTAAGCTGCAGTTGATTACGGACAGTCGTACAGTCAGGATCACAAGCGGACAAATCCAAAGTTCAGATGAGGAGCGGTTGATAATGAAGAGTTGGACAGTCAGGAAGACAACAGGCTCAAGAATGATCAGGAACTAGGCAGAAACTAATAACTTAACAAAGACAAGCATCAAAGCTGAAGTCCACCACCTGCTCATATCAGATGGAGCTTCCTTAACATTGCATCTTCCACAGATGAAGAAGAAGAGGGGCATATACAATAATGCAGGTCTAGAATGGATTGACACTCATCAGCCAAATAAGTACTACTGCGAAGAACAGTATACTACATATAGTAAGCCACTGCCTTCACCCAGGTGATGATCAGATTTGTGACACAAAAGCATTATTATGTGCTTGATGAATATAAATATCAACTGTGTGACCAAAAGTAGTTGCAGTAGAAAGAAAATTATGGATTGATATGGTTTCAAAGCAAATCAACTATTTGCGTTTATATTATCCATAACAATAAGACAATATAAATATGTTATTTGAATTCATTTATTATTTTTCCTCCTGGAGAAAACCTGTATAACATTTTAAGGAAACCAAACAATAGCAAAATAACAACTATGTCATTTATCTTATAAGCTGTTAAAAATAATAAGATAATTAATGTAATAATATTTCACCCTAGGTGAAGAGTAGTGCATAGTGTCTTAGGCATAAACATATTTTAATCCTCACTTAAGCACAATTGCCACTTGTCAAAAAGTGTAGACAGTATTAAGCACTAAGCAGACATTTCCATAAATATGATATGACAACTTAATTAAGGCAGCTGTGCATTACAATCACTGTCTACTGATGGAGAAGAGACTCTACCACTTTTGAAAGTTAATTAAAAATGAAAAGTACTAAGTCAGTGCTCCGGGGACTACACTACTAGAAATTTCCCCCTAAGGGATTACAGAAAGATACAGATTTGGTGTATCTGAATATGTGACATGAATTATTTTGCAAAATAATTGTAAAATATTTTTCAAATGTAATGCAACACACAATTATGTCACTAGCAATGTACTGTATATATAGCACGTGGGGTGTTATAAAGCATAACAAATGCTAATAAACACGGCAATAGCTTGGTGCTTTCCTGGTCCTCACTTTTGACATCCCCCCAAAACTTGCAGGGTTCAGTAAACCCCTTTTTAAAGTGGAACTGTATAATTCAAACACACTGACAAGTGACAGGGGATTTCTGCATACAGTATCTCTCTTACTGCCAGCACTAATATGTTTTTCGAATACTGATAAGTTACTTGAGAAGATCATTTATCTAGTGTAGAGCAGTGTAGCGGTAGCTTTATCCCATGGCACACACATGGGGAGTCAAAAAGTGTAGACAGTATGAGGTATCACTGATGATACCACGAATTTGTGAACTCTCATCAGTGATTCATTGTGTTTGAACCTACATCCTACAACCATACCTCATTGAATTTGCCCAATTCCGTCCGATCTTGAAAGCAATAAATTGATGGGCCTGGTCAGTACCATGGAGGGGATCCCATGGGAATACCAGGTGTTGTAGGGTTCATCTGAACTTGATGAACATACGGTCTAATGCTGATAGCAGATTCACAACTATTTCCTCTCTATCTATCCTGAGCATCCCTATATAAATTATTTGCTTCCATATATACAATAACAAATGTGAGGTACAAGCAGTCAGCTACCTGGTGGAGTGGAGACTGCCCCATACACAGATTTAGGATAAATTGTAAAGAGTCTCTGTATGATGAACATGTAATATTTTCACCCATCTTGGAGGGCTTTTTTTACACCGGTATTAATAGGTGTGAACTGGGGGCGATTGTCCCCCATTTTAATTAATTGAGTATTCAAATACACATTTTTCTTCTTGGATTAAATTAAAGGTTATGTTTTAGAACACTTACCTATATTTCTGTCTGCGATGCATAGATTGGACACTAAGCATATGATATATCTATGATTGTTTGATTAATACGTATAAGAGTGCTCCTGGAAGTGACTTTATTGTCTTTTCTCTCTCCCTTGAAGTATGTAGTCTGGTTCTACAAAAAAATTCCAGGAGCACCACCAATAGAATACTGTGGTAAAATTACAAAGTCAGTATAAGTATATTGGTAACACAATTATTAGCAACATAATTGTTTCCTTATTACCAGTGCGGACTCACTTTCCCTTGTATATATCCAGAAACCCTACATGATAGATCACATTTTTTCCTGTACCAGAGACGCCTGCCGCAGTCCGTGATTTAAATGCTGGCCATGTCATGTTTAATTACACCCCCCCCCCCCCTCATTTAGATGCTGTGTTTGCCCCTGATGATGTCTAAATTGTTAGAGCCAAACTAAGGGGCCACACGGTCCTGGGGCTGAAAATGTGAGAAGCAGAGGAGCTGTGACCAGTGCTGTGTGGGTGTGGCCAGTGCAGTGTGGGTGTGGCCAGTGCGGTGTGGGTGTGACAAGTGCTGTGTAGGCATGGCCAGAGCCATGTGGGCATGTGAACCTCCTACACTGTCAGCCCCAGGGTATTCCTAATTACATAAAAATAGAAAAATTGCATAATTTTGTAAGAAAACTAGAAATACAATTTTAAAACTTATGATAACGAGATTATTTTTATGTGTAGGCCTAGAACTGTAGCTCCATCCGCCCCATTGTTAATCTGGCCCTGTACGTTTTAATTAACAATATGTTAAGACTAGGTTAATCTTTAGACAGCCCCTATTCCTAAGTATCTGTACCTGATCCCTTAGTTGGAACCCCGCTATTAACTTTAAACCACTGCTATGGACCGGGAAGTCCAAATATAGATTAAGAACTTTTTCAGTAAAGCTCACTGGAAAACATTTTACTTACGCAGGTATTTTATATATACAAACCTCTATGAGCAGTTGCCAACTCATTACTACCAAGCAGAAGATTAACACTGGAAATAATACAAAGTCTTAAAATATTTTTCAGGACTCGTAATGACTATGATATGAAGTCTCTGCAGGGACCCAACATTCCCTCACCAGTAATCATACACTTCAAACAGGTAACAGCGGGAAAGCTTCTTAGTACGCACTGGGTGGTTGTTTCTAATCAGGTATAAACAAGTGGCCTGAGAAGGGCATCACAGCAAATCTAATTAACCCCCTTGATTCCACTTACTGTCCATTAATAATAGTGCATTCTGATCTCTAACACTATACTCTACCCGAATGAATCAAGTTTGAGTGCCGACTGGTACTAACTTAATATAAATAGGATAAAGCTTTGCAAATACTGTGAGTCTTTAAAGCAGAAATAAAATAAACAAAAGTCAATTCTAGTAAACAGATAGAAATGGCAGCAATATATGATATTCCCAGCTAAGATATTAGACCTATGCAGCTGTCGGGGGCAGGTAAGTTGTACACTTTATCCCTGTCTACATGATGAATGTCGACAAGGTCCAAGTCGACATTATGACCATGCCAACATTCTCATTTTGACATGAATGTCAGCAGCATGACTGTCGACATTTCGTATCCATCCCATATTACCTTTATTATTTTTTATTCTACTTGAATGCCTAGTTAAGGGGTAGATAAGGATTAAACAGATTAATGGTTTAGGGGGTATCCTATTAGCAGCGGTAAATTTTTGTGGCTAATAGATCACCTGGGGGCCACATAGCCCTGATCGCCGGCAATTATCAGGTATTTGGCTTTGCGTGCCTCAGGCGTACGAAGCAGAATCCCTTATAATGAGCCCTATCAGTCCCTTTTTCCGCAATAACACATGGGTTCAGAAACTTATCCTGGATCTCCACATCTATCCCTGCAGATGCTCTTTACACTGTCCACAGTATTGCAAGTAATTGCTAATAGAGTGCCCATATTTGCAGATACTTGGAGATACAGTTATTCCATATAGTCCCGCTGCCCTATATCAACTTGCAGGTGCAATTAAACACACTGGGGTGCAATCTAGACAGACATTGAGACACCATATACTCTGTCATAAAATAATACCTAAACACTGATATGCTCATTGTTCTTTTTAGAAGGAATGATCTGGAGATTATTAAACTGAATGATCTGGAGAGTGGACATTGAATTATCAATAAAGCCTTTCAGGCTGGAGCTCTCATTAGGTCACAGGAGAGGATATATACACTCAATATAGTATTACAATTCATATTCCTGATTTTTACTTCAGCATAGTTGTTAAAAAAAAACATTTAAATGGCTTGTTTGCTCAGATTCTCAAAATACATCTGGGCAAAGGTCTACATTTACAGTTTATGTAAGCATCCTACTTTCTTCTTGAAAAACATCACTAGATAATATATCTCCAATGTTAGCGGCTGAAGAAACATTTGCCCATCCCCCCATGCTGTGTCTAGCGTTACAAGATATTTATTTGGACTTCTCATGTGGAAATGTGTTTTTTGTCATGTATAGAAGTTTACAGAGTATGCCAACTCCTAAGTGCCATTTACACCCTAGCACAAACATTGCACAGCTTTGCAGCACAGAACACTAAATCTAGAGTTGACTCTATCTACAGATAATAATATATTTGAAACTGTGTATTAACTCACCAATTTCTTTGCGGCACTAATGGGCAGCTGTTATATAGAAAGCTGCCACATTGTTACAACACAGTAAGGTACAGTACCTTACAATTTTGGTTTCCTGTTAAGTACTTTTGTAAAGAAAAGGAAAGCGACTTGGCTGCAAAAAGCCCATTTTTTTAAATCTCATCTAAGACATTACAGAAGAAATCTGCAGTCCACAAGTAGATAGGTTACAAATAACTATAATTTATGCTTACTATAGTGCACTGGTTCTCAAACCCGGTCCTCAGGACCCCTAACAGTTTTGCGCAGCTCCTCACAGCATTGCAAGCGAAATACTGTAATTAGCTCCATCTGTGGATCTTTTAAAATGTGTTATTAATGAATACACCTGTGCACCTGCTAGGTGATCTGGAAAACATGACCTGTGTGGGGTCCCGAGGACCGAGTTTGAGAACCACTGGTACAGTGTATGATTAATATTTCTACCATAAAGCTACAAAAAAAGTTAACAATAACTTACAACTATTCTGTATTTTTTTTCTTTTACTTTTATTTAAACATTTAAGTTTTTCATAAGCTGAATTTACAGGGAACATTAGATGGAATTTTGGTTAACATGTCATTTCTTTATTACAAATATATAATCAAAATTGCAAATAAGAGAAAAAGATTAGAAAATGACAACTGAATTTTATAATTAGGTTGAGAACCTGTCTAAACAATTAGTCAATATAAGAATGCGTTTTTAGTGAAAATATTAAAACTGCAGTACAGCTGCTAGCAGCTTGATAAGAGCTCATACAGCACCACGGAAGTGATTCATTTCTCAACTAGATTGTATAAAGATTGCAGCCGCATTTGTACCGCATTTAACTAACTTACATTAGCAGCAGCATACTGGATCTAGTTATATTGTTGTATTGCTAAGGGCACTAAGAAGACTACTGTAAGATATAATTATATCTAGAATAAACAACCAATAGCAATGGTCACTAATACGGACATTAAGACTATTAATGATCTGTTTGTTTAATTAACACACCAGGGAGACATCTCTGAAACTTAGTCCAGCCTACTACCACTTAAGCATCACTACTTAAAAAATTAAACTTTAGTTTAATACTTGTAACCCATTTACCTATATGTTCTAATATATCCTCCTCTAATGGACAGGGTTTAGCCGGGTGCACACTGAGCGATGTGTCCCCAGCCGATATGTCGGGCCGGCATATCAGATGCTGGGTACTCATTAGAATGATGTCCTGTAAGAAGGAGGGAGCGACATACATACAACTAGGTTGTTAGTGTTATCGCCCGGTTGGCTGTGCGGGCACCCACATATTGGGCATATATACTGAGCGATATGCCCGATATGTCTTCTGATTCAGACGGAAACGACATATCAGGCAAATATTGGTCCAGTGTATATATACCCAGCTTTACATAATTGTACAGATTAAAGGGTCTGATGTAATAATGAGGACTCATTACCTGGAAATAAAGTTCATCATAAGCTATTACTTTACTATTTTGCTTCCTAGGGCTAGGCTACTATTGGAGGCCATGTCCCTGCTGCAAGACATCTTTTATGCGGGTTCACTACGATATGCCGGCGGTCGGGCTCCCGGCGACCAGCATACCGGCGCCGGGAGCCCGACCGCCGGCTTACCGACAGTGTGGCGAGCGCAAATGAGCCCCTTGCGGGCTCGCTGCGCTCGCCACACTACGGGCACGGTGGCTATTTTATTCTCCCTCCAGGGGGGTCGTGGACCCCCATGAGGGAGAATAAGTGTCGGTATGCCGGCTGTCGGGATGCCGGCGCCGGTATACTATGCGCCGGGATCCCGTCAGTCGGCATACTGAAGACCACCCCTTTTATGCATATCCATAAAAAATATTTTCTCTTGCAGCGATAATAAAGTGCAGCACATAATAAATATGCCCCATGAAGTCATCCGTCTCTCTCAAAACTCATTACAGTGATATGACTCTGCAAGATGAAATCTACTTACTGCACTACTCTAAAGTGAGGTGTACTACCCAACACCTATTCACAAATGTCACCATCTTACTCCTGTGATCTGTGATCCCATGCAGATCAGTGAAAATCTAGCTGCACTTGTAAAAATTCTTGCTGTCCTCACTAGATTTTCTGCTTATGTTCAGTATATTAGGAATAAGACCTTATCAATTCCAATCCAAACTTTATTGTCATTAACAATTCAGATACATGATCAGTCAATCAACTGATTCTATAAAAAAATATAAGAACATTATCACCTAAAAGCCTCCACAAGTCTGCGTTCTGTCCTTACCATTCCCCAACCCCCCACCATTTCACTCTTGTGTGTTCCTGGTGTGTCTTTCCTTACTTCCCTATATTATTGTGTTTTTGCTCTTTTTGAAATTTTTGCAATTTACTTCTGAGTAGTGGTGACCCTGCTTTTCCTGGAGGGTGCTATGTTATCTTATGAAATGGCATTGTTTTATGTGTATTCTCTAATTTTGTATTAATATTACATTTTTGTATTGAAAAATGTATTTTGAAAATAAAGATTTTATAAAAAATCTAAATAAAAATAGCCTCCACAAGTAGAATTGTGCAATTTAACATATCAACTAGTTCGACATAATATTGATCTGTATCGCTTATTTAAGGGCAGTAATAAACACTCCCAGTATACTGATATTGGCCCTCATTCCAAGTTGATCGCTTGCTAGCTACTTTTAGCAGCCGTGCAAAGTCACCGCCCATGGGGGAGTGTATTTCCGCCTTGCAGGAGTGCGAACGCCTGTGCAGCAGAGCGGCTGGAAACACATTTTGTGCAAAACAAGACCAGCCCTGTAGTTACTTATTCTGTGCGATGATTGCTGCGACGAATGACACGGTAATGACATCAGATACCCACCCAGCAAATGCTCGGCCATGCCTGTGTTTTTCCAAACACTCCCAGAAAATGGTCAGTTGCCACCCAGAAACTCCCACTTCTTGTCAATCTCCTTGCGTCCGCCAGTGCGACTGAAAGCTTCGCTAGAACCTGTGCAAAACCACGATGCTCTTTGTACCCGTACACCGCACGTGCGCATTGTGGTGCATACACATGCGCAGATTTGATTTTTTTTTTAAAAAGATCGCTACGCAGCGAACAACGGCAGCTAGCAATCAATTCGGAATGAGGGCCATTATCGTGACATTTGCATTGAACCTCATTGTGTGAGTCCAGTGTCACTCTTACTGTTTTTTTTTTTAAACCCTCTAGTTATCCTTGAACACATTTTGCAAGATTTACATTATGGCTTCAGCAAAATAATGGCGCACACAACCGTAATGCTCTGGGAAATGGACAGGCGCGATAAGCTGCCTCTTAACATTAGATGCAATGCAAAAGAGACACGACCCCAATTTCATGATTAATGAATACTCTACTCTTCCACCTGTTCTTCTCTGACATAAATCACAATAATGTGTGTGCTGTTATTAAATAAATGTCATAATATATACATTTCTACAAATAAAAATGCAAACTGATCAAGACAGTTAATTGCTAAATAATTTTATAAACATATTTCTGGGGGAAATAATTTTCTTTTCTATAGCAGTTCGTGTTCATTCCTGAATGCATAAGACAATGAAGACTATTTATGAACCCAACTTAGGCCCTCATTCCGAGTTGATCGCTCGCTAGCTGCTTTTAGCAGCAGTGCAAACGCTAAGCCACCGCCCTCTGGGAGTGTATCTTAGCTTAGCAGAAGTGCGATCGAAAGGTTAGCAGAACTGCTCGAAAATATTTTCATATCGTTTCTGAGTAGCTCCAGACCTACTCCTACTGCAGACAGTTTAGTTCCTGTTTTGACGTCACATACACGCCCTGCATTCGGCCAGCCACTCCCCCGTTTCCCCAGGCACGCCTGCGTTATCTTCTAACACGCCTGTGTTTTTTTTAGCACACTCCCAGAAACGCCCCATTCCTGTCAATCACTCACTAATCAGCAGAGCGACTGAAATGAGTCGCTCGACCTTGTGTAAAACTGCATAGTTTTGTGTGAAAGTACTTTGTGCGTGCGCACTGCGGCCCGTACGCATGCGCAGAAATGCTGATTTCTAGCCTGATCGCTGTGCTGCGAACGAAAACAGCTAGCGATCAACTCGGAATGACCCCCTTAATTGTACAGTGACCTAGAGCACCCCAGCACATATCTGTTTTACCTGTCTAACTTGGTTAAGCCCCCAATAAGCAGAGCAGGCCCTAGGCATAGGCAAACTAGGCAAATGCCCAGGGCATTTGGAATGCCTATGGGCAAAAGCAGCTTCTGCTGATTAAAATGATATGCAGCATACCTATTTTCTGTGTGTGGCTGCGGCTCTATCCACATACGAAATGCATTACTAATGTGCGGCATTATGTGTATAAGGTGTACTACAGTACTTGGTGGCAAAATGTATAAAAAGGGCACTACTGTGTGGTCTAATGTAAATATGGTGTGGTGTAATGTGAATAAAGGGCACTACTGTGTGATGTAACATGAATAAGAGATACTATTGCATGATAAAATGTGAATAAAGTTGCAGTACTGTGTGGCGTAATTTCAACTGGGGGTATTATTGTGTGGCCATGCCCTTTCCCAGCAAGAACACGCACCGCTTTGGGCGGCGCACTGAATGTGCACACTGTTCCTATTTAAAATACAGTATAGGAGGGTAGGAGCACCAAAATGAGGACTGCTATGGGTGAGGGGTGATAGTGCGGAGAAAGGGGTACAGGTTCAGAGGCGGAACTAGCGTCTGTGCAGAGAGGCACCTGCCAAAATCTTGCCTAGGGCATCATATTGGTTAGGGCCGGCTCTGCCAATGAGTGCAGCAATATGGAGTTTTGCAGTCAGCGACCACCTTGGTTACACATTTACATAATCAAAGTGTCACCGATATGTTTGTCCTGGCACTTGATAACACTCACAGAATGAGAAGCAGTGACACAAGGACTGTATATTGTGGGTGTTCTCATTATTCTTTATCTTTTTTTTTTTTTTCAAGTAAGCTTTTTACATCTTCTACATAATACATGTAATTTTTTTTTTGAGAAGTACCAGATAAATAATGCATCCAGGTTTGTATTTCAATCCATCACAATTTATTTATTGTCAAGTCACAAATATATTCAGTGGTTCCATTTAGAAGACTGAAATACACATATAATGATTTATATCAAATGGCAAAAAAAAATGTATAACTTCATATTTAAGTATCAGCAGCGTTCATCTACAACTTTTCTAGAAGAAATTTACTCAGGTTTATTTTATTCTCAATACACAATCCCATCCTCCACCTATAATAACCACCTACTGTATACTAACCCCAAGGTTTCCGTGTCAGAAGCCTTGTGTCAACCTATGTAGTCAGCGTTCTTGATATATTAGCACTGCTTGCTGTGTTAATTCAAAGCTCTCCAGGGTGTTGGTGCCTGGTTAACCAACTAAAGCAGGATTCAATACAGTGGTAACAGCAGGGCGCCTCCCATAGGCCTTTGTGGTTACATACCTTCAGTTCAACCACTTAAACATTTTAATTGTGTTGATCCAGAGAAAGACAAATTAAACACCAAGGGGGTATATTTACTAAGTTTCCGATTTTGACCGTTTTTGACCGATTTGGTGTTTTTTCTTCTAAGTGTCATCTCGAGAATTTACTAAACTCAAATCTCGGCAGTGATGAGGGCATTCGTATTTTTTTGGAAGTCAAAGAAAAAAAATACGATTGAATACACCATCGGTCAAATACGCCTGTTATTTGATACAACTCGGTAATTTACTAAAAATACCAAATCACAAACACTGCCGGCAATAGCCAAACACTGCCGTGAAAAAATACAATTTGTAAAATAAAGCCGTTTTCAAATAGACCTGCTTTTTTTTACCATGTTCTGATAGTCATGCACGGATCCATGAGATTCGTGCATGTTTATCAGTGGGAAGGGGTGGGAAAGTGTTAAAATTCAAGAAAAAAATTGCGTGGGGTCCCCCCTCCTAAGCAAAACCAGCCTCGGGCTCTTTGAGCCGGTCCTGGTTGTAAAAATATGGGGAAAAAATTGACAGGGGTTCCCCCATATTTGAACAACCAGTACCGGGGTCTGCGCCTGGTCCTGGTGCCAAAAATACGGGGGACAAAAAGCGTAGGGGTCCCCCGTATTTTTAACACCAGCATCGGGCTCCACTAGTCAGAGAGATAATGCCACAGCCGGGGGACACTTTTATCTTGGTCCCTGCGGCCCTGGCATTAAATCACTAACTAGTCACCCATGGCCAAGGTACCCTGTGTCACGATCCGGGTATCTGGACGTCATTTCTTACCCATCAGATGCCTCCTAAGGCTGGCTCAGCGCTCCAGGACCGGATCCCATCTGTTATCCTGATGTGTACATTCCTGTATTCTCTCCTGTCACTCTGGGACGCTGTCACAGTAAACGCCATATTACACCTGGCATGGCGTCTCCCGCGGCCTCCGCCGCCGTCCCTGAACTTCTGCATGCAGAGTGTCTGAGTGGCGATTACGTCAGCCGCGGCCTCCGCTGTGTCCGCGTGGTTGGATGTGCATCTGTCAGCCTGGCGCCTCCTGTCTCCGGTGGCCGGCGCCGCCATTACTGTTTTCATTACCACATGGATTACAAACCAAACTTCCCTCCAAGTGTCTGCATGGGCGCAGCCATCTTGGATTCTGTCAGCTGATCATTTCCACCAATCTGTTCTCAGTATTGATAATCTGCATAATTGCCTAGCCAATCCCTTCCTTGCTGCAGGTATAAATACACTGTGCCTGAGCAAGGAAGGCGTCAGTGCTTTGGGTGTCAAACCTAGTTCCTGTTTGTCTCTCTCCTGTGATTGTCTTCCAGGTTCCAGCTCCTGTCTCAAGACTTCCACCATAGAGACCCGCACCAGCATTCCACCTGCGGTGTAGCCTGACTCTCCAATCCATTGTGGATTCATCTGTTTCCAGCTACAACATTACCTGCTTCCAGCTCAGCTTCCAGCAGAGTACAGCTTCCCTTAAAGGGCCGGTGTCCTTTCTACACTTTACCACTCTCCACCGGTATTATTATTTCTCCGCTCTCAAGTTCTACATTTCAGTTCATATTTCATCGCTCCCAAGTTCATTTATTATTTAACTGGTTCCAGCCAGTATCCACTCCGTGCTAACAACAGTCTGGTTCCAGCCAGTATCCACAGCAGCTGTTTTATCTTCAGCAACCCAGCTTTTCCTGGAACACCAGCTGGCACAATCCTGGGTTATCTCCATTGCTACAGTCGGGCCTGGTAAGGACTTTCCATCTAGAAGATCATAAGAACTATCTCACACTACCAGTGCCCTGTGGCTCCTGCCATCCTGTAGTACCCAGGAACTGTATTTATTCTTTGCTGACTTTTACGTTTTCTTTTACTGCTGCTGTGTTGCGGAGTTGTCATAATAAACATCATTGACTTTTATCCAAGTTGTCGTGGTCACGCCTTCGGGCAGTTATTATTCATGTTACTTACATGTCCAGGGGTCTGATACAACCTCCCAGGTTCCGGTACATCTCAGCCCCTACAACTGAGGCTGCCTCCCGTCAGCTCAGGCCCTCAGTTGTGACAGTAAGCACTGACCTAATGAATCCAGCCGGAGACCAGGATCAAGCGGCCAGGCCGATGCAAGAACTGGCAGCCCGACTAGAACATCAGGAGGCTGCACAGGGCCACATCATCCGCTGTCTCCAGGATCTCTCTACTCGGCTGGATGGGATTCAGACAACTCTCCGTGGATCAGGCGCGTCTGGTGCGTCAACCACAGTGACTCCAGCTATAACCCCACCCACCTTACCCATTTCTGCTCCACGTCTTCATCTTCCAACGCCAGCAAAATTTGACGGATCTCCAAGATTCTGCAGGGGATTTCTCAACCAGTGTGAGATTCAGTTTGAGCTACAACCTGGCAATTTTCCCAGTGACCGTACAAAAATTGCCTACATTATTTCTCTTCTCAGTGGCTCAGCCCTTGATTGGGCATCACCGTTATGGGAGAGGTCCGACACCCTGCTATCTTCCTACACTGCCTTCGTGTCAACATTCAGGCGCATCTTCGACGAGCCAGGCCGGGTAACCTCAGCTTCATCCGAGATTCTCCGTTTACGCCAGGGGTCACGTACTGTAGGACAATATCTGATACAGTTCCAGATCCTGGCATCCGAACTGGCATGGAACGACGAGGCCCTGTATGCTGCATTCTGGCATCGCTTATCTGAGCTTATTAAAGATGAGTTAGCTACCAGAGACTTACCTTCTAAGTTAGATGAGCTAATCTCACTCTGCACGAAAGTTGATTTACGTTTCAGAGAGAGAGCAATTGAGCGTGGAAGATCATCTGCTCCAAAATCTTCTGCTCCTCCTCCTCGCCAACTGTCACCAACTAAAGATGAGCCCATGCAAATTGGCCGTTCCCGTTTAACTCCTGCTGAGCGCCGAAGACGTCTCTCCAAGTCTCTTTGTCTTTACTGTGCAGCTCCGTCTCACACCATCAATGCCTGTCCCGAATGTCCGGGAAAACTCCAAACCCTAGCTCGCCCAGGAGAGGGCCGGCTAGGAGTAATGATCTCCTCTCCATCTCCTCATGATTGTAATCTCCCAGTGTCGCTCCAAATTGCTCAACGTTATCGGAACGTCATTGCCCTCCTTGATTCCGGAGCAGCTGGGAACTTTATTACCGAAGCCTATGTTAAACGGTGGTCCCTACCCACCGAGAGACTTCCTTCGTCCATCTCCTTAACTGCCGTGGATGGCAGCAAGATTTTTGATGCAGTTATTTCCCTAAGGACTCTACCAGTTCGTATGAGAGTGGGAGTTCTTCATTCTGAATTTATTTCTTTTTTAGTGATTCCAAGAGCCACACATCCTGTGGTCCTGGGCCTTCCATGGCTCCGTCTTCACAATCCTACAATTGATTGGACGACTACGCAAATCCTGGCATGGGGTTCCTCCTGTGCTGAGACATGTTTGTTTAAAGTATTGCCTGTCTGTTCTTCCTCCCCCAGGTCGTCTGATGTTCCACCTCCTCCATATCAAGATTTCACGGATGTGTTCAGTAAAGCTTCTGCTGATATCCTTCCTCCTCATAGAGAATGGGACTGCCCGATTGATCTCGTTCCAGGGAAGGTTCCACCTCGAGGCCGAACTTATCCGTTGTCTCTGCCTGAGACGCATTCTATGGAGGAATACATTAAAGAGAACCTAGCAAAGGGGTTCATTCGACCTTCTTCTTCTCCAGCCGGCGCAGGCTTCTTTTTTGTAAAAAAGAAAGATGGTGGTCTGCGGCCGTGCATCGACTACAGAGGTTTGAACGACATTACCATCAAGAACCGTTATCCTTTACCCCTGATTACTGAGCTCTTTGACAGAGTTAGCGGAGCTACCATCTTTACAAAGCTGGACTTGAGAGGTGCATACAATCTCATCCGGATCCGTGAGGGTGACGAGTGGAAGACCGCCTTTAACACCCGTGACGGACATTATGAGTACCTCGTCATGCCCTTCGGATTGAGTAATGCTCCAGCTGTCTTCCAGCATTTTGTCAATGAGATCTTCAGAGACATTCTATACCGTCATGTCGTGGTCTATCTAGACGATATCCTCATTTTTGCCAACGATTTAGAGGAACATCGTTTTTGGGTTAAAGAGGTTCTGTCCCGTCTCCGTGTCAATCATCTCTATTGCAAATTAGAAAAATGCGTCTTTGAAGTCAAGTCCATTCCGTTTCTAGGGTACATTGTGTCCGGTTCCGGACTAGAGATGGATCCTGAGAAACTACAAGCAATCCAAAATTGGCCGGTACCCTTAACCCTCAAAGGGGTCCAGAGGTTCTTAGGGTTCGCCAACTATTACCGAAAGTTTATACGAGACTTTTCCACCATTGTGGCGCCTATTACTGCTTTCACTAAGAAGGGTGCTAACCCGTCCAAATGGTCTGAAGAAGCCATGCAAGCTTTTCATCTTTTAAAACAAAGGTTCATCTCTGCGCCTGTTCTGAAACAGCCTGACATCGACTCTCCTTTCATCTTAGAGGTGGATGCCTCCTCCGTTGGAGTAGGAGCGGTGTTATCTCAGAGGGCTAAAGATGGCCATTTACACCCTTGCAGTTTCTTCTCCCGGAAGTTCTCCCCAGCTGAGCGCAACTATGCCATTGGCGACCAGGAGTTGCTAGCCATCAAGCTCGCTCTAGAAGAGTGGAGGTATCTGTTGGAGGGAGCTTCTCATTCAATCACCATACTTACAGACCACAAGAACCTTTTATACCTGAAGGGCGCACAATGTCTCAACCCTCGTCAGGCCAGATGGGCACTTTTCTTTTCCAGGTTCGACTTTAAACTCCAGTTCTGTCCGGGCTCTCAGAATCGCAAGGCCGATGCCCTTTCCCGCTCATGGGAGCAAGAAAATGAGTCAGAGTCTTCAGACAAGCATCCTATTATAAATCCGTTGGCATTCTCCACGGTAGGGATGGACTCTACGCCCCCATCAGGGAAAAGTTTTGTGAAGCCGATGCTAAGGAAGAAGCTCATGCATTGGGCCCATGCTTCCCGTTTTGCCGGACATACAGGTATCCAAAAAACCCTGGAGTTTATCTCTAGGTCCTATTGGTGGCCAACTCTGAAAAAGGACGTCTTGGAGTTTATTGCATCTTGCCCAAAGTGTGCCCAACATAAAGTATCCCGCCAGTCGCCTGCGGGGCAACTGGTTCCACTATCCGTTCCCCGTCGACCATGGACCCACTTGTCGATGGATTTCATTACAGACTTACCCATGTGCAACAAGTTCAATACCATCTGGGTGGTAGTTGACCGGTTCACCAAGATGGCACACTTCATTCCTCTCACCGGTCTTCCGTCAGCTTCCAAGTTGGCTCAAGTATTCATACAAGAGATCTTCCGACTCCACGGTCTTCCTGAAGAAATTATCTCAGATCGAGGAGTTCAATTCACAGCCAAATTCTGGCGAAGTTTATGTCAAGTCCTCCAAGTCAAGCTAAAGTTTTCCACGGCTTACCATCCTCAGACCAATGGTCAAACCGAGAGGGTGAATCAGGACTTGGAGGCCTTCCTCCGCATCTATGTGTCCTCCTCTCAAGATGACTGGGTTCAATTACTTCCCTGGGCCGAGTTCTGTCATAACAACCAGTATCATTCTTCATCTGCTTCAACACCATTCTTCACTAACTTTGGATTCCACCCTAAAGTCCCTGAGTTCCAACCGCTTCCAGCAACTTCTGTTCCCGCAGTGGATATCACCTTGCATCAGTTTGCCAATATCTGGAAGAGCGTACGATCAGCTCTGCTCAAGGCATCGTTCAGGTACAAGAAGTTTGCGGATAAGAAGCGTCGAGCAGTTCCTGCTCTCAAGGTGGGTGATCGGGTATGGTTATCCACGAAGAATTTGAGGTTAAGAGTTCCCAGTATGAAGTTTGCACCTCGCTATATCGGTCCTTTCAAGATTGAACAAGTCATCAATCCTGTTGCTTACAGACTCCAGTTGCCTCCGTTCTTAAAAATACCCAGGACATTCCATGTTTCCCTGTTGAAACCGCTGATCTTGAATCGGTTTCATTCCTCACTTCCTCCAACTCCGAAAGTCCAAACTCAACGAGGCGTTGAGTATGAAGTGGCCAAGATCCTGGACTCACGTCACCGTTACGGTCAACTACAATATCTTATTGACTGGAAGGGTTATGGTCCTGAGGAACGTTCATGGACCAATGCTTCTGATGTCCATGCTCCTGCCTTGGTCCGGAGATTCCATTCCAAGTTTCCTCAAAAGCCAAAGAAGTGTCCTGGGGCCACTCCTAAGGGGGGGGGGGTGCTGTCACGATCCGGGTATCTGGACGTCATTTCTTACCCATCAGATGCCTCCTAAGGCTGGCTCAGCGCTCCAGGACCGGATCCCATCTGTTATCCTGATGTGTACATTCCTGTATTCTCTCCTGTCACTCTGGGACGCTGTCACAGTAAACGCCATATTACACCTGGCATGGCGTCTCCCGCGGCCTCCGCCGCCGTCCCTGAACTTCTGCATGCAGAGTGTCTGAGTGGCGATTACGTCAGCCGCGGCCTCCGCTGTGTCCGCGTGGTTGGATGTGCATCTGTCAGCCTGGCGCCTCCTGTCTCCGGTGGCCGGCGCCGCCATTACTGTTTTCATTACCACATGGATTACAAACCAAACTTCCCTCCAAGTGTCTGCATGGGCGCAGCCATCTTGGATTCTGTCAGCTGATCATTTCCACCAATCTGTTCTCAGTATTGATAATCTGCATAATTGCCTAGCCAATCCCTTCCTTGCTGCAGGTATAAATACACTGTGCCTGAGCAAGGAAGGCGTCAGTGCTTTGGGTGTCAAACCTAGTTCCTGTTTGTCTCTCTCCTGTGATTGTCTTCCAGGTTCCAGCTCCTGTCTCAAGACTTCCACCATAGAGACCCGCACCAGCATTCCACCTGCGGTGTAGCCTGACTCTCCAATCCATTGTGGATACATCTGTTTCCAGCTACAACATTACCTGCTTCCAGCTCAGCTTCCAGCAGAGTACAGCTTCCCTTAAAGGGCCGGTGTCCTTTCTACACTTTACCACTCTCCACCGGTATTATTATTTCTCCGCTCTCAAGTTCTACATTTCAGTTCATATTTCATCGCTCCCAAGTTCATTTATTATTTAACTGGTTCCAGCCAGTATCCACTCCGTGCTAACAACAGTCTGGTTCCAGCCAGTATCCACAGCAGCTGTTTTATCTTCAGCAACCCAGCTTTTCCTGGAACACCAGCTGGCACAATCCTGGGTTATCTCCATTGCTACAGTCGGGCCTGGTAAGGACTTTCCATCTAGAAGATCATAAGAACTATCTCACACTACCAGTGCCCTGTGGCTCCTGCCATCCTGTAGTACCCAGGAACTGTATTTATTCTTTGCTGACTTTTACGTTTTCTTTTACTGCTGCTGTGTTGCGGAGTTGTCATAATAAACATCATTGACTTTTATCCAAGTTGTCGTGGTCACGCCTTCGGGCAGTTATTATTCATGTTACTTACATGTCCAGGGGTCTGATACAACCTCCCAGGTTCCGGTACATCTCAGCCCCTACAACTGAGGCTGCCTCCCGTCAGCTCAGGCCCTCAGTTGTGACACCCTGAGAGGAGTGGCAACCCCTTAAATCAAGGGGTCCCCCCCTCCAGCCACCCAAGGGCCAGGGGTGAAGCCCGAGGCTGTCCCCCCCCTCATCCAAGGGCGGCGGATGGGTGGCTGATAGCCAAGTGTAAAAATGTAGAATATTGGTTTTTGTAGCAGTACTACAAGTCCCAGCAAGCCTCCCCCGCAAGCTGGTACTTGGAGAACCACAAGTACCAGCATGCGGTGGAAAAACGGGCCTGCTGGTACCTGTAGTACTACTACAAAAAAATACCCAAATAAAAACAGTACACACACACCGTGATAGTAAAACTTTATTACATATATGCATACCGACACACACATACTTACCTATGTTGACACGAGGCTCGGTCCACTTCTCCATGTAGAATCCACGGGGTACCTGTGAATAAAATTATACTCACAACAATCCAGTGTAGCTTCTGTCCTCTTCTACTTGTAATCCACGTACTTGGCAAAAAAACAAACTGACAGACCCGGACCACGCACTGAAAGGGGTCCCATGTTTACACATGGGACCCCTTTCCCCGACTGCCGGGACCCCCCGTGACTCCTGTCAAAGAGGGTCCCTTCAGCCAATCAAGGAGCGCCACGTCTTGGCACTCTCCTGATTGGCTTTGCGCTCCAGAGCTGTCAGTCAGGCAGCGCACGGCAGAGATACAATGTAGCGCATAGGCGCTCCATTGTATCCAATGGTGGGAGATTTGCGGTCAGCGGTTGAGGGTACTCGTGGTCAACCGCTGACCGCAAAGTTCCCACCATTGGATACAATGGAGCGCCTATGCGCTACATTGTATCTCTGCCATGCGCTGCCTGTCAGCTCTGGAGCGCAAAGCCAATCAGGAGAGTGCCAAGAAGTGGCGCTCCCTGATTGGCTGAAGGGACCCTCTTTGACAGGAGTCACGGGGGGTCCCGGCAGTCGGGGAAAGGGGTCCCATGTGTAAACATGGGACCCCTTTCAGTGCGTGGTCCGGGTTTGTCGGTTTGTTTTTTTGCCAAGTACGTGGATTACAAGTAGAAGAGGACAGAAGCTACACTGGATTGTTGTGAGTATAATTTTATTCACAGGTACCCCGTGGATTCTACATGGAGAAGTGGACCGAGCCTCGTGTCAACATAGGTCAACATGTATGTGTCGGTATGCATGTATGTAATAAAGTTTTACTATCACGGTGTGTGTACTGTTTTTATTTGGGTATTTTTTGTAGTAGTACTACAGGTACCAGCGGGCCCGTTTTTCCACCGCATGCTGGTACCTGTGGTTCTCCAAGTACCAGCTTGCGGGGGAGGCTTGCTGGGACTTGTAGTTCTGCTACAAAAAACAATATTCTAAATTTTTACACTTGGCTATCAGCCCCCCATCCGCCGCCCTTGGATGGGGGGATAGCCTCGGTCTTCACCCCTGGCCCTTGGGTGGCTGGAGGGGGGGGGACCCCTTGATTTAAGGGGTTCCCACTCCTCCAGGGTACCCCGGCCAGGGGTGACTAGTTAGTGATTTAATGCCAGGGCCGCAGGGACCAAGATAAAAGTGTCCCCCGGCTGTGGCATTATCTCTCTGACTAGTGGAGCCCGGTGCTGGTGTTAAAAATACGGGGGACCCCTACGCTTTTTGTACCCCGTATTTTTTGCACCAGGACCAGGCGCAGAGCCCGGTGCTGGTTGTTCAAATATGGGGGAACCCCTGTCAATTTTCCCCCCATATTTTTTCAACCAGGACCGGCTCAAAGAGCCCGAGGCTGGTTTTGCTTAGGAGGGGGGACCCCGCGCAATTTTTTTCTTGTTTTTTAACATTTGTATTTTTTTTATAAAGGTGTACAATGAAGCCCAGCACGGATCTCACAGATTCATTGTGTTAATGTCGGCAGTGTTTTACTATTCACTCCCGTAAAACACTGGCCGAAATTACGAATGACATCGACATCGGAAAAAACGAAAATGCAGAATACGACAGCATAGTAAATGTGGCGTAAAAAATTCAAAAAGTTGCAAATTCACACATTCGATGTCATTCGTGTTTAATCTCCCTCCAAATCGACACAAATACGAATTTTAGTAAATATACCCCCTGGTGTGACAGTTACCAAGTTAGCCTTATATAGGGAGAAAAATTACTTTTTGACCCCAAAGATGAACTGGATTAATTTCAGCATTAGTCATCCAAGCACGTCCTCCTGTAATTATAACTGGATGGAGAATAAAAGAAAAGTATAATTTACTGGTTTTGTTCTAACTTGAATAACACCCTATACAGCGGTTAATAAATTAAATCAAGTTTGTATTGTTGTTTAAAAACTCAAGTTTCAGCCAAATGAGGCAATTATAAGCAGAACAGGATGTGAATATATCCTGAGAACCCGCTGTTCCCCTTACCATTCTGATACATGTAGTATGTAGTAGGTTTAATAATTCACTTTTTTGGATGGAAATCTCTTTTACTGTAAATGTTAATTTACTGAAAACTGAATTAAAAGATAAGAGGACTGATGTAAAGGTTGTTTGAGGTTAGTCAACCCTCATGTGGCTATTGCCTTTATAATGGGAACTCAAAAGGAAGTATGACCTGTCTCCTTATATACATTCCCTAACCTTGATGTACACCTTTATTTTCCATCACACATAATGATAAGTCTTCATGTTACATAAAGAAACAATGCTAAATCTACACACACCCATTTATTTGTCAGCCAATGATTTATCATGCAATCACTGCAAGACCTCACATATCACTGTGTACAATAATAAGATTTTAAACCTACCGGTAAATCTATTTCTCCTAGTCCGTAGAGGATGCTGAGGACTCCGTAAGGACCATGGGGTATAGACGGGCCCCGCAGGAGATAGGGCACCTAAAAAGAACTTTGACTATGGGTGTGCACTGGCTCCTCCCTATATGCCCCTCCTCCAGACCTCAGTTAGAGAACTGTGCCCAGAGGAGATGGACAATACAAGGCAGGATTTAGCAATCCAAGGGCAAGATTCATACCAGCCCACACCAATCATACCATGTAACCTGGAACATACATAACCAGTTAACAGTATGAACAAACGACAGTAACGGTCCAAGACCTATTCCAACTGTAACATAACCCTTATGTAAGCAACAACTATATACAAGTCTTGCAGAGTTTCCGCACTGGGACGGGTGCCCAGCATCCTCTACGGACTAGGAGAAATAGATTTACCGGTAGGTTTAAAATCTTATTTTCTCTTACGTCCTAGAGGATGCTGGGGACTCCGTAAGGACCATGGGGTTTATACCAAAGCATCCAATCGGGCGGGAGAGTGCGTATGACTCTGCAGCACCGACTGAGCAAATGCTAGGTCCTCATCAGCCAGGGTATCAAACTTGTAGAATTTAGCAAAAGTGTTTGACCCCGACCAAGTCGCCGCTCGGCAAAGCTGTAATGCCTAGACGCCTCGGGCAGCCGCCCAAGAAGAGCCCACCTTCCTAGTGGAATGGGCTTTAACCGAATTTGGTACCGGCAATCCAGCCGTAGAATGAGCCTGCTGAATCGTATTACAGATCCAGCGAGCAATAGTCTGCTTCGAAGCAGGTGCAACAAACACATTTACTCCTGCGCTAATTAATTCTACAATATGATATGGCTCAGAGTTTGCTTGACTCAATAAAAACAAAACAAAAGGATAATTTATTAAATTTTATATGATTCTTTTTTATTTTTATCACACATACATATATGTATATTAAGAATTAATTAAGAATAAATTGATTAGACCGGTCTAAATAAAACACTAATCAAAAAACAAAAAATAATAATGAGCTAAAGGAGGTGGATCATAGGTAAACTACTGTGCACAGAAAAAATCAATAAAATTGCTAAAAATCAGTCCATGTATAGGATCATGCAGATAGTTTAACCAGCTATAAATTGCACCTACGTTGTAGACAGCGTAACGTTGTGTTTTATTGTATTAAATACTCTTCATCAAATTGCCACTCAGCCAAAATGCAATAGGTAAGTGCAACAAACGCTCCACAACGGAGCTTTACATATGGTTCGCACCTGAGGCTGTCATGCGGAAAAGGAGAATAATATAAGAGACGGTCTCGGGCTGCGGGAAAGGCGCTTCACTGGCGCCTGCTGTGTTGTTAATGTTAATTACCCCGACTTACAGGCTCTGTGAGTCCGCGTCTCCGGGTGCCGTATGCAGACACCTGCGTCCCGTTGGTAAGCACACGTTCACCGTTAATTCTCCAGATGATGCCGCTGAAGCCCGACTTCCAGGCTCTGTGAGTCCGCGTCTCCGGGTGCCGTATGCAGACACCTGCGTCTCAATGGTACTCACACGTTCATCGTTAATTCTCCAGATAATGCCGCTGAAAATGATATGTTGTATAAGTGCAATTTAGCTGGTACAAAAGGTCCAAATTGGCTGCTTCTCAATTTGCAGCCAATTTGGACCTTTTGTACCAGCTAAATTGCACTTATACAACATATCATTTTCAGCGGCATTATCTGGAGAATTAACGATGAACGTGTGAGTACCATTGAGACGCAGGTGTCTGCATACGGCACCCGGAGACGCGGACTCACAGAGCCTGGAAGTCGGGCTTCAGCGGCATCATCTGGAGAATTAACGGTGAACGTGTGCTTACCAACGGGACGCAGGTGTCTGCATACGGCACCCGGAGACGCGGACTCACAGAGCCTGGAAGTCGGGGTAATTAACATTAACAACACAGCAGGCGCCAGTGAAGCGCCTTTCCCGCAGCCCGAGACCGTCTCTTATATTATTCTCCTTTTCCGCATGACAGCCTCAGGTGCGAACCATATGTAAAGCTCCGTTGTGGAGCGTTTGTTGCACTTACCTATTGCATTTTGGCTGAGTGGCAATTTGATGAAGAGTATTTAATACAATAAAACACAACGTTACGCTGTCTACAACGTAGGTGCAATTTATAGCTGGTTAAACTATCTGCATGATCCTATACATGGACTGATTTTTAGCAATTTTATTGATTTTTTCTGTGCACAGTAGTTTACCTATGATCCACCTCCTTTAGCTCATTATTATTTTTTGTTTTTTGATTAGTGTTTTATTTAGACCGGTCTAATCAATTTATTCTTAATTAATTCTTAATATACATATATGTATGTGTGATAAAAATAAAAAAGAATCATATAAAATTTAATAAATTATCCTTTTGTTTTGTTTTTATTGAGTCAAGCAAACTCTGAGCCATATCATATTGTAGAATTAATTAGCGCAGGAGTAAATGTGTTTGTTGTTCCTAAGTTACCTGAGACTATAAAGTGCCGGTTTCTCTTTTTTTGACTTGATTTACCCCAAGTCAAGTTTTCCTTGCAGCTTGAATATATATTGTATTGTTTTAATTATCGATATTAAATACTCTATTAACACAACCATTATAGTTGGGTTGTGATGTATTAGCGCCTGGTTAATTTTTGTGTTCGAAGCAGGTGCGCCAATCTTATTAGCAGCATACAGGACAAACAGAGCCTCTGTTTTCCTAATTTTAGCCGTTCTGGCTACATAAATCTTTAAGGCCCTGACTACATCCAGGGATCTGGAATCCTCCAGGTCACTTATAGCCACAGGCACCACAATGGGTTGATTCATATGGAACGAAGAAACCACTTTAGGCACAAAATTGCGGACGTGTCCTCAATTCAGCTCGATCCACATGAAAAATGAAGTAGGGGCTCTTGTGTGACAAAGCCGCCAATTCAGACACTCGCCTTGCTGATGCCAAGGCCAACAGCATGACCACCTTCCAGGTAAGAAATTTAAACTCAACCTTGTTAAGCGGTTCAAACCAGTGTAATTTTAGGAACTGCAACACCACGTTCAGGTCCCATGGTGCCACTGGAGGCACAAAAGGAGGCTGGATATGCAGCACTCCCTTTACAAACGTCTGGACTTCTGGAAGAGAAGCCAATTCCTTCTGAAAGAAAATCGAGAGGGCCGAAATCTGTACCTTAACAGAGCCTAATTTCAGGCCCATATCCACTCCTGTCTGTAGGAAGTGGAGAAAACGACCCAGATGAAAATCTTCCGGAGGTGCATTCTTGGTCTCACACCAAGATACATACTTTCGCCAGATACGGTGATAATGCTTAACCGTCACCTCCTTCCTAGCCTTTATTAAAGTAGGGATGACCTCTTCCGGACTCCCCTTTTTCGCTAGGATTCGGCGTTCAACCGCCATGCCGTCAGACGTAGCCGCGGTAAGTCTTGAAATACACAGGGCCCCTGTTGCAACAGGTCTTCCCTCAGAGGAAGAGGCCAGGGATCTCCTGTGAGCATCTCTTGTAGATCTGAGTACCAGGCCCTTCGAGGCCAGTCTGGGACAACGAGTATTGTCTGTACGTTTCTTTGCCTTATGATCCTCAACACTTTTGTGATGAGAGGAAGAGGAGGAAACACGTAGACCGATTTGAACAGCCACGGTGTTATCAGAGCATCTACTGCCACTGCCTGAGGGTCCCGAGACCTGGCACAGTACCTCCGAAGCTTTTTGTTGAGGCGTGACGCCATCATGTCTATTTGAGGAGTTCCCCAAAGACGTGTTATGTCTGCAAAGATTTCTTGATGAAGACCCCACTCTCCTGGATGGAGATCGTGTCTGCTGAGGAAGTCTGCTTCCCAGTTGTCCACTCCCGGAATGAAGACAGCCAACAGAGCGCTTACATGATTTTCCGCCCAGCGAAGAATCCTTGTGGCTTCAGCCATCGCGACTCTGCTTCTTGTCCTGCCTTGGTGGTTCACATGAGCCACTTCTGTGACATTGTCTGATTGAATCAGAACCGGTAGGTTTCGAAGAAGACTCTCCGCTTGTCGAAGGCCATTGTAAATGGCCCTGAGTTCCAACACATTGATGTGTAGACAGGACTCCTGGTCTGACCAAAGACGCTGAAAATTTTTTCCCTGTGTGACCGCTCCCCATCCTCGGAGGCTCGCGTCCGTGGTAACCAGGATCCAATCCTGAATTCCGAACCTGCGACCCTCCAGCAGGTGAGCACTTTGTAACCACCACAGGATAGACACTCTGGCCTCTGGGGACAGAGTTATTTTCCGATGTAAGTGCAGATGGGACCCAGACCACTTGTCCAGAAGGTCCCATTGAAAAGTCCTTGCATGGAACCTTCCGAAGGGAATGGCCTCGTAGGCCGCCACCATTTTTCCCAGAACTCGCGTGCATTGGTGAACTGACACCCTTTTCGGTTTTAGCAGGTCTCTGACCATATTCTGGATGTCCTGGGCTTTCTCTATTGGGAGGAAGACCTTCATTTGTTCCGTATCCAGTATCATACCTAGGAACGGTAGTCGAGTTGTCGGAATCAACTGTGACTTCGGTAGATTTAGAATCCAACCGTGTTGCTGGAGCACTCTCAGAGAGAGCGCCACACTGCTCAGCAATTTCTCCCTTGATCTCGCTTTTATCAGGAGATCATCCAAGTATGGGATAATTGTGACTCCATGCTTGCGCAGGACCACCATCATTTCCGCCATTATCTTGGTGAAAATCCTCGGGGCCGTGGAAAGTCCAAACGGCAACGTCTGAAATTGGTAATGACAATCCTGTACAGCGAATCTCAGGTATTCCTGATGGGGGTCATAAATGGGGACATGAAGGTACGCATCCTTTATGTCCAGAGACACCATAAACTCCCCCTCCTCCATGTTGGCTATTATCGCTCTGAGTGATTCCATTTTGAATTTGAATCTTTTTATGTACAGGTTTAGGGATTTCAGATTCAAAATAGGTCTGACCGAACCGTCCGGTTTCGGGACCACAAAGAGGGTTGAGTAGTAACCTCTTCCCTGCTGGTGCAGGGGAACCTCGATTATCACTTGCTGTATCACAGCGTTTGAATTGCAGCTAACACTATATCCCTTTCCGATGTGGAAGCTGGTAGGGCCGATTTGAAAAATCGGCGCGGGGGCACCTCCTCGAATTCCAATTTGTAACCCTGGGAAACTATTTCCAACACCCAGGGATTCAGGTCTGAACTGACCCAGGCCTGACTGAAAAGTCGAAGACGTGCCCCCACCGGTGCGGACTCTCTCAGGGGAGCCCCAGCGTCATGCTGTGGGTTTTGGAGCAGCCGGAGAGGACTTTTGTTCCTGGGCACCTGCCGAAGCAGGTGCTCTTTTGCCTCTACCCTTACCTCTGGCGAGGAAAGAGGATCCCCGACCTCTTCTGGACTTGTGCGACCGAAAGGACTGCATCTGATAGGGTGTTACTTTCTTTTGCTGTTGGGGAATATATGGTAAAAAATTTGATTTACCTGCTGTAGCTGTGGAAACCAGGTCCGTCAGCCCATCCCCAAACAATACATCACCCTTATAGGGTAGTACTTCCATATGTTTTTTGGAATCCGCATCACCCGTCCATTGGCGAGTCCATAAGGATCTTCTCGCTGAGATAGACATGGCATTGGCCCTAGAAGCTAGCAATCCAATGTCCCTTTGAGCATCCCTCATAAATAAGACTGCGTCTTTTATGTGGGCTAGAGTTAAGAATATAGTATCCTTATCCATATTATCAAAGTGATCTGTCAGCTCATCTGTCCAAGCTGCAATTGCGCTACACACCCATGCCGACGCAATTGTCGGTCTTAGCACAGCACCCGTATGAGAATAAATACACTTTAAGGTAATTTCTTGCCTGCGATCTGCTGGGTCCTTAAGGGCAGCTGTGTCAGGAGACGGTAGCGCCACTTTCTTGGACAAGCGCATTAGGGCCTTGTCCACAGTGGGGGATGATTCCCAAATCTCCCTGTCCTGTTTAGGGAAGGGGTATGCCATATAAATTCTTTTGGGGATCTGCGGTCTCTTTTCCGGAGTCTCCCAAGCTTTTCCAAAGAAATCATTTAATTCATGAGATGCGGGAAAATTAATAATTTGTTTCTTTCCCTTAAACATGTGTACCCTTGTGTCGGGGACCGAGGGTTCATCCTCAATATGTAACACATCCCTTATTGCCACAATCATACACTGAATGGTTTTAGTCACCCTAGGGTGCAATTTTACTTCGTCGTAGTCGACACTGGAGTCAGAATCCATGTCGGTAGTAGTGTCTTGTGTTAAGGGACGCTTTTGAGACCCCTACGGGCCCTGTGAGTCGGTCCAATCCGAGGATTAACCCCCTTATGTCCCCCCAAATTCAGCCTTATCAAGCCTTTTATGTAAAGATGCCACACTTGCATTCAACATATGCCACATGTCCATCCAATCCGGAGTCGGCACAACCGACGGGGACACACCACTCATTTGCTCCACATCCTCCTTGGAGAAGCCTTCCGCCTCAGACATGTCGACACACACGTACCGACACCCCACACACACACACGGGGATTAACCTATAAGGGGACAAAACCCCAACCAGGCCCTTAGGAGAGACAGAGAGAGAGTATGCCAGCACACACCAGCGCTTAAAAACACTGGAAAAAATATGACCAGATAGCGCTTTTTTATATATAATATACCAATTCCCACTCACTGCGTCGCTAATGTGCCCCCCTCCTCTTTTTTTCAGCCTGTGAAGTTCAGCAGGGGAGAGACCAGGGAGCCAGCGTTCATGCATGCAGCTTCTGTGGAGAAAATGGCGCTGGTTAGTGCTGAGGATCAAGCCCCGCCCACCCGACGGCGGGCTTCGGTCCCAGTGACATTTCTATTAAAATGGCGGGGGATCTTAGATTTACTGCCTCCGCAGCCTAATCTATCTGAATTTGCCCAAAAGTGAGGAATATTGCTGCCCAGGGCGCCCCCCCCCTGCGCCCTGCACCCTTCAGTGCTGCTCTGTGTGTGTGACTGGGAGCAATGGCGCACAGCTTACCGCTGCGCGCCTTACCTCATGAAGATCTGATGTCTTCTGCCGCCTAAGATGTCTTCTGCCTTCTCATCCGGCTTCTATCTTCGGCATCTGTGAGGAGGACGGCGGCGCGGCTCCGGGACGAACCCCAGGTGAGACCTGTGTTCCGACTCCCTCTGGAGCTAATGGTGTCCAGTAGCCTTAGAAGCAGTGCCCAACTTGACAAGCCAGCTCTGCTTCTCTCTCCTCGGTCCCACGATGCAGGGAGCCTGTTGCCGACAGGACTCCCTGAAAATAAAAAACCTAACAAAATTATTTTTCAACAGAAAACTCTGGAGAGCTCTCTGCAGTGCACCCATTCTCCTCTGGGCACAAGATCTAACTGAGGTCTGGAGGAGGGGCATAGAGGGAGGAGCCAGTGCACACCCATAGTCAAAATTCTTTTTAGGTGCCCTATCTCCTGCGGAGCCAGTCTATACCCCATGGTCCTTACAGAGTCCCCAGCATCCTCTAGGACGTAAGAGAAATTTATTTATTAACAGTTTCTTATATAGCGCAGCATATTCCGTAGCGCTTTACAATTGGAACAACAGTAATAGAACAATGGACCCGATTCAGACCTGATCACTGTGCTGCAAATTACACTGTCCTGCGATCAGCTAGTCGCCACCCTGGGGGAGTGGAAATTCACCCTGTGCAAGTGTGCCATTGCATGTGTACGCTGTGCGAAAAAGTCAGCGGACAGCTGCAAAATCATTTGCATCACACTCACCATCCAATGTTTTTCCCATTCTGTGCAGTCTGTGGGCAGCTCAATACTTACTCCTCCAGTGCAAAAAAAATTAAGAAATCAAGCTGATCGGGGCCGGAGCTGACGTCACACACCCGCCCTGAAAACGCTTGGGAACACCTGCGTTTTTCCTGACACTCCCTGAAAACGGTCAGTTACCACTCACAAATGTCCGCTTCCTGTCAACCACCTTGCGAATGCTCGTGCAATCGGAATTTTCACACCATCTGAGGCTGTTAGGTGACGCGCATGCGCATTGTGGTGCATACACATGCGCAGTCATTCGATAATCACCCGCTGTGTGATTTCGCACGACAGCAACCAGGTCTGAATCGGGCCCAAAACTGGGTAATAAATAACAGACATACATAGAGGTAGGAAGGCCCTGCTCTTAGCTTACAGTGTATAGGGAAATAGGCATTGATACACAAGGATAGCTGCTATCTATTGCATATTGGTCCAGCAAGATTGCAAAGGTGGGCTGTATGATATGGTAACACAGCAACGTTGGCTGAGGGTCAGGAGGATGTGAAAGTGAAGGAAGACACAGTATGTGAGGATATGTGTTGGCTGTACAGATATGTAATTAGACAGGGAGGTATTATGTGCATTGTGTGCAATAGGTGTCATGTGCTGACCTTGTATTTTTTTTTTTTTTCTGGAGTAAATACTATTTTCTTTAAAAGAGAAGTAGGTAATCTTCCCCTTACTCTGTGGCTATACTATTATAGGCACACACCATTAGTCAGCTTTTAGATTAACCTACACGTGCCTTTGTCAACTCAACCATGAAATCAATCTCAAGAGGCAAAAACATTACACTGGTCGCAGCAGGTAGTAATCTTTCCTGAGTAAAATCCAGACAGGCAGACGAGTCTCACATGCTATTGGTTTGGAGCCAATTTTTCTTTTGCTCTCCATCCCATTATAATTCATAGAAGCTATCAGTCTATTACAGATCTTCTCCCCTCCCAAGTAATTACCAGGTCTAATTTGCCCACAATTTAAACAAAGGAAAGCAAAGGAAACTGTGAGTATATTGCTTGTATAAACCTTATTGTGTCAGAGAAATTGTAGACGTTCTTATATTGGGTGAGTGTCTGCCTACTGTGACCTACCGACAAGTAAATGATGTATTGCCAAAATGGGCAGTACTGATGTCTACAATTAATGTCCTGGCACTTTATTTGTCTACTTTAACCCATTATTACTTTACTATTGGAAAAATGCATTTCTGTGAGAGTAAATAAATATATAGCTGAATTCACGTGTGTGAAAAACATTCCACTCACTGACATGTGTGTTTTTATGAACAGTGCTTTGTTAATATAAACGCTTTCTTACAGATTTGTGTCTAGACATTTGGTTATTTTCTCAGAATACAAAGAAAGGCAGTTCACGTACGGCAGTGGTTCTCAAACTCGGTCCTCAGGACCCCACACAGCGCATGTTTTGCAGGTAACCCAGCGGGTGCACAGGTGTATTAATTACTCACTGACACATTTTAAAAGGTCCACAGGTGGAGCTAATTATGTCACTTGTGATTCTGTGAGGAGACCTGTAAAACATGCACCGTGTGGGGTCCTGAGGACCGAGTTTGAGAACCTGTGACGTACGGTATTGTCTGAGTTCTGCCATAAGTTGTATTTGAACGCAAAGGAAAAAATTTGTAACGTGTAAAAAAAACCAATACAATAAAAAAAAAAATAATCAGTCATTCAAAGCTTTTTATGCACAAATGCAATTAAATACACCCTATTATTTTCATGCCCCAAAAAGGAGCCATTCCACAAGCTGGTTTGTGTTACCTCTGGGCGGTTTCTAGATGCAAATTTGCACCATAAAAAATTAGTCAATGACTTAAATCATTATGGACATATAACAAGGTACTTTGCCAGGAATGGTCCCCTAAAATGCATTACCCATAACATGTACACATGTGGATTCTGGTTTTGTACTATCGATCTCTTAAATCACCAAGAGCCAAATTTAGCAGGATTGGGGTTCTCATTGGAAGCTGCTATTATTCAGCCTATTGCCACTTTAGGACTACTTACAGCTTGCCATTAGGAGCTGATTCGATACAGTTATTTGGGTAAATTTACTAAGGTGGGAGTTTTTTAGAACTGGTGATGTTGCCCATAGCAACTAGTCAGATTCTACTTAACATTTATTGAGCTGGAAAAATACTGAGGGTCTAAATCAGGGGTGGGCAATTATTTCAGCTGGGGGGCCGCTTAACACTTCCAGCGAATATTCGAGGGCCACACACAAAATACTCAAAAAGAGATCCCTTTTTACACATTACGGCAGACAGCGTGCCCTTTTTACTAGAGATGAGCGCCTGAAATTTTTCGGGTTTTGTGTTTTGGTTTTGGGTTCGGTTCCGCGGCCGTGTTTTGGGTTCGAACGCGTTTTGGCAAAACCTCACCGAATTTTTTTTGTCGGATTCGGGTGTGTTTTGGATTCGGGTGTTTTTTTCCAAAAACACTAAAAAACAGCTTAAATCATAGAATTTGGGGGTCATTTTGATCCCAAAGTATTATTAACCTCAAAAACCATAATTTACACTCATTTTCAGTCTATTCTGAATACCTCACACCTCACAATATTATTTTTAGTCCTAAAATTTGCACCGAGGTCGCTGTGTGAGTAAGATAAGCGACCCTAGTGGCCGACACAAACACCGGGCCCATCTAGGAGTGGCACTGCAGTGTCACGCAGGATGTCCCTTCCAAAAAACCCTCCCCAAACAGCACATGACGCAAAGAAAAAAAGAGGCGCAATGAGGTAGCTGTGTGAGTAAGATTAGCGACCCTAGTGGCCGACACAAACACCGGGCCCATCTAGGAGTGGCACTGCAGTGTCACGCAGGATGGCCCTTCCAAAAAACCCTCCCCAAACAGCACATGACGCAAAGAAAAAAAGAGGCGCAATGAGGTAGCTGTGTGAGTAAGATTAGCGACCCTAGTGGCCGACACAAACACCGGGCCCATCTAGGAGTGGCACTGCAGTGTCACGCAGGATGGCCCTTCCAAAAAACCCTCCCCAAACAGCACATGACGCAAAGAAAAAAAGAGGCGCAATGAGGTAGCTGTGTGAGTAAGATTAGCGACCCTAGTGGCCGACACAAACACCGGGCCCATCTAGGAGTGGCACTGCAGTGTCACGCAGGATGTCCCTTCCAAAAAACCCTCCCCAAACAGCACATGACGCAAAGAAAAAAAGAGGCTTTTTACTGATATTTGGTGTTTTGGATTTGACATGCTCTGTACTATGACATTGGGCATCGGCCTTGGCAGACGACGTTGCTGGCATTTCATCGTCTCGGCCATGACTAGTGGCAGCAGCTTCAGCACGAGGTGGAAGTGGATCTTGATCTTTCCCTAATTTTGGAACCTCAACATTTTTGTTCTCCATATTTTAATAGGCACAACTAAAAGGCACCTCAGGTAAACAATGGAGATGGATGGATTGGATACTAGTATACAATTATGGACGGGCTGCCGAGTGCCGACATAGAGGTAGCCACAGCCGTGAACTACCGCACTGTACTGTGTCTGCTGCTAATATATAGACTGGTTGATAAAGAGATAGTATACTCGTAACTAGTATGTATGTATAAAGAAAGAAAAAAAAACCACGGTTAGGTGGTATATACAATTATGGACGGGCTGCCGAGTGCCGACACAGAGGTAGCCACAGCCGTGAACTACCGCACTGTACTGTGTCTGCTGCTAATATATAGACTGGTTGATAAAGAGATAGTATACTCGTAACTAGTATGTATGTATAAAGAAAGAAAAAAAAACCACGGTTAGGTCACTGGTATATACAATTATGGACGGGCTGCCGAGTGCCGACACAGAGGTAGCCACAGCCGTGAACTACCGCACTGTACTGTGTCTGCTGCTAATATATAGACTGGTTGATAAAGAGATAGTATACTCGTAACTAGTATGTATGTATAAAGAAAGAAAAAAAAACCACGGTTAGGTGGTATATACAATTATGGACGGGCTGCCGAGTGCCGACACAGAGGTAGCCACAGCCGTGAACTACCGCACTGTACTGTGTCTGCTGCTAATATATAGACTGGTTGATAAAGAGATAGTATACTCGTAACTAGTATGTATGTATAAAGAAAGAAAAAAAAAACCACGGTTAGGTGGTATATACAATTATGGACGGGCTGCCGAGTGCCGACACAGAGGTAGCCACAGCCGTGAACTACCGCACTGTACTGTGTCTGCTGCTAATATATAGACTGGTTGATAAAGAGATAGTATACTCGTAACTAGTATGTATGTATAAAGAAAGAAAAAAAAACCACGGTTAGGTGGTATAGACAATTATGGACGGGCTGCCGAGTGCCGACACAGAGGTAGCCACAGCCGTGAACTACCGCACTGTACTGTGTCTGCTGCTAATATATAGACTGGTTGATAAAGAGATAGTATACTCGTAACTAGTATGTATGTATGTATGTATAAAGAAAGAAAAAAAAACCACGGTTAGGTGGTATATACAATTATGGACGGGCTGCCGAGTGCCGACACAGAGGTAGCCACAGCCGTGAACTACCGCACTGTACTGTGTCTGCTGCTAATATATAGACTGGTTGATAAAGAGATAGTATACTACTCGTAACTAGTATGTATGTATAAAGAAAAAAAAAAAAACCACGGTTAGGTGGTATATACAATTATGGACGGGCTGCCGAGTGCCGACACAGAGGTAGCCACAGCCGTGAACTACCGCACTGTACTGTGTCTGCTGCTAATATATAGACTGGTTGATAAAGAGATAGTATACTCGTAACTAGTATGTATGTATAAAGAAAGAAAAAAAAACCACGGTTAGGTCACTGGTATATACAATTATGGACGGGCTGCCGAGTGCCGACACAGAGGTAGCCACAGCCGTGAACTACCGCACTGTACTGTGTCTGCTGCTAATATAGACTGGTTGATAAAGAGATAGTATACTACTAATATTATATACTGGTGGTCAGGTCACTGGTCACTAGTCACACTGGCAGTGGCACTCCTGCAGCAAAAGTGTGCACTGTTTAATTTTAATATAATATTATGTACTCCTGGCTCCTGCTATAACCTATAACTGGCACTGCAGTAGTGCTCCCCAGTCTCCCCCACAATTATAAGCTGTGTGAGCTGAGCAGTCAGACAGATATATAATATATATAGATGATGCAGCACACTGGCCTGAGCCTGAGCAGTGCACACAGATATGGTATGTGACTGAGTCACTGTGTGCTGTGTATCGCTTTTTTCAGGCAGAGAACGGATTATAAATAAAAGTGGTGGTCACTGGTCACTATCAGCAAAACTCTGCACTGTACACTACTGAGTACTCCTAATGCTCCCCAAAATTAGTAAATCAAGTGTCTAAACGGAGAGGACGCCAGCCACGTCCTCTCCCTATCAATCTCAATGCACGTGTGAAAATGGCGGCGACGCGCGGCTCCTTATATAGAATCCGAGTCTCGCGATAGAATCCGAGCCTCGCGAGAATCCGACAGCGTCATGATGACGTTCGGGCGCGCTCGGGTTAACCGAGCAAGGCGGGAAGATCCGAGTCGCTCGGACCCGTGAAAAAAAACATGAAGTTCTGGCGGGTTCGGATTCAGAGAAACCGAACCCGCTCATCTCTACTTTTTACACATTACGGCAGACAGCGTCCCCCTTTTTACACATTATGGCAGACAGCGTGCCCTTTTTACACATTACGACAGACAGCGTCCCCTTTTTACACATTACGACAGACAGCGCCCCCTTTTTACACATTACAGCGCCCCCATTTTTTACACATTACGGCAGACAGCGCCCCCGTTTTTACACATTACGGCAGACAGCGCCCCCGTTTTTACACATTACGGCAGACAGCACCCCCGTTTTTACACATTACGGCAGACAGCGCCCCCCGTTTTTACACATTACAGCAGACAGTGCCCCCGTTTTTACACATTACAGCAGACAGCTCCCCCGTTTTTACACATTACAGCAGACAGCGCCCCCGTTTTTACACATTACGGCAGACAGCGCCCCCGTTTTTACACGTTACGGCAGACAGTCCCTACCCCCCTTTCCCCCCCTCCCCTAAACCCATATTGCAGTTTTTAACTCCCCTCCGTCCCCACCCCTAAACCTATATAGCAGCTAAAGCAGTGATCCAGGGGCTGGCTGGACAGGGGGTTTACCTGTTTGTCACAGTGGCAGACAATCCCCGCTGTCCGATGATCTGCGCTGCTGCCGGCCGGAGTCACTGCTGATGTGGCCTCTCCTGCACCCGCTCGCTGCCCGCCGCTTCCTCTCCTCACTGGCCGCCGCTCCTGCTCACTGCAGTGCCCGCCCCCCGTGCCGCCCAGCGCATGATAACAGGGGAAATCCCGGTCAGCTGACCCTGTGACGTGACCGGGATTTCCTCAGCGGCGCCGCGTCTGAGAGCAGTGTAATGACAAGCGGCATGTCGGGCCGCTTGTCATTGCACTCTGGTGGGGCACAGCGGGCCAGGCAGGATCGGTCTGCGGGCCGCATCCGGCCCGCGGGCCGCCTGTTGCCCACCCCTAGTCTAAATGGTGCCGTTTTCATAATTTACCCCCACCTCCTTTACACAGCACTGCAATACTGATATTATCTTCACATTTACTAGAGAGCAAGAGATCCGCCTACGGTTCCAGGGGTGCAGGCACTATCTGAAAAATCATGATTCTCTCTCAACTACCAGAGAGTAGTCATGTATGACGCAGTCGCATCTGTGACTTTGGGCTTAACTCAGAGGTAGATGCAGAGTCAAGGCCACAGTTGGCTGATGTAAGTCTGCATATGTATCTGAGTCTCAATGTGCACGTGTCTTGATTTTTACAGTTTACAGTTCGGAGACACAGGGCCTAATTCAGACCTGATCGTAGCCGTGCAAAATTTTGCACAGCTTCGATCAGTTACTCAGACATGTCCGCCCCGCATGTCTGGCCCTACCCCCAACTCCGCACAAGTACAAAAGCATAGCACAGCGGTGATGCTTTTGTACTTGACAAGTAGCTTCCTACCTGCGCAGCTCCTGCGCAGCTCCTACGCGCTGGCAGGGAGCTACCCGTCGCTGTCCGGATCACAGCGGCTGCGTGCTGGACGTTGCCCGGATCGCACCCCCAAAACTGCGGCCAAACGCCGCCGGCCGGCCCCCTCCTGCCCAGCGACCGCCTCTACCTGTCAATCAGGCAGAGGCTATTGCTGGGCTGAGATGGCCATCGGCTGGTTGGCATGCGCTGGCGCATGCGCAGTTCAGACCTGATCGCAAAAACGCACAGCAGCGATCAGGTCTGAATTAGGCCCACAGTGCAGAAATGGATGCAGAGTCAATGGATTTAAGTAGGCACTCCTGGGAGGTAACAGGCCGGTGACTAAGGCGATGCAGGTGTGTCATGGGTTTGTTACTGAAAGCAGCTGCATCCAAAGACGCACAGCCACTCACACAGGAAGGACACCATACTTAAATGAATAAACTGCACCTGCTGATATAAGTTTCTAAACAAACTCCAAGATGGGAAAAGATGGTGCCCCTGGGCGTCTCAGTTTAGAAGAAATTGACTACAGCATTAACTTAAAACGCAGAAGTGGTTGCAGCAAAAGACGCAGTTGCTGTTGTGTCTGTGCTCGACTCAGAATTAGCATTTTATACAAAACAAAGCCCTTCTCTCCTCTACATCAAGTGTGCAAGAACTGAGATGCCCACTCACAGGGTCTATAGATGTTGCATCACTGTCTGGTACAGCTTAAGACACACCATCAGTTACACCATTGAAACCTGCAGCAGCCTATGATAGGTGCAGCTTCTCCATTTGGGTATTGCCTCCTATGTGAGAGGCTGAGCTTCTCTGTATGCTACCACTTTCAGTGACACACCTATTCAGAGATGTTTCTAGCAGTGGGCGAGCAGTGCGATCACACAGGGCACCCGCCACGGCACTTTGTGGCTCCTATCCTGCTCCCCCTCCCCCCTCCTATAGTACTCCGCACAGGGGGTGGAGTTTCACAGAATGACGTGGTTGCATCATGATGGCAACCGTGACAATTTGCGAAACTCCACAGCCCGAGCGGAGTACTATGGGTGAGTGGAGGGGGAGCAGGATAGCAGTGCTGGCTGGCGTCCGCCAGTGAGTGTACAACCTTGCCAATGAGAATTACCCTTGGCAACCAGCATTACCCTTGGCAACAAGCATTATTCTTGGCAATGAGCATGGATTCCAGAGTATGAAAACCCTGATAACGAGCATGACACCCAGTGCATGAAACACCTGGCAATGAGCATGACACCCAGCGCATGAAACACCTGGCAACAAGCATGACACCCAGCGCATGAAACACTTGGAAATGAACATGTATTTTAAAGGTATTAAGAAGCTTTACTGTAGGGCATAATGTATCACGGGCATTGCAACAGCATACCTGCGCCGTGGGAGTTAAGGTGGGGGGGGGTCACTGGGGGGGGTCACCAGCCTCATGAGGTGCAGAGCCGCTTCTCCGCTGCAGGACCACCGTCCTGAGGGCCTGTTTGTTCAGTGGGGCACTGCGCCTTAGCTGTCGCAGCCGCCGCATGCCGCACACCCCTAACAGAGCCTGAGAGCCTGAAGGTGATCGTCGGTGGTGAGTACAAACCGGCGGCCCCGCTAGGGGGGTCCCCCAGTTCATTGTGCGGCAGAGGCGCGGGTGAGGCATACGGGTCCCTCCATGGGGGGACCTGCTGGTGCCCCTGCGTGAGACTGGCTGGAGGTTTTGTACCAAGCATTTATGTGAGGTTACAAAGGGTGTTGGAGACATAGCCAGTATAAATTTTATTAGTAGCTCCGGCGCCATTACGGGGGGCGGAGCTACATCAGAGCGGGCTCAGCGGCATTTTGGCGTCTTCCTCTGCATAAGCAGCAGCCTCATACAGCTCCTCCAAACATTCACACGCTGGATCACTGGTACCGGGTGTAGAGGGGGAGAGCCACTATTAGTGCATAGTTTACATTCCTCTGGGGAATTCTCTGTACAGACAGTATCACTGTTATATAATATACATAAAACGCTGACAGTGCGCTTGTGTCCGCTCTTCTGTGTCTCCTCTCACATGCAATAGGGCAGGCTTGTATTGTATTCAGTCTGTGTTGTATGTGTATTGTATCTGTATTTCATAATGGTGAAACAGAAGTTGTGCAGTGTATGTAATGTCAGATTCTCCCCTATTTCATCTGGCTCCATATCATGTGAGCAGTGTAGTCAGTCATCACAAGGTGCTGATAACAATGTGGGGGAGAGTCCAGAGCCTTCCTGGCTGGGGGCTATCAAAACTTTGATGTCTGATATGTCATCTCAGCTCACTGCCAATGCCAAGCAGTGGCTAGCCTAACTGCCAAGGCTGACGTTTCCCATCCCCCACTGTCTACTACAGGTGCGCAAAAACGTGCTTTACCTGCAATTTTATCAGATTCTGATAATGATGTACAGGTGGATGGGGATGATGTGGATCCCATTAGTGGGGATTGCACCCCTACACAGGGTATTGAACCCCTCATATTGGCTATACGGGATGTGTTAAAGCTCCCCCTAAAGGATGCTACTAATCAGCAGTAATTTTTCCTCCAACAAGACAAACTGACAGTACTTTTCCCGATTCCAAGGAATTGGATGATTTATTTAAATTAGTCTGGAAAAATCCAGATAAAAAATATCAGGTGTCTAAAAGGTTTTTGAATACCTTCCCCTTTGCCCCGAAGGCAGGAAATTCTGGGAAGAATCTCCAGCAGTAGACGTCTCAGTCTCTCGTCTTTCTAAAAAGGCGGTGCTCCCAGCTCCGGGCTCTTTTACGGTAAAGGACCCGGGTAATAGGAAAATTGAGACCACTCTGAAAACAATCTACACTGCTGCAGGTGTAGCTCAACGACCGGTCATTGCTGGTTGCCGGATGACATATGCCATTCATACGTGGGCTACTCAAATTCAAGAGGGTCTTTCGGATGATATGACCTTGGTTACTACTGTAACTTTCCGAAAACACATTCAGGACATGGCAAGAGTCCTCTGTGACTCCCTTAAAGAGATTGGCAATATTAGTGCTAGGACCACTGCTATGGCTGTGTCTGCACACAGAGCCATATGGTTGCAGACGCTGACTCCAAATGTAATGTGGAATCTCTTTCCTTCACAGGTGAATGGCTCTTCAGAGGTGAATTGGACGCATGGATCTCCAAAGCCACTGCTGAGAAATCCACATTTCTCACTTCAGGGGCTCCGCCTGCTAGGCGTACCTACCCGGGACCGTCTACTCGGTCCTTTCGGTCCTCCAGATTTCGATTTAGGGCCAGGGTTGCCTCCAACGCAGCTAGAGGCTCCAGAGGTAGGCCTGAGAAACCAGCCATTGCCGGCTCTCAGGAACAGAGCACCAGTTCAGCTTCCACAAAGACTTTGGCATGACGGTGCCTACCCACCCCAAGGGGATCTCGTGGTGGGAGCTCGGTTACGTCACTACAGCCACGTCTGGGATGGTTCCTGCCAAGATGCCTGGGTAAGGGACCTTATCTCTCAGGGGTACAAGCTGGAGTTCGACTGTGCTCCTCCCCAACGATTTTTCAAATCAACAAGTTGTTCCAGTCCCAGGTCATTGTTCCAGTACCCCTGCTGCAGCAAGGACAAGGTTACTACTCCAGTCTGTTCGTAGTGCCAAAACCAGACCGGTCTGTGAGACCCGTTTTGAATCTGAAGTCATTGAATCCTTACCTGAAGCTTTTCAAATTAAAGATGGAATCTTTAAGAGGGGTGATCGCAGCCCTGGAACAAAAGGAATTCCTGTTGTCCCTGGATATCAAGGACGCCTACCTCCATATTCCAATTTGGCCTCTTCCTCAGGCCTATCTGTGGCTCGCCCTCCTGAAAGATCACTACCAGTTTCAGGTGTTGCCCTTCGGCCTGTCTACAGCTCCGAGGGTGTTCACGAAGGTGATGGCGGAAATTATGTTTCAGTTTAGAGTCCAGGGGGTCATCATTGTCCCTTACCTGGATGATCTCCTGATAAAAGCGCGTTCCAGTGAGCTTCTACTGCTCCATATAGATCGCACTATACAACTTCTGTCTCACCACGGGTGGATCCTCAATCTACAGAAGTCTCAACTGGAACCGTCTCAACGGCTCCTGTTTATCGGTATGATACTGGATACTGTAGCGCAGAGAGTGTTCCTCCCAGAGGACAAGGTGAGAACACTTCAAGAGATGGTTCGCAGGGTTCTCTGACCTGCTCAAGTTTCCATTCATCTTTGTATAAAATTGTTGGGAAAAATGGTGGCCTCGTTCGAGGCAATACAGTTCGGAAGGTTCCATGCCAGACCCTTCCAATTGGACATCCTGAAAAAGTAGTCCGGTTCACATCTTCAGATGCACCGGATGATTCAGCTGTCACCCCAGGCCAGGATTTCACTCTTGTGGTGGCTACAGTCTTCCAACCTGCTGGAAGGTCGACGCTTCGGGATTCAGGATTGGATCTTCCTCACGACGGATACGAGTCTGAGAGAATGGGGAGCTGTCACCCAGGGGGCGCAGTTCCAGGGTAGGTGGTCTGCCCAAAAGGCCCTACTTCCGATCAACATACTGGAACTTCAGGCTATATACAATGCTCTGCTTCAGGCCTCCCTTCTACTCAGGGATCAGGCGATCCGGATTCAGTCGGACAACGCCACGGCAGTGGCATACATCAATCGACAAGGAGAGACATAAGCAAGGCCTGCATGCAAGAAGTGTCAAAAATACTTCTCTGGGCGGAAAGAAATGCAAGAGCACTGTCCGCAATTTTTATTCCGGGAGTCGACAACTGGGTAGCGGAGTTCCTGAGTCGCCATGATCTCCAACCGGGGGAGTGGAGATTACACCATCAGGTGTTTCAACAGATAGTGGACAGGTGGGGATACCCGCAGATCAACATGATGGTGTCTCGCCTCAACAAGAAGCTTCGCTGCTACTGCTGTTCTGACCCTCAGGCGAGTGCAGTGGATGCGCTGATGTCACCTTGGCCTTACCGGCTGGTCTACCTATTTCCTCCAATTCTGTTGATCCCAAGGGTGCTCAAGCGAGTCAGACATCTCGGAGTACAAGCAATCTTAATTGCACCAGATTGGCCCCGGAAAGCGTGGTACGCAGCTCTTCTGGACACGTCCATAGACGACCCTTGGCCTCTGCCGCTAAGAAAGGATCTTCTTCAGCAAGGACCTTTTGTCTACCCAGAGTTACAGCAGCTTCATTTGACGGCATGGAAGTTGAGCGGAACATCCCAGCTCACAAAGGGCTTTCCAAAAAAGTAATTGCCACTATGGTGCAAGCCAGAAAACCTATGACTTCAAAACACTATCATCATATCTCCTGGAGATAGGAACGCACATATCCATCTGCAGAATTCCACTTGGGATGATTCCTTAGTTTCCTACAGAATGGAGTGGATAAAGGCTTACGTCTGGGATCCTTTAAGGTCCAGATTTCAGCCCTTTCCGTCTTCTTCCAGAAGAAGTTGGCTAGCCTGCTTGCAGTTCAGACCTTCTTGCAAGGGGTCCTTGGTATTTGGATGTGGTGTTTCGCTTTCTACAGTCCTCCGGGTTTGACCCTCTGATGACGGTAGAAGACAAGTACCTCACGTGGAAGACGGTGATGTTATTGGCCCTGGCTTCTGCTAGACGTGTCTCAGAATTGGGGGCCGTATCGTGTAAAAGTCCCTACTTGGTCTGTTACGAGGACATAGCGGAGCTCCGGACTAGACAGCAGTTCCTGCTGAAGGTTGTCTCCGCGTTCCACCTGGATCAACCTATTGTGGTTCCATTCTGTTCTGACGCTTCGGCTCCTCCAGAGTCTTTGGATGTTGTGCATGCTTTGAAGATCTATGTCAGACGCACAGCTAGGGTCAGGAAGACGGATTCTTTGTTCGTGCTCTATGATGCGCAGAAAAGGGTTGTCCTGGGTTGGATTAGGCTTACTATCCAACAGGCCTATGTGTCGGCAGCCATACCTGTTCCTAAATCTCTGAAGGCCCACTCTACAAGGTCAGTGGGCTCTTCCTGGGCGGCTGCCCGTGGAGTCTCAGCCTTGAACTATGCCGAGCGGCTACCTGGTCGGGGAAGAACACCTTTGTGAAATTCTACAAATTTGATACCCTGGCCAAAGAGGATACCCGGTTTGGGCAGGCGGTGCTGCAGCAGTCTCCACACGTTCCCGCCAATTCTGGAAGCTTTGGGATGTCCCCATCGTACTAATCTGTCCCCAATATCCCTTATGGATGCTAGAGAAAATTGGATTTTAATACCTACTGGTAAATCCTTTTCTCTTAGTCCGTAGAGGATGCTGGGGACTCCAAAAGGACCATGGGGTATAGAAGGGATCCGCAGGAGACATGGGCACACTATAAGACTTTGAATGGGTGTGAACTGGCTCATCCCTCTATGCCCCTCCTCCATACTCCAGTTAGAGAACTGTGCCCAGGGAGACGGACATTTTGAGGAAATAATTTATTGTTTAAACACGGTGAGTGTCATACCAGATCACACCTCGAACATGCCGCAGAACGTGGCATTCAATAGAACACCAGCCGACGGCATGAAAAACATACAGCAATATGCTGACCGAAAATGTAACACAACCTGTGTGTAAACATGACCAATAATCACATACCGCATGCCACGGCATGAATAACAGCAGCAACAGACTTGACTGAAAAGAAACACCACATGAGTGTAACCACAACCAATAGCTGCAGATACAGTACGCACTGGGACGGGCGCCCAGCATCCTCTATGGACTAAGAGAAAAGGATTTACCGGTAGGTATTAAAATCCTTTTTTCTCATATGTCCTAGAGGATGCTGGGGACTCCAAAAGGACCATGGGGTTTATACCAAAGCTCCAGACCGGGCGGGAGAGTGCGGATGACTCTGCAGCACCGATTGAGCAAACAGGAGGTCCTCATCAGCCAAGGTATCAAACTTGTAGAACTTAGCAAAAGTGTTTGAACCCGACCAAGTAGCTGCTCGGCAAAGTTGAACCGCCGAGACTCCTTGGGCATCCGCCCAAAAAGAGCCCACCTTCCTGGTAGAATGGGCCTTCACCGACTTCGGTAACAGCAATCCAGCCGTAGAATGAGCATTCCGAATCATATCACAGATCCAGCGTGCAACAGTCTGCTTAGAAGCAGGGGCCCCAATTTTTTGTTGGGAGCATACAGGATAAACAGAGCCTCTGTTTCCACAATCTGAGCCGTTCTGGCGACATAAATATTCAATGCTCTGACTACATCGAGAGACTTCGAATCAGCCAAGGCTTCAGTAGCCACAGGCACCACAAATAGGTTGGTTCCTGTGAAACGCAGAAACCACTTTTGGCAGAAATTGTTGCCGAGTTCTCAACTCCGCTCTATCCACATGGAAGATCAAATAGGGGCTCTTGTGAGACAAAGCCGCCAATTCCGACACCCGCCTTGCGGACGCCAAGGTCAATAGTAAGACCACTTCCCAAGTGAGAATTTTTAACTCAACCTTTCGTAAAGGTTCCAACCAGTGTGACATAAGAAACTGCAACACCACGTTAAGGTCCCATGGTGCCAGTGGGGGCACAAACGGAGGTTGGATGTGCAGTACTCTTTTCACGAAAGTCTAAACTTCTGGAAGGGTGGCCAATTCTTTTTGAAAGATAATTGATAAGACCGAAATCTGCACTTTAATGGAGCCTAACTTTAGGCCTGCATCCACACCTGCTTGCAAAAAATGGAGAAAACGACCCAGCTGAAATTCTTCCGTAGGAGCCTTCTTGGATTCCCACCAAGACACATACTTCCTCCAAATACGGTGGTAAAGCTTCGCCGTTACTCCTTTCCTAGCCTGAAGCAATGTGGGAATGACTTCACCGGAAATACCCTTTCGGGCTAGGATATGGCATTCAACCGCCATGTCGTCAAACGCAGCCGCGGTAAGTCTTGATATACGCCTGGTCCTTGCTGTAACAGGTCCTCTCGTAGAAGAAGAGGCCAGGGATATTCTATGAGTAAGTCTTGAAGATCTGGATACCAAGCCCTCCTTGGCTAGACCGGAACAATGAGGATCGCCTGAACCTTTGTTCTTCTTATGTTTATCACCTTCGCAAAGAGTGAAAGTGGAGGGACCACATAGACCGACTGAAACACCCATGGTGTCACGAGGGCGTCCACTGCTATTGCTTGAGTGTCCCTTGATCTGGAACAATATCCCTGAAGTTTCTTGTTGAGGCGACGCCATCATGTCTAATTGAGAATTCCCCAAAGACTGGCCACTTCTGTGAAAACTTCTTGATGAAGACCCCACTCTCCTGGATGGAGATCGTGTCTGCTGAGGAAGTCTATTTCTCCGTTGTCTACACCCGGAATGAAGACCTCTAATAGAGCGTTTACATGCCTTTTCGCGGCTTCTGCCATCGCCACTTTGCTCCTCGTTCCGCCCTAGCGGCTTACTTACGCCACTGTTGTTAAGTCGTTCGACAAAATTAAGATGGGCAGATCGTGAAGAAGATGTTCCGTTGTAAATAGCTCTTAATTCAAGAATGCTTATTGCAGACAAGCTTCCCGGTTTGACCTTTTCCCCTGGAAAGACTGCCCCCCAGCCTTGGAGACTTGTATCCATGGACACCAGGATCTAATCCTGGATCCCGAACCTTCGTCTCTCTCTAGGAGGTGAGAACTGTGAAGCCACCACAGGAGAGATATCCTGGTCCTGGAAAATAGGATTATTTTCCGGTGCATGTGCAGGTGAGACCCGGACCACATGTCCAACTGGTCCCGCAAAAACAACTCTGGCATTTGACCTGCTCACCGAATGGCCTCGTAGGCCGCAACCATCTTCTTCAACAGAACGTATTGATGGGTTTACACCATTGCAAATCTGATCCGACTCTGGATCCTCAGATCTCTTTCCACAGGAAAAAACAAACTCTCAACAGTTCAGTATCTAATCTTATTCCCAACTCCAACATCTGCGTCGTTGGGATCAACAGCGATTCTCTGTGTTGAAGAACTGTCAGAGAGAAACAACGATTTGTTCGACTTGTTTCTTGACCTCGCCATAGTCAGGAGAGCGTCCCAGTCCCCACAGAATAATAATGGCTCTTACTATTGAAGGAAAACCATCATACTGCCATCACTCCGGTGAAATGGCAATGTCAATCCTGAATAGCCAACCCAGGTAAGTTTAATGCGGATGAAACCGCATTTAAATCCTCTTTCTTCATTTACAGGTTGGAGATCCCTGCCCTGAGAGATTCCATCTTGTAGTTCCACTTCTTAAGTAGAAATCTTTTTGGGATTGTTCTGACTGAGCTGCCTGGGCTCAGAAGCACGAAAAAGCTTGAATAACAGCTTCTTTTTTTTGTGTGACAGGGACAGCAGGACAATGTCCTGATCCTGACCCAACTCTGTATGGCGTTGCATACCACCTCCCCGTCCAGAGGAGAATCAGTAAGATCTATTTGAAAAATCAGCGAGGGGAATCATCTGGAAACTCCAGTATGTCCCCCTTTGGACTCTATTCTTAACCCACTGGTCCAAGTCCATTCCAGGACTGACCGAAGAGTATTAGACGAGTTCCCACCGGTGTGGGCTCCAGCAAGATAGACCCAGCGACATGCGGTGGATGTGGTAGAAACAGAGGACGATATCTGCAGACCTCTTACCTTTTCACCTTCCTTTACCTGCAAAGAAGGGGAAAAACAGTATCCAACCGGTTAAAATTAATGCATCCTACAAAAAATGCGTCACCAACCGTTGTGAGGGAACATAGCTCAAGAAGGTAGACTTACCAGTGGTATCTGCCGAGGTCAACTTACCAAAGCCATCCCCAAACCAGGTTACACCTTCATAGGGAAGATACTCCAGTAATTCTAGGAGTCAGCCTCAGCATTCCCTTGGTGAATCCACAACGCCCTCCTAGTCGAGACGGTCATGGAATTGGCCCGCGAACCCAAGAGTCCCATACCTCTTGTAGTTGCACGGCAGCAAGCTGCAATGTTCTAGATAAGACCCAACTTAAGGAATATCTCATCTCTCCCCAGGGTAATTATATAGGATGACAAGGTAACCGACCTTTTCTGAATACAAGCACTCCCCCATGCGTATGAAATACAAATATCATCAAAGCATATAATTAAAATATCACTTAGCTTCCTGTAAACGATCCTTTGTGACAGGGCCCCGTTCAGACCAGGGGTTGACTTTAACTTTATTCTATCCACGGCGGGAAAAGAATAAACACTCGGACTCCTCGTGAGGATTTGAGACCATCTTGTCACGGCTGACCTAGAGCTTTATCAACAGAACGACCAGCACATGAGAAGGAATAACTTTACTTCAGCATTCATTATAAATTGTAATATAAATATACACATTTAAATACACATATACATACATATATCTATATATGCATCTCATATATATATATATATATATATTGTCAGGAACAGCAGGGTCCCTAGTGACATTAATGTGTTCTGAATGTGTATGAACATGTACTGAATGCCAATGTTGTGGTTCTAACCAGGAAACATTATGGTCGACATAAGACATAGTGTTCGTCGACAACAGGGAGTAGAAACCGGGCAAAATAACATTCTTGCGACCCTGAGGGGTCTGAGGGAAAGATATACATAAATTTAATATCACGTCTGTGCTTTAATGCAACCGTACTATATATATATATATATATATATATATATATATAGAAAAACACAGATTCCAAAGTGCGCACTTGGGAATCTGTGTTTTTCTCTGTATGTTTTTGAGGTCTCCCAACAAAGATCTCTCCCAGTGTGTCGCTCCTGAGTTGGTGCAAGATAAAGATACTTCTGTGTTTTTATATATATATATATATATATATACAGGTATAGGTTTTTACATTATCATGTTAATTTACACCCAGTTATAACAGTTGGGTCACCCACATACGACTGTGTCTCCCATACTGTGTTAACTTTGGAAAAGCTTACAAATACTGATATTTCATCTCCTGAATCAAGTACCATCAGGAGTCGGCAATGCCGACAGAGGGATTCCCATAGCTGTTTGTCGCAGAGCACTCACACATGTCGACCCACGTGTACTAAAACACCCACCGACATTGCTATAATGGGTAGATTCCAGTATCTGACAGGGAAAACACAGAAACTTTTAACAACTCATTAACCACACACTCATTTATATATATATATATATATATATATATATAGTGCTTCATTAATGAACCTATAGTACACTAAACAACTGTGCCCCCCCTCGTTTTACACTGTTAGTTGTTCAACAGTGTTTTTGGCAGGGCCAGCGTCTCTGTGAGGAGAAAATGGCGCTGTATAGAGTTGTGAGGGCTAAGCCACGCCCCCTTCTCGGCGCGCTTCAGTCCCGCTATTTTTGTACCTTTTTATACTGGCGGGGTTCAGTATACAGTGCCTATGCACTGTATACCTCTTTGCCAGGCATGTATGTGAGGTATTTTTGCTGCCCTTGTAGTGCCGCTTGTGTGTGGGAGCAGTGGCGCGCAGCGCGACCGCTGCGCGGTACCTCAGAGACCCTGAAGTCTTCTGCCGTCACTGAAGTCTTCTGTTCTTCCTTTACTCCCCCGGCTTCTTTCTTCTGGCTTTGTTAGGGGGTGACGGCGCGGCTCCGGGAACGAGCAGCTAGGCGAACCAAGTGATCAGACCCTCTGGAGCTAATGGTGTCCAGTAGCCTAAGAAGCAGAGCCCTTGAACTCAGAAGAAGTAGGTCTGCTTCTCTCCCCTCACTCCCACGATGCAGGGAGCCTGTAGCCAACAGGTCTCCCTGAAAATAATAAACCTAACATAAAGTCTTTTCAGAGAAACTCAGGAGAGCTCCCCTAGTGTGTGTCCAGTCTCTCTGGGCACAGACTCTAACTAGAGTCTGGAGGAGGGGCATAGAGGGAGGAGCCAGTTCACACCCATTCAAAGTCTTATGGTGTGCCCATGTCTCCTGCGGATCGCGTCTATACCCCATGGTCCTTTTGGAGTCCCCAGCATCCTCTAGGACGTATGAGAAAATAGGATTTTAATACCTACCAGTAAATCTTTTTCTGGTAGTCCATAAGGGATATTGGGCGCCCGCCTCTGTGCGCTGACTTACTGCAGGTTCTCTGTTATGTGTTTCCTGTTCAGCTGTTGCTCTTTTCTGTTGCCAGCCGTTGCTGGCCGGGTTATGTTTTGTTATGCTGGTGTGTAAATCTCACCACACTTCTTGTTGTTATGTTCCTTCTCTCAAGTATGTCTTTTCTCCTTCGGGCGCTGTTTTACCTATAACTGCCTGTGGGAGGAGGCATAGAGGGGAGGAGCCAGCACACCCAGTTGAAGAAATTTAAAGTGCACTGGCTCCTTTGGACCCGTCTATACCCCATCGTACTAATCTGTCACCAATATCCCTTACGGACTATGAGAAAAGGATTTACCGGTAGGTATTAAAATCCTATTTTCTTTTCCTGTAGTTGCCGAAGTCTGTTGTTGCAGGGTCAAAATCTGGGGTGTAAGGTAGTCTTTTCCTGTGAGGCCACACTCATTTTAGCGAGACCACGCCCCTCACCGGGATAGGGTGTTTTATTATGTCCATGGGGGTGAGGGCAGATTTGAATGTCTGTGGGGGGGTCACATTTTTTTAACGCTCGCACTGGGAGCCAAATTGTCTAGAATCAGCCCTGCACCTATGACGCTCCCATAAGAGCAACATCTCTGTGCATCTTAGCAGCCACCCCCATTACCTCCCAGTCACCACCCAGGAATGCCCTGTACATTTCTGCTACCAAGCATTCTGCTATATGAACAAAATCTGAATGCATGCGCAGTGAATGGTTATCAGCATAGTGTGTGATACTGTCCTATTGTTTTGGCTATAATCTGATTACTGCCAAAAGCATATTTTTGTCTACCTTTTAAATGTAGAAAAACGCAAATGAAAGTATTTCCCAGAGCACTTTCTGCCCGACTGGAGCCACAGTGTACGAGGACACATCTGTATACAGTTTTAGACACTGTAATACAAATTAGGCATTACTTGTCTGCTCCTATAGGGGCCTATTTATCGGGTGGTCTTCAGTTTGCCGGCTGTCGGGATCCCGTCACACAGTATACCAGCGCCGGAATCCCGACAGCCGGCATACCAACACTTTATCTCCCTCTTTATCTCCCTCTGCGAGCGCCACCGTGCCCGCAGAGTGGCGAGCGATCGCCACACTGTCGGTAGGCCGGCGGTCGGGATTCCGGCACCGGTAGTATGCTGGTCGCCGGGAGCCCGGCCGCCGGCACTCACAATACTACACCCCATTTATCATTATATATTTGCAGGTCATTCCCCGAAAATACCCATTTTTGTGCGATAACTGCAAATATCTAGCATCACCTTAATGTACACTGGGGCTAATTCAGGTTGGATCGCAAATCGCAATCAACTGGAATTTTTGCAATCGCTCCACAGGCGCATATACAGGGCCAGCACGTCTCCTTATAACAATGGACTGCAGTACTGCACATAAAAAATGAGCTATTCGTACTGATTGTATACTTTTACTGCTTTTATTATACAGCTTTGATATTATTCATTTATTTTGTAGAATATTGATATTTTGTTTTTATGGTTCTAAGCAATATTAAAATATATCTTGAATACATATATTACTAGCGCTTCTTAATGTTTCTTTGGAAACACAGTTGATTATTTTTTTGTTTAAGGCATCCAGTTGCCACATAGGAGCTGCTATTTCAATTAAACATTCTAAGAGTTGTTTTTTAAAAATGTAAAATATACATAACAATGTGTTAGCGCCTGATTTAGTAGGTTTACTATATCTTGCACCCTATTTACTGCAGATGACCCGCAGTAATTACGAATGCCTCTGCCTGAATGACAGGCAGAGGCATTTGCGGGGCTACAATGCTCTGTTTCCGAGGCGGAGACGGAGCATTGCAGAGCTGGCAGGTAAACAGGGGCATAGTGGCACGAATGGGGGGCATGTCAGTGGCGTTACATGCAGCCGCTCCGATCTTAAATAATTGACCATAAACAATTATAATCGGTCCTTCACCACCAACCAAGGTCACCCCTGCAAGGGTGTCACGGCACACAGTTTGGGAACCACTGTACTAGGTGTTGGATTCTCTTCAGCAGATGCAGTAATGACTACATTTAGTTATGACAACTGTATCAAAGAGGTAAATAACACAAGCTCATTAATTGTTGTTGTTTTCCAAGATGGCATGATCTTTATTGTAAAACTATATGACTAAATCAGGACCTGATTATGTGATACATGAGCCTGGAGCTGAAAATGTTCAAGGGCCTAAACTGAGTAGGGGAGGAGCTGTGTCCAGGGCATGGCCAATGCAGGGTAGGAGTGGCCAGAGCAATATTGGTATGTGCACCCCCCACAATCTCAGCCTCAATGTCTCCCTAATTTATTAATATAGAGAAATGCTGAATTTTGTGAGAAAACTAGAAAAAAAATTATGATTCTCGGCTGACTTTGTGGACAGCTAAGCAGCAGGTCATCATAATACTACCATAATAATGCTCCTATGTTTATTTTTAGGCCTGGATCTGTAGCTCCAACTGCCCCATTTTTAATCTGGCCCTGAACTAAATAAATATGCTCTGGACCCCACATGGAGTCTTGAAGAAATTCATGGTATCAGTAAGGTCATTACAAATGTTATCAATGAACCTCATTGATACAAAAAACAAACATTAAAAACACACTGATGTAACTACCCTATCAGTTTTTTTCTCAAGCCCTCAGAAATCAATAACATATCTCATGACCTGTCATTGGTGTCAGGGCTCCGCAAAGCCTGTTGGAATTAAGGCCCTGATTTATCAATCCTTGGAGAGTGATAATAGCACAGTGATAAAGTACCATCCAATCAGCTCCTGTCATTTTTCAAACACATCCTGTAACATGGCAGTAAGGAGATGATTGGTTGGTAATTTATCACTGTGCTTTTTAACACCCTCCAAGGCTTAATAAATGGAAGCCTTGGTCTTAATAGTGGACTGAGGAGTACTTTAAATAAGGGACTTATTGAAGAGGTTTTTGCTCTTTTCCAATTCCTATGTGTCACTACAGGTCCCAAGGCTTTCTGGCACTTGTACTGCTACAAACCCCAGTATGTTCTGGCATTCATTCGCATGCTGGCAGTAAATGACAATGAATGAGCTTCATTATGCCTCACTACCAGACTGCCTGTGTATTACTGAGGAGCGGAGATTTGGCAAAGAGAGCAGTATCTGCTCGGGGTAGACAGTGTCACTGTATTCCAATTATGCACAAGCTTGTGTGGCAAATATGAGTTAAAGTCCCGGCCGTGTTGAAGACATTTTCGCCTACAGCTTTTCACCTTTTTAATCAAGTGAAAAAGCCTTTGCAAAAAATGCCATAAAATCTGCGAAAATGGGCACTATTTTCGACGGAAAACAAGTGGATTCGCCGATCCACGTGTTTTCCACCCCTGACACATTTTTCGCCTAGGCGAAAATCCGGCCCTGCTTTTGCATAGGGCGAATCTCTATTCGCACTAAAAATAGCAAAAAAGCTCCTTTATTTTCACCTGGACGAAAGAACGGAGATAATTGCATACCCCCCTACGGCAGGTGTCTGTATTATGCCTCCAGGCACACATTCAATGTGGCAGCTGAGTAATGTATATGTGTGAGGGGAACTTCAGCGTCCCACGGCCGTCTCCATGCGGCATCCCACCTGCTCAAGATAGCCACGGCATCTGCGCCTCTGCTTAGGCCTGGTGGCTTCTGGATCCCGGCTGCGTCGCCCCACACCCGCTCTCCTGGTTCTCGGCACTCTCCGAACAAGCACCCAGCTGACTTACTCGACACTGCTGGTAACAGCCGCCTCTTGCTTGACCAGCCGGCTCTCTGGCTTCACTGCTCTGCTCCTTACACCAGGGACGTGCGATGAACTAAATGGCTCAAGAGCCATCATTTTCTAAAATGTACTAACTAGATAAATGACAACTGATGGGTTGCTACGGGCAACTAATTTACTTTTGAAGGTTAGATAGTCACATGCATCTCCTCTCTGCAATAGCTCCAGCTCCAACACTTCACTCTCCTTCTTTCCACAAGACTCCACTTGCTCCTCCTGCTTTCACTAATTGGATCTCGCCACCTTACACATCAGGACATGTAACTGGCTCTGGTTAACTCCTGTTGTGCCAGCAATCACACTCCCAGGTTTGCAACCACTTGTTCACACAATTAAAGGGTCACACACAATTTTCTCTGGGGTGCCACACTATTCCCCTCTGGGCCTACTCCTCAAGGTGAGCAGGGAACAGCGGGAGGAGAGCACCAGGACCACGCTCAGCAGGGATATTTCCAACAGACATTAGTGCGCTCCCCACATTCTCATACCCACCTGTACTGCTCCCATGAGATCAGGACATTTAGAATTTTATCAAAATAATGCTATTCCAATGTCCCCTTTCCGTTCGTTACCTGCAAATGTGCTTTTTCCCCCTCCCAAACAGCCTACTTCTACACCATTGTGTGCTATTCCTGTAATGTGTACCACCACTGACTGCATACCCTGCCAGCAGCAACCTAAGAACCTAGGAACTAACGCAAAATTCAGTACTTATTTTTTCTTGATCCATTAATCTATACAAGTTCTCTGTGTTTTACTTGTTGAATGATTTTGCTGCATATTTTCCTGTTAGCTGCACAGAAAAATAACCCAATTCTCTTATACTGTAGTTTTCCCCATATATGCATTGGGCCTTTGCATGGCTCACCTCTTACAGTGTAACATTCGTAGTGTGCCCAGCATGGCTGCTTCATCTGGTACGCTTGTGGATGGGATGCAAAATACATGGACCTGACAGTTTTGTTGGTACCCTAATCTGAGCGTTAAGATGCAGTAATCACCCCATTTTGTGTCATCTCTTCTAGCGGTAGACTATTCTACCCAGGGTAATCCTACGCAGCACACCCAAGATGGCTGCCTCACCTGGTACCTTGTAAGGATGGAATAAACAACTCGTAGAAGTTATTACCCAAAATGCTAACACTAACCCTACATTATGCTTACTGTGTGCTCAAGGTTTTCTTTTTATGTCTGTGTGGCTTCTCTGTAGCTGTATTACTTAAATCTTCTGTATTATGGGCCTTATTCATACTTGAACACAGTCTAGTTCAGACTTGAACGTGATCTGCACTCACGCAGAGGCTACAGATCACATCCCGGAAGGATTCAAGCGCATTGTGGCTGACGGCCAAAATGGGCGTCCAGAGACGGCAACGCGGCATTGTGGGGAGGGAACAGGAAACTCAGGCCTGTCATGGCAGTTTTTGGGGTGGTCAGATGACGTCACCTGTGTTTGCTGCGAGTGGAAATATGGCACCGGATGGCCTGCAAACGCATATAGTATTATGTGAATATAGGGGGTCATTCCGAGTTGATCGCTCACTAGCAGTTTTTAGCAGCCGTGCAAACGCATTGTCGCCGCCCACTGGGGAGTGTATTTTAGCTTTGCAGAAGTGCGAACGCTTGTGCAGCAGAGCGCCTACAAAATGGTTTTGTGCAAACCAAGACCAGCCCTGTAGTTACTCTTCATGTGCGTTAATACTAATGACAGAGGGACGGCTTTTGACGTCACACACCCGCCCAGCAAACGCCCAGCCACGCCAGCATTTTTCTAAGCACTCCCTGAAAACGGCCAGTTGACACCCAGAAACGCCCACTTTCTGTCAATCTCCTCGTGGCCGGCTGTGCGATTGGAATCGTTTCTAGAACCAGTGCAAAACCACAATGGACTTTGTACCCGTACGGCGCGCCTGCGCATTGCGGAGCATACGCATGCGCAGATTAGCCATTTTTTTCCACTGATCGCTACGCAGCGAACAACGGCAGCTAGCGATCAACTCGAAATGACCCCCATAGTGCTTAAAGTACAATACACGTTATACTCAGTAGTAGTTATACTGTATCTGTGCAAGTGTCAGTATATAAGAAAGCTATACATCTTGTTTGAGAAATAAGTGTATTGGCAGATTCCTTAGTCGTGTGTCTGGATAAATATAAGTGCAAGCTGTTAGAGGCTTAACAAATTGATTCATATAATCCCTTTAATTGCACAGTGGTGCTGTGCAGATATGGCGCTCAGGAACAGATGGTGCATATTACCCAAAGGGCCAGCAGAATATGTGAATCATCCTGTGGTTAATTAGTGTAGATTACATTAGAAAATCATTGTTGTATTACACTGACAAAATTAGTTGACATTAATGCTGGTTATGTTGCCATATATGCTTGAAGGAAATTCGTTTGATGGCCCACACTTTCTTTCTTGCCATCTGTGGCGCACTGCATTCATAAGTGCTGGTGGTGCCAGCAGGAAGAGCTTGTTTGGAAAAACTCCCATATTAAAGACAAATTGTCTATACAAGATGGGAAAGCATTGTTTAATAATACAATTTATTGGGGCGTGTTCTAGTCAATGCTGTGAAAAGCTTGATATCCCCCAACATCGCAGGAAACACCTTTAAGTTTGTTCTTTTACTTTCCCCTGTAGATTATTTAGTTGCTCTTGTACATATTACAAAATCTTGTTTATGTTGATGCTTTGGCAAACATTTACCCCTTCATGATCAATCTTATCAGGCAAGTGTGGAGTTTCTTAAAGGCTGCCCCAAGCTACATTCAAGTTAACCTATGACAACCCAACACAAGCGCAATATTTAGATCTTTAACTCATTCACTACTGAGGAGTTCGTAGCATCATTTGCATAACTCAAAGATGGTCATATTTTCAGACAACGGGGGGGGGAATTCAATTGCCCACAGTAATTTTTTCCGGCAATCCATTTACAGTACATTTTTACTGCTCAAAAAGTTACCTGTTTTCACACTGAAGGGGTAAATTTACTAAGAATCGTGTTTCACCCGTGTTTGACCGAGATCAAAGACAGGTGATAGCAATCAGACATGAGTGATTTTTTAAAACTAAAGGGGGGTACTCACGGAGCGATCGCTGCTTAAAATCTAAGCAATCTGACTCGATTGCTTAGATTTTAAGCATGATCACTCCGTATGTACCCCCCACAGCGATAGCGATGTGCAGCCCCGCGCACCGCTATCGCTGCTGCTAGATTGGCCAATCTAGCAGGTCGCTCATTTCACCCGCTGGGTGAAATGAGTGCCCCCCCCTCCCCGTCTCTCCCCGCACGCTCAGCACATATTGCGCTGTGCTGAGCAGGGGGAGAGATGTGTGCTGAGCGGTTCGCTCAGCACACATCTCTCCCACATCGGCCTGTGAATACAGGCCTTTAAACACAGAAATTTACTGTGTTCTCATGTTTTAGTTAATTGTGTTTTTTTGATGGTTTATGTGCTCATGTTTGGTTGCCATGTTTGTTGGCAGATAAACACTCCTGTACATGAAGCCTGCACAGATAAGTGAGATTGTCCTGTAATCAGCTTGCGGCTGGCACCAAATTCTCTGGCAGGCGACTTGAAGTGCTGGTAGATCTTCTGGAAAGCGGCGTGCGGCACAGCACGGTTCACACTTCCAGCACTGTATGTGTGTGTGTGTATATATATATATATATATATATACATATATATACACATAATATATATATATATATATATATATATGGGTTCACTACGATATGCCGGCGGTCGGGCTCCCGGCGACCAGTATACCGGCGCTGGGAGCCCGACCGCCGGCTTACCGACAGTGTGGCGAGCGCAAATGAGCCCCTTGCGGGCTCGCTGCGCTCGCCACGCTACGGGCACGGTGGCGCGCGTACACTATTTTATTCCCCCTCCAGGGGGGTCGTGGACCCCCACGAGGGAGAATAAGTGTCGGTATGCCGGCTGTCGGGATCCCGGCGCCGGTATACTGTGCGCCGGGATCCCGTCAGTCGGCATACTGAAGACCACCCTATATATATATATATACACTGTATACACTGCTCAAAAAAACAAAGGGAACACTTAAACAACACATCCTAGATCTGAATGAAATGTTCTTATTAAATACTTTGTTCTTTACATAGTTGAATGTGCTGACAAAATCACACAAAAATTATCAATGGAAATCAAATTTATTAACCCATGGAGGTCTGGATTTGGAGTCACACTCAAAATTAAAGTGTAAAAACACACTACAGGCAGATCCAACTTTGATGTAATGTCTTTAAAATAAGTCAAAATGAGGCTCAGTAGTGTGTGTGGCCTCCACGTGCCTGTATGACCTCCCTACAACGCCTGGGCATGCTCCTGATGAGGTGGCGGATGGTCTCCTGAAGTGTCTAGTTTCCCTTCATGGAGAGGACCTTTGCTGTGCGGTGCGCGATGACGTCATCCCTTAGGGGAGGTTTATTGAGAAACTAATTATGCAGTTTTCCTATTTCCCACCTAAAGAATAACTATGTTAAATGTAATCTTCCTAACATATCGGGAAGTAGCATCGGACTGGGACATGAAAGGCCCACCAGGGAAATGCAGTGGTAGGGGCCCATGCTTAGAGACTTGGCTAACCATTAGTGCATGGTCTGGGCCCCTTGATAAATATTTATAGTAAATACTGCTACTGCATACATGATAATGTACCAGATTAATAACAGGAATACACTGGAAATGCAGTGAGCAAATAAGCATAGAACGGGAAGTCACCATCAAGGCAGATTCAGATGCAAAGCTTCAAACGGGCACTAAAAACCCACCTATTCATCAAAGCATACCCTCCCGATGCATAACCTAGTCCTGAGGCCGCTCCTCCATCCCTTTGCCTCATGCCTTGAACATCTCTGCTTTGCGTACATACTGCCATCAGTCTACCTCCCGCTCGCTTGCACCTCATGTCATCTGTCTGTCGCCCCTTCCCACTAGATTGTTAGCTCTTCAGAAAAGGGCCCTCTTTCCTCTTGTTGTCAAAGCCCTCTTCTCAACACATTTCACTCACAGCTCTCTCCTACTCAGCGACTATCTTCACCCGCTTTTTCTCCTGCTGGTAAAGGCACATCTCTATCTACTGTATGGCCGCCAGCCCCAAGTAGTAAGCTGATCACTCTCTCGCTACTTACATCTTCGCTGTATTATGTTTTGAGAATTGTGGTGCTCTTTGTTACCTGTACTCTATTTCTGCTATTTATTTACTGTAATGCTAAGCTTTGTCTCCCTGTACTGTCCTTTGTACGGCGCTGCGAAACAATTGTGGCGACTTATAAATAAAATGTAATAATAATAATAATAATAAGATTTTACTTACCGATAAATCTATTTCTCGTAGTCCGTAGTGGATGCTGGGGACTCCGTCAGGACCATGGGGAATAGCGGCTCCGCAGGAGACAGGGCACAAAAGCAAGCTTTTAGGATCACATGGTGTGTACTGGCTCCTCCCCCTATGACCCCCCTCCAAGCCTCAGTTAGGTACTGTGCCCGGACGAGCGTACACAATAAGGAAGGATCTTGAATCCCGGGTAAGACTCATACCAGCCACACCAATCACACCGTACAACTTGTGATCTGAACCCAGTTAACAGTATGATAACAATGAAGTAGCCTCTAAAAAAGATGGCTCACAACAATAATAACCCGATTTTTGTAACAATAACTATGTACAAGTAATGCAGACAATCCGCACTTGGGATGGGCGCCCAGCATCCACTACGGACTACGAGAAATAGATTTATCGGTAAGTAAAATCTTATTTTCTCTAACGTCCTAGTGGATGCTGGGGACTCCGTCAGGACCATGGGGATTATACCAAAGCTCCCAAACGGGCGGGAGAGTGCGGATGACTCTGCAGCACCGAATGAGAGAACTCCAGGTCCTCCTCAGCCAGGGTATCAAATTTGTAGAATTTTACAAACGTGTTCCCCCCTGACCACGTAACTGCTCGGCAAAATTTTAAAGCCGAGACCCCCTCGGGCATCCGCCCAAGATGAGCCCACCTTCCTTGTGGAATGGGCACTTACAGATTTTGGCTGTGGCAGGCCTGCCACAGAATGTGCAAGCTGAATTGTACTACAAATCCAACAAGCAATAGTCTGCTTAGAAGCAGGAGCACCCAGCTTTTTGGGTGCATACAATATAAACAGCAAGTCAGACTTTCTGACTCCAGCCGTCCTGGAAATATATATATATATATATCTATATATTTTTAGGGCCCCGACAACGTCTAGCAACTTGGAGTCCTCCAAGTCCCTAGTAGCCGCAGGCACCACAATATGTTGTTTCAGGTTAAACGCTGACACCACCTTAGGAAGAAACTGGGGACGAGTCCGCAGTTCTGCCTTGTCCGACTGGAAAAACAAATATGGGCTTTTTTAAGACAAAGCCCCCAATTCTGACAATCGTCTGGCCGAGGCCAGGGCCACAACATGGTCACTTTCCATGTGAGATATTTCAAATCCACAGATTTGAGCGGTTCAAACCAATATGATTTTAGGAATCCCAACACTACGTTGAGATCCCACGGTGCCACTGGAGGCACACAAGGGGCTGTATATGCAATACTCCCTTGACAAACGTCTGGACTTCAGGAATTGAAGCCAATTTTTTCTGGAAGAAAATCTACAGGGCCGAAACTTGAACCTTAATGGACCCCAATTTGAGGCTCATAGACACTCCTGTTTTCAGGAAGTGCAGAAATCGACCTAGTCGAAATTTTTTCGTGGGGCCTTCCTGGCCTCACCCACGCAACATATTTTCACCACATGTGGTGATAACGTTGTACGGTCACCTCCTTCCTGGCTTTGACCAGGGTAGGTATGACTTCTTCCGGAATGCCTTTTCCCTTAGGATCCGGCGTTCAACCGCCATGCCGTCAAACGCAGTCGCGGTAAGTCTTGGAACAGACAAGGTCCCTGCTGGAGCAGGTCCTTTCTTAGAGGCAGATGCCACGGTTCCTCTTGGAACAGACATGGTTCTTGCTGAAAGCAAATCCCATCTTAGCTCCCGAGGCCATTAGTCCTCTGTGAGCATCTCTTGAAGTTCCGGGTACCAAGTCCCTCTTGGCCAATCCGGAGCCACGAGTATAGTTCTTACTCCTCTACGTCTTATAATTCTCAATACCTTGGTTATGAGAAACAGAGGAGGGAACACATACACCGACTGTTACACCCACGGTGTTACCAGGACGTCCACAGCTATCGCCTGAAGGTCTCGTGACCTGGCGCAATACCTGTCCCGTTTTTTGTTCGGGCGGGACGCCATCATGTCCACCTTTGGTCTTTCCCAACGGTTCACAATCATGCGGAAAACTTCCCGATGAAGTTCCCACTCTCCCGGGTGCTCCCGGAATGAACACTGCTGACAGTGCTAACACATGATTTTCCGCCTAGCGAAAAATCCTTGCAGTTTTGACCACTGCCCTCCTGCTTCTTGTGCCGCCCTTTCTGTTTACGTGGGCGACTGCCGTGATGTTATCCCACTGGATCAATACCGGCTGACCTTGAAGCAGAGGCCTTGCTAAACTTAGAGCATTATAAATTTGCTCTTAGCTCCAGTATATTTATGTGGAGAGAATTCTCCAGACTTGATCACACTCCCTGGAAATTTTTTCCCTGTGTGACTGCTCCCCAGCCTCTCAGGCTGGCCTCCGTGGTTACCAGCATCCAATCCTGAATGCCGAATCTGCGGCCCTGTAGAAGATGAGCACTCTGTAATCACCACAGGAGAGACACCCTTGTCCTTGGATATAGGGTTATCCGCTGATGCATCTGAAGATGCGATCCGGACCATTTGTCCAGCAGATCCCACTGAAGAGTTCTTGTGTGAAATCTGCCGAATGGAAGCGCTTCGTAATAAGCCACCATTTTTTACCAGGACTCTTGTGCAATGATGCACTGACACTTTTCCTGGTTTTAGGAGGATCCCGATTAGCTCGGATAACTCCCTGGCTTTCTCCTCTGGGAGAAACACCTTTTCCTGGACTGTGTCCAGAATCATCCCTAGGACCAGCAGACGTGTCGTCGGAACAACTGCGGTTATGGAATATTTAGAATCCACCCGTGCTGTCGTAGAACTACTTGAGATAGTGCTACTCCGACCTCCAACTGTTCTCTGGACCTTGTTCTTATCAGGAGGTCGTCCATTCTCTTTGACGACGAATCCTCATTTCGGTCATTACCTTGGTAAGGACCCGGGGTGCCTTGGACAATCCAACGGCATCGTCTGAAACTGATAGTGACAGTTCTGTACCACGAACCTGAGGTACCCTTGGTGAGAAAAGCAAATTTTTGGGACATGGAGGTAAGCATCCCTGATGTCCCGGGACACTATATAGTCCCCTTGTTTGCTATCACTGCTCTGAGTGACTCCATCTGAATTTGAACCTTTGTAAGTGTTCAAAAAAAATTTCGATTTAGAATCGGTCTCACCTAGCCTTCTGGCTTCAGTACCACCATATAGTGTGGAACAATACCCCTTTCCTTGTTGTAGGAGGGGTATTTTTATTATCACCTGCTGGGAATACAGCTTATGAATTATTTTCAATACTGCCTCCCTGTCGGAGGGAGACATTGGTACAGCAGACTACAGGAACCTGCGAGGGGGGAAACGCCTCGACATTCCAATCTGTACCCCTTGGATACTACTTGTAGGATCCAGGGGTCCTGTACGGTCCCAGCGTCATGCTGAGAACTTAGTAGAAGCGGCGAAGGGCTTCTGTTCCTGGGAATGGGCTGCCTGCTGCAGTCTTCTTCCCTTTTCTCTATCCCTGGGCAGATATGACTCTTATAGGGACGAAAAGACTGAGGCTGAAAAGACGGTGTCTTTTTCTGCAGAGATGTGACTTAGGGTAAATAACGGTGGATTTTCCAGCAGTTGCCGTGGCCACCAGGTCCCATGGACCGACCCCAAATAACTCCTCCCCTTTATACGGCAATACATCTTTGTGCCGTTTGGAATCTGCATCACCTGACCACTGTCGTGTCCATAAACATCTTCTTGCAGATATGGACATCGCATTTACTCTTGATGCCAGAGTGCAAATATCCCTCTGCGCATCTCGCATATATAGAAATGCATCCTTTAAATGCTCTATAGTCAATAAAATACTGTCCCTGTCAAGGGTATCAATATTTTTAGTCAGGGAATCCGACCAAGCCACCTCAGGTCTGCACATCCAGGCTGAGGCGATCGCTGGTCACAGTATAACACCAGCATGTGTGTGTATACTTTTTAGGATATTTTTCAGCCTCCTATTAGCTGGCTCCTTAAGTACGGTCCTATCTGTAGATGGTACCGCCACTTGTTCTGATAAGCGTGTGAGCGCCTTATCCACCCTGAGGGGTGTTTCCCAACGCGCCTTAACTTCTGGCGGGAAAAGGTATACCGCCAATAATTTTCTATCGGGGGAAACCCACGCATAATCACACACTTCATATAATTTATCTGATTCAGGAAAAACTACAGGTAGTTTTTTCACCTCACACATAATACCCTTTTTTGTGGTACTTGGAGTATCAGAAATATGTAACACCTCCTTCATTGCCCTTAACGTGTGGCCCTAAAGGAAAATACGTTTGTTTCTTCACCGTCGACACTGAAATCAGTGTCCTTGTCTGGGTCTGTGTCGACCGACTGAGGTAAATGGGCATTTTACAGCCCCTGACGGTGTTTGAGACGCCTGGACAGATACTAATTTGTTCGCCGGCCCTCTCATGTCGTCAACCGGCTTACAGCGTGTTGACATTATCACGTAATTCCATAAATAAGCCATCCATTCCGGTGTCGACTCCCTAGAGAGTGACATCACCATTACAGGCAATTTGCTCCGCCTCCTCACCAACATTTACCTCATACATGTCGACACACACGTACCGACATACAGCACACACATAGGGAATGCTCTGATAGAGGACAGGACCCACTAGCCCTTTGGGGAGACAGAGGGAGAGTTTGCCAGCACACACCAAAACGCTATAATTATCCAGGGACAACCTTTATATAAGTGTTCCTCCCTTATAGCATTTTAATATATGTACATATCGCCAAATCAGTGCCCCCCCTCTCTGTTTTAACCCTGTTTCTGTAGTGCAGTGCAGGGGAGAGCCTGGGAGCCTTCCCACCAGCATTTCTGTGAGGGAAAATGGCGCTGTGTGCTGAGGAGAATAGGCCCCGCCCCCTTTTCGGCGGGCTTCTTCTCCGGAGTTTTTGATATCTGGCAGGGGTTAAATACATCCATATAGCCTCAAGGGCTATATGTGATGTATTTTTCGCCATACAGGTATTATACATTGCTGCCCAGGGCGCCCCCCCCCAGCGCCCTGCACCCTCCGTGACTGCTGTGAGAAGTGTGCTGACAACAATGGCGCACAGCTGCAGTGCTGTGCGCTACCTGATGAAGACTGAAAGTCTTCTGCCGCCTGGTTCCGGACCTCTTCATCTTCAGCATCTGCAAGGGGGGTCGGCGGCGCGGCTCCGGGACGAACCCCAGGGCGAGCCCTGTGTTCCGACTCCCTCTGGAGCTAATGGTGTCCAGTAGCCTAAGAATCCAATCCATCCTGCACGCAGGTGAGTTGAAAATCTCTCCCCTAAGTCCCTCGATGCAGTGAGCCTGTTGCCAACAGGACTCACTGAAAATAAAGAACCTAAAAACTTTTTCTAAGTAACTCTTTAAGAGAGCCACCTAGATTGCACCCTACTCGGACGGGCACAAAAACCTAACTGAGGCTTGGAGGGGGGTCATAGGGGGAGGAGCCAGTACACACCATGTGATCCTAAAAGCTTGCTTTTGTGCCCTGTCTCCTGCGGAGCCGCTATTCCCCATGGTCCTGACGGAGTCCCCAGCATCCACTAGGACGTTAGAGAAAATAATAATTCTGGGTAAGATTGTGGATTGACTGTCATCATGTCGCTTGCCTCCCCATGCTTCAAGAACTGGACTAGTATTCCCCTAGTCCAGTTCTTGAAGCATGGGGAGGCAAGCGACATGATGTTATTTTTGTCAATCTTTAATAAATCAGAAGTTCTAATTAGTGACAGGTTTCTGAGGTGTTTGTCTTAGTAAGTGACATTTAAGGTTCCTCTGTGTTATGCCAGTAAGAACCTTTGAATAAAATGTTTGCCTTGTATGTACTCAGCAAAACATGAATGATGAAAGAAGAAAGACTGAAAAGAAGATAAAAGACACAATGGGAAAGATAAGACACAAGACATGAAAGTACCATGTTGCTGCAATGCTTCTAGGTGTAGTTAGTTAGTTAAGTAATTAAAATAATAAAATAAAATTCAAGGCAGGTTTTGCCCTTCTCCAAATTTCCTTGCTATTCAAAACTGTTCTTTATTACTACTTCACATTGTTACCATGGGTACAGAATGTAAAGGGTGGTCAAACATCATGTTCCCTGAGTCATCGCGTCAGGTAACCATGACAATCTGAGCAGCAGGAAAGGAAAAGCTTCAGTTATGGAGACAGCAGCACATGTTGCTACACAAATTGACAGAATATAATGAAACAAAAAAACAGTTGAGAAAGTGTAATATCATATAATTAAATATAGGTACTATATGGGATAAAGCACCTTCTAATGTAAAAATAAGTATATTATTCTAATGGAAATGTGTTTTTTAACATTTTTTTTTTTATTATACTGTGTTTTGGTATATGTTGGCGATGTGGTTTGGCAGTTAAAGAAATAACTTTCAATTTGATTCTGATCGTTTTAATAATTTAAAAACATATTCAACTATTCATAATCTATTTACTTAAATGATTACATTGGACTTATCAAATCCTTGTTCACTTAATGTAGTATGATAAGGTAGTGTACACTTAATCATTATTTAAAAGTAAAAATATATATTAAGAATATTTTACTACACATCCCAGTCATTAATACTATTATGTGCCATTATATTCTCAAGTGATGTACAATCAGGGAGCTCTGTATTAACATACCTAGACAAAGTGGTTTAATCGTTGGACCTTGTGAGCAGAAATACACTATACCGATATAACCAGATAACTGTGCTATACCATATACACTGTCCTCATAGGCTGCAAGGTAACACACTGCATAGTAGCAAACACAAGAAGATGGCATATGTTTAATTATGCAGTTGTCTTTTCCATAGCTCTGGTGATTCACTAAGTGTTTATTCTCTTCAAACTGCTAACTGGGCACTCTATAATGTGGTATAATGTGAGCTGGGACACTACAATGTTGCATAATATGAGCAGCAAGACATAATGTGAACAGGAAGCACTGTGTACCATAATATGATCTGGGGCCACTGTGTGACATAATGAGAACTGGGGGCACTACAGTGTGAACTGGGGCATTACAATGTGGCATAAAATGAAATTTGGCACTGTGGCATACTGTAAACAGGCGGAACGTTGTGCCATAATGAGAACTGGGGGCACTACAGGGTTGGCTTATGAACCAAAACATTATATGGAATAATGGTATAATGTGAACGGGGGGCATTGTGTGCATTATGTGAACTTGGGACACTACAATGGGGCATAATGTGAACTGGGGAACTACAATGTGGCACAATATGAACTTGGGCACGTTGTGACATAATCTGAATTGGGCCACTACTATGGGACATAAAGTAACCTAGGGCACTACTATAGGGAATAAAATAAACTAGGGCCTTACTATGGGGATAAAATACCTAGGGTACTTTAGAAGCATTGCTGGCCCCTTCAATGTTGTTATGGGGCTCACAATGTTTTAGTGCCAGCACACACCCCTGAATTTTATAATTAAAAAAAGTCACTCTTTTATAATGTATTTATTACATACAGTAAACTGCAGGTGCAACAACTGAAGAATATTCACGTAAATACTTTTATGTTGCATTATATTGCTCTATATATATCTTAGATTGTTGTTCCCATGGCGATCTAAAATCATGCTGGTAGCTTAGTTACCATTGACCACAAGACATCAGTCAGATAATACAGAAGATGAAAAACATTGTTTTTTCCACGAGCAGCTCAATTGTATTAACACCTCTGTGTCTAGTTTGTATCAAGATACATCTCTGACAGTGTGTAGGATTTGCAGAGCTGAGAATCAAATGTTATGTTATTATATCCTGCACTGATGATTGATGTATACAGTCTTCTTTCATAGAAACTCATATAAAGGGATTATACAATAATTGGCATTCTATGGAGAAATACGCTACTACTGTACTTTGATAAGTAGAATTGATATTACAGGTATTTACACAAGCAAAGAGATCTGTTTGTACTTGTGCACTGCAGCTAGTTCAGCTATTTTATCCAACTGTTTGAAAACAACACAATTTATGAGCAGTTATCATGTCAGAGGTTTTTAGTTTTTCATTTTCTATGGATTATTAAAAAACAAATTTCCATTTGAATTCCCATCGAGACAGAGACTTCTACAAAGTACTTAATGAGAGTATTGGGAAGTCATTCATTAAACTTTATTTTTTAAATCTATGCATGTTTACTTATTTAAATTATTTTATGGATCTTGGTCCATTATATTCCAGGTACACTGTGATGGCATCTTGGCAGTCCGGGTTCTCATTATTGTTTATTAGCCTAACCTCATAGCACAGGACCGGTATTGTACTATTTTGAAGACCCTATCTGTTAATACTTCAGTCCTGTGGTTTAAAAGAAACCTACACATGCCAGGGAGGTTTGTACGGGGGGCCTCACTCAAGGGCGTCAGAACGTTTTTCAGTTGGGGGGGGCAAGATAAAATCTCAGTTTGGCGCCCCTAATTTATGGAAACCCTAGACGGGTCACTTGTACCTGTATGGAACTCTATGGAGCAGCTGGGAGCGAGTGACCACTTATATAAATTATGTCTGGTAGAGCCTCTTACACACATTATGCCTGACAGAGCCTATTATATACATTGTAGAGCGCCCCCTCTCCTCATTCCTCTCTCCTCTCCTCCTTCTCATTCCTGTGCTCCACTAACCTACCCCTTCCCCACGTTCAGTAACAATGCAGCTGAGAAAATGTTTTTATTTTCTCTGGTGCACAAAATAGGGTCAGTTTTAACAATTAGTACATTTGTGGGGTGCTTCCCACACCCCAATGAGCAGCAAAAAGAACTGTGTATCAATTGTTCCAGGCGCATCCTTCTAAGATACAACAACAATATTGCATCAATAATACAGATTAATTGGGAAAACTTATTCAGGCATAAACAGATATAGGGGGTCATTCAGACCTGATCGCTCGCTAGTGTTTTTCGCTGCGATCAGGTCAGAACTGCGCATGCATATGCACCGCAATGCGCATGCACGGGTACAAAGCGGATCATTGCTGAGCGATGGGTTTTACGAAGAATCCATTCGCACAGCCGATCGCAAGGAGATTGACAGGAAGAAGGCGTTTGTGGGTGGCAACTGACCATTTTCTGGGAGTGTTTGGAAAAATGCAGGCGTGTCCAAGCTTTTGCAGGGCGGTTGTCTGACGGCAATTCCGGCCCCGGACAGGCTGAAGTGATCGCAGCGGCTGAGTAAGTCCTGGGCAACTCAGAAACTGCACAAACTGTTTTTGCAGAGCTCGGCTGCAAAGCCGTTCGCACACTTGCAAAGCAAAAATACACTCCCCCGTGGGCGGCAACTATGCGTTTGCACGGCTGCTAAAAGTAGCAAGCGAGTGATCAACTCGGAATGACCCCCTATGAGTGATACCTTTTTCGCAAGGGAAAAAGGTATCTGCATCAGAAGCTTAAAGTTGGAATTACATGCAAAACAAAAAAGCTTATGACAAGAACGTATATAATTACTGCATTATGGGGGTCATTCCGACACGATCGCACGCTGCACTTCTTCGCAGCCGTGCGATCGGGTCAGAACAGCTCATGCTAACGAAGAAAGTGGTCGCAGCGGTAACCGCAAGAAGATTGACAGGAGGAAGGCGGTAACGGGCGTCAACTAACCATTTACTGTGCGTGGAGATCCAAACGCAGGCGTATCGAGGCGTTTGGAGGGCGGATGTCTGACGTCAATTCCAGGACCTGCAACGCTGGATTGATCGCACAGGGTAAGTAACTCTTACCCTGGTCTTGTTCTACACAACTTTTTTTTGCATAGCAGTGCTGCACAAGCGATTGCAGCCTTGCTATGCAAAAATACACTCCCCCATAGGTGGCATCTAGTTGATCGCATGGGCTGCAAAAAGTGGCAGCGTGCGATCAACTTCGGAATGAGGGCCACTATCTGTTTATGCCTGAATGAGTTTGCCCAATTGATCTGTATTATTGATGCAATATTGTGGGTGTATCTTATACCCCTTTCACATCGGACAAATAACCCGGTATCGACGCGCATATTGCCGTGTCAACACGGGTCAGTGTGCGATGTAAAAGCACTTTTCCCGAATTAGCGGGTCGCCTAACCCAGTAATTCAACCCGGTATAGAAGAAAGGTTCTTCCCGGGTTGAATACCGGGTCAAGCGCAGTGTGAATAGGAGCACACGGCTTCTATTCACAGCATAGAGAGAGGCGGCGCAGGAGTTGAGCTCACCTCCCAGCACCGCCTCCACCCCCGCTGCACCCCCCCCCCCCCTGCTGCTATGGCAACCGACCCGGTATATTGCCGGGTCGGAAAGCCAGCAAAGCAGAGCAAATGCCGGATCCCACCCGGTAAGAACACGTTTCTCTTCCCGGGTGGGATCCGGCATTTGCGATCTGAAAGCGGTATTAGAAGGAAGCAACTGTGCAGCTGCTTACCTCCGTTGTCACCTCACTGGTAGCACGTCGCAGAGCTCAGACACTGGCGGAGACAACTTGGGGGGGAAATGGGGGCGCGACCACGCAAATTAGGGGGTGTGGTCACGCCTCCGTCATTTTAGGGGGCGGGGCGGCCCACAGACGCTACTATAGAGAGCGTCTGTGGCCGGCGACGTCACTGTTGGGGGCGTGCCCAGCACCTCCGTCGGTGCTGGGCTTCCCCCAGCCCTCTCCCAATGCGTGAATGGATGCCGCGCGCATGCGCACGGCATCTATACACGCCGGGAGGGCAGGGAGCGGGCGGCTGTTCTAGCAGGGCGCCGCAAAAGGGGCAGGGCGGGTTTTGCCTGTTAAAAAACGGGCAAGGCGCGGCGCCCTGCTAAAACAGCCTAGAGTGAACACTACATGTAGCCAGGGCCGGCCCGAGCCTATTTTTTTAGTAAGCAAATAAAAATTTCTGGGGCCCTTTGATGGGATAAACTTCTTTAATGGACAGCGTGTGCCATAAAAATAGGTGTGGTCTCACAAGAAAAGGGCATGGCCAGATACTTTTACCCCAATCTTCTGTGCCAGATTCACATATGCCCCCAGTGCCAGATTCGCATATGCCCCCAGTGCCAGATTTGCATACGTCCCCACAGTGCCAGATACGCATACGTCCCCACAGTGCCAGATACGCATACATCCCCACAGTGCCAGATACGCATACGTCCCCACAGTGCCAGATACGCATACGTCCCCACAGTGCCAGATACGCAAACGCCCCCACATTGCCAGATACGCATACGCCCCCACAGTGCCAGATACGCATACGCCCCCACAGTGCCAGATACGCATACGCCCCCACAGTGCCAGATACGCATACGTCCCCACAGTGCCAGATACGCATACGTCCCCACAGTGCTAGATACGCATATGCTCCCACTGCCTGATACGCAGATGCCCCCACAGTGCCAGGTATGCCCGCACAGAGCCAGATACGCAGGTGCCCCCATAGTGCCAGATATGCCCGCACAGAGCCAGATACGTAGATGCTCCCACAGTGCCCGATATGCCCGCACAAAGCCAGATATGCAGATGCCCCCACAGTGCCAGATACGCAGATGCCCCCACAGTGCCAGATATGCCCCCACAGAGCCAGATATGCCCCCACAGAGCCAGATACGCAGATGCCCCCACACTGCCAGATATGCCCCCACAGTGCCAGATATGCCCCCACAGTGCCAGATATGCCCCCACTGAGCCATATATGCCCCCACTGAGCCATATATGCCCCCACAGAGTCAGATACACAGATGCCCCCACAGTGACAGATATGCCCCCACAGAGCCAGATACGCAGATGCCCCCGCAGTGTCAGATATGCCCCCACAGAGCCAGATACACAGATGCCCCCACAGTGCAAAAACACACACCTCCACATGATGCCTGGCGGGCAGGCAGGGACAGGAGCAGGCGAGCGAGTGAGCGGACAGGCAGGAGTGGGCGGCACCCGCACTTTCAAACAAGTCTGTGTTGCCGGCCTCAGCACAGTTTGAGCATATGTAACGAGCGGCGTGACGTCATGACGCTCCGCCGCTCATTACATACTGTATTGTAGTGCTGGCACTAGCATCGGCGGCAGCGGGCAATCGCGTATCCGGGTGGACGGCGCCTCTCTCCATATTTTGGGGGAACGAGCTGCCCCCTTGACCCCCCCATTCCGACGCCTCTGGCCTCACTGTCCAAACTTTTAATTTCAAGTTCAATTTGCCTGCTGTCCAATCTCCATCACTTTTTGTTATGCACACCAGTGCCTGCAGGAAAGTACTGGTGTCAGGACTGTTATGCACTCCAGTGCCTGCAGGAATGTACTGGTGTTTGAACTGTTATGCAAAACAAATGGACTCACAGACAGACTAGGGAATATGACATAACGTACACAGAAGGTGGTAGGGTAACAAAATACACACAACGTGAACAGAGAAGCCCAGAGGCTAAGGAACTGGGTATCTCCCTTGTATTAGAACTGCTCAGATGTGAAAAGCAAGATGTTGTGTTTTAATACATAGAAAACCCGAAATGCTGTTGCTAAGGGCAACAGCAAAACCCTAAAGGGTTACCAACGGGTGTGGCAGTAAACTCCTTGGTCAGAGATGGAATGATAGACACAAGGAGATTCTCCACAATCCTAATTCTCACTTGCAGTGCACAGGTTCGGTTTACTGCCACTAAACTGACCCCTGACACCTAGCACAGTGAGACAGGATTAGACAGGCAAGTCTTAGAATACAGCCGCAAACTTGCTAAGTTCACAGAGTAGTAACAGAACCCCAGCAAGCTAAACGACTGACTCCAGTCTTACTGCTAGGTCTGGATTGGCAGAGTGTAATACCAAATCCCCAGGCCTATTTGCAGTAAGCAACAAACAAATACAAAGCTACACAGTACTGGCTAACTTTCAGAAACTGACTAACCAACAAAGATTCAGCAGCATCTGCTTACCCTGAAAAGAGGCCTTATAAAGCAGGTGCTGTCCACGCCCCACTCAGACCTCACAGACTGTGAGCACAAAAACCAGCACCGGATCCCCTGCCATGCACAGAGCCTATAACCACTGCACAGCAAAAGACCCGAACCGGAGTATCAGCTGCGCTCAGGTTACTCCGCTAGCACTTGTCTCCCGGTTGCCATGACGACGTGGCAGCACAGGGCAGGAGACCCTAACAGTACCCCCCCTCTGACGAGGGGTCAAAGAACCCCTACCACCGGGTTTATCGGGGAACTGCGAGAAGAAAGAGCGTATCAGTCTGGGGGCATGAAGATCACAACTGCGCACCCACGACCGCTCCTCCGGGCCATACCCCTTCCAGTGCACCAAAAATGACAGCCGACCCCGAACCACCTTGGAGTCAAGAATCCTTTCAACAACAAACTCCCTCTGGCCACGTATCAGAAGAGGGGAAGGTCTTCCACTGGAAGAAGGATTACTAATCGCCCGTTTTAAAAGGGAACAATGAAATGTTTTATTGATACCCAAAGAACGGGGCAGATCTAACTGAAATGCCACCGGATTGATATCCCTGGTGATCTTATAAGGGCCGATGAACCGGGGGCCTAACTTATGAGATGGCTGTCTCAACTTCAAATTCTTGGTAGACAACCAAACGAAGTCTCCTAATTTGAAGCTGCAGGGTCTTTTCCGCTTATCAAAAACCCTTTTGGTCACTAATGACACAGACACAAGGGCTTTCTTCACTTTCCGCCAAATACCTCTAAGGACCGAAACCACAGAGGAACCACCAGGCGTGGAGTCCAGGGGGTCAAAAGAATTGGCCTTAGGATGATGCCCATACACACAAAGGAAGGGAGAGATCCCTGTAGCAGAGTGAGCCGCGTTGTTATAGGCAAACTCCGCCATGGACAGATGAGCAACCCAGTCAGTCTGACACTTGGAGACATAACACCTGAGGAACTGCTCCAAGGACTGGTTCACCCTTTCAGTCTGCCCATTAGACTGCGGATGGTAGCCCGACGACAAGCTGACAGAAATCTGGAGATCGGAACAAAATGCCCTCCAGAATTTGGCCACAAACTGGGATCCGCGGTCAGAGACCACATCAAGTGGCAACCCGTGGAGATGCACAACATGCAGCATAAATAATTCAGACAGGCGTCTGGCCGATGGCAGCCCAACCAGTGGAACGAAGTGCGCCATCTTCGAAAACCTGTCAACGACAACCCAGATGGCTGTCATCCCCGAGGATTTGGGCAAGTCCACCACAAAATCCATTGAAATGTGGGTCCATGGCTTAGATGGGATAGAGAGTGGATGTAGTGGGCCAACAGGAACCCCTCTAGGAGTCTTATTTCGGGCACAGATGTCACATGCCCGAACCCACTGATCCACATCCTTAGCCACCGAGGGCCACCACACCGCCCTAGATAGCAACTCCCGAGTTCTGGCAATACCCGGGTGACCTGCAGACTTCTTGGCATGGAATTCCAGGAACACTCGCTGTCTTAACCTAGGAGGCACAAACAAAAGACCTACCGGAAGGTCTGGAGGAGCCTGCTCCTGTGCTCTAAGGACTAATGATAAGAGGTCCTGGGTAATGCCCACTTTAATACATGATGGGGAAACAATGGGCAACGGCTCCTCGGTGGTCTCCTGGATTGGAGAAAAACTCCGCGAGAGCGCATCAGCCTTGATGTTTTTTGACCCAGGGCGATATGTTATCAAAAAATTAAAGCGAGCAAAAAACAAAGCCCATCGTGCCTGCCTGGCATTGAGACGCTTCGCTGACTCTAAATATGCCAGATTCTTATGGTCAGTGAGAATTGAGACCACAAACTTTGCCCCCTCAAGCCAGTGTCTCCACTCCTCGAGTGCATCCTTAATAGCCAACAATTCCCGGTTACCCACGTCATAATTCATCTCGGCAGGCGAAAATTTACGGGAAAAGTAAGCACAGGGATGAAGGCGATTATCTGACACTCCCATCTGAGAAAGCACTGCCCCAATACCCATCTCAGAGGCATCCACCTCCACCACAAAAGGACGCTCTGGATCTGGGTGTCGCAGCACCTTGGCCGAAACAAATGCCCTTTTGAGACGGGCAAAAGCCGCTTTAGCCTCACAAGACCAGTGAGCAACATCCGCCCCTTTCTTAGTGAGTGCCACCAAGGGCGCCACTATAGACGAAAATCCAGCGATAAATCGTCTATAAAAATTCGCAAAGCCCAGGAAACGCTGAAGCGCCTTCAAACTAGTGGGCTGCACCCAATCCAGGACTGCCTGTACCTTGGAACCCTCCATTTGGAAACCTTCTGGGGAGATAATATATCCTAGAAATGCGATTTGCTGAACTTCAAATTCGCACTTCTCCAGCTTCGCCCCAAGCCGGTGGTCTCTGAGTTTCTGGAGGACTAAGCGTACATGCTTCCGATGTTCCTCCAGGGAATGGGAGAAGATTAGGATGTCATCTAAGTATACAACTAAGAATCTATCCAAATATTCCCTGAGCACATCATTCATGAAATCCTGGAAGACTGCCGGGGCATTACAGAGCCCAAAAGGCATCACCAAATATTCATAATGCCCCGAGTGGGTATTAAAGGCAGTCTTCCATTCATCCCCCTCTCTTATTCGGATTAGATTGTACGCACCGCGTAGGTCAATCTTAGAAAAAATGGTGGCAGTACGAAGCTGGTCAAACAAGACCGAAATGAGAGGCAGTGGGTATGAGTTTTTAATCGTGATACGGTTCAATTCCCTGAAGTCGATGCAGGGTCGCAACGAACCGTCCTTTTTACCCACGAAGAAGAACCCCGACCCAACTGGAGACTGTGAAGGTCTGATAAATCCCTTAGCCAAGTTCTCCTGAATGTACTCTGCCATAGCCTGAGTCTCAGGACGTGACAGGGAGTACAACCTGCTCTTGGGAAGCTTAGCATTTGGCAACAAATCAATGGCACAGTCATAGGAGCGATGGGGAGGTAGTACCTCTGCAACTTTTTTGGAGAACACGTCCGCAAAATCTGCATAACACCCTGGCAATCCTGGCAAACTTAGCTGCGAGAACCTGACTGGAAGGCTCAAGCAACTCCTGAAACAATCAGTACTCCAACTAAGAATCTCCCCAGAGACCCAGTCAAATTGAGGATTGTGGGCCCTTAACCAGGGTAACCCCAACACCAATGGGGCAAAAGTACAGACAGTCACATAAAAGGACAATTTTTCAGAGTGTGTGGCTCCAATAAACAAAGAAATCTGGCTAGTGCAAGAGGTAATTTTACCTTGGGATAATGGTTCCCCGTTTAACCCACAAATCTCAATTTCCGATGCCAAGGGTACTAAGGGAACAGAGTGTTTCAGGGCGAATTGGCGGTCCATAAAAACCCCGTCGGCCCCACTGTCCACAAAGGCCTCAGTCTTGACAGTTTGACCGAGGATCTTCAAGGTCACCGGAATGATAAAAGTCTTCTTGGGAAATTCTGACTTCTGGCCTGACAGGATATTTCCCATCACCCTCAGGCCCTGAAGTTTTCCGGCTTTTCTGGGCATGATACTACCACATGACCTTTATTCCCACAGTACAAACACAACCCCTGCTGTCTCCTCCGCATCTTCTCACGCGAGGAGAGGCGGGTAGCCCCAATCTGCATAGGCTCCTCGGAAAATTCCTCAGAGTCTAAGGTTCCCTTGGGAAGGAAGGAAATCTCAGTCTCCCTTTCAAGCCTACGCTCTCTCAGCCGTCTATCCACCCGAATGGATAACTGCATGAGCTGATCCAAGCTATCAGGCAAGGGATGTTGTACCAGTTGGTCCTTTATCTGGTTAGAAAGACCTCTTCGGTACTGGTGTCTCAGGGCTGGGTCATTCCACTGGGTATCATGGGCCAACCTCCGAAACTCCGTACAGTAAACCTCAACTGGCCTTCGCCCTTGCTTAAGGATCGAAATCTGAGCCTCGACTGAGGCCGTCTTGTCAGGGTCATCATACAACATGCCCAGTGCCGTAAAAAAAGCATCAACACTTTTAAGCGACGGACAGTCAGGCTGCAACCCATATGCCCAGACCTGTGGGTCTCCTTGTAGCAAGGAAATCACTATGCCCACCCGCTGAATCTCCGACCCAGAAGACTGAGGCCTAAGCCGGAAGTATAGCTTGCAGCTCTCCTTGAAACAAAAGAACTGCGAGCGATCTCCAGAAAAACGATCCGGGAGATTTACTTTCGGCTCCTTAACCCCTGCAGGTGCTGCTGCTGCGGGAGCTCCGCCAGCAGCCTGGGAGGTGTGCATTTTAATGGACAAATCATTAAATTTTTGAGTCAGGACCTGCACCTGATCAACCACCTGTTGCAACGTATTTTGAGGGGTATGCTCCATATTCCCACAAAATTTCAACAGGAGTATTGGGCTGCTGAATATGTTATGCACACCAGTGCCTGCAGGAAAGTACTGGTGTCAGGACTGTTATGCACTCCAGTGCCTGCAGGAATGTACTGGTGTTTGAACTGTTATGCAAAACAAATGGACTCACAGACAGACTAGGGAATATGACATAACGTACACAGAAGGTGGTAGGGTAACAAAATACACACAACGTGAACAGAGAAGCCCAGAGGCTAAGGAACTGGGTATCTCCCTTGTATTAGAACTGCTCAGATGTGAAAAGCAAGATGTTGTGTTTTAATACATAGAAAACCCGAAATGCTGTTGCTAAGGGCAACAGCAAAACCCTAAAGGGTTACCAACGGGTGTGGCAGTAAACTCCTTGGTCAGAGATGGAATGATAGACACAAGGAGATTCTCCACAATCCTAATTCTCACTTGCAGTGCACAGGTTCGGTTTACTGCCACTAAACTGACCCCTGACACCTAGCACAGTGAGACAGGATTAGACAGGCAAGTCTTAGAATACAGCCGCAAACTTGCTAAGTTCACAGAGTAGTAACAGAACCCCAGCAAGCTAAACGACTGACTCCAGTCTTACTGCTAGGTCTGGATTGGCAGAGTGTAATACCAAATCCCCAGGCCTATTTGCAGTAAGCAACAAACAAATACAAAGCTACACAGTACTGGCTAACTTTCAGAAACTGACTAACCAACAAAGATTCAGCAGCATCTGCTTACCCTGAAAAGAGGCCTTATAAAGCAGGTGCTGTCCACGCCCCACTCAGACCTCACAGACTGTGAGCACAAAAACCAGCACCGGATCCCCTGCCATGCACAGAGCCTATAACCACTGCACAGCAAAAGACCCGAACCGGAGTATCAGCTGCGCTCAGGTTACTCCGCTAGCACTTGTCTCCCGGTTGCCATGACGACGTGGCAGCACAGGGCAGGAGACCCTAACACTTTTTTAATGAGGTATGGTAGCCAGGCACTGCCATTTGAAGAATGCTTTGGGAGCAAAACATTGCTGTTTTCTGTTGAGTCTTGGCCCAAAAAAACTATTGTCACTACATAATTAATATGGGCTCTTAAAGACCCAAAATGTTGTGGTCACTCATTTCTATAGATGTCAGATGTGCATTCCAATACTGTTTTTTTAAAAATCAGTTTTAAACTAATGTTCAAAGAAGACTAAATCATACAAAGATGTATTTTTTATAATTATCTTTATGTTGAAGTATAAGATGGCATACAGTATAATGTTTAGGGGTCTGATGGCGTACAGAAGAAATGTGGAGAGGTCTGATGACATATAAGGTGCATGTGAAGGAGTGTGATCACATATATGGGGATGGTGAGGGGTCTGGTGGCCTATAAGGGCATGTGGTAGGATATGATGGAATATAAGGGGTATGTGGAGGAATCTGATAGAACCAGTCCATGTGTTCTAGTGTAACCAGCAGCGATGAGAGGGTGTGTGTGTGGGGGGGGTACTCTTTACTCGTGCCCTAGCCCATTGGAGGGGCCCAGAAGTGGTTTGGATCCCACTGCCCTTCCCCGTTGCTGACAGCCGCAGGTCAGGTGGGATAGAGGACTGACTGCTACTGCAGCATTATTTATTTATCTTTAATACGATGACAACCTCTTGACTATCAAATAGATAACAAATATTAACAGCAAAGATTGTTGAAATATAGACTTCTAATTGTTTCTGTATAAGAATAAAAATGGAAATCAAGATAGAATGATATTGGCAATAAATAAGACATCCAAAATGGATCAATAGTAAAACATGGGTAAAAAATCAGGTATAGCTCAATATATGTATCAAAACACACAATCAATTGAAATGATAAAGATGATAAAATATGAGCTTTTGGCATGGATCATCACAGAATGACACTGATGAATGGCATATAAGTCGAGTAATAACTATAATGCATGATACAGAAGGTAGAATTTGAAAGAATAATAATAATAGTAATAATAATACAAGATTGAAAAATTTGCACTGATACTGAAGGAAACACCACTGTAATTAATAAACACTCCACTCCAAATACTCAAAAACGCAAAAACCTACTGTATTTGGCATATTTTAGTCCAAATTTATTTTATTGGTTTTCATTAAATGGGCAAACAAGACAGAATCTTTTTTTTTTTTTTTTTAGATGTTAATCACACTCTACTGTCAAAGTCGAAAAATATAGCGACCTATGATGCCTTGTACTAACCCCATGCGCTTGCCCGCTGCACGTGCACATTCTCTCCCGTGCGTGCGTATATTCGCAGTTGCGTGAAGACGCCTCCACGATCGTGCGCTCAGGCGCGTGGTATGTGCATTTACGGTAGAGTTTGTGTGCGTCTGGCGGGCGACTCGATCGTTACATAGTTAATCCAAATAGTATATTTTATAGGTTATGGTCCCTTTAATAATATCAGTAAGTTTGTTTAGTGTAACTGGTTCATGGACAGAGAGATCCTTCTTTACATGATACGAAGGGTCAGACAGGCTTTGAGCAATGGTGTTTAGTATGTAACGGAAGAGTATATTATTAGTAACATTCCGGTGTTGGTTTGAAAGAGATTAATCGCTCCTGCGAATAGTTATGTTTATAAGAAGTTTATGGACATTTACTGTATTTGCAGTTCATTATCCATGCGGCGGGAATCCTAAGATTCCCTCCCACCTGAGCAACTTGAAATAGTCGCAGCCCACCTGTTCGAATCAACCTATGACCTTTTGTTATAATGTGAAGACAGATTCCTGTGTCCAATGAACAATGAGATTGTAGGACCCTTTGTAGTGTACTGTATGTAGTGTATATAAGAACAGCCAGCCAGGGCCAGCTCAGTCTACTCTCCACACTCTTCATCATTGACTAACTAGAGAGCTGGTTCCAGGACTGCGCAGCGATTATTCACCAGTGTGTAAGTTATTCTCTGTAACCAACTTATTCTCTGTTTGTATTTGCCATATTCTCTCTCTCTCTCTCTGTTATTGTTTAGGATTAAGACGCTGTTGTATATTGTATATTTTCAGTTATTCTGTTTAGGTGTTTTATGTTAGTGCTGTAGTGTATAAGCTGTTAACTGTTTTTCCCCTTCTTACATAGCTAAATCTCGTTAGTAAAGGTGTTGGAACCTAAGCAAAGTGTCTATGTTTCTCTAGCTAGTATAGAGGGTTTCGGAGAGTCTCAATCGCTCAATCAGATTTTGTATAATAGAGGTTAATCAGCGTTACATTGTGTTAACATTACAAGACCAAGGTTTACAGTATAAGCTTAGCCTTTCAGTGTGTTGCATACAAGGTTTACTGTGTGTCATCCTGTGAGCGTCTGCGCTGCTCGTGTTCCTCTTGTGGGCACTGTGTCCGCTACGCTAGTAGCGTAGCATTACGGTACTCGGACCGCCTATAGCGTGCTCGATACCCAGCGTAAGCCGTGAGCGAACGTGCCGCTCGTGCGTCTCAACCAAGGCCTAGCGTCTGCTACGCTAAGTGCGTACCATTACGGTACCCCGTACGCCCATTGCGTACTGAGTCTCTTACCAATATATAGTGAATGTTATAAGATAAATAATTAGCTTTATCAATTGGCGGCTCGTCCGTCCTCCACATATCCGCTCTAGCAAACACAAGCAGACTTTATCTGTCAGCAAAGGGCGGGTAGGTGTATCCCTTCGTATCCGTGTTGGTGGTGAGGGATACGGTAGTGCTGACTAGATAAGCGTCTGCATCGCTACGCTGTAGGAGTGCTGGTGGAATCCGGAACCAGAAGGTAAGAACAGTACGCTATTGTCTATTGTTTTATTTCTGTTTGATACACATTGCGTACGCAACACACGCACACACCTGCATTTTTCATTTGTGTAATTTCACATCTCGCCTTCCTGTTTGCCATTTATCATTGATAACGTGCTGAGAAAGATTTGTTGCTATTGGTAGTTAAAAGTAAAATTAATACGTAAGGGAGTAATTTGTAAAACACGCACACGGCTTTGCCTAAAATACAAGGTAAAATACAAGGAATTCTGTGTGGTGTTCAGTAAATGATTACAGTTAAATATCATTTGCATTGATAGAAACGTGTTACTTGTGTTACTGTGGACGTGTCTGGCCTGTGTACACGTGTCCCTAACAAAGGGCGGGACAAGCGTACGCGACGCAAGGGCTTACACACGTAGCATATATTACGCAACGGAGCGTATGGGTACGCCCACGTAATACAAATCGCACGATAGCATTGTTTTAGTAGGCGATACGGAAGCAACGCGATAATAACGCAAGTCAATCTCAGTGTTCTAAATTTTAGCGTAATAAATCCTTCTCTAGTTGTAACTCCTTTGGGACTAGACTGCGATACTGAATGAAAGGGATTTCTATACAGAAACGAAAGTAAAGAGTATATGAGGTGAAAGAGTGTGTGCATATATATATAAGTTTCTCATTTTTGTTGGAACCCCCGGAAGTCGAGTTCTCGTGAGGTACACCCGTGAAAGTGACAGCGCGTGGTGGCTTGGGAGGCATCCCTTGTTAAATATTGAAATAAGAGCATTAGAGTATAGCAGATTAGGAGGTCTACTGTAGACACAGACCAGGAGGTCACAGACCAGGAGGTCACAGACCAGGAGGTCCAGAGAGACAGACCAGGAGGTCTAGGTACAGCAGACTAGGAAGTCCGCTATAGATAGAGTCAAGGAGCACAACCACAGGAGGGTTGGTGCGGTACCCATATAGGCCATTAAGCTCTGGCTGAAGGAATTCGCAGCCACAATTTTCGATTCCACTGGTCGTTCCGCACATAAGATTAGTTGCTTATGTGCAGTACGATTGTACCGCATGTAATTGTGTGCATTAGTTTGTAACTTGACCCAGTACCATTTGCGTACGCTAGAGGGGTCATAAACGCTATTTGTACATTCTAACGTGATTTGTGTAAAACATTTTTAATTTAAGGGAGGTTCGCTGGTCACTCAGGAATTCTCTAACAACCGATACTTGCTGGGGACGGGTAACCTACTCCCACAACGCCCCAGTAAATAAAGGTTCATAGGGGCCCTAGGTTGGGTACATCAGCTCTGAGTCAGTGATTGAAGTACTGGCCAATGTGGGCGAGAAGTGAGTGAAAGCACTCGGTCAAACTTTCACCGTCGGCCTACCCCGGACATCTTGGTTTTTGTAAGGGTTCGCTGAAGACCCTGATTTGAAGGTCAGAGGTAGTGAAAGCAACACCTGCAAAGATGGGGGCCAGTTGTTCAGGTAGGGGGCGATCAACCCTGGTTCTGGTTGATTTAGTAAGCCGGCCAATAGGGTCGGCAAGGTATATCATGTGTGAGAAATACGGTTCACACACAGAGGTTTTGTGCAATGAATGGGAAAGAATGACTGTGCATGACGGGGAAAAGTTCCCACGAGTAGGCAATTTTAGCCCAGAGGTGTTACAAAATCTAAGGAGAAGGATATGTCTCATTAAATCTGCAAAGAGACGGATCAAACATTATGATTATTTACAATTATGGCAACAGGAAGGTGAAATACAAAGAGGATTGGCTCAAGCGGCTGGATCTAACCCTATCAGGAAACTGATAGCCACAGCACCACCACCACCATACATAACGGGAGAGAAAGTGGTTACAGAGAATGACACACTGGTGTATGATAAACATGCACTTAGTAACTGTATAGATGTTAAGAATAATGTAACTAAGATTGTTGATGCTAATACTAACCCGTGCAAGCTGTACCCTGTTTTAAACTTTCCCCAGGATTGTGACCAAGAGGATGAGCCCACAACAATATCGGCACTCTCTCTAGCAGCCACCATAGCAGAAACAACAGTGGGCACGGCCCAACCAGTAAGAGCAGTATCAAAGGCCCCTAGTGGAGGGACAGGTGAGGTCGTATCAACTGGTAAGTACGGCACTGTACACTATGCTGAAACCATTACACCACATGTTGTAGAATCTACTCAGAATGATGTTATTGAACTTAATCCCGTTAGGGTAATTGCAGTCCCAAATGGGAAAACTGACACTTCAGGAGTCACTCCGGTCAGAAACATCGCCATGCACTGCCCCTTTTCCCGAACGGAATTAAGATCAATGGTGTCTGAATTCCCTGATCCTAGGAAAGATCTAGTTGCAAGCCAGAAGTACATTAGAGAGCTAGGAAATACTGTGGAGCCCAATAACAAAGATTGGCGGACATTGCTGAGGGCATGTTTACCCTCCAATGTCGACTCAGCGAAATTTATAGCTGACTGTAGACTAGATGAAGAGGTACCCCTTACTGAGGAGTACAATCAAGATAATGTGAAAAGAATTAATTTACAGCTAGGAGTATATTTCCCAGATGTTGCTAAATGGAACAAAATTTTCTCCATCAAGCAAAAAGAGGGAGAAATAGCTGCTGATTATTTTCATCGGGCACTGCAGGAAATGGCTAAGTATACAGGGATAGAAGACATTAAGACAAATGTGAATCATAGAGAAGTAGCAGTATCTGTGTTAATGGATGGTTTAAAGGAAGTATTGAGGACGAGGGTACAGACCACCCAACCATGTTGGCGAGGTTTGTCGGTGGCTACTTTGAGAGAGGCCGCTATTGATCATGATCGGAACATCACCAGACACAGGGAGTCGCAGAGTGATAAGCTGATGGCCGTAAGTATACAGGCCCTTACCACAAGGCCAACTCAGCATAAGTCTCAGACCCCTGTGGGTAAGTCAAATGTGGTAACTTGTTATTACTGTCATAAAGAGGGACATTTTGCACGAGACTGTAGATTGAAAGATGCACAAAAATCATATCAACCCCCTAGACAACGACATGACACACGAAATTGGGATCAAGGACCGCAGAGACGGAGTTATGAGCCACACGCAGGGGAAACAAAAAGGTATCCCCCAAGAAGAGACTGGCAAGTCTCTGATAGTTCCCATTTACCCCCTTCACAGGTAATAGCTGCCAGCGCAATGCAGGGAGGTCACCACATACAATAGGGGTGGGCCACACCTGTAGTCTGCAGCCAGTTAAATTAATTGCGAGCCTTGGAAGTGAACCCGAGGTCACAATTGATGTAGCTGGTAAATCTCTAAATTTCCTTGTAGATATGGGGGAGGCCAAGTCAGTGATAAATTCGACCGTGGGCATGAGAACCACTGGTAAAACAATTCCAGCCATGGGAGTAACAGGAGTAGTACAACACTACCCTTTAAGCAAACCTGCAGAGATTACGATAGGGCCTTTGCATACCAAGCATTCTTTTCTGCTGGCTGCATCGGCTCCGACTAATCTCCTAGGGAGAGATTTACTGTGCAAAATGGGATGTGTCATATATTGTACTCCTGAAGGTGTGTTCTTGGACATACCCGAAAACCACGCTCAGGAAGTACAGGATATGCTAGACTCCCCAACAAGATTAATGTCACACACTGTTATTGTAAATAGGTGTCCGTCCAAGGTAGAGGAAATGATTTCCCAGATACCGGAATCACTTTGGACCAAGGATGGACAAGACACTGGATTAATGGCAAACGTAGCCCCAGTAGTTGTACAAGTAAAAGATGGTAGGATAGCTCCAAAAATCCCACAATACCCTCTAAAGCCAGAGGTGGAGTTAGGAGTTTACCCTGTAATAGAGCGCTTGCTACAACAGGGCATTCTGGTAAGGATGTTCAGCACTGCCAATAGTCCCATCTTCCCTCTTAAAAAGAGTGGGGGGAGGGGTTACAGATTAGTGCAGGATCTAAGAGGGATCAACAATATAGTTGAGAGTCAATTCCCCGTAGTGCCAAATCCAGCTGTCATCCTTATGCAAATCCCTCCCACTGCCAAATTTTTCACTGTGATTGACCTCTGCTCCGCCTTCTTCTCGGTACCTCTGCACCCTGACAGTCAATACTTATTCGCATTTACATACAGAGGAGTTCAGTACACCTGGACTCGCTTACCACAAGGTTTCATTGACAGTCCAAGTATTTTCTCACAGGCCTTGCATGATTGTTTACAGTCTTTTCAACCTGAGAGTGGATCAATATTAATACAGTACGTAGATGACCTACTGCTGTGTTCGGATTCGCTTGAATCGTCCCTGAGAGATACGAAACAACTCCTGTTTCATCTTTCAGACACCGGACACAAGGTTTCCAAAGATAAGTTACAATTATGCCAGACCAGGGTGAAGTATTTGGGACACTGTCTGACACAAGGACTGAGACACCTCACCGCTGATAGAATTCAAGCAATTCGTGACATGACCCTGCCACAAACCCAGCAACAGATAAGAACGTTTTTAGGAATGTGTGGGTATTGCCGTAACTGGATCCCAGGGTTTTCTATACTGGCCCTGCCTTTGCAGGAGATGGTCTCATCAAACAAACCTGATCGGATTTCGCACACAGACGAGTCTGAGATGGCATTTGAGAGACTTAAACAGTGCCTAACGCAGGCACCAGCATTAGGTATGCCAGATTATGGAAAACCCTTTGAGCTGTACGGAACAGAGAGTGCTGGGTGCGCGGCAGGTGTCTTAACCCAGAAGCATGGTGATGCCAGCAGGCCGGTAGCCTACTATAGCGCTCAGCTAGACACGGTAGCGTGATCCCTCCCCACATGCTTGCGAAGTGTTGCAGCAATAGCATTGCTAGTAAGTAAAAGCGAAGATGTAGTGCTAGGACACAACCTCACAATTCATACACCACATGCAGTGTCAGCCTTACTGAATTCTGCCCAAACCAGACACGTCTCATCAGCGCGGTTTACAAGATGGGAATTGGCATTAATGGGTCCGGTAAACATCACCATAAGGATATGCAGCGCATTAAATCCTGCAACATATCTCCCAGGTGTGCCTGGACAGGCACAAAGGGTGGAGGATGAGAGTGATGGTGAAGGAGGATTTAGTAAGGAAAATGACACTCATGATTGTATGGAATATTTGACCCAAAATTTCACAGCAAGGCCTGACATCAGTGACAACCCACTGGAAGATGTAGATTTTACTTTCTACACTAACGGCAGTTGTCACCGACAGACGGACTCGGGAGACTTGTGTACTGGATACGCAGTCGTAGATGACCATGGTACCATAGAAGCGGAACCCCTAGGCCCACCACACTCAGCACAAGTTGCTGAACTAGTTGCCCTAACAAGAGCATGCGAATTGGCTAAAGGCAAGTCAGCCAATATCTACACAGATTCTAGGTACGCCTTCGGAGTAGTCCATGATTTCGGGGCCCTATGGTGCCTCAGAAATTTCATGACGGCAGCTGGCACACCTGTAGCGCATGCAGCCCACATCAAAAGACTTCTAACAGCGATACAAGAACCCGACAGAGTGGCTGTTATCAAGTGTAAAGCTCACACGTATAGCCAAGACCCGGTATCACTTGGTAACAGCCGAGCAGACGAAGCTGTAAAATCAGCAGCCAGTACCCCCATACAGACAGACAGCACACAATTGATGGTATTTAATACTGTAAACACACAGAAATTATATGAAATGCAAAATTTGTGTTCACCACAAGAAAAGGCAGTTTGGAGGTCAAAAGGATATGGCCAGGAGTCCTCAGGACTCTGGACAGATGGACAGGGTAAGCCAGTGGCACCCAGAGCATACCTTCCAAGTCTAGCGGAAGCGGCACATGGGCTGACTCATCTAGGCAAAGAAGGAATGTGTAAGTTGGTAAGAGCTTATTGGTGCGCCCCAGGATTTTCTTCCCATGCGGGTAAAAGAGCGATGACATGTCTCACCTGCTTGAGGAAGAATATCGGAAAGGTAATACCAACAGAGCCATCCCATATCCCTCCTACAGATGGTCCTTTCCAGGTAATACAAATTGATTTCATACAATTGCCACCTTGTAGAAATTTAAAGTATGTATTGGTTTGTATTGACGTGTTCTCAAATTGGGTTGAAGCATTTCCCGCGGCCACAAATACCGCTGTGTTTACTGCAAAGAAAATTGTGCAGGAATTTGTGTGTGGGTACGGTATCCCTAGAATCATTGAGAGTGATAGGGGTACCCATTTTACAGGTGAAGTTTTTCAAGGAATGTGTAAGTTGATGGGAATTAATAGTAAGCTGCACACTCCGTACCGCCCCCAGGCGAGTGCGAAAGTGGAAAGAGTAAACAGCACTATTAAAAACAAATTAAGCAAGGTAATGGCTGAAACAGGATTGTTGTGGCCCGAAGCTTTGCCAATCGTATTATACAGCATCAGAACCACTCCCAGGTCCCCTCTTAATCTGTCTCCTTTGAAATTCTGTTTGGTCGACAACCCCATGTTATGATTAACCCCCAGGATGATTTGAAATGTAACAATGAAGTAACTGTAAAGTATTTGGTTAAGATGAGTAAGCAATTGAGGAATCAGAATGATAATCTAAAGTTGGTGATTCCTGATTTGCCAGACAGTAATTGTCATGACATTGAACCTGGGGATTATGTAATGATACAGAATTTTCTACGCTCAGGTTGCCTTATTGACAGATGGGAAGGACCATATCAAGTCTTATTGACCAGCACGACAGCATTGAAGGTTGCCGAGAGAGAGACTTGGGTCCATTCGTCTCATTGTAAAAAGGTTGCTGACCCAGAGAGGTCCCGTGATAAAGAACAGACGGTAGAGGTTGTATCACTAGAGTGTCTGTTCCGGGAAGGTTGAGACGACACCTGAGCGCTGAGAATAATAAGACCGGAGGCATTTGTCGAGCCAGATTTCTTTTTCCCTTTTGTTATTTTCTCCAGTTCCCATCTCCCTCCTATTCTCCTTCACCCTTCTTAATTTTCTCCTTTTCCTCCTATAAGATGGATTTGCCCCAAGAGACTGTGATCTGGATTTTCCTGTTGACCATGATGTTGACCAGAGCAGTCTGTTTCGGTGAGAGTACCATGGAGGTCGAGAAAGGATCTGGAATGGGTTCTGATGACCAGGATGGAGGCGTAGTTTTCCAAGAGCAACATAATCACCGAGTAAAGGCGAGTATCAGAAAACGATCTGGTAGCATTGACAATAGAAGGAATTGTGAAGGATTGTTAGCTGAAGAGAACTGCATCTGTAGGCATTGTGACAATATAGTTGAGGATGGGTGTATCAAGAAATGTCAGTCCAGTTTTAATGTCCACATGGACCGGCATCCATTGGGTGACTATCACTCTTTAGTGGGTAAAGTGTTAAACCAGACAGACTGTTGGGTATGCTCTCAAGTACCTCAAGGTCATAGCAAATCAGGACTAGTACCATTCCCTTTAACTGTAGGAGAGGTACTTGAGTTAAGTGGTGGGAGGCCGGTGGACAAGAGGTTTAATATCTCTAGTCCTCCTAGTTTGAAGCTCCACCAGTATCATGTGGATAAGTCCTTAGTATACTTTAACATTTCCAATCCCCGAAAGCCGGGAAATTGGGAAGTGTCATGGAGTAATCAAACCATGACATTTTCATATAGAGCCGATAGAATGCCCATAGACGCAGAGCTTATACGCCAGATAGCCAACAGTGGAAGATATTTCCGGTATAGGTACACTCTAGGAAGTAGGACCATGCGAGTTGGAGAAGTATCACCAGGATACTGTGCACATATCGTACAACCTGATACGTGTACTAGACAGATGGGAGAGTTAGGGTTAGGAGATTTCACATGGAAAATTTGTAACATGGTTATGTCATACTCCGTCCCATATGTTCTCCCCGATGATGCATATTTCATATGTGGGAGAAAGGCGTATAAGTGGCTTGCCCCAAACTCAGAGGGATTGTGTTACATTGGAAAAGTACTGCCTGAAGTAATGACTGTATCCCATATCAAAATGAAAGACATTCACCGCGGTGCCCAAGCTCCTTATACTCACACTCATTACGAGCACGTTGTTAAAAGGCACCTGATAGAGAGGACAGAGCATCCGGCCTCTGATCTGATCCATGAATCCACCGGGATTCAATTCCTACTCGCGTTAGATATCACTCGTACCGCCAGAGGAGTGATAAATTATAGATATATATCTGCGCTAGCAAACTTGTTAGACAATATCACCGAAATGTATGACGACACGTTCAGGTACACTGGGAAAGAGTTACAAGCCTACAAAACAGAGCTGGTTCAGCATAGGATGATTCTCAATTATCTCACGGCAGTGACAGGTGGGTATTGTGTCACCCTAGCGACTCAGTATGGAGTAAAGTGCTGCACGTATATTACAAACCGCACTGAGGACCCGGCCGAGGTCATAGACCAAAAGATGGATGACATTTTGCAATTGAAGTGGGAGTTCCGAAGTAAACACAATCTCACACTCGCTGCTGTGGGTAATGAGCTGACCAGTTGGGTGTCATGGTTGTACCCACGAAATTGGTTCTCTGGTTTAGGAGAATGGGCCCAAGGTATTATAATGGATGTAGGGAAATTCCTCTTGTGTATTCTGGGAGTCCTCATATTGGTTGGCCTGATATTTAAATGCGTTCGGACTTTAACGAAGTGTAAAGGTAGTACCAGAGTGATGAGTCTGAGGAGCGAGGACACTGTAATAACAACAACTAATTTGATTTATGACCCAACGATAGAGACAATGTTGTGATGAAAATGTGATTCCACGGTCCGTTTCTTTCACCCGTTTCTCCTTTGTTTTCCTCCAAGGTACAAAGACACCCGCTTGGAAGAAGAATTTGACAACCTCTTTTATACAGACCATTGATGAACTATGTCACAGACCCCCAATATCCCTAGTGACTTTAACTTTTTACGAAAGCCCAATACTTTAGAGACTGTAATTTTATGGACACTGGAAAAGCTTTTGTCGCCACCTATAGCAAAAGCACCGAGAGACATCAGACAACATGTACATCAAGACAAGACATCAGACAAGACCTCAATCGGCGACTGTTTATTTAAACTCACATAGTTTACGACTGCATTTATAACGATTGTTTCTTATCTTCATCTCTACAACCTCCAGGTAGTATCTCACATAGTCGACAGGTGATTCTCACATATTAGCATTCACATGTTTCCCCCCCCTTCATGTATCATCAACTAAATGTGCTCCCCATTTGTTGCAACCAAAAGCCGAAAAGAGCTCGGTAGAGTTTGACAGCCCATCCACAGACCCGTAATACGGGATAAGAAGGATTCAAATGTATACTTCGCAATACCTCGAAGCTTGATTTAAAACACATACGGCACGATGATACATGACCCCTCAAACATGGATCTCATACACACATGCTTTTACTGTCTCACTAGGTCATACTTTTCCCACTTTCTCCTCTCCTCCCTTTACCCAATCATAAAAAGGTAGTTACATGATGACATATATTTTTCTGTTTGAACTGTTTAGGAAGTGGCAGTTATTGGTGACTGCCAAAGGGTGGACTGTCAAAGTCGAAAAATATAGCGACCTATGATGCCTTGTACTAACCCCATGCGCTTGCCCGCTGCACGTGCACATTCTCTCCCGTGCGTGCGCATATTCGCAGTTGCGTGACGACGCCTCCACGGTCGTGCGCTCAGGCGCGTGGTATGTGCATTTACGGTAGAGTTTGTGTGCGTCTGGAGGGCGACTCGATCGTTACATAGTTAATCCAAATAGTATATTTTATAGGTTATGGTCCCTTTAATAATATCAGTAAGTTTGTTTAGTGTAACTGGTTCATGGACAGAGAGATCCTTCTTTACATGATACGAAGGGTCAGACAGGCTTTGAGCAATGGTGTTTAGTATGTAACGGAAGAGTATATTATTAGTAACATTCCGGTGTTGGTTTGAAAGAGATTAATTGCTCCTGCGAATAGTTATGTTTATAAGAAGTTTATGGACATTTACTGTATTTGCAGTTCATTATCCATGCGGCGGGAATCCTAAGATTCCCTCCCACCTGAGCAACTTGAAATAGTCGCAGCCCACCTGTTCGAATCAACCTATGACCTTTTGTTATAATGTGAAGACAGATTCCTGTGTCCAATGAACAATGAGATTGTAGGACCCTTTGTAGTGTACTGTATGTAGTGTATATAAGAACAGCCAGCCAGGGCCAGCTCAGTCTACTCTCCACAACGGTTTTCATCATTGACTAACTAGAGAGCTGGTTCCAGGACTGCGCAGCGATCATTCCCCAGTGTGTAAGTTATTCTCTGTAACCAACTTATTCTCTGTTTGTATTTGCCATATTCTCTCTCTCTCTCTGTTATTGTTTAGGATTAAGACGCTGTTGTATATTGTATATTTTCAGTTATTCTGTTTAGGTGTTTTATGTTAGTGCTGTAGTGTATAAGCTGTTAACTGTTTTTCCCCTTCTTACATAGCTAAATCTCGTTAGTAAAGGTGTTGGAACCTAAGCAAAGTGTCTATGTTTCTCTAGCTAGTATAGAGGGTTTCGGAGAGTCTCAATCGCTCAATCAGATTTTGTATAATAGAGGTTAATCAGCGTTACATTGTGTTAACATTACAAGACCAAGGTTTACAGTATAAGCTTAGCCTTTCAGTGTGTTGCATACAAGGTTTACTGTGTGTCATCCTGTGAGCGTCTGCGCCGCTCGTGTTCCTCTTGTGGGCACTGCGTCCGCTACGCTAGTAGCGTAGCATTACGGTACTCGGACCGCCTATAGCGTGCTCGATACCCAGCGTAAGCCGTGAGCGAACGTGCCGCTCGTGCGTCTCGACCAAGGCCTAGCGTCTGCTACGCTAAGTGCGTACCATTACGGTACCCCGTACGCCCATTGCGTACTGAGTCTCTTACCAATATATAGTGAATGTTATAAGATAAATAATTAGCTTTATCACTACATACAAATCAGGAATGAGACAACATAATATAAAATAGCAAAAACATACAAGACAATATTGGAGCAAATGAAAAAAGAGGCAACTAAAGTCTGGTGAAATAAGGGAAGTAAGGAAAGAGAGAAGGAAGAGCAGGAGGAAAAAAAAAGTGGAGTGTGGGGTGGGGGGAAATAAAAACCAGACATAGATTAGTATACTAAATATGCTAACCACTCAGATTTACTGTTGCTGCCCCTTATAAAAGTGTTCTGGAACACTCAAATAAAGGCACAATGACAAAGTTAAGAGAGGGAGAGCATTTACAAGACAATGGATTTTAATCAAGAGCTCTTTATTGGAAGTGGATTCTTTACAGCAGGGGTGGGGAACCTCCGGCCCGCGGGCCATATAAGGCCCGCGAAGCCGTTTGCTCCGGCCCACCCGCTTCTCCCAGTGAGACACACTGCCGCTCAGTCCGGCGGCAGCGTGTCTCAGCTATCAGTGTCAGGACAGGGAGGAGAGCGTGGCGGCGGCGTGTAGAACTTGAAACCAGCCGCCGGTTCGTGAGCCAATCAGAGCTCGCGGACCGGCAGGCAATTAGGAGCCGCGGCTGCCGGTCCGCGAGCTCTGATTGGCTCTCGAACCGGCGGCTGGTTTCAAGTCCTACACGCTGCCGCAGCCCGACATAGCCGCGCTCTCCTCCGTGTCCCGCCGAATGGAGCGGTAAGTAGCACGGAAGGGGGGGGGGCACAGTGGAGGCATCTGTATACTTGGCACTGTGGGGGCATTTGTATACCTGGCACTGTGGGGGCATCTGTATACCTGGCACTGTGGGGACATCTGTATACCTGGCACTGTGAGGGGCATTTGTATACCTGGCACTGTGAGGGGCATTTGTATACCTGGCACTGTGAGGGGCATCTGTATACCTAGCACTGTGGGGGGGGGGGGCATCTGTATACCTGGCACTGTGGGGGCATCTGTATACCTGGCACTGTGGGGACATCTGTATACCTGGCACTGTGAGGGGCATTTGTACACCTGGCACTGTGAAGGGCATTTGTATACTTGGCACTCTGGGGGCATTTGTATACCTGGCACTGTGAGGGGCATCTGTATACCTGGCACTGTGGGGGCATCTGTATACCTGGCACTGTGGGGGCATCTATATACCTGGCACTGTGGGGGGCATTTGTACACCTGGCACTGTGAGGGGCATTTGTATACTTGGCACTGTGGGGGCATTTGTATACCTGGCACTGTGAGGGGCATTTGTATACCTGGCACTGTGGGGGCAATTGTGGATCTGGCACTGCACTATTGGGGGCATATGTGTATCACGTCCCATTTTAACTGGCCACACCCATTTTTTGGGTGCGCGCGCCTCTGGCACGCACACACAGTACCTCTATGGGGCAGACCTGCTGGGGGGCAGGGTAATTTTTTAAGTTGAGAATTTTTGTATGGTCCCCGAAGGATTTTATAAATATCCAAATGGCCCTCGGTAGAAAAAAGGTTCCCCACCCCTGCTTTACAGGGCAATAACAGTACACCTGCCTGGTGACAGCCTACTATTTTGGTTGTATTAATTGTTTTACCAACTAGCACAATTTAGGTGAATGATCTGTATATTAATTCTTCTTTAGTGTATTATTTGCACTACTAATGTACTTTGTTGTTTCGGGATGCAGTTAAAATGCCAGCTGTTGGGATCCCGACTTTCAGGAGACAGACGCCGGACTCCCGACAAACGGCAAAATACCGATGCAACGAATCCTGACCGCCACCTGGTACTCCCACTCGGTGTGTGGATCTACGCCACCAACCGAGTGGCAATAGAACTTGCTGCAAGCGAAGCAAGCCACCAGGTCAGAAGCGTGGCAAACGCAACGAGCCAGTGAGGGGACTCGCTGTCGAGATTCCAACAGACGGGATGCCGCTATCGGTATACTGACAGCCGGCATTACGTCTATTGGGAAATCATACCGAATCCGTTGTTTCATTGTGCCAATTTCATAATGTATGAAAAATGTCTTGCAATTAAAAAGTTACCTGACCCCCATACTCCCTTCTTGCCTTCTGTCTTTCCCTGTACGTTTTCATTTAAATTGTTGAACATTTCTTACAATAAAGAAGTTAATGTGAAAAAAACACACTCTTGTATCTGTCAAAATAGATTTTCTACATTTCCAGAGTTTCTATGTATTTTGCACATTATCACTCGCATGCAGTGTTGTGAACATGCTGACACCTTTTTACTCAGACAGGTTTCTAGTTCCTGCTGTATGAATGACTGAACAGTTTGTGTCCGTGTTTCTTGCCAATGTACAAGCTTACTTTGATCTGTGACAAAACATTGCCCATTTTCCCCTTGTAACGATGCAACAAATACACGGGTGGAAGTCACAATGAATTGTCTTTGTATTTCTACACCGAGGTAACTAATGGTATTAATGACATGTACAGAACCCATGGTGTTTAGCAGAGGTCAGGGTAGTGTAATGAGGCTGTAAAATGTGTATAGAACAAGAATGTGAAACATAAATCAGGCAGACAACGCTGAGTGCTATTTACAGGGATACAGTATGTAGCGAGTTTGGAATTAAATTCTTTATGTTGACACCTTAATGTCATCATGGTCTGAAAGTAGACATTCAGGATGTCGACATGAATGTTAATATTTGACATGTTGACGTTCACAATGTTGACAATGACATAATGCCCACATGTCCAAAATGTTGACATTATGACTATAGACAGGCAGAATGTCAACACTAACCCTAACTGCAGCCTAATCCTGACCCTAAGAACAGCCTAACCCTATCTGCAGCCTGATCCTGACCCTAAGAACAGCCTAACCCTAACTGCAGCCTAATCCTAACCCTACGCACAGCCTAAACCTAACTGCAGCCTAAAGGCCCGTACACACTGGTCAATATATCGGCCGTTCTCTTGAACGGCCGATATATCGCGGGACCGTCGGCCAGTGTGTACGGCAGATACGTCTGTGAACTCCATCGTTCACAGACGTATTGCGTCGGCCGCGCAGCACAGCCGACGGCCAATATATCTACCGATATATTGGCGCGTCGCTGTGTGTATGGGGCGGTCAGCCGACCGCCCGCACACATGCTGCGGTGGCCGGCGGTGATTGACAGCTGAACTGGGCGGGCGTGTGTACACGCCCGCCCAGTTCATGATGTCAGTCCCCGACAGATCGGGCAGTGTGTATGCTGAACACACTGCCCGATCCGTCCATAGATATATCTGCAGATCAATTGATCTGCAGATATATCTATTAGTGTGTACCCACCTTTACCCTAACTCTAACTGCAGCCTAAAGGCCCGTACACACTGGTCGATATATCGGCCGTTCTCTTGAACGGCCGATATATCGCAGGAGCGTCGGCCAGTGTGTACGGGCGATTCATCTGTGAACTCTGTCGTTCACAGACGTATTGCGTCGGCTGCGCAGCACAGCCGACGGTCAATATATCTAACGATATATTGGCGCGTCGCTGTGTGTGTATGGTGCGGTCGTCCGACCGCCCGTACACATGCTGCGGCGGCCGGCTGTGATTGACAGGTGAACTGGGCGGGCGCCCGCCCGCCCAGTTCATGACGTCAGTCCCCCGACGGTTCGGGCAGTGTGTATGCACAGCACACTGCCCGATCCGTACATAGATATATCTGCAGATCAATTGATCTGCAGATATATCTACTGGTGTGTACCCACCTTAAACCTGACCCTCACTGTAGCCTAACCTTAACTTCTGGCTAACCACTGGATGCGAGAGTTCCACCCATTTTTCTGGGGGTGTGGGGAGCTACCCTGAAAAATCATGAGTCTCCCGCACCTTCCATGAAAGTAGATAAGTATGATATAACTATAGAAAAATGATGGTAGTTTTATTATTCCCTATTTTAGATAATCTGTGACAAATCCCTTGTACTGTATGGGCTAATAAGTAAAAAAAACAAAAAACCAATATGCCCATTTAAACTATAAAATAAGAATTTCATCTGATCACGAAGGGGTGAAATCTATGAAGTCTTGATGTGGTGGAGATTCATTATCATGCTTGATATTTGTAAATATGTTAACCTCAAGGAAGTATATCTTAAGGTCTAAAACCCAGCACGATTGTTTGTGGAGTGTGTGGAAATCCAGTTATGGCAGCTCTTGCAGATAAATTAGAAATTGTCGTCCACATCTTGAAATGGAACAGTGGCTCCAGCTTTCATCTGTGCATCATGAAGCACAATCTGTACACCGTTGTAGGATCACAGGGTTCCCCACCACTGACATAAAACATCTTCAGAAAATAAAAAAGCTGAGCGCTCTCATTTTAGATTGTCTGTTGAAGGAAATAAAAAAACTGATGCATCTTCCCATTCTCAAGAATATTCAGTATCTAAATCTGCTTAGTGTGTAATACAAATAGACTTTTTATAAAACATGTCAAACAAATAAGAGCATAACATTTGTCATGCAAAATCCAGCTTTAGAAGACATCAGGCATGGCTCAGCACATAAGCTGCTAGGATGTCAGATCCCTGTGGACCAGGGAACATGGCTAACATCTGCTATGCTACTATTGTACTCTGCTTACAGAAAATATACCAAGGGAAACACCCTAACTATTGCTTCACCATTGTATTACCGAGACATCCATGCTACCTGCAATAACTGCCCCTCTTACTAAGCAACCTATATAGAATGAATTTCCCTACTACAATCTATTGATTAAGCAATGTTTAACAATGCTACCTCCAGATTATCCTGCTACAGTAGCTGCATCTGTATAAGTGCACAGCTGTGGATTAACTGACTGATTTTTCAAATGGAGAAGATGTCTAAATCATGTGAAAATGACCAACGCATGGGGAAGCTACTTAGCGCACACCACAGGAAAGCGATAGCAGTGTGTGCAATATAGGATACAGGTAAAAATGCTTATTTAATTAAATAAAGCATTTTTCACATTCAAACGTTCGGCTAGTGCAGTTTGCATGTGTGACCTGGCATGCCCTAACTGCATACCTCCCAGCTGTCCCGATTTCAGTGGGACAGTTCGGCTATTCGGACACTGTCCCGCTGTCGGGTTCAGTATGGTATGCCGGCGGTCGGGCTCCCGGCGACCAGCATACCGGCGCCGGGAGCCCGACCGCCGGCTTACCGACAGTGTGGCGAACGCAAATGAGCCCCTTGTGGGCTCGCTGCGCTCGCCACGCTACGCGCGCCACGCTATTTTATTCTCCCTCCAGGGGGGTCGTGGACCCCCACGAGGGAGAATAAGTGTCGGTATGCCGGCTGTCGGGATTCCGGCGCAGATATACTGTGTGCCGGGATCCCGTCAGTCGGCATACTGAAGACCACCCCCGCTGTCCTTCCCGCGGGTCGCAGTGTCCCGCGGGCGGGGGGGGCAGATGGGGCAGGCTTTGATCACCCGCTGCTTTGCTCTGCAAAGTAGCCGGTGATCACTGAATAGATGCCATGCGCACGCGCACGGCATCTATTCAATGCTGGGAGGGGAGCAGGGGGCTGCCCAGCTGCTCGGGGAGCACTGGGCACGCCCCCAAAATGCTGAAACCGGATCCGTGGCGCTCGACCACGCCTACTCGGTCAAGGCCACGCCCTTCCATGGCGAGCCACGCCACTTTTCGGGTCACGCGCTGCGCCGCGCAGCGGTCCCTCTTCCTGTCCCTTTAAAGTTGGGAGGTATGTAACTTGCCAACCAGAAGATCTTCTATTCTGGGACAAGAGATGACCATAGCTCTGATGCCCCGGCCACATTTTAATAATGATCAGCAGTGATAGAATATTATTACTGCAATATGTGGCAATAGAAAATCACTTCTATTACTGCATTTTGATAACTATAGACTCCTAAGTCACTCTGTAGTGTGGGTGTGAAGTGGAGCGCTCTCTTATGCCCCTACTGACTGGAAAAGTTGTTAAAGGTACTGTAATGGAAAATAAGAATTTACTTACCGATAATTCTATTTCTCGTAGTCCGTAGTGGATGCTGGGAACTCCGTAAGGACCATGGGGAATAGCGGCTCCGCAGGAGTCTGGGCACATCTAAAGAAAGCTTTAGGACTACCTGGTGTGCACTGGCTCCTCCCCCTATGACCCTCCTCCAAGCCTCAGTTAGGATACTGTGCCCGGACGAGCGTACACAATAAGGAAGGATTTTGAATCCCGGGTAAGACTCATACCAGCCACACCAATCACACTGTACAACTTGTGATCTGAACCCAGTTAACAGCATGATAATAGAGGAGCCTCTAGAAAAGATGGCTCACTACATCAATAACCCGAATTTTTTGGTAACAATAATTATGTACCAGTATTGCAGACAATCCGCACTTGGGATGGGCGCCCAGCATCCACTACGGACTACGAGAAATAGAATTATCGGTAAGTAAATTCTTATTTTCTCTGACGTCCTAGTGGATGCTGGGAACTCCGTAAGGACCATGGGGATTATACCAAAGCTCCCAAACGGGCGGGAGAGTGCGGATGACTCTGCAGCACCAAATGAGAGAACTCCCGGTCCTCCTCAGCCAGGGTATCAAATTTGTAGAATTTTACAAACGTATTTGCTCCTGACCAAGTAGCTGCTCGGCAAAGTTGTAAAGCCGAGACCCCTCGGGCAGCTGCCCAAGATGAGCCCACCTTCCTTGTGGAGTGGGCATTTACAGATTTTTTGGCTGTGGCAGGCCTGCCACAGAATGTTCAAGCTGAATTGTACTACAAATCCAACGAGCAATAGTCTGCTTAGAAGCAGGAGCACCCAGCTTGTTGGGTGCATACAGGATAAACAGCGAGTCAGATTTCCTGACTCCAGCCGTCCTGGAAACATATATTTTCCGGGTCCTGACAACGTCTAGCAACTTGGAGTCCTCCAAGTCCCTAGTAGCCGCAGGCACCACAATAGGTTTGGTTCAGGTGAATGCTGAAACCACCTTAGGGAGAAACTGAGGACGAGTCCTCAATTCCGCCCTGTCCGAATGGAAAATCAGATAAGGGCTTTTTCAGGATAAAGCCGCCAATTCTGACATGCGCCTGGCCCAGGCCAGAGCCAACAGCATGACCACTTTTCCTGTGAGATATTTTAACTCCACAGATTTAAGTGGGTCAAACCAATGTGACTTTTGGAACCCTAAAACTACCTTGAGATCCCAAAGTGCCACTGAAGGCACAAAAGGAGGCTGTATACGCAGTACCCCTTTAACAAACATCTGAACTTCAGGGACTGAAGCTAGTTCTTTTTGGAAGAAAATTGACAGAGCCGAAATTTGAACCTTAATGGACCCCAATTTCAGGCCCATAGATACTCCTGTTTGCAGGAAATGTAGGAATCGATCCAGTTGAATTTCCTCCGTCGGGCCTTACTGGCCTCGCACCACGCAACATATTTTCGCCAAATGCGGTGATAATGTTTTGCGGTTACATCCTTCCTGGCTTTGATCAGGATAGGGATGACTTCATCCGGAATGCCTTTTTCCTTCAGGATCCGGCGTTCAACCGCCATGCCGTCAACGCAGCCGCGGTAAGTCTTGGAACAGACAAGGTCCTTGCTGGAGCAGGTCCCTTCTTAGAGGTAGAGGCCACGGATCCTCCGTGAGCATCTCTTGAAGTTCCGGTTACCAAGTCCTTCTTGGCCAATCCGGAGCCACGAATATAGTGCTTACTCCTCTCCATCTTATCAATCTCAGTACCTTGGGTATGAGAGGCAGAGGAGGGAACCCATACACTGATTGGTACACCCACGGTGTTACCAGAGCATCTACAGCTATTGCCTGAGGGTCCCTTGACCTGGCGCAATACCTGTCGAGTTTTTCCCAACGGTTTATAATCATGTGGAAGACTTCTGGGTGAAGTCCCCACTCTCCCGGGTGGAGGTCGTGCTGAGGAAATCTGCTTCCCAGTTGTCCACTCCCGGAATGAAAACTGCTGACAGTGCTATCACATGGTTTTTCGCCCAGCGAAGAATCCTTGCAGCTTCTGCCATTGCCCTCCTGCTTCTTGTGGCACCCTGTCTGTTTACGTGGGTGACTGCCGTAATGTTGTCCGACTGGATCACACCGGCTGACCTTGAAGCAGAGGTCTTGCTAAGCTTAGAGCATTGTAAATGGCCCTTAGCTTCAGGATATTTATGTGAAGTGATGTCTCCAGGCTTGACCATAAGCCCTGGATATTCCTTCCCAGTGTGACTGCTCCCCAGCCTCGCAGGCTGGCATCCGTGGTCACCAGGACCCAGTCCTGAATGCCGAATCTGCGGCCCTCTAGAAGATGAGCACTCTGCAACAACCACAGGAGGGATACCCTTGTCCTTGGTGACAGGGTTATCCGCTGATGCATCTAAAGATGCGACCCGGACCATTTGTCCAGTAGGTTCCACTGGAAAGTCTTGCGTGGAATCTGCCGAATGGGATTGCTTCGTAGGAAGCCACCATTTTTACCCAGAACCCTTGTGCATTGATGCACTGAGACTTGGTTCGGTTTTAGGAGGTTCCTGACTAGCTCGGATAACTCCCTGGCTTTCTCCTCCGGGAGAAACACCTTCTTTCTGGACTGTGTCCAGGATCATCCCTAGGAACCGAAGACAAGTCGTCGGAACCAGCTGCGATTTTGGAATATTGAGAATCCAATCGTGCTGCCGCAACACTACCTGAGATAGTGCTACACCGATCTCCAACTGTTCCCTGGATCTTACCCTTATCAGGGAATCGTCCAAGTAAAGGATAACTAAAATTCCCTTCCTTCGAAGGAATATCATCATTTCGGTCATTACTTCAGTAAAGACCCGGGGTGCCGTGGACCATCCCTACGGCAGCGTCTGAACTGATAGTGACAGTTCTGTATCATAACCTGAGATACCCTTGGTGAGAAGGGTAAATTTTGACATGAAGGTAAGCATCCTTGATGTCCCGAGACATCATGTAGTCCCCTTCTTCCAGGTTCGCAATCACTGCTCTGAGTGACTCAATCTTGAATTTGAACCTCTGTATGTAAGTGTTCAAAGCTTTTAGATTTTAAAATCGGTCTCACCGAGCCGTCTGGCTTCGGTACCACAATAGTGTGGAATAATACCCCGTTCCCTGTTGCAGGAGGGGTATTTAATTATCACCTGCTGGGAATACAGCTTGTGAATGGCTTCCAAAACTGCCTCCCTGTCAGACGTCGGTAAAACAGACTTTTGGAAACGGCGAGGGGAATACGTCTCGAATTCCAATTTGTACCCCTGAAATATTACCTGAAGGATCCAGGGGTCTACTTGCGAGTGAGCCCACTGCGCACTGAAATTCATTGAGAACGGGCCCCCACCGTGCCTGAGCTTGTAAAGCCCTAGGGTCATACTGAGGGCTTGGCAGAGGCGGAAAAGGGTTTCTGTTCCTGGGAACTGGCTGATCACTGCAGCCATTTTCCTCTCCCTCTGTCACGAGCAGAAAAGAGGAACCCTTTTGTCCGCTTGCCAAACAGGACTGCGCCTGATAATACGGCGTCTTATTTTGAGAGGCGACCTGGGGTACAAACGTGGATATCCCAGCTGTTGCCGTGGCCACCATGTCTGAAAGACCGACCCCAAATGTCCCCTTTTTTAAGGCAATACTTCCAAATGCCGTTTGGAATCCGCATCACCTGACCACTTTACTGGTAGAATTGGACAACGCACTTATACTTGATGCCAGTCGGCAAATATTCCGCTGTGCATCATGCATATATAGAAATGCATCTTTTAATTGCTCTATAGGCAATAATATACTGTCCTTATCTAGGATATCAATATTTCCAGTCAGGGAATCCGACCACGCCAACCCAGCACTGCACATCCAGGCTGAGGCGATTGCTGGTCGCAGTATAACACCAGTATGTGTGTAAATACATTTTAGGATACCCTCCTGCTTTCTATCAGCAGGATCCTTAAGGGCGGCCATCTCAGGAGAGGGTAGAGCCCTTGTTCTTACAAGCGTGTGAGCGCCTTATCCCCCCTAGGGGGTGTTTCCCAACGCACCCTAACCTCTGGCGGGAAAAGGTATACTGCCAATAACTTTTTAGAAATTATCAATTGTTATCGGGGGGCATCATCACACACCTCATTTTATTTCTCAGATTCAGGAAAACTACAAGTAGTTTTTCCTAACCAACATAATACCCCTTTTTGGTTGTACTCATATTATCAGAAATGTGTAAACATTTTCCTTTGCCTCAATCATGTAACGTGTGGCCCTATTGGAAAACACGGTTTGTCTCTTCACCGTCGACACAGGAGTCAGTATCCGTGTCGGCGTCTGTATTTGCCATCTGAGGTAACGGGCGCTTTAGAGCCCCTGACGGCCCATGAGACGTCTGGACATGCACAAGCTGAGTAGCCGGCTGTCTCATGTCAACCACTGTCTTTTATACAGAGCTGACACTGTCACGTAATTTTCAACAGTACATCCACTCAGGTGTCGACCCCCTAGGGGGTGACATCACTATTACAGACACTCTGCTCCGTCTCCACATCATTTTTCTCCTCATACATGTCGACACAAACGTACCGACACACAGCACACACACAGGGAATGCTCTGATAGAGGACAGGACCCCACTAGCCCTTTGGGGAGACAGAGGGAGAGTTTGCCAGCACACACCAGAGCGCTATATATATACAGGGATAACCTTATATAAGTGTTTTCCCCTTTATAGCTGCTGTATTATTTATACTGCACCTAATTAGTGCCCCCCTCTCTTTTTTAACCCCTTTCTGTAGTGTAGTGACTGCAGGGGAGAGCCAGGGAGCTTCCCTCCAACGGAGCTGTGAGGGAAAATGGCGCCAGTGTGCTGAGGAGATAGGCTCCGCCCCCTTCTCGGCGGCCTTATCATCCGTTTTTCTGTATGTTCTGGCAGGGGTTAAATGCATCCATATAGCCCAGGAGCTATATGTGATGCATTTATTTTAGCCATATAAGGTTTTTATCGATTTATTGCGTCTCAGGGCGCTGCCCCCCCAGCGCCCTGCACCCTCAGTGACCGGAGTGTGAAGTGTGCTGAGAGCAATTGCGCACAGCTGCGGTGCTGTGCGCTACCTTATCTGAAGACAGGACCGTCTTCTGCCGCCGATTTTCCGGACCTCTCGCTCTTCTGGCTCTGTAAGGGGGCCGGCGGCGCGGCTCCGGGACCCATCCAGGCTGGACCTGTGATCGTCCCTCTGGAGCTAATGTCCAGTAGCCAAGAAGCCCAATCCACTCTGCACGCAGGTGAGTTCGCTTCTTCTCCCCTTAGTCCCTCGATGCAGTGAGCCTGTTGCCAGCAGGTCTCACTGAAAATAATAAACCTAAACTAAAACTTTCACAAAGAGCTCAGGAGAGCCCCTAGTGTGCACCCTTCTCGTTCGGGCATAGAGATCTAACTGAGGCTTGGAGGAGGGTCATAGGGGGAGGAGCCAGTGCACACCAGGTAGTCCTAAAGCTTTCTTTAGATGTGCCCAGACTCCTGCGGAGCCGCTATTCCCCATGGTCCTTACGGAGTTCCCAGCATCCACTAGGACGTCAGAGAAAAATGGATTCCAGAGGAAGTCTGGCTACAGCTTGTTATTAGAGGTTTGGGGGATATTTACTAAAAGTTGATTTGGATTCTACTTAAAATCGTCCACAATAGAACCAACATCTCCACAAAATCGACTACAGAGTTTCTATTCCAAATAGCTCATTTACTAAAAGTCGACTTTTTAATTCCATTTTAAATTCGCAGGGTGATATGATTTCTATTTGAACTTCTAAATCTGGTGAATTAACACACAAATCGACTCAGAAACAATTCAAAATCAACTAAAAAATGACTCAAAATCGACTTTATTAAACAAATGTATCCCTATTGGGCAAAACATGTCATATGCACTGTATTACCCACAAACACATTCTTTCCTGTGCTAATTTGCATATCCACGTTTTTTTTTAAATCATTGCTGTACGTTTAAATGCCATGATTTATACAGTCAGAGTGCCCACCATGCTTCTCTCCCATGTTTTTTTCCCATCATATCAAGACAATTGCATATGATATAAAATCAAACAGAACTGTTTCTGATGTTTCTATTGAAAATTGTGATTTTTGGCTACATTTTTTGGTTCTATTGAGGTTCTATTTTCAAATCGACTGTTAGTAAATTAGCTTTTCCTATTGATGTCTATAGGGAAGTACCGGCGATCTATTTGAAGTTCTATTTATGTGTGAAGTCAACTTTCTGGCGATTTTGAGGGGATTTTTAGTCGGTTTTAACTTTAATATATACCTGGTTGTCAAATTCACCATGGAGAAATACAGTATAAGTCAAGCCACAGTAGTGTGTTAAGAGCTAGGATTGTACATTAAGTTTCATGTCGTTGACAGTTTAAATGTGCCTGTATTTTTGAAAGAGAACGGAGGACATTTTATATGGCTGTAGTGACATAAAATTCTGAATAGCAGGCTGAATGAAGCAGCTGTGACAGGTGGAGATGTCCATGGTAACAGTGGGCCCATGAGTTAACTGAGGAATCTGGTGATGGGAGGGGCTTAGCCCTTATAAGGAGAGGACTGACTAGGTTCTCCCTCTTTTCCTCAGAGAAAATTGAACAGTGAAGTGCTCTTCGTTTGTGTTGTACTGAACTGTGTATTATTTGTGATTTTGTGGTATTTTTCTTCTTATTTCTTTTCAATCTTTACTAATCTTTAATCTTTTCACCCCCTTTGTTCTTTGACTCTTTTTTTATCTATCTTTCTCTGACGTCCTAGTGGATGCTGGGAACTCCGTAAGGACCATGGGGGGATAGCGGCTCCGCAGGAGACTGGGCACAAAAGTAAAGCTTTAGGACTACCTGGTGTGCACTGGCTCCTCCCCCTATGACCCTCCTCCAAGCCTCAGTTAGATTTTTGTGCCCGGCCGAGAAGGGTGCACACTAGGGGCTCTCCTGAGCTTCTTAGTGAAAGTTTAGTTTTAGGTTTTTTATTTTCAGTGAGACCTGCTGGCAACAGGCTCACTGCATCGAGGGACTAAGGGGAGAAGAAGCGAACCTGCCTGCTTGCAGCCAGCTTGGGCTTCTTGGCTACTGGACACCATTAGCTCCAGAGGGACCGAACACAGGCCCAGCCTCGGAGTCCGGTCCCAGAGCCGCGCCGCCGGCCCCCTTACAGAGCCAGAAGCAAGAAGAGGTCCGGAAAATCGGCGGCAGAAGACATCAGTCTTCACCAAGGTAGCGCACAGCACTGCAGCTGTGCGCCATTGCTCCTCATACACACCTCACACTGTGGTCACTGAGGGTGCAGGGCGCTGGGGGGGGGCGCCCTGAGCAGCAATAAAAACACCTTGGCTGGCAAACATACATCACATATAACCCCCAGGGCTATATGGATGTATTTTAACTAGAGATGAGCGGGTTCGGTTTCTCTGAATCCGAACCCGCCAGAACTTCATGTTTTTTTTCACGGGTCCGAGCGACTCGGATCTTCCCGCCTTGCTCGGTTAACCCGAGCGCGCCCGAACGTCATCATGACGCTGTCGGATTCTCGCGAGGCTCGGATTCTATCGCGAGACTCGGATTCTATATAAGGAGCCGCGCGTCGCCGCCATTTTCACACGTGCATTGAGATTGATAGGGAGAGGACGTGGCTGGCGTCCTCTCCGTTTAGACACTTGATTTACTAATTTTGGGGAGCATTAGGAGTACTCAGTAGTGTACAGTGCAGAGTTTTGCTGATAGTGACCAGTGACCACCACTTTTATTTATAATCCGTTCTCTGCCTGAAAAAAGCGATACACAGCACACAGTGACTCAGTCACATACCATATCTGTGTGCACTGCTCAGGCTCAGGCCAGTGTGCTGCATCATCTATTATCTATATATAATATTATATATCTGTCTGACTGCTCAGCTCACACAGCTTATAATTGTGGGGGAGACTGGGGAGCACTACTGCAGTGCCAGTTATAGGTTATAGCAGGAGCCAGGAGTACATAATATATTATATAGTGAGTGACCACCAGACACACAGTGCAGTTTATTTAATATATCCGTTCTCTGCCTGAAAAAAGCGATACACACAGTGACTCAGTCAGTCACATACCATATCTGTGTGCACTGCTCAGGCTCAGGCCAGTGTGCTGCATCATCTATATATATTATATATCTGTCTGACTGCTCAGCTCACACAGCTTATAATTGTGGGGGAGACTGGGGAGCACTACTGCAGTGCCAGTTATAGGTTATAGCAGGAGCCAGGAGTACATAATATTATATTAAAATTAAACAGTGCACACTTTTGCTGCAGGAGTGCCACTGCCAGTGTGACTAGTGACCAGTGACCTGACCACCAGTATATAATATTAGTAGTATACTATCTCTTTATCAACCAGTCTATATTAGCAGCAGACACAGTACAGTGCGGTAGTTCACGGCTGTGGCTACCTCTGTGTCGGCACTCGGCAGCCCGTCCATAATTGTATATACCACCTAACCGTGGTTTTTTTTTCTTTCTTTATACATACATACTAGTTACGAGTATACTATCTCTTTATCAACCAGTCTATATATTAGCAGCAGACACAGTACAGTGCGGTAGTTCACGGCTGTGGCTACCTCTGTGTCGGCACTCGGCAGCCCGTCCATAATTGTATACTAGTATCCAATCCATCCATCTCCATTGTTTACCTGAGGTGCCTTTTAGTTGTGCCTATTAAAATATGGAGAACAAAAATGTTGAGGTTCCAAAATTAGGGAAAGATCAAGATCCACTTCCACCTCGTGCTGAAGCTGCTGCCACTAGTCATGGCCGAGACGATGAAATGCCAGCAACGTCGTCTGCCAAGGCCGATGCCCAATGGCATAGTACAGAGCATGTCAAAACCAAAACACCAAATATCAGTAAAAAAAGGACTCCAAAACCTAAAATAAAATTGTCGGAGGAGAAGCGTAAACTTGCCAATATGCCATTTACCACACGGAGTGGCAAGGAACGGCTGAGGCCCTGGCCTATGTTCATGGCTAGTGGTTCAGCTTCACATGAGGATGGAAGCACTCAGCCTCTCGCTAGAAAACTGAAAAGACTCAAGCTGGCAAAAGCACCGCAAAGAACTGTGCGTTCTTTGAAATCCCAAATCCACAAGGAGAGTCCAATTGTGTCGGTTGCGATGCCTGACCTTCCCAACACTGGACGTGAAGAGCATGCGCCTTCCACCATTTGCACGCCCCCTGCAAGTGCTGGAAGGAGCACCCGCAGTCCAGTTCCTGATAGTCAGATTGAAGATGTCAGTGTTGAAGTACACCAGGATGAGGAGGATATGGGTGTTGCTGGCGCTGGGGAGGAAATTGACCAGGAGGATTCTGATGGTGAGGTGGTTTGTTTAAGTCAGGCACCCGGGGAGACACCTGTTGTCCGTGGGAGGAATATGGCCGTTGACATGCCAGGTGAAAATACCAAAAAAATCAGCTCTTCGGTGTGGAGGTATTTCACCAGAAATGCGGACAACAGGTGTCAAGCCGTGTGTTGCCTTTGTCAAGCTGTAATAAGTAGGGGTAAGGACGTTAACCACCTCGGAACATCCTCCCTTATACGTCACCTGCAGCGCATTCATAATAAGTCAGTGACAAGTTCAAAAACTTTGGGTGACAGCGGAAGCAGTCCACTGACCAGTAAATCCCTTCCTCTTGTAACCAAGCTCACGCAAACCACCCCACCAACTCCCTCAGTGTCAATTTCCTCCTTCCCCAGGAATGCCAATAGTCCTGCAGGCCATGTCACTGGCAATTCTGACGAGTCCTCTCCTGCCTGGGATTCCTCCGATGCATCCTTGCGTGTAACGCCTACTGCTGCTGGCGCTGCTGTTGTTGCCGCTGGGAGTCGATGGTCATCCCAGAGGGGAAGTCGTAAGCCCACTTGTACTACTTCCAGTAAGCAATTGACTGTTCAACAGTCCTTTGCGAGGAAGATGAAATATCACAGCAGTCATCCTACTGCAAAGCGGATAACTGAGTCCTTGACAACTATGTTGGTGTTAGACGTGCGTCTGGTATCCGCCGTTAGTTCACAGGGAACTAGACAATTTATTGAGGCAGTGTGCCCCCGTTACCAAATACCATCTAGGTTCCACTTCTCTAGGCAGGCGATACCGAGAATGTACACGGACGTCAGAAAAAGACTCACCAGTGTCCTAAAAAATGCAGTTGTACCCAATGTCCACTTAACCACGGACATGTGGACAAGTGGAGCAGGGCAGGGTCAGGACTATATGACTGTGACAGCCCACTGGGTAGATGTATGGACTCCCGCCGCAAGAACAGCAGCGGCGGCACCAGTAGCAGCATCTCGCAAACGCCAACTCTTTCCTAGGCAGGCTACGCTTTGTATCACCGCTTTCCAGAATACGCACACAGCTGAAAACCTCTTACGGCAACTGAGGAAGATCATCGCGGAATGGCTTACCCCAATTGGACTCTCCTGTGGATTTGTGGCATCGGACAACGCCAGCAATATTGTGTGTGCATTAAATATGGGCAAATTCCAGCACGTCCCATGTTTTGCACATACCTTGAATTTGGTGGTGCAGAATTTTTTAAAAAACGACAGGGGCGTGCAAGAGATGCTGTCGGTGGCCAGAAAAATTGCGGGACACTTTCGGCGTACAGGCACCACGTACAGAAGACTGGAGCACCACCAAAAACTACTGAACCTGCCCTGCCATCATCTGAAGCAAGAAGTGGTAACGAGGTGGAATTCAACCCTCTATATGCTTCAGAGGTTGGAGGAGCAGCAAAAGGCCATTCAAGCCTATACAATTGAGCACGATATAGTAGGTGGAATGCACCTGTCTCAAGTGCAGTGGAGAATGATTTCAACGTTGTGCAAGGTTCTGATGCCCTTTGAACTTGCCACACGTGAAGTCAGTTCAGACACTGCCAGCCTGAGTCAGGTCATTCCCCTCATCAGGCTTTTGCAGAAGAAGCTGGAGGCATTGAAGAAGGAGCTAAAAGGGAGCGATTCCGCTAGGCATGTGGGACTTGTGGATGCAGCCCTTAATTCGCTTAACAAGGATTCACGGGTGGTCAATCTGTTGAAATCAGAGCACTACATTTTGGCCACCGTGCTCGATCCTAGATTTAAAGCCTACCTTGGATCTCTCTTTCCGGCAGACACAGGTCTGCTTGGGTTGAAAGACCTGCTGGTGACAAAATTGTCAAGTCAAGCGGAACGCGACCTGTCAACATCTCCTCCTTCACATTCTCCCGCAACTGGGGGTGCGAGGAAAAGGCTCAGAATTCCGAGCCCACCCGCTGGCGGTGATGCAGGGCAGTCTGGAGCGACTGCTGATGCTGACATCTGGTCCGGACTGAAGGACCTGACAACGATTACGGACATGTCGTCTACTGTCACTGCATATGATTCTCTCAACATTGATAGAATGGTGGAGGATTATATGAGTGACCGCATCCAAGTAGGCACGTCACACAGTCCGTACTTATACTGGCAGGAAAAAGAGGCAATTTGGAGGCCCTTGCACAAACTGGCTTTATTCTACCTAAGTTGCCCTCCCACAAGTGTGTACTCAGAAAGAGTGTTTAGTGCCGCCGCTCACCTTGTCAGCAATCGGCGTACGAGGTTACATCCAGAAAATGTGGAGAAGATGATGTTCATTAAAATGAATTATAATCAATTCCTCCGCGGAGACATTGACCAGCAGCAATTGCCTCCACAAAGTACACAGGGAGCTGAGATGGTGGATTCCAGTGGGGACGAATTGATAATCTGTGAGGAGGGGGATGTACACGGTGATATATCGGAGGGTGAAGATGAGGTGGACATCTTGCCTCTGTAGAGCCAGTTTGTGCAAGGAGAGATTAATTGCTTCTTTTTTGGGGGGGGTCCAAACCAACCCGTCATATCAGTCACAGTCGTGTGGCAGACCCTGTCACTGAAATGATGGGTTGGTTAAAGTGTGCATGTCCTGTTTTGTTTACACAACATAAGGGTGGGTGGGAGGGCCCAAGGACAATTCCATCTTGCACCTCTTTTTTCTTTTCTTTTTCTTTGCATCATGTGCTGATTGGGGAGGGTTTTTTGGAAGGGACATCCTGCGTGACACTGCAGTGCCACTCCTAGATGGGCCCGGTGTTTGTGTCGGCCACTAGGGTCGCTAATCTTACTCACACAGTCAGCTACCTCATTGCGCCTCTTTTTTTCTTTGCGTCATGTGCTGTTTGGGGAGGGTTTTTTGGAAGGGACATCCTGCGTGACACTGCAGTGCCACTCCTAGATGGGCCCGGTGTTTGTGTCGGCCACTAGGGTCGCTAATCTTACTCACACAGTCAGCTACCTCATTGCGCCTCTTTTTTTCTTTGCGTCATGTGCTGTTTGGGGAGGGTTTTTTGGAAGGGACATCCTGCGTGACACTGCAGTGCCACTCCTAGATGGGCCCGGTGTTTGTGTCGGCCACTAGGGTCGCTAATCTTACTCACACAGCTACCTCATTGCGCCTCTTTTTTTCTTTGCGTCATGTGCTGTTTGGGGAGGGTTTTTTGGAAGGGACATCCTGCGTGACACTGCAGTGCCACTCCTAGATGGGCCCGGTGTTTGTGTCGGCCACTAGGGTCGCTAATCTTACTCACACAGTCAGCTACCTCATTGCGCCTCTTTTTTTCTTTGCGTCATGTGCTGTTTGGGGAGGGTTTTTTGGAAGGGACATCCTGCGTGACACTGCAGTGCCACTCCTAGATGGGCCCGGTGTTTGTGTCGGCCACTAGGGTCGCTAATCTTACTCACACAGTCAGCTACCTCATTGCGCCTCTTTTTTTCTTTGCGTCATGTGCTGTTTGGGGAGGGTTTTTTGGAAGGGACATCCTGCGTGACACTGCAGTGCCACTCCTAGATGGGCCCGGTGTTTGTGTCGGCCACTAGGGTCGCTAATCTTACTCACACAGCTACCTCATTGCGCCTCTTTTTTTCTTTGCGTCATGTGCTGTTTGGGGAGGGTTTTTTGGAAGGGACATCCTGCGTGACACTGCAGTGCCACTCCTAGATGGGCCCGGTGTTTGTGTCGGCCACTAGGGTCGCTAATCTTACTCACACAGCTACCTCATTGCGCCTCTTTTTTTCTTTGCGTCATGTGCTGTTTGGGGAGGGTTTTTTGGAAGGGCCATCCTGCGTGACACTGCAGTGCCACTCCTAGATGGGCCCGGTGTTTGTGTCGGCCACTAGGGTCGCTAATCTTACTCACACAGCTACCTCATTGCGCCTCTTTTTTTCTTTGCGTCATGTGCTGTTTGGGGAGGGTTTTTTGGAAGGGCCATCCTGCGTGACACTGCAGTGCCACTCCTAGATGGGCCCGGTGTTTGTGTCGGCCACTAGGGTCGCTAATCTTACTCACACAGCTACCTCATTGCGCCTCTTTTTTTCTTTACGTCATGTGCTGTTTGGGGAGGGTTTTTTGGAAGGGACATCCTGCGTGACACTGCAGTGCCACTCCTAGATGGGCCCGGTGTTTGTGTCGGCCACTAGGGTCGCTTATCTTACTCACACAGCGACCTCGGTGCAAATTTTAGGACTAAAAATAATATTGTGAGGTGTGAGGTATTCAGAATAGACTGAAAATGAGTGTAAATTATGGTTTTTGAGGTTAATAATACTTTGGGATCAAAATGACCCCCAAATTCTATGATTTAAGCTGTTTTTTAGTGTTTTTTGAAAAAAACACCCGAATCCAAAACACACCCGAATCCGACAAAAAAAATTCGGTGAGGTTTTGCCAAAACGCGGTCGAACCCAAAACACGGCCGCGGAACCGAACCCAAAACCAAAACACAAAACCCGAAAAATTTCAGGCGCTCATCTCTAATTTTAACCCCTGCCAGAATCCATAAAAATGCGGGAGAAAAGTCAGCGAAAAAGGGGCGGAGCCTATCTCCTCAGCACACTGGCGCCATTTTCTCTCACAGCTCCGTTGGAGGGAAGCTCCCTGGCTCTCCCCTGCAGTTACTACACTACAGAAAGGGGTTAAAAAAGAGAGGGGGGCACTAATTAGGCGCAGTATTAATAAAACAGCAGCTATAAGGGGAAAAACACTTCTATAAGGTTATCCCTGTATACATATAGCGCTCTGGTGTGTGCTGGCATACTCTCCCTCTGTCTCCCCAAAGGGCTAGTGGGGTCCTGTCCTCTATCAGAGCATTCCCTGTGTGTGTGCTGTGTGTCGGTACGATTGTGTCGACATGTATGAGGAGGAAAATGGTGTGGAGGCGGAGCAATTGCCTGTAATGGAGATGTCACCCCCTAGGGAGTCGACACCTGAGTGGCTGAGCTTATGGAAGGAATTACGTGACAGTGTCAGCTCTTTACAAAAGATTGATGACATGAGACAGCCGGCTACTCAGCCTGTGCCTGTCCAGGTGTCTCAAAAGCCATCAGGGGCTCTAAAACGCCCGTTACCTCAGATGGCATGATACAGACGCCGACACGGATACTGACTCCAGTGTCGACGATTAAGAGACGATTGTGACTTCCAGTAGGGCCACACGTTACATGATTGAGGCTATGGAAAATGTTTTACATATTTCTGATAATACCAGTACCACTAGAAAGGGTATTATGTTGGGTGAGAAAAAACTGCCTGTAGTTTTTCCTGCATCTGAGGAATTAAATGAAGTGTGTGATGATGCGTGGGTTTCCCCCGATAAAAACTGTTAATTCCTAAAAAGTTATTAGCATCATACCCCTTCCCGCCAGAGGATAGGGCACGTTGGGAAACACCCCCTAGGGTGGATAAAGCGCTCACACGCTTGTCTAAACAGGTGGCACTACCGTCCCCGGATACGGCCGCCCTTAAGGAACCTGCTGACAGAAAGCAGGAAAATATCCTAAAATGTATATACACTCACACGGGTGTGATACTGCGACCAGCAATCGCCTCAGCCTGGATGTGCAGTGCTGCGGTGGCTTGGTCGGATTCCCTGACTGACAATATTAATACCCTAGATAGGGACAGTATATTACTGACTATAGAGCATTTAATAAATGCATTTCTATATATGCGTGATGCACAGAGGGATATTTGCCGACTGGCATCAAGAGTAAGTGCGCTGTCCATTTCTGCCAGAAGAGGGTTATGGACAAGACAGTGGTCAGGTAATGCTGATTCCAAAAGGCATATGGAAGTATCGCCTTATAAAAGGGAGGAGTTATTTGGGGTAGGTCTAACAGACCTGGTGGCCACGGCAACGGCTGGGAAATCCACATTTTTACCCCAGGTAGCCTCTCAACATAAGAAGGCGCAGTCCTTTCGGCCCCATAAGGGCAAGCGGGCAAAAGGCTCCTCATTTCTGCCCCGTGGCAGAGGGAGAGGAAAAAGGCTGCAGCAAACAGCCAGTTCCCAGGAACAGAAACCCTCTCCCGTTTCTGCCAAGTCCTCAGCATGACGCTGGGGCTTTACAAGCGGACTCAGGCACGGTGGGGGCCCGTCTCAAAAATTTCAGCGTGCAGTGGACTCACTCACAGGTGGACCCTTGGATCCTTCAGGTGGTATCTCAGGGGTACAAATTGGAATTCGAGACGTCTCCCCTTTGCCGTTTCCTAAAGTCTACTTTACCGACGTCTCCCTCTGACAGGGAGGTGGTATTGGAAGCCATTCACAAGCTGTATTCCCAGCAGGTGATAATCAAGGTACCCCTCCTACAACAGGGAAAGGGGTATTATTCCACGCTGTTTGTGGTACCGAAGCCGGACGGCTCGGTGAGACCTATTTTAAATCTGAAATCCTTGAACACTTACATACAAAGGTTCAAATTCAAGATGGAGTCACTCAGAGCGGTGATTGCGAACCTGGAAGAAGGGGATTATATGGTGTCTCTGGACATCAAGGATGCTTATCTCCATGTCCCAATTTACCCTTCTCACCAAGGGTACCTCAGGTTTGTGGTACAGAACTGTCACTATAAGTTTCAGACGCTGCCGTTTGGCTTGTCCACGGCACCCCGGGTCTTTTCCAAAGTAATGGCCGAAATGATGATACTCCTTCGAAGGAAGGGAGTTTTAGTTATCCCTTACTTGGACGATCTCCTGATAAGGGCAAGATCTAGGGAACAGTTGGTAGTCGGGGTAGCACTATCTCAAGTAGTGTTGCGGCAGCACGGTTGGATTCTCAATATTCCAAAATCGCAGCTGATCCCGACGACACGTCTTCTATTCCTAGGGATGATCCTGGACACAGTCCAGAAAAAAGGTGTTTCTCCGGAGGAGAAAGCCAGGGAGTTATCCGAACTAGTCAGAAACCTCCTAAAACCAGGCCAAGTGTCAGTGCATCAGTGCACAAGGGTCCTGGGAAAAATGGTGGCTTCCTACGAAGCAATTCCATTCGGCAGATTCCACGCAAGAACTTTCCAGTGGGACCTGCTGGACAAATGGTCCGGATCGCATCTTCAGATGCATCAGCGGATAACCCTGTCACCAAAGACAAGGGTGTCTCTCCTGTGGTGGTTGCAGAGTGCTCATCTTCTAGAGGGCCGCAGATTGGGCATTCAGGACTGGGTCCTTGTGACCACGGATGCCAGCCTGCGAGGCTGGGGAGCAGTCACACAGGGAAGGAATTTCCAGGGCTTGTAGTCAAGCCTGGAGACATCACTTCACATAAATATCTTGGAGCTAAGGGCCATTTACAATGCCCTAAGCCAAGCAAGACCTCTGCTTCAAGGTCAGCCGGTGCTGATCCAGTCGGACAACATCACGGCAGTCACTCACGTAAACACAAGAAGCAGGAGGGCAATGGCAGAAGCTGCAAGGATTTTTCGCTGGGCGGAAAATCATGTGATAGCATTGTCAGCAGTGTTCATTCCGGGAGTGGACAACTGGGAAGCAGACTTCCTCAGCAGGCATGACCTTCACCCGGGAGAGTGGGGACTTCACCCAGAAGTCTTCCACATGATTGTAAACCGTTGGGAAAAACCAAAGGTGGACATGATGGCGTCCCGCCTAAACAAAAAATTGGACAGGTATTGCGCCAGGTCAAGGGACCCTCAGGCAATAGCTGTGGCCGCTCTGGTAATACCGTGGGTGTACCAGTCAGTGTATGTGTTCCCTCCTCTTCCTCTCATACCAAAAGTACTGAGTATTATAAGACGGAGGGGAGTAAGAACTATACTCGTGGCTCCGGATTGGCCAAGAAGGACTTGGTACCCGGAACTTCAAGAGATGCTTACGGAGGACCCGTGGCCTCTACCTCTAAGAAGGGACCTGCTCCAGCAAGGACCCTGTCTATTCCAAGACTTACCGCGGCTGCGTTTGACGGCAGGGCGGTTGAACGCCGGATCCTGAAGGAAAAAGGCATTCCGGATGAAGTCATCCCTACCCTGATCAAAGCCAGGAAGGATGTAACCGCAAAGCATTATCACCGCATTTGTCGAAAATATGTTGCGTGGTGCGAGGCCAGTAAGGCCCCGATGGAGGAATTTCAACTAGGTCGATTCCTGCATTTCCTGAAAACAGGAGTGTCTATGGGCCTAAAATTGGGGTCCATTAAGGTTCAAATTTCGGCCCTGTCAATTTTCTTCCAGAAAGAACTAGCTTCAGTTCCTGAAGTTCAGACGTTTGTAAAAGGGGTACTGCATATACAGTCTCCTTTTGTGCCTCCAGTGGCACCTTGGGATCTCAATGTAGTTTTGGGGTTCCTAAAGTCACATTGGTTTGAACCACTTGAATCTGTGGAGTTAAAATATCTCACATGGAAAGTGGTCATGCTGTTGGCCCTGGCCTCGGCCAGGCGCGTGTCAGAATTGGCGGCTTTATCCTGTAAAAGCCCTTATCTGATCTTCCATTCAGACAGGGCGGAATTGAGGACTCGTCCTCATTTTCTCCCTAAGGTGGTTTCAGCGTTTCATCTGAACCAACCTATTGTGGTACCTGCGGCTACTAGTGACTTGGAGGACTCCAAGTTGTTGGACGTAGTCAGGGCCCTGAAAATATATGTTTCCAGGACGGCTGGAGTCAGAAAATCTGACTCGCTGTTTATCCTGTATGCACCCAACAAGCTGGGTGCTCCTGCTTCTAAGCAGACTATTGCTCGTTGGATTTGTAATACAATTCAGCTTGCACATTCTGTGGCAGGCCTGCCACAGCCAAAATCTGTAAAAGCCCATTCCACAAGGAAGGTGGGCTCATCTTGGGCGGCTGCCCGAGGGGTCTCGGCTTTACAACTTTGCCGAGCAGCTACTTGGTCAGGGGCAAACACGTTTGCTAAATTCTACAAATTTGATACCCTGGCTGAGGAGGACCTGGAGTTCTCTCATTCGGTGCTGCAGAGTCATCCGCACTCTCCCGCCCGTTTGGGAGCTTTGGTATAATCCCCATGGTCCTTACGGAGTTCCCAGCATCCACTAGGACGTCAGAGAAAATAAGAATTTACTTACCGATAATTCTATTTCTCGTAGTCCGTAGTGGATGCTGGGCGCCCATCCCAAGTGCGGATTGTCTGCAATACTTGTACATAGTTATTGTTAACTAAATCGGGTTATTGTTGTTGTGAGCCATCTATCCAGAGGCTCCTCTGTTATCATGCTGTTAACTGGGTTCAGATCACAAGTTGTACGGTGTGACTGGTGTGGCTGGTATGAGTCTTACCCGGGATTCATAAATCCTTCCTTATTGTGTACGCTCGTCCGGGCACAGTATCCTAACTGAGGCTTGGAGGAGGGTCATAGGGGGAGGAGCCAGTGCACACCAGGTAGTCCTAAAGCTTTACTTTTGTGCCCAGTCTCCTGCGGAGCCGCTATCCCCCCATGGTCCTTACGGAGTTCCCAGCATCCACTACGGACTACGAGAAATAGAATTATCGGTAAGTAAATTCTTATTTTTCTACCTTCTAACATGCCGAGGCCCAGTCGTGCTGTCCGTCCCCCTATCCATTTGATTGAAAGCGGTGACAGGGATGCTGCTGTGTTAGTGTCAGGTAGGGGACAGCAAGCATTTGTCAGTACAAGGACAGGGTCAAGCCAGGAGTAATGTGGGTAATGCCGCCGCCAGGGGTCAGGCTCGACCGCCTGAGAGGCTTTTGGCGGGCGAAGCTGCGTCACGCAGAGGCCGGGTCAACAGCTTGTCTGTGTCTCGAGCTGTTGGTTCAACTCGTGCTGTGGGAATTGATTCCATGGAACTAATTACCGATAGTGCAATGTCTCGAAGCGTTGGTGCTATGGTGGAGTCGCGGAGCAGGGTGTTGAGGAGAGCGGTAACATCTCGGGGAGTTACCTCAGGAGTGCATATGCCGGAGTTACGCCGCGGTCGCCCCGTGGGCCCGCGGGGGACCGTGGCTGCCAGAGGTGGTCGTCGTAGCACTGTTCTTTCTAGAGGTGAGCAAAATGAAAGAGGAACAAGGGAACAATTGTTGGTGCAAGGAGTGGGAGCACCTAACAGAGGAATTAACGGGTCCGGTTAGATCAAGGGATACTGGGGCAGACACGGACGTAGTGGGCCAGCGCGCGGATACCTCGGGCATTAGAAATGCTGAAAGGCAGCAAGGAAGGCTCGCCAGTGTGAATATTAGGGGTAAAAAAGGGGTGCCTGAGGTACACAGTATGAGGGCCACAGTGACGGGGAGGTCATACGCTGATGCTGTGCGTTTTGGGCGTAATGGCGCGGGCTGGAACTCGTCAGAGGTAGCGTCTATATGCACTTTAGTGATATCAGCACTGGTCCCGGTGCTGACTGCTAATCATACTGTAGGGAATTTTTTGGGTGCGCAGAATTCCTCCAGTTTGAATGGGGATGGCTTAAGTGATTTAGGGGCCGCTGTTTCACGGGCCAGAACGGGTAGACGGAATAGGGGCAATATGAATTCTAATGAATGTCTGGTGGATGTTTCTCCTTGCATTTCTCCAGCAGAGTCCTTGGTAGCCCCTGAATTACAGGAGGATTCTGGGGAGTCGGCGGCTGTGGTGGAGTCCGCCCTGGATGAGGGAGGTCTTTATGGTGAGTCAGATGTGCACCCTGTAGCGCGTCAAAAGGTTGCAGGGTTCAGCTCAGGCAATATGGGCGCAGTTAAGGAAAAATCATGCAAGAAAAAAGCTTCGCAAAAACGTAAGCATAGGCGCAAAAGTTACAGGGGTTCATCCACTTCTTCCTCTGAGTCCTCATCTTCAGTTGACAGCAGCTGCAGTGGTTGCAAGAAAAGACAAAAAAGAAGGCGCAGACACAGCAGCTCTAGCATGTCCTCGGAGGAGGGTCCCGAGGATTCTTTGCAATGTGCTAATACTGCGGTTTTGAGAGGGGTACGGCCCAGAATTAGGGAGCGTATTCGACAGGGCAAATTTGTGAATATGTTTGCTTTAACTAGTAAAGCGAAAAAAGCATTAGTGGCGGCTAGAAAGAAATCGGGTATAGGTGTGGAGGCTTATAAGTCTTACTCTAATTGGCAGGACATGCTTATCTTTGTGGCTTGTTATTTGGAATCTAGACCTCAGGAGCACATGATTTAATTAAATATATGTTTCTCTGACGTCCTAGTGGATGCTGGGAACTCCGTAAGGACCATGGGGAATAGCGGCTCCGCAGGAGACTGGGCACAAAAGTAAAGCTTTAGGACTACCTGGTGTGCACTGGCTCCTCCCCCTATGACCCTCCTCCAAGCCTCAGTTAGATTTTTGTGCCCGGCCGAGAAGGGTGCACACAAGGGGCTCTCCTGAGCTTCTTAGTGAAAGTTTAGTTTTAGGTTTTTTATTTTCAGTGAGACCTGCTGGCAACAGGCTCACTGCATCGAGGGACTAAGGGGAGAAGAAGCGAACCTGCCTGCTTGCAGCCAGCTTGGGCTTCTTGGCTACTGGACACCATTAGCTCCAGAGGGACCGAACACAGGCCCAGCCTCGGAGTCCGGTCCCAGAGCCGCGCCGCCGGCCCCCTTACAGAGCCAGAAGCAAGAAGAGGTCCGGAAAATCGGCGGCAGAAGACATCAGTCTTCACCAAGGTAGCGCACAGCACTGCAGCTGTGCGCCATTGCTCCTCATACACACCTCACACTGCAGTCACTGAGGGTGCAGGGCGCTGGGGGGGGGCGCCCTGAGCAGCAATAAAAACACCTTGGCTGGCAAACATACATCACATATAACCCCCAGGGCTATATGGATGTATTTTAACCCCTGCCAGAATCCATAAAAATGCGGGAGAAAAGTCAGCGAAAAAGGGGCGGAGCCTATCTCCTCAGCACACTGGCGCCATTTTCTCTCACAGCTCCGTTGGAGGGAAGCTCCCTGGCTCTCCCCTGCAGTTACTACACCACAGAAAGGGGTTAAAAAAGAGAGGGGGGCACTAATTAGGCGCAGTATTAATAAAACAGCAGCTATAAGGGGAAAAACACTTCTATAAGGTTATCCCTGTATATATATAGCGCTCTGGTGTGTGCTGGCGTGCTGGCATACTCTCCCTCTGTCTCCCCAAAGGGCTAGTGGGGTCCTGTCCTCTATCAGAGCATTCCCTGTGTGTGTGCTGTGTGTCGGTACGATTGTGTCGACATGTATGAGGAGGAAAATGGTGTGGAGGCGGAGCAATTGCCTGTAATGGAGATGTCACCCCCTAGGGAGTCGACACCTGAGTGGCTGAGCTTATGGAAGGAATTACGTGACAGTGTCAGCTCTTTACAAAAGATTGATGACATGAGACAGCCGGCTACTCAGCCTGTGCCTGTCCAGGTGTCTCAAAAGCCATCAGGGGCTCTAAAACGCCCGTTACCTCAGATGGCAGATACAGACGCCGACACGGATACTGACTCCAGTGTCGACGATTAAGAGACGAATGTGACTTCCAGTAGGGCCACACGTTACATGATTGAGGCTATGGAAAATGTTTTACATATTTCTGATAATACCAGTACCACTAAAAAGGGTATTATGTTGGGTGAGAAAAAACTGCCTGTAGTTTTTCCTGCATCTGAGGAATTAAATGAAGTGTGTGATGATGCGTGGGTTTCCCCCGATAAAAACTGTTAATTCCTAAAAAGTTATTAGCATCATACCCCTTCCCGCCAGAGGATAGGGCACGTTGGGAAACACCCCCTAGGGTGGATAAAGCGCTCACACGCTTGTCTAAACAGGTGGCACTACCGTCCCCGGATACGGCCGCCCTTAAGAAACCTGCTGACAGAAAGCAGGAAAATATCCTAAAAATGTATATACACTCACACGGGTGTGATACTGCGACCAGCAATCGCCTCAGCCTGGATGTGCAGTGCTGGGGTGGCTTGGTCGGATTCCCTGACTGACAATATTGATACCCTAGATAGGGACAGTATATTACAGACTATAGAGCATTTAAAAGATGCATTTCTATATATGCGTGATGCACAGAGGGATATTTGCCGACTGGCATCAAGAGTAAGTGTGCTGTCCATTTCTGCCAGAAGAGGGTTATGGACAAGACAGTGGTCAGGTGATGCTGATTCCAAAAGGCATATGGAAGTATCGCCTTATAAAAGGGAGGAGTTATTTGGGGTAGGTCTAACAGACCTGGTGGCCACGGCAACGGCTGGGAAATCCACATTTTTACCCCAGGTAGCCTCTCAACATAAGAAGACGCCGTATTATCAGGCGCAGTCCTTTAGGCCCCATAAGGGCAAGCGGGCAAAAGACTCCTCATTTCTGCCCCGTGGCAGAGGGAGAGGAAAAAGGCTGCAGCAGAAGCCATTCATAAGCTGTATTCCCAGCAGGTGATAATCAAGGTACCCCTCCTACAACAGGGAAAGGGGTATTATTCCACGCTGTTTGTGGTACCTAAGCCGGACGGCTCGGTGAGACTTATTTTAAATCTGAAATCCTTGAACACTTACATACAAAGGTTCAAATTCAAGATGGAGTCACTCAGAGCGGTGATTGCGAACCTGGTAGAAGGGGATTATATGGTGTCTCTGGACATCAAGGATGCTTATCTCCATGTCCCAATTTACCCTTCTCACCAAGGGTACCTCAGGTTTGTGGTACAGAACTGTCACTATTAGTTTCAGACGCTGCCGTTTGGTTTGTCTACGGCACCCCGGGTCTTTACCAAAGTAATGGCCGAAATGATGATACTCCTTCGAAGGAAGGGAGTTTTAGTTATCCCTTACTTGGACGATCTCCTGATAAGGGCAAGATCCAGGGAACAGTTGGTAGTCGGGGTAGCACTATCTCAAGTAGTGTTGCGGCAGCACGGTTGGATTCTCAATATTCCAAAATCGCAGCTGATCCCGACGACACGTCTTCTATTCCTAGGGATGATCCTGGACACAGTCCAGAAAAAGGTGTTTCTCCCGGAGGAGAAAGCCAGGGAGTTATCCGAACTAGTCAGAAACCTCCTAAAACCAGGCCAAGTGTCAGTGCATCAGTGCACAAGGGTCCTGGGAAAAATGGTGGCTTCCTACGAAGCAATTCCATTCGGCAGATTCCACGCAAGAACTTTCCAGTGGGACCTGCTGGACAAATGGTCCGGATCGCATCTTCAGATGCATCAGCAGATAACCCTGTCACCAAAGACAAGGGTGTCTCTCCTGTGGTGGTTGCAGAGTGCTCATCTTCTAGAGGGCCGCAGATTCGGCATTCAGGACTGGGTCCTGGTGACCACGGATGCCAGCCTGCGAGGCTGGGGAGCAGTCACACAGGGAAGAAATTTCCAGGGCTTGTGGTCAAGCCTGGAGACATCACTTCACATAAATATTTTGAAGCTAAGGGCCATTTACAATGCCCTAAGCCAAGCAAGACCTCTGCTTCAAGGTCAGCCGGTGCTGATCCAGTCGGACAACATCACGGCAGTCGCCCACGTAAACAGACAGGGCGGCACAAGAAGCAGGAGGGCAATGGCAGAAGCTGCAAGGATTTTTCGCTGGGCGGAAAATCATGTGATAGCATTGTCAGCAGTGTTCATTCCGGGAGTGGACAACTGGGAAGCAGACTTCCTCAGCAGGCACGACCTCCACCCGGGAGAGTGGGGACTTCACCCAGAAGTCTTCCACATGATTGTAAACCGTTGGGAAAAACCAAAGGTGGACATGATGGCGTCCCGCCTAAACTAAAAATTGGACAGGTATTGCGCCAGGTCAAGGGACCCTCAGGCAATAGCTGTGGACGCTCTGGTAACACCGTGGGTGTACCAGTCAGTGTATGTGTTCCCTCCTCTTCCTCTCATACCAAAAGTACTGAGAATTATAAGACGGAGGGGAGTAAGAACTATACTCGTGGCTCCGGATTGGCCAAGAAGGACTTGGTACCCGGAACTTCAAAAGATGCTCACGGAGGACCCGTGGCCTCTACCTCTAAGAAGGGACCTGCTCCAGCAAGGACCCTGTCTATTCCAAGACTTACCGCGGCTGCGTTTGACGGCAGGGCGGTTGAACGCCGGATCCTGAAGGAAAAAGGCATTCCGGATGAAGTCATCCCTACCCTGATCAAGCCAGGAAGGATGTAACCGCAAAGCATTATCACCGCATTTGGCGAAAATATGTTGCGTGGTGCGAGGCCAGTAAGGCCCCGATGGAGGAATTTCAACTAGGTCAATTCCGGCATTTCCTGTAAACAGGAGTGTCTATGGGCCTAAAATTGGGGTCCATTAAGGTTCAAATTTCGGCCCTGTCAATTTTCTTCCAGAAAGAACTAGCTTCAGTTCCTGAAGTTCAGACGTTTGTAAAAGGGGTACTGCATATACAGCCTCCTTTTGTGCCTCCAGTGGCACCTTGGGATCTCAATGTAGTTTTGGGGTTCCTAAAGTCACATTGGTTTGAACCACTTGAATCTGTGGAGTTAAAATATCTCACATGGAAAGTGGTCATGTTGTTGGCCCTGGCCTCGGCCAGGCGCGTGTCAGAATTGGCGGGCTTTATCCTGTAAAAGCCCTTATCTGATCTTCCATTCAGACAGGGCGGAATTGAGGACTCGTCCTCATTTTCTCCCTAAGGTGGTTTCAGTGTTTCATCTGAACCAACCTATTGTGGTACCTGCGGCTACTAGTGACTTGGAGGACTCCAAGTTGTTGGACGTAGTCAGGGCCTTGAAAATATATGTTTCCAGGACGGCTGGAGTCAGAAAATCTTTACAACTTTGCCGAGCAGCTACTTGGTCAGGGGAAAACACTTTGCTAAATTCTACAAATTTGATACCCTGGCTGAGGAGGACCTGGAGTTCTCTCATTCGGTGCTGCAGAGTCATTCGCACTCTCCCGCCCGTTTGGGAGCTTTGGTATAATCCCCATGGTCCTTACGGAGTTCCCAGCATCCACTAGGACGTCAGAGAAAATAAGAATTTACTTACCGATAATTCTATTTCTCGTAGTCCGTAGTGGATGCTGGGCGCCCATCCCAAGTGCGGATTGTCTGCAATACTTGTACATAGTTATTGTTAACTAAATCGGGTTATTGTTGTGAGCCATCTATCCAGAGGCTCCTCTGTTATCATGCTGTTAACTGGGTTCAGATCACAAGTTGTACGGTGTGATTGGTGTGGCTGGTATGAGTCTTACCCGGGATTCATAAATCCTTCCTTATTGTGTACGCTCGTCCGGGCACAGTATCCTAACTGAGGCTTGGAGGAGGGTCATAGGGGGAGGAGCCAGTGCACACCAGGTAGTCCTAAAGCTTTACTTTTGTGCCCAGTCTCCTGCGGAGCTGCTATTCCCCATGGTCCTTACGGAGTTCCCAGCATCCACTACGGACTACGAGAAATAGAATTATCGGTAAGTAAATTCTTATTATTTGCTACACGAATTGGCCAGATCTGGGCGCGGAACAGCTTGGAGGTCCTATGATGAGGAGTTTCGTAGAAAACAGAATGGCAACGAAATCATAGATTTTGGTAAAAAAGATGTAGAGATTTTGATGTTACTCAACCTCTAAAAAGTGGTTCAGAGGGTTTGGCTGAGAAACGAGGCAATACCAGTAACAGATGGATGGTGGGTAAGAATAGATCAGGCAGATGCTATGCCTTTAATAATAGTCAATGTACCCTAGGGTTCAGGTGTCATTTTCAGCATGTTTGTATCCGCTGTGAGGGATCCCACCCCATCAAAAACTGTCAGCAGACTGCCGGTGGTAGAGGGGGTTTGTACAAGCAGCAGCAACGAGTCCCAGCAGCTGCTGGATCTAAGTAGGGCCCCTACTCCAGTGAAATTGGACAAATTATTGTATTGGTTAGATTATTATCCAAATAGAGAGGATGCTGAGTTGATAAGGTTAGTTTTTTCAAAGGGTTTTCCGTTGCCTATTAAAGGCCAAGTAAACTGTGGTTCGGTTTGTAATTTACACTTGGCTAAGGAGTTTCCAGTAATTTTGAAAGAAAAAGTCGATAAGGAGGTTGCTTTGGGTAGGATGGTAGGGCCTTTCAGTTGTCCCCGGGTGTCTAATTTAATTTTGTCCCCAGTGGGGGTTGTTCCAAAAAAGACTATGGGTAAATTCAGATTAATTCAGCCCTTATCCTTCAGCTAATGATGCAATTCCTTCGTATTTGTCCATGGTAATTTATCAGTCTTTTGAGGATGCGTTGGCTAAGGTTAGATCATTGGGTAGAGGAGCGTTGATGAGTAAAATTGATATAGAGTTGGCTTTTCGACTTTTGCCCATTGATCCGGAATTTTTTCGTTATTTAGGTTTCCGCCTGAATGACGGTTTTTATGTTGATAGATGTCTTCCAATGGGTGTTGCATGAGGTCTGTGCATCTGATTACGAAGCACTCTTATTTAAATTGTGTTTCGCCATGGCCTTTTTCGGGGCCTTTAGAGTCAGTGAACTGGTGTCAGCTTCGAAAACAGCAATGTCACCTATGCTTCTTGAACATGTGTCACTGGAAGATGGAGGCTTATGGTCCAAAGTACAACGTTCCAAAATGGACCAATTAGGTAAAGGTTGTTGGGTTTTGAGATGTGTGGACGACAAGGAGATTTGTCCAGTGTCCTTGGCGAAGGTTTATTTGAGAACAAGGGATGATATGCCAGGTCCATGGTTGCAGCATATGGATGGTATGCCGGTTACTCAATTTCAATTTAGATGGGTGCTGGAACGTTGTATTTGCACGATGGGTTTGCCGGTATCAAGATACGGTACCCATTCGTTTCGTATAGGTGCGGCGACAACAGCAGCCGCTGAAGGCTGTTCGAGCGGGCAAATTAGAGCTCTGGGGAGGTGGAAGTCTGATGTATTTCGGAAATATATCAGGTTTTGACCTGGTGGATTAAAAATCAGACTTGAGGTTTCAGCCAAGCGCCATATTTGGGGGTCTTGAGGAATTTTTTATCCTGTCAAGTGCCTTAAGCCTTGGGGTTCATACCCGCTTGGCAGGTGTGTTTTTCGCCTCTCGTCAAGTCTGATCCCTCATACCCATCCCCCTTCTCATCCCCGCTTCAAAAAATTTCTCACCTTAGAGGCCAAATTAAACTAGTATATGGTTTCCTGTACTTTCAGATTTGCGCTTGAACGAGTGTCCGATATGGATTATTGGGCACTCATATGTTTACCATGGTGAGAGGTCTGGTGTGGAGTGCCTTCAGTCCCCTGAAGCTAATCTTATCAGATGGATCGGTGTGAGGGGACTTCGCTGGGAGCAAGTCATGCCCCTATTTTGGCAACAGTCGGAGTGGTCGGGATACCCGCTGAGGGTGATGTTCCATGCTGGTGGAAATGATTTGACCAGAAGGACGGGTCTGGATCTTCGCAAAACTATAGTCAGGGACTTAGTTAGCTTGCAGAACAGGTTGTCTTTTCTGAGTGTGGGATGGTCAGACATTATCCCACGTTTGGTTTGGAGAGATGGGCCCTTGCCTCCTCTTGTGTTTTGGTCAGCCACAGTTAAAAGGTTTTAAAAGGTTAGAATAAATAGGGACTTTATTTAAATAGGCCGTCCCTTCTCGACACCATACCATTTGTTTAATAAAAGCTGACAATTTTATTGGCAAACATTATTCTGGTGTCAGTGTCAGTGATTTCTTTTATGGATGTTGGTGTATGCGTATGAATGAAGAACAGTCTATGATAGACATTTTAACCATTTCTAGCAGTGTTTTAAAGATCTCTTTAGACTTTATAATGCATTCATATATGGTATGTGCAAAAAAATTATAATGGATCACAATGTAAGTAAAACATACCTATTTTAAAAGCCAGTTTGAGGGAGATTACAATTGGTAGCGCCGTGCTGTTGAGGGGGTGTGTCATTCTCCACCCATAGGGCATGTCTTGCTTCACATATGGGCATGTTGATGCTTATATACTTGTTCCAATAAATTTCTATATAATATTTTTAACAATATATTTTGGGAAATTTTGCAAGTATTGATACTAACATTTCTGCCGGTAATATTTGATTTCTTGTTTGCAACTATTTACTGTAATCTGTAACCTAGACGTGGCACTTGCTTGGGGGCAGCACACCAGGCTGATAAGGACAGGTAATTATTTTATTTGTCATTATGACTTATTTTTTTTTTCAAAATTTTATATTGCAACTGACGGGAGTGGAACAGTGGGCAGAAAATTGTGGTCTAGGAGGTGGTAGTGGGGTGAGGTTAGGGCTACTTTGGTGTTCTTGAGGCATCCAAACTCCAAACTGGCCCCAAAATAAAGGGGGCAGTGACGTGATAGGGGGATGGCCAATAATGTGCGTAGGGGGAGCCTGACCCCTAAATCCACCCCTGATGCTCAGCTGCTGTTTCTTCTGCCAGGGGACCAATAAGGTGCTGATGAGAGTCATCAGCAGGGACTTCTGAACAATACCTTGCCCAGAAATACCTTGGTGGCCCTCCGGCAGGCTGATAAATGAGCCTTTAGGGTGTCAGGTCCTTGGAAGGGTAACTGGCAGTTACCAACATCTCACCGGTGTTGAAAAAATGGCAGTAAGACATCCAATAAATCCATACTTGCCTACTTTTGAAAACTATTTTCAGGGAGATTGCAGTTAGTGTTGTATTGCGTCATGCTGAGGGGGTGTGTTTTGCACCACCCAAAGAATGTGTCTATTTCCACCCATGGGCATATCTATTGCCACTCAGGGGTGTCCCCTGCAGTGGCAGGCAAAAACTTAGCCTTAAGTTTTTGCCTGCCACTGCAGGGGACACCCCTGAGTGGCAATAGGCTTGCTGCCTGACAGGTTGTTACAGTTAGCGATGGTTCTCTGTCCAAGGAGGGCGGAGCTCACGGAGGTCTTTTGTACAGTTACCCCTGTACACCCAGGGTTGAGACTCATAGAACCTACCAGCAGGTCTTCATGCCTATAAGAGCTACTTTTCCCATAAGGCTTGATGCGCCTACCGGTACTGGGATGATCACCAGGACTTATGCCACTGGCAGTAGTATGAGCTCAATCTTTGAGTAACCTGAATCAATGCCGATGGAGCGAAAGACCAAAAGAAGATAGAGGCTATTCTAAGACAAGAGACTGGAGAACAAACAATAGACACTTACACACAGAACTCTCCCAAACTCTGGACAGGTTTCGGGTGAGGAGAGAACATAAAGTATGTACACAGACAATACACCACAGAGAGAAGTTAGACCAAAATAAATGAAGAGACAGAGTCACTGGCATAGGGAGTGCTGAGGGTATGCAGGTGAGATAGATAACTAAGGAGACACAAGACAGTATAGCAAGAAGATGGGGAGTACTATAAGCAGAAATAACAAAAGCAATAGACAGATAGTGCAACTGACACAGAGTAGGATGCTGATGATTATGTACTGACACCGGGCTGGACACAGGAATAATGAGTTGGATACTGATAATTACATAACTGGCACAGAGCTAGACATAGGTATATCTGAGTTGGATGCTGATAATTAGATAACTTACACAAAACTGAACACAGGAATATTGCAGAGGACAGTAACAAAATAACCAAAGATTTCCACGACTAGAACTAGGACCTAGAGACAAAGGCTCCCCCCACTGCAACCAGGGATTATGGAGCTAATTCAGACCTGATCGCTAGCAGGCGATTTTTGCACTGCTGCGATCAGATAGTTGCCGACTACAGGGGGAGTGTATTTTAGTTGTGCAAGTGTGCGAACGCATGTGTAGCAGAGCTGTACAAACAGATCCTGTGCAGTCTCTGTGCAGCCCAGGACTTACTCAGCCGCTGCGATCACATCAGCCTGTCCGGGACTGGAATTGACATCAGGAACCCTCCCTGCAAACGCATGGACACGCCTGCGTTTTTTCAACCACTCCCTGAAAACGGTCAGTTGAGACCCACAAATGCCTTCTTCCTGTCAATCTGTGCGAAAACGCAGCCTAGCAATCAGGTCTGAATTAGGCCCTATGACCAGGCAGGAGTGAGAGACAGACAACACATACATCAGAGACAAGAGCCAAAGAGAGTCACAGTACAGCCAGCCTCCCCTAATTACCAACTCTCTGCAGCTGTGCTACTACACACAGTAGCCAACTTCCAAGTTGCTAGGAGACAGCCAGAAACACAAACAGAAATGAGCCACAGCAGCGACTCATAAGAGTGGTTTGTTTATTGGTGTCATGTTAAGTCACAAAAAAATTGCAAATTTATGTGATCATTGGCATTGCATCAGAGTCCAAGCCCCAATATGTGCCACTGATTGACTCAACTGAAATGAGCTGGTCTCCAGCTGGTTCAGTTCTATGTTTGGTGCCCCCGGCAGCACGGCCTCCCCATGCTAGGTCAGTAGCTCCACCAGTAGAGACAGCTGCTACCCGACGGGCAGCTGCACCAGCTTGGCCTAGATCACAGTAACGTCCACGTCCCACCCCCATCATATGTGGACTCACGTCAGTGCTGTTCAGATTTGTGACAGGACAGTAGGGAATCTGGGAGTGTATAACTTTCCGAGGCAGCAGTAGTAGGGTAGGCAACCATGCAGTAATGTGTACTTAACCAGTGATACCAATAACCTTCTAAATAGCAAAATATACCTTCAGCCTGCTGTTACCCCTGCTCTAGCCACCTCAGTAAGATATATAAATAGTATACCCCCCTACACCAGCCACCTCCCACTTACACATACCACAGCTACCTCTCACACACATGTACACCAGCCTTGCACCCAGCCCACATATACCATAGCCACCTCTGAAACACACATGTTCACCAGACCTGCACCCAGCACACATGTACCACAGCCACTTCTCTCTCTCTCACACACACACACACACACACACACACACACACACACACACACACACACACACACACACACACACACACACACACACACACACACACACACACACCAGGCTTGCACCCAGCACACATATACTGTACCACAGCCCTGCACCCAGCACACTTGTACCACAGCCACTTCTCACACACATGGGCACCAGACCTGCCCCCAGCACACATATACTGTGTCGGGTTGTGGTTAATATACTGGCTGTTGGGATCCCAGCATTCATGATACCAGCACCGGAAACCCGACAGGTGGGGAAATGCCGGCAGTCGGAACCTTGGCCAAAGCCTAGTATTCTCATGTGGGTGGTGGGTCCACGCCACCACCTGAGGGGGAATATAACCTGTGGTGAAAGCGTTGCAAGCGCAGCGAGCCCGCAAGGGGACTTGCTGCCTCCCTGACGGGATTCCGTCTGTCGGGATGCCACTGTTGATATACTGACAGCTGACATTCCGTCAGCTGGGATTTCATATGTACCACAGCCCTGAACCCAGCACACTTGTACCACAGCCACTTCTCACATGCACAAGTACACCAGCTCTGTACCCAGCACACATATACTGTACTACAACCCTGCACCCAGCACACTTGTACGAAGCCACTTCTCACACACATGTATACCATCCCTGCATCCAGCACGCATATACTGTAGAACAGCCCTGCACCTAGCACACTTGTACCACAGCCACTTCTCATTCATGTACACCAGCCCTGCACCCAGCACACATATGCTATACCACAGCCCTGCACCCAGCACACATGTACCACAGCCCTGCACCCAGCACATATGCACCAGTCCTGCACCTAGCCACCTGCCTCACATACATATACCCCAGCCCAGTCACCTCTCTCTATGTCCTGGTAGCAGTGCTGCAAGTATGGCGGTACGGGGCGGTACTGCGTACCTGTAAGAAATTGCCAGCCGGTACACAGCCGGCCCGACTGCCATGCTTGCAGCCGCTGCTGTGTGAGGGGAGGAGAGCGCAGTGAGCGCCTTTCCTGCCCCTCAGTGGTCAGCTCCTGATTAGCTGCCGGTCCGCGAGCTCTGATTGGCTAACGAACCAGCGCCTCATTTGAGATACACGATGCCGCTGGAAACTGGACTGAGTACTGAGGGGCAGAAGAGGCACCCGCTGCTCTCCTCCTCTCACACAGCAGCAGCAACGGCAGCAGCGGTGAGCGGGGGGATATGCACTGTGGGGGCATATCTGGCACTGTGGAGGCATTTGCGTATCTGACACTGTGGGGGTATTTGTGTACCTGGCACTGTGGGGCATAAGTGTATCTGGCATTGTATGAGCATATCTGGCACTGTGGGAGCATATCTGGCACTGTGGGAGCATATATGGCACTGTGGGAGCATATATGGCACTGTGGGGGCATATCTGGCACTGTGAAGGCATATCTGGCACTGTGGGGGCATTTGTGTATCTGGTACTTTGAGGGCATATGTGTATCTGGCACTGTGGGGGCATATGTGTATCTGGCACTGTGGGGGCATATGTGTATCTGGCACTGTGGGGCATATGTGTACCTGGCACTGTAGGAGCATATCTGGCACTGTGGGGGCATATCTGGTACTGTGGAAGCATATCTGGCACTGTGGGGGCATTTATGTATCTGGCACTGTGTGGCATATGTGTATCTGGCACTGTAGGAGCATATCTGGCACTATGGGGGCATTTGTGTATCTGGCAATGTGGGACATGTGTATCTGGCACTGTGGGGGGCATTTGTGTATCTGGCACTGTGGGGGCATTTGTGTATCTGGCACTGTGGGCATATGTGTATCTGGCACTGTAGGAGCATATCTGGCACTGTAGGGGCATATCTGGCACTGTGGAGGCATATCTGGCACTGTGGGGACATTTGTGTATCTGACACTGTGGAGCATATGTTTATCTGGCACTGTAGGAGCATATCTGGCACTGTGGGGGCATTTGTGTATCTGGCACTGTAGAAGCATAACTGGCACTGTGGGGGCATTTCTGTTTCTGGCACTGTGGAGAATATGTGTATCTGGCACTGTGGGGGCATATGTGTATCTGGCACTGTGGGGCATATGTGTATCTGGCACTGTAGGAGCATATCTGGCACTTTGGGGGCATATCTGGCACTGTGGAGGCATATCTGGCACTGTGGAGGCATTTGTGTATCTGGCACTGTGTGGCATATGTGTATCTGGCGCTGTAGAAGCATATCTGGCACTGTGGGGGCATTTGTGTTTCGGGCACTGTGGGGCATATGTGTATCTGGCAATGTAGGAGCATATCTGGCACTGTGGGGGCATATATGGCACTGTGGGGGATTTTGAGTATCTGGCACTGTGGGCGGGGGCATATCTGGCACTGTGGGTGGGGGCATTTGTGTATCTGGCACTGAGGGGCATATGTGTATCTGGCTATGTGGGGGCATATTTGTATCTGGCACTGTAGGAGCATATCTGGCACTGTGGGAGCATATCTGGCACTGTGGGGGCATCAGGTTCAGGCGCCTGGGACTTCACGGAGGAAAACCTTTAGGCTGGCCCTGCTCGCAGTGGCTGAGTAAGTCCTGGGCAACTCAGAGACTGCACAAGGGCCCTCATTCCGAGTTGTTCGCTCGCAAGCTGCTTTTAGCAGCTTTGCACATGCTAAGCCGCCGCCTACTGGGAGTGAATCTTAGCATAGTAGAATTGCGAACGAAAGATTAGCAGATTTGCGAATAGACAGTTCTTAGCAGTTTCTGAGTAGCTCGAGACTTACTCTGCCACTGCGATCAGTTCAGTCAGTTTCGTTCCTGGTTTGACGTCACAAACACACCCAGCGTTCGCCAAGACACTTCCCCGTTTCTTCAGCCACTCCCGCGTTTTTCCCAGAAACGGCAGCGTTTTTTCGCACACACCCATAAAACGGACAGTTTCCGCCCAGAAACACCCACTTCCTGTCAATCACACTACGTTCACCAGAACGAAGAAAAAACCTCGTAATACCGTGAGTAAAATACCTAACTTAATAGCAAATTTACTTGGCGCAGTCGCACTGCGGACATTGCGCATTAGCGACTGATCGCTCCATTGCGAAAAAAAAATAACGAGCGATTAACTCGGAATGACCACCAAGATCTGTTTGTACAGCTCTGCTACACATGGGTTCGCCCTATGGGCGTCGACTATGCAAACGCAGGACTGCAAAAAAAACCTAGCGAGCGAACAGGTCTGAATTAGGCCCTTTGTGATTGGATTTTCTTTGCAGTTAAAGGAGCAAAGCTGTTAACATACTACTGACATTGGGGGGTAATTCAGATCTGATCGCTTGCGTTTTTTGCAGCGCTGTGATCAGGTCAGAACTGCGCATGCGTATGCACCGCAATGCGCAGGCGCGTTGCACAGGTACAAAGCAGATAATTTCTCTGCGATGGGTTTTACGAAAAATCCATTCGCGCAGCCGATCACAAGGAAATTTTATTGCAATAATTATTATTAATAAATTGGTAGTGTTTGAATTGTGCACCTGCAACCTTGTCTTTGTACGCAGTACTACTGATAGGTCTCAGCAGGGTCGCACCTCTCATTACCGGTGTGCACCCCAGGACCCCTCCCCTGCATACCTAATGCTGTGTATTTACATATACAACAGGCCAGAGACCCCTTCTACCTGGTGGTGGCACCCACACCCACCTGTTCTATATATTGGTTTTAGTTAGGTTCCTGACATTTCTTAGACTGCATGCAGAGCAAGGTGAGTCCTGCACAAATGTATATCGGATTATCAGATGGGGGGTGGATTTAAGGGGTGTGGCGGGGGCAAACGCAGGATTTAGCGAGGGGGGTTTTCGTGGGTGGGTGGGTGTGTATGTATATGCGCAGGTATGTGTAATAAATATATACATATATATTTATTAGAGATGAGCGGGTTCGGTTTCTTTGAATCCGAACCCGCACGAACTTCACTTTTTTTTTCACGGGTCCGAGCGACTCGGATCTTCCCGCCTTGCTCGGTTAACCCGAGCGCGCCCGAACGTCATCATGACGCTGTCGGATTCTCGCGAGACTCGGATTCTATATAAGGAGCCGCGCGTCGCCGCCATTTTCACACGTGCATTGAGATTGATAGGGAGAGGACGTGGCTGGCGTCCTCTCCATTTAGATTAGATTTAGAAGAGAGAGAGAGAGAGAGATTGCTGTGATACTGTAGATTAGAAGAGAGTGCAGAGTGCAGACAGAGTTTAGTGACTGACGACCACAGTGACCAGTGACCACCAGAGACAGTGCAGTTGTTTGTTTTATTTAATATATCCGTTCTCTGCCTGAAAAAAACGATACACAGTCACACAGTGACTCAGTCTGTGTGCACTGCTCAGCCCAGTGTGCTGCACATCAATGTATTGTATATAAAGCTTATAATTGTGGGGGAGACTGGGGAGCACTGCAGGTTGTTATAGCAGGAGCCAGGAGTACATGATAAATAATATTATATTAAAATTAAACAGTGCACACTTTTGCTGCAGGAGTGCCACTGCCAGTGTGACTAGTGGTGACCAGTGCCTGACCACCAGTATATTAGTAGTATTGTATACTATCTCTTTATCAACCAGTCTATATTAGCAGCAGACACAGTACAGTGCGGTAGTTCACGGCTGTGGCTACCTCTGTGTCGGCACTCGGCAGGCAGTCCGTCCATCCATAATTGTATTATATACCACCTAACCGTGGTTTTTTTTTTCTTTCTTTATACCGTCGTCATAGTCATACTAGTTGTTACGAGTATACTACTATCTCTTTATCAACCAGTGTACAGTGCGGTAGTTCACGGCTGTGGCTACCTCTGTGTCGGAACTCGGCAGGCAGTCCGTCCATCCATAATTGTATTATAATATATACCACCTAACCGTGGTTTTTTTTTCGTTCTTTATACCGTCGTCATACTAGTTGTTACGAGTATACTACTATCTCTTTATCAACCAGTGTACAGTGCGGTAGTTCACGGCTGTGGCTACCTCTGTGTCGGAACTCGGCAGGCAGTCCGTCCATCCATAATTGTATTATAATATATACCACCTAACCGTGGTTTTTTTTTCGTTCTTTATACCGTCGTCATACTAGTTGTTACGAGTATACTACTATCTCTTTATCAACCAGTGTACAGTGCGGTAGTTCACGGCTGTGGCTACCTCTGTGTCGGCACTCGGCAGGCAGTCCGTCCAACCATAATTGTATTATATACCACCTAACCGTGGTTTTTTTTTCATTCTTTATACCGTCGTCATACTAGTTGTTACGAGTATACTACTATCTCTTTATCAACCAGTGTACAGTGCGGTAGTTCACGGCTGTGGCTACCTCTGTGTCGGCACTCGGCAGGCAGTCCGTCCAACCATAATTGTATTATATACCACCTAACCGTGGTTTTTTTTTCATTCTTTATACCGTCGTCATACTAGTTGTTACGAGTATACTACTATCTCTTTATCAACCAGTGTACAGTGCGGTAGTTCACGGCTGTGGCTACCTCTGTGTCGGCACTCGGCAGCCCGTCCATAATTGTATATACCAGTGACCTAACCGTGGTTTTTTTTTTCTTTCTTTATACATACATACTAGTTACGAGTATACTATCTCTTTATCAACCAGTCTATATATTAGCAGCAGACACAGTACAGTGCGGTAGTTCACGGCTGTGGCTACCTCTGTGTCGGCACTCGGCAGCCCGTCCATAATTGTATACTAGTATCCAATCCATCCATCTGCATTGTTTACCTGAGGTGCCTTTTAGTTGTGCCTATTAAAATATGGAGAACAAAAATGTTGAGGTTCCAAAATTAGGGAAAGATCAAGATCCACTTCCACCTCGTGCTGAAGCTGCTGCCACTAGTCATGGCCGAGACGATGAAATGCCAGCAACGTCGTCTGCCAAGGCCGATGCCCAATGGCATAGTACAGAGCATGTCAAAACCAAAACACCAAATATCAGTAAAAAAAGGACTCCAAAACCTAAAATAAAATTGTCGTCGGAGAAGCGTAAACTTGCCAATATGCCATTTACCACACGGAGTGGCAAGGAACGGCTGAGGCCCTGGCCTATGTTCATGGCTAGTGGTTCAGCTTCACATGAGGATGGAAGCACTCAGCCTCTCGCTAGAAAACTGAAAAGACTCAAGCTGGCAAAAGCACCGCAAAGAACTGTGCGTTCTTTGAAATCCCAAATCCACAAGGAGAGTCCAATTGTGTCGGTTGCGATGCCTGACCTTCCCAACACTGGACGTGAAGAGCATGCGCCTTCCACCATTTGCACGCCCCCTGCAAGTGCTGGAAGGAGCACCCGCAGTCCAGTTCCTGATAGTCAGATTGAAGATGTCAGTGTTGAAGTACACCAGGATGAGGAGGATATGGGTGTTGCTGGCGCTGGGGAGGAAATTGACCAGGAGGATTCTGATGGTGAGGTGGTTTGTTTAAGTCAGGCACCCGGGGAGACACCTGTTGTCCGTGGGAGGAATATGGCCGTTGACATGCCAGGTGAAAATACCAAAAAAATCAGCTCTTCGGTGTGGAGGTATTTCACCAGAAATGCGGACAACAGGTGTCAAGCCGTGTGTTCCCTTTGTCAAGCTGTAATAAGTAGGGGTAAGGACGTTAACCACCTCGGAACATCCTCCCTTATACGTCACCTGCAGCGCATTCATAATAAGTCAGTGACAAGTTCAAAAACTTTGGGTGACAGCGGAAGCAGTCCACTGACCAGTAAATCCCTTCCTCTTGTAACCAAGCTCACGCAAACCACCCCACCAACTCCCTCAGTGTCAATTTCCTCCTTCCCCAGGAATGCCAATAGTCCTGCAGGCCATGTCACTGGCAAGTCTGACGAGTCCTCTCCTGCCTGGGATTCCTCCGATGCATCCTTGCGTGTAACGCCTACTGCTGCTGGCGCTGCTGTTGTTGCCGCTGGGAGTCGATGGTCATCCCAGAGGGGAAGTCGTAAGCCCACTTGTACTACTTCCAGTAAGCAATTGACTGTTCAACAGTCCTTTGCGAGGAAGATGAAATATCACAGCAGTCATCCTACTGCAAAGCGGATAACTGAGTCCTTGACAACTATGTTGGTGTTAGACGTGCGTCCGGTATCCGCCGTTAGTTCACAGGGAACTAGACAATTTATTGAGGCAGTGTGCCCCCGTTACCAAATACCATCTAGGTTCCACTTCTCTAGGCAGGCGATACCGAGAATGTACACGGACGTCAGAAAAAGACTCACCAGTCTCCTAAAAAATGCAGTTGTACCCAATGTCCACTTAACCACGGACATGTGGACAAGTGGAGCAGGGCAGGGTCAGGACTATATGACTGTGACAGCCCACTGGGTAGATGTATGGACTCCCGCCGCAAGAACAGCAGCGGCGGCACCAGTAGCAGCATCTCGCAAACGCCAACTCTTTCCTAGGCAGGCTACGCTTTGTATCACCGCTTTCCAGAATACGCACACAGCTGAAAACCTCTTACGGCAACTGAGGAAGATCATCGCGGAATGGCTTACCCCAATTGGACTCTCCTGTGGATTTGTGGCATCGGACAACGCCAGCAATATTGTGTGTGCATTAAATATGGGCAAATTCCAGCACGTCCCATGTTTTGCACATACCTTGAATTTGGTGGTGCAGAATTTTTTAAAAAACGACAGGGGCGTGCAAGAGATGCTGTCGGTGGCCAGAAAAATTGCGGGACACTTTCGGCGTACAGGCACCACGTACAGAAGACTGGAGCACCACCAAAAACTACTGAACCTGCCCTGCCATCATCTGAAGCAAGAAGTGGTAACGAGGTGGAATTCAACCCTCTATATGCTTCAGAGGTTGGAGGAGCAGCAAAAGGCCATTCAAGCCTATACAATTGAGCACGATATAGGAGATGGAATGCACCTGTCTCAAGTGCAGTGGAGAATGATTTCAACGTTGTGCAAGGTTCTGATGCCCTTTGAACTTGCCACACGTGAAGTCAGTTCAGACACTGCCAGCCTGAGTCAGGTCATTCCCCTCATCAGGCTTTTGCAGAAGAAGCTGGAGGCATTGAAGAAGGAGCTAAAAGGGAGCGATTCCGCTAGGCATGTGGGACTTGTGGATGCAGCCCTTAATTCGCTTAACAAGGATTCACGGGTGGTCAATCTGTTGAAATCAGAGCACTACATTTTGGCCACCGTGCTCGATCCTAGATTTAAAGCCTACCTTGGATCTCTCTTTCCGGCAGACACAGGTCTGCTGGGGTTGAAAGACCTGCTGGTGACAAAATTGTCAAGTCAAGCGGAACGCGACCTGTCAACATCTCCTCCTTCACATTCTCCCGCAACTGGGGGTGCGAGGAAAAGGCTCAGAATTCCGAGCCCACCCGCTGGCGGTGATGCAGGGCAGTCTGGAGCGACTGCTGATGCTGACATCTGGTCCGGACTGAAGGACCTGACAACGATTACGGACATGTCGTCTACTGTCACTGCATATGATTCTCTCAACATTGATAGAATGGTGGAGGATTATATGAGTGACCGCATCCAAGTAGGCACGTCACACAGTCCGTACTTATACTGGCAGGAAAAAGAGGCAATTTGGAGGCCCTTGCACAAACTGGCTTTATTCTACCTAAGTTGCCCTCCCACAAGTGTGTACTCCGAAAGAGTGTTTAGTGCCGCCGCTCACCTTGTCAGCAATCGGCGTACGAGGTTACATCCAGAAAATGTGGAGAAGATGATGTTCATTAAAATGAATTATAATCAATTCCTCCGCGGAGACATTGACCAGCAGCAATTGCCTCCACAAAGTACACAGGGAGCTGAGATGGTGGATTCCAGTGGGGACGAATTGATAATCTGTGAGGAGGGGGATGTACACGGTGATATATCGGAGGGTGAAGATGAGGTGGACATCTTGCCTCTGTAGAGCCAGTTTGTGCAAGGAGAGATTAATTGCTTCTTTTTTTGGGGGGGTCCAAACCAACCCGTCATATCAGTCACAGTCGTGTGGCAGACCCTGTCACTGAAATGATGGGTTGGTTAAAGTGTGCATGTCCTGTTTTGTTTATACAACATAAGGGTGGGTGGGAGGGCCCAAGGATAATTCCATCTTGCACCTCTTTTTTCTTTTCTTTTTCTTTGCATCATGTGCTGATTGGGGAGGGTTTTTTGGAAGGGACATCCTGCGTGACACTGCAGTGCCACTCCTAAATGGGCCCGGTGTTTGTGTCGGCCACTAGGGTCGCTAATCTTACTCACACAGTCAGCTACCTCATTGCGCCTCTTTTTTTCTTTGCGTCATGTGCTGTTTGGGGAGGGTTTTTTGGAAGGGACATCCTGCGTGACACTGCAGTGCCACTCCTAGATGGGCCCGGTGTTTGTGTCGGCCACTAGGGTCGCTAATCTTACTCACACAGCTACCTCATTGCGCCTCTTTTTTTCTTTGCGTCATGTGCTGTTTGGGGAGGGTTTTTTGGAAGGGACATCCTGCGTGACACTGCAGTGCCACTCCTAGATGGGCCCGGTGTTTGTGTCGGCCACTAGGGTCGCTAATCTTACTCACACAGTCAGCTACCTCATTGCGCCTCTTTTTTTCTTTGCGTCATGTGCTGTTTGGGGAGGGTTTTTTGGAAGGGCCATCCTGCGTGACACTGCAGTGCCACTCCTAGATGGGCCCGGTGTTTGTGTCGGCCACTAGGGTCGCTAATCTTACTCACACAGTCAGCTACCTCATTGCGCCTCTTTTTTTCTTTGCGTCATGTGCTGTTTGGGGAGGGTTTTTTGGAAGGGCCATCCTGCGTGACACTGCAGTGCCACTCCTAGATGGGCCCGGTGTTTGTGTCGGCCACTAGGGTCGCTAATCTTACTCACACAGCTACCTCATTGCGCCTCTTTTTTTCTTTGCGTCATGTGCTGTTTGGGGAGGGTTTTTTGGAAGGGACATCCTGCGTGACACTGCAGTGCCACTCCTAGATGGGCCTGGTGTTTGTGTCGGCCACTAGGGTCGCTTATCTTACTCACACAGCGACCTCGGTGCAAATTTTAGGACTAAAAATAATATTGTGAGGTGTGAGGTATTCAGAATAGACTGAAAATGAGTGTAAATTATGGTTTTTGAGGTTAATAATACTTTGGGATCAAAATGACCCCCAAATTCTATGATTTAAGCTGTTTTTTAGTGTTTTTGGAAAAAAACACCCGAATCCAAAACACACCCGAATCCGACAAAAATAATTCGGTGAGGTTTTGCCAAAACGCGTTCGAACCCAAAACACGGCCGCGGAACCGAACCCAAAACCAAAACACAAAACCCGAAAAATTTCAGGCGCTCATCTCTAATATTTATAGATACAGTATATACTAGAGATGTGCAGCTGGCACTTTTTGTGTTTTGTGTTTTGGTTTTGGTTCTAATTCCACTTTCGTGTTTTGGTTTTGGCTTGGTTTTGCCAAAACCACCCTTTCATGTTTTGGTTTTGGTTTCGGATCTGGATGATTTTTGAAAAAAAACATAAAAACAGCTAAAATCACAGAATTTGGGGGTAATTTTGGTCCTAAGGTATTATTAACCTCAATAACATTAATTTCCACTAATTTCCAGTCTATTCTGAACACCTCACAATATTGTTTTTAGGCCTAAAAGTTGCACTGAGGTGGCTGTATGACCAAGCTAAGTCACACAAGTGTGCGCCACAAACACCTGGCCCATCTAGGAGTGTCACTGCAGTTGCAGACAAGATGGCACTATTCAAAAACTAGTCCCCAAACAGCACATGATGCAAAGAAGAAAAAGAGGTGCACCGAAGCTGCTGGATGACTAAGCCAAGCGACACAAGTGTGCGGCACAAACACCTGGCCCATCTAGGAGTGGCACTGCAGTGTCAGACAGGATGGCACTTTTCAAAAACTAGGCCCCAAACAGCACCTCATGCAAAGATGTAGAAGAGGCGCAATGAGGTAGCTGTATGACTAAGCCAAGCGGCAAAAACAATTCCCACTGGAATTATACGTCCAAATCACTGGAATTAAATGGCAAAATCACTGGAATTAAATGGCAAAATCACTGGAATTATACTGCAAAATCGCTGGAATTATACGTCCAAATCACTGGAATTCTAAGTCCAAATCACTGGAATTAAATGGCAAAATCACTGGAATTAAATGGCAAAATCACTGGAATTAAATGGCAAAATCTCGGTATCGCCTGCCTAGTGAAGTGGAATCTAGATGGGATTTGGTACTGGGGACACAATACCTCCATCAATTGTCTAAATCCCACTGCATTAAAGGAGGATACTGGACGCACGTCTGACACCAACATAAGTGTCAAGACCTCAGTTATGAGGGCTTCCATCCTCATGTGAAGCTGAACCACTAGTCATGAACATAGGCCAGGGCGTCAGACATTCCTTGCCACTCCGTGTCGTAAATGGCATATTGGCAAGTTTAAGTTTCTCCTCAGATCATTGAATTTTTTTGGGGGGGGTCTTTTTACTGAACTTTGGCTTTTTGGATTTTACATGCCCTCTACTATCACATTGGGCCTCGGCCTTAGCAGACGACGATGGCATTTCATCGTCTATGTCATAGGTACAGGGCCGGCGCTACCATTAGGCAGCTTTAGGCAGCTGCCTATGAGCGCCGGCCACTGGAGGGCGGCACTATAAGATGATTAGAAAATGCTTTCTTTATCCTCTCCTGCTCTTCCGTAAGAGATGAGGAGCAGGGATGTTGTAGCAGCTCAATTGCTGCCGTCTCCCCCCCCCCAGTGATAGCAGAGCCGGCGCAAACCGCTCAGCAGATCCCGCAAAGCAGGGAGGTGCCAGACCGAAGAGGCGCTCTTCCTGATCTGCACTGCAGCCTGCTGTTGCTGGCGGCAGCGTGAAGAGCGGCTCTTGTTCACTTCCCTCCGGCTCCCCCCCTCTTCTTTCCTACCCCTCCTTCCCTGCACCATCACCAGCGGCGCCAGCAGCTTGAAGTGCGCTACCGGCTCCACGGAGGAAATCTCATCTGCTCTGCACCTGCCTCCTCCTCTCACGGACGTCCTATAGCTGCTGCGCCCACACCATGTACTGTAAGTACAAATATTATCCACTTGGCAGCTCCCTGACTCTGCCCCCTCTCCTGCTGCACCGCCCCGGGCTGGCCTATCTGCAGGGACCCTCAACAAGGAGCGCATTGCTGGCTACCACCCAGAGCCGGATTAAGAGGGTGGAACAAGGATCATGTACCCCGATCCCTCCGTTTTATAGGGCCCCCCTGTTGGATCTGCTCCCAGATAGCTCTAGCACGGGATGATAGAGCTAAGCTAACACAGCAGCAGGGAGAAGAGAGACCTCCAGGCCAATCACAGAGAGCTTCTCCCCGGAGTCCCCGCCCCCTGCAAAGCACTGCTGGGAAGAAGACTGGTGGTGTGCATGTGGGCTGAGAGTACTGCAGGGTGAGAGCAGAGGCAGCAGAGCCAGCCAGCCCACAGCAAAGTAACATTGGACAGAGGGGCAGCTGCTGGGGAGAGAGAGAAAACTCTGCAAGTAAGTGGCTGCTTTACCTGCTGCTACCTAGGAACATCACACTGCCCACTGCTGCTGCTTCCGGTTATCATGTCTTGCTATTCACACTCACACATTTTGTGTGTACTTTACATGTGACTGTAAGTTGGTGGATGCTCTAACCCTCCCTCCCATCAGCCTATTGCTAGATTCAAGTGGCCTAAGGGACCTTTTACGCCAGGGGGAGGAGGCACGACACAGAGGAGGAGCTAGGCCAGCGGGATAGTTCCTCTGCTATCCACTCCACCAACTATTACCTTTAGTAATCAAGTGGCGAGCGAAGGGGAGCGAGCCACCGAGCCCGAAGCATGACGAGTGTACATTTCGGGTACCCAGTTCAGCCGTGGCTCCTCCCTCAGTGACGTCAGAGGTCCCTTACCCCACTCCGATTTAGAACTATCCATTGCCTAACCCTAACCCTCCCTCCCTCCCCTCAGTCTATTCCCTAACCCTCCCTCTCCTCAGCCTATTCCCCAACCCTAACCCCCTCCCCCCCTCAGTCTATTCCCTAACCCTCCCTCCCCTCAGCCTATTCCCTAACCCTCCCCTCAGCCTATTCCCCAACCCTAACTCCCCCCCCCCCCCCCCCTCAGCCTATTCCCTAACCCTCTCTCCCCTCAGCCTATTCCCTAACCCTCTCTCCCCTCAGCCTATTCCCTAACCCTAACTTAGAGGTGACTAACAAGTTGCACACCTGCGCACAGGTTCTTGTGTCATACTGATCACCTACTGCAGGACATGTGTATAATAATGCACTGCAAAATGCAGGGACTGGAACTGCGCATCCTGTCCCAAGTGACCGCTGGGTGAGGCTGGGGCAGATGGATGCAGTGAGAGCTGAACAATGGGAAGGGGCAAGGGATAGTGTAGTTGAGGGCATATCTGTATAGCTTAGTATTGTGCATGGTATACCCCATCCCCCTGCTGTGGCGCCCTGTATGTGCGGTGTTATACTCTGTTACTGCAGCTCAACAACATGCTTATGGACAGCGATACCGGCATCCCGATGTTTAAATCCCGACAGGGGAAGGTAAGTATGCTATCCCCTGCCCCCTACCCCTCCCTTCCCACAGAATAACCCTAACTTCCCCCCAAGTGCCTAACTCTAATCCTCCCCCCCACCCCCCTCCTGGTGGAGCCTAGCCCCCCTACCCACAGTATAACCTGAATAATGTACACAACTATGTGGTACAATATGAATCATGGCCACTATGTATGGTGTAATGTGACTAAGATTGTGTTACTGTGTGGCATAATTTGAATTGGGGTACTATTGTGTGTCCATGCCCCTTTCTGGTGAGACCACACCCCTTTTTGCAGCGTGCATCTATCCCTTTATTACGTATGGGCGGGCGCAAATTTATCTTTTGCAGGTGGGCGCCGAACCCCCTAGCACCGGCCCTGCACCTTACCTTGCATATTCCTGACCTGGCCCCCGCTCCATGACAACATTCTGAAATTGATCCGTGCACCCCCTGCCCCTCCGATCTCGAGCATGATGCCCGCACCCATCCCTCCCCCTCCCACCAATTGCCGGCTCTGGCATGTGTCTTGTCTTCCCAACCCCCCCGTGGCGAATTGCGGATTCGGGGGGTGCAGGCCCCTGCCCCCCACATATTACCCCCCACCCCTCCCCTCCACAGGCTCAGAGGTTATGCCCCCTCCCCTCCACAGGCTCAGAGGTTATGATTGCGGACTCTTGCAGTTTGGCTGTCCCCCTCCCCCCGTTGCCGCAAGTCCAGGTTCGGTTCTGGCGCCCACATGCGACTTCCAGCCAGCCCCCCAGTGACATACTCCCGCAGGTTACCTGCTGCCCCCCTTGCTACGATTGCAGGCTCCAATGTGTTACTCATCAGAGTAACCATATCCCCCCCCCCCATCCTGCCGCGACTCTCTCACTGCCCCCCCCCCCTCCCATGCACCATACCCCCGTAGCACACGCAGGGAAGGGGGGGGGGGGTTCTGGGTACCCATCATTCCAGTGGCTGTTCCGTGGCTGGCAGTGTCTCTCCTCTGCAACCCAGGTACATATATGTGCAGTACAATGTATATGTTTGTTTAAATGTACAGTACGTGTGTGGTGTGTTTGTGTTATGTATGTTTGTGTATGGAGTGTATGTATAGTCTGTGTATTTTGCCAACAAACACACACACTGTAACTGTCGTAACTCTCCCTGTCGTCACTGTCTCTCACTGTCTCTCACTGTCGTCACTCTCCGTGTCGTCACTCTCCCTGTCATCACTGTCGTCACTCTCCCTGTCGTCACTCTCCCTGTCGTCACTCTCCCTGTCGTCACTTTCCGTGTCGTCACTCTCCGTGTCGTCACTCTCCCTGTCGTCACTCTTCCTGTCATCGCTGTCTCTCTCTCCCTGTCGTCACTCTCTCTCTCTCCCTGTCGTCACTCTCTCTCTCTCCCTGTCGTCACTCTCTCTCTCTCCCTGTCGTCACTCTCTCTCTCCCTGTCGTCACTGTCTCTCTCTCCCTGTCGTCACTGTCTCTCTCTCCCTGTCATCACTCTGGATGTCCCTGCTTTCACAATTTCAGCTCATTCAGTGTGCTACAATGTGAATTTCGGCTCATTCAGTGTGCTATAATGTGAATTTCGGCTCATTCAGTGTGCTACAAGGTGAATTTCAGCTCATTCAGTGTGCTACATGGTGAATTTCGGCTCATTCAGTGTGCTACAAGGTGAATTTCGGCTCATTCAGTGTGCTACAAAGTGAATTTTGGCTCATTCAGTGTGCTACAATGTGAATTTTGGATCATTCAGTGTGCTACAATGTGAATTTTGTCTCATTCAGTGTGCTACAATGTGAATTTCGGCTCATTCAGTGTGCTACAATGTGAATTTCTGCTCATTCAGTGTGCTACAATGTGAATTTTGGCTCATTTAGTGTGCTACAATGTGAATTTCGGCTCATTCAGTGTGCTACAATGTGAATTTCGGCTCATTCAGTGTGCTACAAGGTGAATTTCGGCTCATTCAGTGTGCTACAAGGTGAATTTCGGCTCATTCAGTGTGCTACAATGTGAATTTCGGCTCATTCAGTGTGCTACAATGTGAATTTCGGCTCATTCAGTGTGCTACAAGGTGAATTTCGGCTCATTCAGTGTGCTACAATGTGAATTTCGGCTCATTCAGTGTGCTACAATGTGAATTTCGGCTCATTCAGTGTGCTACAAGGTGAATTTCGGCTCATTCAGTGTGCTACAATGTGAATTTCGGCTCATTCAGTGTGCTACAATGTGAATTTCGGCTCATTCAGTGTGCTACAATGTGAATTTCGGCTCATTCAGTGTGCTACAAGGTGAATTTCGGCTCATTCAGTGTGCTACAATGTGAATTTCGGCTCATTCAGTGTGCTACAATGTGAATTTCGGCTCATTCAGTGTGCTACAATGTGAATTTCGGCTCATTCAGTGTGGTACAATGTGAATTTTGGATCATTCAGTGTGCTACAAGGTGAATTTTGGCTCATTCAGTGTGCTACAATGTTAATTTCGGCTCATTCAGTGTACTATAATGTGAGTTTCGGCTCATTCAATGTGCTACAATGTTAATTTCGGCTCATTCAGTGTGCTACAATGTGAATTTCGGCTCGTACCATGTGCTATAATGTGAAAGGGGCACCAGTACTAGATAGTATAAGGGGTTCTACTACACGGGACACGCCCCCTTTTGGGTGGCCACACCCCCTTTTCTGGAGCGTGCGCGCCAAAGGCGCGTGCATAATTACATCCTTGACTTTTGCATACCCCCACTTCAAAATTTCCACTACGACCATGTGTGTGTATATTTTATATATATAATATATATATATATATAATAAATATATATATATAACTACATACACACACATATATGTGGGGGGGGGGGGCAGCTGACAATTTGCCTAGGGTGCTGAGAAACCTTGCACCGGCCCTGCATAGGTAGTGGCAGCAGCTTCAGCACTAGGAGGAAGTGGTTCTTGATCTTTCCCTATTTTATCCTCCAAATTTTTGTTCTCCATTATTTTCTGGAGTTATATAACACAATATGCGGCACAGGAATGACTGATGGCTGATGCGCAGGACACTACCACTGGTCTGATGCAGCACAACACAGCAACACTGTAAGGGACTTGTTGTTATTATTATTATTATTATTATAATACGGCAGCAGTGGACATATAGCAGCAGCCTATACCACTGTGACTGCCTGGTCACTGGAATGACTGATGGCCAGGACACTACCACTGGTCTGATGCAGCACAACACAGCACCACTGGACAGCACTGGACATATGGCAGCAGAGGACACAAGCACTGTGACTGGACAGATTCAGCACAAGACACGGACACTGAGAGAACGGAGACATGTCCTCTCTCTACACTCTCCAATGACGGAGTGAAAATGGCGGGGACGCGCGGCTCCTTATATGGACTCCAAACCCCGCGAGAATCCGACAGCGGGATGATGACGTTTTGCCTCATTCTGGTTTCCGAGTCAGGCGAGTAAACCCGAGCCTGGCTCGGAACCAGACTCGAATGGTGAAGTTCGGTACGGTTCGGTTGTCTGAGCTCCAAACCCGCTCATCTCTACACACGCACACACACAAATATACATACATATATATGTACGGAGGCAGGACGGCACTCATAGAGACTGGTAAACCATAGAAAATCAGCACAGGACACTGAAGCTGTTTGTCAACATTTCAGAGTTAGACTCCTTTAAAAGAGTCTAACTCTGAAACAGTGACATACAGCTACAGCGTCCTGTGCTGATTTTCTATGGTTTACCAGTCTCTATGAGTGCTGTCCTGCTTCCGTACATATTATCTGATTCTGACGGGCACCGGAGCATGTTGTGCGGTACTAGTAAGGAGTGCCATTCATCATTTGCAGATATATATATATATATATATATATATATATATATATATATATATTTGTGTGGTCGTCTGGCACTCTGGATGATACAAAGCAAAGATGCCGGGGTGCCCTCCTGAAATTAATATAACTGGTAATCCTTCTTGGCAGGGCCGTTTCTAGCCAATTTGGCTCCCAGTGCGAGATTTAAAAATGCGCCCCCCCCCCCATATTCACAAAAGAAAAAAATGCCCCCCCCCCCCCCCATAGATATAAAGAGGAAAACCATGCCCCATTTTACACATTGCGGCAGGAAAGTGCCCCCATTTTACACAGTACGGCAGGAAAGTGTCCCCATTTTACACATTACGGCAGGCACGTGTCCCCATTTTACACATTGCAGCAGGCAAGTGTCCCCATTTTACACATTGCGGCAGGAAAGTGCCCCCATTTTACACATTGCGGCAGGCACGTGTCCCCATTTTACACATTGCGGCAGGCATGTGTCCCCATTTTACACAGTACGGCAGGCAAGTGTCCCCATTTTACACAGTACGGCAGGCAAATGTCCCCATTTTACACATTGCGGCAGGCACGTGCCCCCATTTTACACATTGCGGCAGGCATGTGTCCCCATTTTACACACTGCGGCAGGGAAGTGCCCCCATTTTACACATTGCGGCAGGAAAGTGCCCCCATTTTACATATTGCGGCAGGAAAGTGCCCCCATTTTACACAGTATGGCAGGAAAGTGCCCCCATTTTACACATTGCGGCAGGAAAGTTCCCCCATTTTACACATTGCGGCAGGAAAGTACCCCCATTTTACACAGTACGGCAGGAAAGTGTCCCCATTTTACACAGTACGGCAGGAAAGTGTCCCCATTTTACACATTGCGGCAGGCACGTGTCCCCATTTTACACATCACGGCAAGCAAGAGTCCCCAATTTACACATTCCGGCAGACTGCGTCCCCATTTTACATATTACGGCAGGCACGGCTCGCCCCCCGCAAGAAACGGCACTGCTCCTTGGGTCCTGTGATAGGACCTCTATTGAAGAAAAATAGGCGGCACTCCACTGAGTTCAATAAAGTCAAACTGTATTCCCAAAAAATGTTTTCATGGTGCAAAAGACCACGTTTCAAGGCTCTACGGCCTTTTCATGAGGTTATGCATCATAGGTGAGGTGGAAAAAAAAGTATTTTGTTTATTGTTTTTCACCTCACCTATGATGTATAACCAGATGAAAAGGCCGTAGAGCCTTGAAATGTTGTTTTCTGCACCATGAAATTTTTTTTTTTAATACAGTTTGACTTTATTTAAGTCCGTGGAGTGCCGCCTATTTTTCTTCAATAGAGATCCTATCACAGGACCCAAGGAGGATTACCAGTTCTATATATATATATATATATATATATATATATATATGTATTTATATATATATAAAACACACGTTTAAATATACATAAACAAACTCAAACATGTAAACACACATACATACATACTGTACATACACACGAGCACACACACAAACCCACATACATACATACATACATACATACATACATATCATACAAAAAAACACATAAACAAAGATTTAAAACTTACATACAGTATACAGCGTTCTACACCAAGGCTGGGAGCAGAGGGGTGGCCACGGCAGTATGAGGACGGAGGGAGCTGCTGTGGCTGAGCAAGCGCAGCCAGCAGCTCCCCCGGCACCCGGGACATTCTGTAAGCAGAGAGCTGCAATTAGCTTTTGCCGAGACGGAGATAGCTGTGTCTCCATCTCAAAACATTTTTTGGGGCCATCAGGGGGGGTTTCCATGTACTCGGAAACCCCCCCCCCCCCCCCCCCCTGCGTGCACCACTGTGTGGGTCACCCTGGACTGCTGTGGCTGTTTGGCCTCAGGAGCAACACAGATTAACACTTATTTTCATATTTACTTTTATCCCTATTGTGTGTTTTGTTTCACTGTAACTCATTTCCCACCTTCACTTGGGAATGGGATCAGTACTAAATGCCGCCGGCCGGAATCCCAGCGGTCGAAATACCGACGCCGGAATCCCGACCACACAATCCCGACAGGGGTGGCGAGCGGAACGCAGCCCCTTGCGGGCTCGCTTCGCTCGCCACGCTCGGCACACTATTATATTCTCCCTCTATGGGTGTCGTGGACACCCACGGAGGGAGAGTATGTCGGGATTCCGGCGGTCGGGATTCCGGCGTCGGGATTTCGACCTGCCGGGATTCCGGCCGGCGGCATCTTGACCGCATCCCCTTCACTTCCCACTACTTTACCTCTCACTACTTTATTTCTCACCTCATTACTTCTCACTACTGACCCCTGGTGTATTCAGCAGCCTCTCTCACTAACCTATCTTCACTTTTTTCGCTATATATTTTTTCACTTTAGTGTTGCCCTGGGGTTACTCAGCTGCTTCATTTTGGGGTGTCCCGCACCCTAGATTTGTACCCCCCAAAATGTTAGGGAGTTGCCTGACTAATCAGGTCACCTGGACGCGGTGGGCAAGCCGTTACTTATGGCCATAACTATGCGAAGAACCTCACTCAAAATGTAGAGATGAGCGCCTGAAATTTTTCGGGTTTTGTGTTTTGGTTTTGGGTTCGGTTCCGCGGCCGTGTTTTGGGTTCGAACGCGTTTTGGCAAAACCTCACCGAATTTTTTTTGTCGGATTCGGGTGTGTTTTGGATTCGGGTGTTTTTTTCAAAAAACACTAAAAAAACAGCTTAAATCATAGAATTTGGGGGTCATTTTGATCCCAAAGTATTATTAACCTCAAAAACCATAATTTACACTCATTTTCAGTCTATTCTGAATACCTCACACCTCACAATATTATTTTTAGTCCTAAAATTTGCACCGAGGTCGCTGTGTGAGTAAGATAAGCGACCCTAGTGGCCGACACAAACACCGGGCCCATCTAGGAGTGGCACTGCAGTGTCACGCAGGATGTCCCTTCCAAAAAAACCCTCCCCAAACAGCACATGACGCAAAGAAAAAAAGAGGCGCAATGAGGTAGCTGTGTGAGTAAGATTAGCGACCCTAGTGGCCGACACAAACACCGGGCCCATCTAGGAGTGGCACTGCAGTGTCACGCAGGATGGCCCTTCCAAAAAACCCTCCCCAAACAGCACATGACGCAAAGAAAAAAAGAGGCGCAATGAGGTAGCTGTGTGAGTAAGATTAGCGACCCTAGTGGCCGACACAAACACCGGGCCCATCTAGGAGTGGCACTGCAGTGTCACGCAGGATGTCCCTTCCAAAAAACCCTCCCCAAACAGCACATGACGCAAAGAAAAAAAGAGGCGCAATGAGGTAGCTGTGTGAGTAAGATTAGCGACCCTAGTGGCCGACACAAACACCGGGCCCATCTAGGAGTGGCACTGCAGTGTCACGCAGGATGTCCCTTCCAAAAAACCCTCCCCAAACAGCACATGACGCAAAGAAAAAAAGAGGCGCAATGAGGTAGCTGTGTGAGTAAGATTAGCGACCCTAGTGGCCGACACAAACACCGGGCCCATCTAGGAGTGGCACTGCAGTGTCACGCAGGATGTCCCTTCCAAAAAACCCTCCCCAAACAGCACATGACGCAAAGAAAAAAAGAGGCGCAATGAGGTAGCTGACTGTGTGAGTAAGATTAGCGACCCTAGTGGCCGACACAAACACCGGGCCCATTTAGGAGTGGCACTGCAGTGTCACGCAGGATGTCCCTTCCAAAAAACCCTCCCCAATCAGCACATGATGCAAAGAAAAAGAAAAGAAAAAAGAGATGCAAGATGGAATTGTCCTTGGGCCCTCCCACCCACCCTTATGTTGTATAAGCAAAACAGGACATGCACACTTTAACCAACCCATCATTTCAGTGACAGGGTCTGCCACACGACTGTGACTGATATGACGGGTTGGTTTGGACCCCCCCAAAAAAGAAGCAATTAATCTCTCCTTGCACAAACTGGCTCTACAGAGGCAAGATGTCCACCTCATCATCACCCTCCGATATATCACCGTGTACATCCCCCTCCTCACAGATTATCAATTCGTCCCCACTGGAATCCACCATCTCAGCTCCCTGTGTACTTTGTGGAGGCAATTGCTGCTGGTCAATGTCTCCGCGGAGGAATTGATTATAATTCATTTTAATGAACATCATCTTCTCCACATTTTCTGGATGTAACCTCGTACGCCGATTGCTGACAAGGTGAGCGGCGGCACTAAACACTCTTTCGGAGTACACACTTGTGGGAGGGCAACTTAGGTAGAATAAAGCCAGTTTGTGCAAGGGCCTCCAAATTGCCTCTTTTTCCTGCCAGTATAAGTACGGACTGTGTGACGTGCCTACTTGGATGCGGTCACTCATATAATCCTCCACCATTCTATCAATGTTGAGAGAATCATATGCAGTGACAGTAGACGACATGTCCGTAATCGTTGTCAGGTCCTTCAGTCCGGACCAGATGTCAGCATCAGCAGTCGCTCCAGACTGCCCTGCATCACCGCCAGCGGGTGGGCTCGGAATTCTGAGCCTTTTCCTCGCACCCCCAGTTGCGGGAGAATGTGAAGGAGGAGATGTTGACAGGTCGCGTTCCGCTTGACTTGACAATTTTGTCACCAGCAGGTCTTTCAACCCCAGCAGACTTGTGTCTGCCGGAAAGAGAGATCCAAGGTAGGCTTTAAATCTAGGATCGAGCACGGTGGCCAAAATGTAGTGCTCTGATTTCAACAGATTGACCACCCGTGAATCCTTGTTAAGCGAATTAAGGGCTCCATCCACAAGTCCCACATGCCTAGCGGAATCGCTCCGTGTTAGCTCCTCCTTCAATGTCTCCAGCTTCTTCTGCAAAAGCCTGATGAGGGGAATGACCTGACTCAGGCTGCCAGTGTCTGAACTGACTTCACGTGTGGCAAGTTCAAAGGGCATCAGAACCTTGCACAACGTTGAAATCATTCTCCACTGCGCTTGAGACAGGTGCATTCCACCTACTATATCGTGCTCAATTGTATAGGCTTGAATGGCCTTTTGCTGCTCCTCCAACCTCTGAAGCATATAGAGGGTTGAATTCCACCTCGTTACCACTTCTTGCTTCAGATGATGGCAGGGCAGGTTCAGTAGTTTTTGGTGGTGCTCCAGTCTTCTGTACGTGGTGCCTGTACGCCGAAAGTGTCCCGCAATTCTTCTGGCCACCGACAGCATCTCTTGCACGCCCCTGTCGTTTTTTTAAAAAATTCTGCACCACCAAATTCAAGGTATGTGCAAAACATGGGACGTGCTGGAATTTGCCCATATTTAATGCACACACAATATTGCTGGCGTTGTCCGATGCCACAAATCCACAGGAGAGTCCAATTGGGGTAAGCCATTCCGCGATGATCTTCCTCAGTTGCCGTAACAGGTTTTCAGCTGTGTGCGTATTCTGGAAAGCGGTGATACAAAGCGTAGCCTGCCTAGGAAAGAGTTGGCGTTTGCGAGATGCTGCTACTGGTGCCGCCGCTGCTGTTCTTGCGGCGGGAGTCCATACATCTACCCAGTGGGCTGTCACAGTCATATAGTCCTGACCCTGCCCTGCTCCACTTGTCCACATGTCCGTGGTTAAGTGGACATTGGGTACAACTGCATTTTTTAGGACACTGGTGAGTCTTTTTCTGACGTCCGTGTACATTCTCGGTATCGCCTGCCTAGAGAAGTGGAACCTAGATGGTATTTGGTAACGGGGGCACACTGCCTCAATAAATTGTCTAGTTCCCTGTGAACTAACGGCGGATACCGGACGCACGTCTAACACCAACATAGTTGTCAAGGCCTCAGTTATCCGCTTTGCAGTAGGATGACTGCTGTGATATTTCATCTTCCTCGCAAAGGACTGTTGAACAGTCAATTGCTTACTGGAAGTAGTACAAGTGGGCTTACGACTTCCCCTCTGGGATGACCATCGACTCCCAGCGGCAACAACAGCAGCGCCAGCAGCAGTAGGCGTTACACGCAAGGATGCATCGGAGGAATCCCAGGCAGGAGAGGACTTGTCAGAATTGCCAGTGACATGGCCTGCAGGACTATTGGCATTCCTGGGGAAGGAGGAAATTGACACTGAGGGAGTTGGTGGGGTGGTTTGCGTGAGCTTGGTTACAAGAGGAAGGGATTTACTGGTCAGTGGACTGCTTCCGCTGTCACCCAAAGTTTTTGAACTTGTCACTGACTTATTATGAATGCGCTGCAGGTGACGTATAAGGGAGGATGTTCCGAGGTGGTTAACGTCCTTACCCCTACTTATTACAGCTTGACAAAGGGAACACACGGCTTGACACCTGTTGTCCGCATTTCTGGTGAAATACCTCCACACCGAAGAGCTGATTTTTTTTGTATTTTCACCTGGCATGTGTCACGATCCGGGTATCTGGACGCCATTACTTACCCTTCAGATGCCTCCTAAGGCGGGCTCAGCGTTCCAGGACCGGATTCCGCTGTTCCTGAGTTTCCACATGCAGAGTGGTCTTTTCATCAGCCGCGGCCTCCGCTGTGCCCGCGTGGTTAAATGTGCATCTATCAGCCTGGCGTCTCCTGTCTCCGGTGGCTGGCGCCGCCATTACTGTTTCCCAGACCACATGGATTACAAACCAAACTTCCCTCCAAGTGTCTGCATGGGCGCAGCCATCTTGGATTCTGTCATCTGATCATTTCCACCAATCTGCTGTCTGTGTTGTTGATTTGCATAATTGCCTAGCCAACCCCTTCCTTGCTGCAGGTATAAGTAAGCTGTACCTGAGCAAGGAAGACGTCAGTGCTTTGGTTGTCAAACCTAGTTCCTGTTTGTCTCTCTTCTATGATTGTCTTCCAGGTTCCAGCTCCTGTCTCAAGACTTCCACCATAGAGACCCGCACCAGCATTCCACCTGCGGTGTAGCCTGACTCTCCAATCCATTGTGGATTCATCTGTTTCCAGCTACAACACTACCTGCTTCCAGCCTCAGCTTCCAGCAGAGTACAGCTTCCCTTAAAGGGCCGGTGTCCTTTCTACACTTTACCACTCTCCACCGGAATTATTATTTCTCCGCTCTCAAGTTCTACATTTCAGTTCACATTTCATCGCTCCCAAAGTTCATTTATTATTTAACTGGTTCCAGCCAGTATCCACTCCGTGCTAACAACAGTCTGGTTCCAGCCAGTATCCACAGCAGCTGTTTTACCTTCAGCAACCCAGCTCTTCCTGGAACACCAGCTGGTACAATCCTGGGTTATCTCCATTGCTACAGCCGGGCCTGGTAAGGACTTTCCATCTAGAAGATCATAAGAACTATCTCACACTACCAGTGCCCTGTGGCTCCTGCCATGCTGTAGTACTCAGGAACTGTATTTATTCTTTGCTGACTTTTACGTTTTCTTTTATTGCTGCTGTGATGCGGAGTTGTCATAATAAACATCATTGACTTTTATCTAAGTTGTCGTGGTCACGCCTTCGGGCAGTTATTATTCATGTTACTTACATGTCCAGGGGTCTGATACAACCTCCCAGGTTCCGGTACATCTCAGCCCCTACAACTGAGGCTGCCTCCCGTCAGCTCAGGCCCTCAGTTGTGACAGTAAGCACTGACCTAATGAATCCAGCCGGAGACCAGGATCAAGCGGCCAGGCCGATGCAAGAACTGGCAGCCCGACTAGAACATCAGGAGGCTGCACAGGGCCACATCATCCGCTGTCTCCAGGATCTCTCTACTCGGCTGGATGGGATTCAGACAACTCTCCGTGGATCAGGCGCGTCTGGTGCGTCAACCACAGTGACTCCAGCTATAACCCCACCCACCTTACCCATTTCTGCTCCACGTCTTCATCTTCCAACGCCAGCAAAATTTGACGGATCTCCAAGATTCTGCAGGGGATTTCTCAACCAGTGTGAGATTCAGTTTGAGCTACAACCTGGCAATTTTCCCAGTGACCGTACAAAAATTGCCTACATTATTTCTCTTCTCAGTGGCTCAGCCCTTGATTGGGCATCACCGTTATGGGAGAGGTCCGACACCCTGCTATCTTCTTACACTGCATTTGTGTCAACATTCAGGCGCATCTTCGACGAGCCAGGCAGGGTAACTTCAGCTTCGTCTGAGATTCTCCGTTTACGCCAGGAATCACGTACTGTAGGACAATATCTTATACAGTTCCAGATCCTGGCATCCGAACTGGCATGGAACGACGAGGCCCTGTATGCTGCATTCTGGCATGGTTTATCCGAGCGTATTAAAGATGAGTTAGCTACCAGAGACTTACCCTCCAAGTTAGATGAGCTAATCTCACTTTGTACGAAAGTTGACTTACGTTTCAGAGAGAGAGCAACTGAGCGTGGAAGATCATCTGCTCCAAAATCTTCTACTCCTCCTCCTCGCCAACTGTCACCAACTACAGATGAACCCATGCAAATTGTCCGTTCCCGTTTAACTCCTGCTGAGCGCCGAAGACGTCTCTCCGAGTTTCTCTGTCTGTATTGTGCAGCTCCGTCTCACACCATTAATGCCTGTCCCAAACGTCCGGGAAACTCCAAATCCTAGCTCGCCAAGGAGAGGGCCGGCTAGGAGTAATGATCTCCTCTCCATCTCCTCAAGATTGTAACCTCCCAGTCTCGCTTCAAGTTGCTCAACGTTATCAGAACGTCATTGCCCTCCTGGATTCCGGAGCAGCTGGGAACTTTATTACTGAAGCCTATGTTAAACGGTGGTCCCTACCCACCGAGAGACTTCCTTCGTCCTTTTCCTTAACTGCTGTGGATGGCAGTAAAATTTTTGATACAGTTATTTCTCTAAGGACTCTACCAGTTCGTCTGAGAGTGGGAGTTCTTCATTCCGAACTTATTTCATTTTTAGTGATTCCAAGAGCCACACATCCTGTGGTCCTGGGCCTTCCATGGCTCCGTCTTCACAATCCTACAATTGATTGGACGACTACGCAAATCCTGGCATGGGGTTCCTCCTGTACTAAGACATGTTTGTTTAAAGTGTTGCCTGTCTGTTCTTCCTCCCCCAGGTCGTCTGATGTTCCACCTCCTCCATATCAAGATTTCACGGATGTGTTCAGTAAAGCTTCTGCTGATATCCTTCCTCCTCATAGAGAATGGGACTGCCCGATTGATCTCGTTCCAGGGAAGGTTCCACCTCGAGGCCGAACTTATCCGTTGTCTCTCCCCGAGACACATTCTATGGAGGAATACATTAAAGAGAACCTAGCAAAGGGGTTCATTCGACCTTCTTCTTCTCCAGCCGGCGCAGGCTTCTTTTTTGTAAAGAAGAAAGATGGTGGTCTGCGGCCGTGCATCGACTACAGAGGTTTGAACGACATTACCATCAAGAACCGCTATCCTTTACCCCTGATTACTGAGCTCTTTGACAGAGTTAGCGGAGCTACCATCTTTACAAAGCTGGACCTGAGAGGTGCATACAATCTCATCCGGATCCGTGAGGGTGACGAGTGGAAGACCGCATTTAACACCCGTGACGGACATTATGAGTACCTCGTCATGCCCTTCGGATTGAGCAATGCTCCAGCTGTCTTCCAGCATTTCGTCAATGAGATCTTCAGAGACATTCTATACCGTCATGTCGTGGTCTATCTAGATGATATCCTCATTTTTGCCAACGATTTAGAGGAACATCGTTTCTGGGTAAAGGAGGTTCTGTCCCGTCTCCGTGTCAATCATCTCTACTGCAAATTAGAGAAATGCGTCTTTGAAGTCAAGTCCATTCCGTTTCTAGGGTACATTGTGTCCGGTTCCGGACTAGAGATGGATCCTGAGAAACTACAAGCAATCCAGAATTGGCCGGTACCCTTAACCCTCAAAGGGGTCCAGAGGTTCTTAGGGTTCGCCAATTATTACCGAAAGTTTATACGAGACTTTTCCACCATTGTGGCGCCTATTACTGCTTTCACCAAGAAGGGTGCTAACCCGTCCAAGTGGTCTGAAGAAGCCATGCAAGCTTTTCATCTTTTAAAACAGAGGTTCATCTCTGCACCTGTCCTGAAACAGCCTGACATCGACTCTCCTTTCATCTTAGAGGTGGATGCCTCCTCCGTTGGAGTAGGAGCGGTGTTATCTCAGAGGGCTAAAGATGGTCATTTACATCCTTGCAGTTTCTTCTCACGGAAGTTCTCCCCAGCGGAGCGCAACTATGCCATTGGCGACCAGGAGTTGCTAGCCATCAAGCTCGCTCTAGAGGAGTGGAGATATCTGTTGGAGGGAGCTTCTCATTCAATCACCATCCTTACAGACCACAAGAACCTTCTATATCTAAAAGGCGCACAATGTCTCAACCCTCGTCAGGCCAGATGGGCACTTTTCTTTTCCAGGTTCGACTTTAAACTCCAGTTCTGTCCGGGCTCTCAGAATCGCAAGGCCGATGCCCTTTCCCGCTCATGGGAGCAAGAAAATGAGTCAGAGTCTTCAGACAAGCATCCTATTATAAATCCGTTGGCATTCTCCACGGTAGGGATGGACTCTACGCCCCCATCAGGGAAAAGTTTTGTGAAGCCGACACTAAGGAAGAAGCTCATGCATTGGGCCCATGCTTCCCGTTTTGCCGGACATACAGGTATCCAAAAAACCCTGGAGTTTATCTCTAGGTCCTATTGGTGGCCAACTCTGAAAAAGGACGTTTTGGAGTTTATTGCATCTTGCCCAAAGTGTGCTCAACATAAAGTATCCCGCCAGTCGCCTGCGGGGCAACTGGTTCCACTATCTGTTCCCCGTCGACCATGGACCCATTTGTCGATGGATTTTATTACAGATTTGCCCATGTGCAACAAGTTCAATACCATCTGGGTGGTAGTTGACCGGTTCACCAAGATGGCACACTTCATTCCTCTCACCGGTCTTCCGTCAGCTTCCAAGTTGGCTCAAGTATTCATACAAGAGATCTTCCGACTCCACGGTCTTCCAGAAGAAATTATCTCAGATCGAGGAGTTCAATTCACAGCCAAATTCTGGCGAAGTTTATGTCAAGTCCTCCAAGTCAAGTTAAAGTTTTCCACGGCTTACCATCCTCAGACCAATGGTCAAACTGAGAGGGTGAATCAGGACTTGGAGGCCTTCCTCCGCATCTATGTGTCCTCCTCTCAAGATGACTGGGTTCAATTACTTCCCTGGGCCGAGTTCTGTCATAACAACCAGTATCATTCTTCATCTTCCTCAACACCATTCTTCACCAACTTTGGATTCCACCCTAAAGTCCCTGAGTTCCAACCGCTTCCAGCAACTTCTGTTCCCGCAGTGGATATCACCTTGCATCAGTTTGCCAATATCTGGAAGAGCGTACGATCAGCTCTGCTCAAGGCATCGTTCAGGTACAAGAAGTTTGCGGATAAGAAGCGTCGAGCAGTTCCTGCTCTCAAGGTGGGTGATCGGGTATGGTTATCCACGAAGAATTTGAGGTTAAGAGTTCCCAGTATGAAGTTTGCACCTCGCTACATCGGTCCTTTTAAAATTGATCAAGTCATCAATCCTGTTGCTTACAGACTCCAGTTACCTCCCTTCTTAAAAATACCCAGGACATTCCATGTTTCCCTGTTGAAACCGCTAATCTTGAATCGGTTTCATTCCTCACTTCCACCAACTCCGAAAGTCCAAACTCAACGAGGCGTTGAGTATGAAGTGGCCAAGATCCTGGACTCACGTCACCGTTACGGTCAACTTCAGTATCTCATTGACTGGAAGGGCTATGGTCCTGAAGAACGCTCTTGGACCAATGCCTCTGACGTCCATGCTCCTGCCTTGGTCCGAAATTTCCACGCAAAGTTTCCTTTAAAGCCTAAGAAGTGTCCTGGGGCCACTCCAAAAGGGGGGGGTGCTGTCACGATCCGGGTATCTGGACGCCATTACTTACCCTTCAGATGCCTCCTAAGGCGGGCTCAGCGTTCCAGGACCGGATTCCGCTGTTCCTGAGTTTCCACATGCAGAGTGGTCTTTTCATCAGCCGCGGCCTCCGCTGTGCCCGCGTGGTTAAATGTGCATCTATCAGCCTGGCGTCTCCTGTCTCCGGTGGCCGGCGCCGCCATTACTGTTTCCCAGACCACATGGATTACAAACCAAACTTCCCTCCAAGTGTCTGCATGGGCGCAGCCATCTTGGATTCTGTCATCTGATCATTTCCACCAATCTGCTGTCTGTGTTGTTGATTTGCATAATTGCCTAGCCAACCCCTTCCTTGCTGCAGGTATAAGTAAGCTGTACCTGAGCAAGGAAGACGTCAGTGCTTTGGTTGTCAAACCTAGTTCCTGTTTGTCTCTCTTCTATGATTGTCTTCCAGGTTCCAGCTCCTGTCTCAAGACTTCCACCATAGAGACCCGCACCAGCATTCCACCTGCGGTGTAGCCTGACTCTCCAATCCATTGTGGATTCATCTGTTTCCAGCTACAACACTACCTGCTTCCAGCCTCAGCTTCCAGCAGAGTACAGCTTCCCTTAAAGGGCCGGTGTCCTTTCTACACTTTACCACTCTCCACCGGAATTATTATTTCTCCGCTCTCAAGTTCTACATTTCAGTTCACATTTCATCGCTCCCAAAGTTCATTTATTATTTAACTGGTTCCAGCCAGTATCCACTCCGTGCTAACAACAGTCTGGTTCCAGCCAGTATCCACAGCAGCTGTTTTACCTTCAGCAACCCAGCTCTTCCTGGAACACCAGCTGGTACAATCCTGGGTTATCTCCATTGCTACAGCCGGGCCTGGTAAGGACTTTCCATCTAGAAGATCATAAGAACTATCTCACACTACCAGTGCCCTGTGGCTCCTGCCATGCTGTAGTACTCAGGAACTGTATTTATTCTTTGCTGACTTTTACGTTTTCTTTTATTGCTGCTGTGATGCGGAGTTGTCATAATAAACATCATTGACTTTTATCTAAGTTGTCGTGGTCACGCCTTCGGGCAGTTATTATTCATGTTACTTACATGTCCAGGGGTCTGATACAACCTCCCAGGTTCCGGTACATCTCAGCCCCTACAACTGAGGCTGCCTCCCGTCAGCTCAGGCCCTCAGTTGTGACAGCATGTCAACGGCCATATTCCTCCCACGGACAACAGGTGTCTCCCCGGGTGCCTGACTTAAACAAACCACCTCACCATCAGAATCCTCCTGGTCAATTTCCTCCCCAGCGCCAGCAACACCCATATCCTCCTCATCCTGGTGTACTTCAACACTGACATCTTCAATCTGACTATCAGGAACTGGACTGCGGGTGCTCCTTCCAGCACTTGCAGGGGGCGTGCAAATGGTGGAAGGCGCATGCTCTTCACGTCCAGTGTTGGGAAGGTCAGGCATCGCAACCGACACAATTGGACTCTCCTTGTGGATTTGGGATTTCGAAGAATGCACAGTTCTTTGCTGTGCTGCTTTTGCCAACTTGAGTCTTTTCATTTTTCTAGCGAGAGGCTGAGTGCTTCCATCCTCATGTGAAGCTGAACCACTAGCCATGAACATAGGCCAGGGCCTCAGCCGTTCCTTGCCACTCCGTGTCGTAAATGGCATATTGGCAAGTTTACGCTTCTCCTCCGACAATTTTATTTTAGGTTTTGGAGTCCTTTTTTTTCTGATATTTGGTGTTTTGGATTTGACATGCTCTGTACTATGACATTGGGCATCGGCCTTGGCAGACGACGTTGCTGGCATTTCATCGTCTCGGCCATGACTAGTGGCAGCAGCTTCAGCACGAGGTGGAAGTGGATCTTGATCTTTCCCTAATTTTGGAACCTCAACATTTTTGTTCTCCATATTTTAATAGGCACAACTAAAAGGCACCTCAGGTAAACAATGGAGATGGATACTAGTATACAATTATGGACTGCCTGCCGAGTGCAGACACAGAGGTAGCCACAGCCGTGAACTACCGTACTGTACTGTGTCTGCTGCTAATATAGACTGGTTGATAAAGAGATAGTATACTCGTAACTAGTATGTATGTATAAAGAAAGAAAGAAAAACCACGGTTAGGTGGTATATACAATTATGGACGGGCTGCCGAGTGCCGACACAGAGGTAGCCACAGCCGTGAACTACCGCACTGTACTGTGTCTGCTGCTAATATATAGACTGGTTGATAAAGAGATAGTATACTCGTAACTAGTATGTATGTATAAAGAAAGAAAAAAAAACCACGGTTAGGTGGTATATACAATTATGGACGGGCTGCCGAGTGCCGACACAGAGGTAGCCACAGCCGTGAACTACCGCACTGTACTGTGTCTGCTGCTAATATAGACTGGTTGATAAAGAGATAGTATACTCGTAACTAGTATGTATGTATAAAGAAAGAAAAAAAAACCACGGTTAGGTGGTATATACAATTATGGACGGGCTGCCGAGTGCCGACACAGAGGTAGCCACAGCCGTGAACTACCGCACTGTACTGTGTCTGCTGCTAATATAGACTGGTTGATAAAGAGATAGTATACTCGTAACTAGTATGACTATAAAGAAAGAAAAAAAAACCACGGTTAGGTGGTATATACAATTATGGACGGGCTGCCGAGTGCCGACACAGAGGTAGCCACAGCCGTGAACTACCGCACTGTACTGTGTCTGCTGCTAATATATAGACTGGTTGATAAAGAGATAGTATACTCGTAACTAGTATGTATGTATAAAGAAAGAAAAAAAAACCACGGTTAGGTGGTATATACAATTATGGACGGGCTGCCGAGTGCCGACACAGAGGTAGCCACAGCCGTGAACTACCGCACTGTACTGTGTCTGCTGCTAATATAGACTGGTTGATAAAGAGATAGTATACTCGTAACTAGTATGTATGTATAAAGAAAGAAAAAAAAACCACGGTTAGGTGGTATATACAATTATGGACGGGCTGCCGAGTGCCGACACAGAGGTAGCCACAGCCGTGAACTACCGCACTGTACTGTGTCTGCTGCTAATATATAGACTGGTTGATAAAGAGATAGTATACTCGTAACTAGTATGTATGTATAAAGAAAGAAAAAAAAACCACGGTTAGGTGGTATATACAATTATGGACGGGCTGCCGAGTGCCGACACAGAGGTAGCCACAGCCGTGAACTACCGCACTGTACTGTGTCTGCTGCTAATATATAGACTGGTTGATAAAGAGATAGTATACTCGTAACTAGTATGTATGTATAAAGAAAGAAAGAAAAACCACGGTTAGGTGGTATATACAATTATGGACGGGCTGCCGAGTGCCGACACAGAGGTAGCCACAGCCGTGAACTACCGCACTGTACTGTGTCTGCTGCTAATATAGACTGGTTGATAAAGAGATAGTATACTCGTAACTAGTATGTATGTATAAAGAAAGAAAAAAAAACCACGGTTAGGTGGTATATACAATTATGGACGGGCTGCCGAGTGCCGACACAGAGGTAGCCACAGCCGTGAACTACCGCACTGTACTGTGTCTGCTGCTAATATAGACTGGTTGATAAAGAGATAGTATACTCGTAACTAGTATGTATGTATAAAGAAAGAAAAAAAAACCACGGTTAGGTGGTATATACAATTATGGACGGGCTGCCGAGTGCCGACACAGAGGTAGCCACAGCCGTGAACTACCGCACTGTACTGTGTCTGCTGCTAATATAGACTGGTTGATAAAGAGATAGTATACTCGTAACTAGTATGACTATAAAGAAAGAAAAAAAAACCACGGTTAGGTGGTATATACAATTATGGACGGGCTGCCGAGTGCCGACACAGAGGTAGCCACAGCCGTGAACTACCGCACTGTACTGTGTCTGCTGCTAATATAGACTGGTTGATAAAGAGATAGTATACTCGTAACTAGTATGTATGTATAAAGAAAGAAAAAAAAACCACGGTTAGGTGGTATATACAATTATGGACGGGCTGCCGAGTGCCGACACAGAGGTAGCCACAGCCGTGAACTACCGCACTGTACTGTGTCTGCTGCTAATATAGACTGGTTGATAAAGAGATAGTATACTCGTAACTAGTATGTATGTATAAAGAAAGAAAAAAAAACCACGGTTAGGTGGTATATACAATTATGGACGGGCTGCCGAGTGCCGACACAGAGGTAGCCACAGCCGTGAACTACCGCACTGTACTGTGTCTGCTGCTAATATAGACTGGTTGATAAAGAGATAGTATACTCGTAACTAGTATGACTATAAAGAAAGAAAAAAAAACCACGGTTAGGTGGTATATACAATTATGGACGGGCTGCCGAGTGCCGACACAGAGGTAGCCACAGCCGTGAACTACCGCACTGTACTGTGTCTGCTGCTAATATAGACTGGTTGATAAAGAGATAGTATACTACTAATATATTATATATACTGGTGGTCAGGTCACTGGTCACTAGTCACACTGGCAGTGGCACTCCTGCAGCAAAAGTGTGCACTGTTTAATTTTAATATAATATTATGTACTCCTGGCTCCTGCTATAACCTATAACTGGCACTGCAGTGCTCCCCAGTCTCCCCCACAATTATAAGCTGTGTGAGCTGAGCACAGTCAGATATATATATACATTGATGCAGCACACTGGGCTGAGCAGTGCACACAGATATGGTATGTGACTGAGTCACTGTGTGTATCGTTTTTTTCAGGCAGAGAACGGATATATTAAATAAAACAAACAACTGCACTGTCTGGTGGTCACTGTGGTCGTCAGTCACTAAACTCTGCACTCTCTTCTACAGTATCACAGCCTCAGGTCAATCTCTCTCTCTCTCTCTCAACCCTAATCTAAATGGAGAGGACGCCAGCCACGTCCTCTCCCTATCAATCTCAATGCACGTGTGAAAATGGCGGCGACGCGCGGCTCCTTATATAGAATCCGAGTCTCGCGAGAATCCGACAGCGTCATGATGACGTTCGGGCGCGCTCGGGTTAACCGAGCAAGGCGGGAGGATCCGAGTCTGCTCGGACCCGTGAAAAAAACATGAAGTTCGTGCGGGTTCGGATTCAGAGAAACCGAACCCGCTCATCTCTATCAAAATGCAAATGTTATTGCAATGATTATTATTAATAAATTGATAGTGTTTGAATTGTGCACCTGCAACCTTTGTCTTTGTATGCAGTACTAATGAAAGGTCTCCGAGGGGGTCGCACCTCTCATTACTGGTGTGTACCCCAGTACCCCACCCCTGTAGACAGGAAGAAGGCGTTTGTGGGTGGCAACTGACCGTTTTCAGGGAGTGGTTGGAAAAAAGCAGGCGTGTCCAAGCGTTTGCAGGGCGGGTGTCTAACGTCAATTCCAGCCCCGACAGCCGACAGTATGAAGTGATCGCAGTGGCTGAGTAAGTCCTGGGCAACTCAGAAACTGCACATAAGTTTTTTCGTACCGCTCGGATGCACATGCGATCGCACACTTGCACAGATAAAATACACTCCCCGGTGGGCGGCGACTATGTGAACGCAGGACTGCAAAAACCAGCTAGTGAGCGATCAGATCTGAATTACCCCCATTGTGCATTCCATCCTCATTGGTTAACAAATTTCCTTTTCTCATCTTCCTTTCTATATTCATAAATTGTAAAGACTCAAGGAAAAAGACCAGATTTTACACAGTGCTCCTGTAATACCCTGAAGTGTTTTTTTTTTTTAAAAATGGGGACCCCTTGTTTTTTTTAAAATATTGAAAGTCTGCATACTGTCCCTATGCAGCCCTATAGTATGACAGGGCTGAACTTTATGTGACCCTGTCAGCCTTTCTGACAGGGATCTTGCCGCCAATTCTCTGGTCCTGTCACCTCTTACCCAGCAACATAAAAAGTCCGGGAAACATGTCCCCAGCTGATTGGGTCCCCTGGGTTGTAGGGCAGAGTGACCAGGGGGTGGTCTGTTGCTGGGGCCCCGGGAGCCAGTCATCATAGAGGAGAGGGGAGGTGGAGGAGCACCAGGACCCTTAAAAGAAGCCTCACAGCCAGGGCCGGCTCCAGGCCTACTAGCACCCTGAGCGAGAAAATGTAAAAGCGCCCCCCCCCCCCCCCATGCGCGCGCCGAAGGCGCGCGCGCTTCCGGAAAAGTGGGTGTGGCCTCTGGAAAAGTGGGCGTGGTCTCATAACTTCATATCATCAAACTATAAACATATTTTCACACAATTAGCAGCCTTACACATAGCCACAGTAGTGTTCCTTACACACAATGTCTCCAGTATAGTGCCAGATACACGACATGCCCCGCAGCAGTGCTAGCTACACATGACATGCCCCGCAGCAGTGCCAGCTACACATGACATGCCCCGCAGCAGTGCCAGCTACACATGATAGTGTTCACTTTTTAGGGCATGGTGCTGATCACAGGGAGGGCACATTTTTAAGTTAGGAGGGCAAAATGATGTACATACTGCTTGTTGTTCCCATACCTATATGTCAAAGAATGGACAGTGCGCGCCGAAGGCGCGCAGCAAAAATTAAGGGGAGTTACTTCGTGGGGAAGGTACGTGGCCACATAATAGTGGCAATTTGCATTACACCACACAGTAGTGCAGCTAATACACACTGCACCAGGTAGAACCTCCTATACACTTTGCGCCAGGCACAGCACTGAGACACATTGCCTAGCCACAGACGCCTAGCGGGAACACTACATGACACGGCCCCCAGCAGTGCCAGCTACACGCGACAAGCCCCCCAGCAGTGCCAGCTACACGCGACAAGCCCCCCAGCAGTGCCAGCTACACGCGACAAGCCCCCCAGCAGTGCCAGCTACACGCGACATGCCCCCCAGCAGTGCCAGCTACACGCGACATGCCCCCCAGCAGTGCCAGCTACACGCGACATGCCCCCCAGCAGTGCCAGCTACACGCGACATGCCCCCCAGCAGTGCCAGCTACACGCGACATGCCCCCCAGCAGTGCCAGCTACACGCGACATGCCCCCCAGCAGTGCCAGCTACACGCGACATGCCCCCCAGCAGTGCCAGCTACACGCGACATGCCCCCCAGCAGTGCCAGCTACACGCGACATGCCCCCCAGCAGTGCCAGCTACACGCGACATGCCCCCCCAGCAGTGCCAGCTACACGCGACATGCCCCCCAGCAGTGCCAGCTACACGCGACATGCCCCCCAGCAGTGCCAGCTACACGCGACATGCCCCCCAGCAGTGCCAGCTACACGCGACATGCCCCCCAGCAGTGCCAGCTACACGCGACATGCCCCCCAGCAGTGCCAGCTACACGCGACATGCCCCCCCCAGCAGTGCCAGCTACATAAATGGCCACAGAGTGCCAGATACATAAGTGCCCACACAGTGCCAGATATAAAAATGCCCACACAGTGCCAGATATGTCCCCACAGTGCCATATATAAAATTGTCCCCACAGTGCCATATATAAAATTGTCCCCACAGTGCCATATATAAAATTGCCCCCACAGTGCCAGATATGCCCCCACAGGGCCAGATACATAAATGCCCCCAGTGCCAGATACATAAATGCCCACACATTGCCAGATGCATAAATGCCCCCAGTGCCAGATGCATTATTTCCCCCCACAGTGTCAGATACATTAATGCCCCCAGTGCCAGATATGCCCCCACAGTGCCAGATATGCCCCCACAGTGCCAGATATGCCCCAGTGCCAGATATGCCCCAGTGCCAGATATGCCCCAGTGCCAGATATGCCCCCACAGTGCCAGATAAATAAATGCCCCCCACAGTGCCAGATAAATAAGTGCCCCCACAGTGCAGATATACCCCCACAGTGCCAGATACATAAATACCCCCACAGTGCCAGATACATACATGCCCCCACAGTGCCAGATACATACATGCCCCCACAGTGCCAGATACATACATGCCCCCACAGTGCAGATACATACATGCCCCCACAGCGCAGATATGCCCCCACAGTGCCAGAAATGCCCCCACAGTGCCAGATACATTAATGCCCCCTCACAGTGCACAGATAAATGCCCCCCCCGCACTGCCAGATAAATGAATGCCCCCCACAGTGCCAGATAAATGCCCCCACAGTGCCAGATACATAAATGCCCCCACAGTGCAAGATTCATAAATGCCCCCACAGTGCAGATATGACCCCACAGCGACAGATATGCCCCCACACTGTGCCAGTGCCCCCACAGTGCAGATATGCCCCCACACAGTGCCAGTGCCCCCACAGTGCAGATATGCCCCCACACAGTGCCAGTGCCCCCACAGTGCAGATATGCCCCCACACAGTGCCAATGCCCCCACATAGTGCCAATGCCCCCACAGTGCAAGATTCATAAATGCCCCCACAGTGCAGATATGACCCCACAGCGACAGATATGCCCCCACACTGTGCCAGTGCCCCCACAGTGCAGATATGCCCCCACACAGTGCCAGTGCCCCCACAGTGCAGATATGCCCCCACACAGTGCCAATGCCCCCACATAGTGCCAGTGCCCCCACACACAGTGCCAGTGCCCGGCCCCGACGATCCCAACATACCTGCGGCGACGCTGGGAGGGGACGTGCTGCTGTTGAGCCTGAGGGCCACCGACTGTTCCCGGCTGCTTGGTGCGCGCTGCGCGGCGTCTGACGTCAGACGCCGGCGCCGCGCAGCGCACAGTTTTGAAAGGCCGGGGACGGTGGGGAGAGCTGCCAGCAGTGTACAGGGCCGGCTCCAGGTAAGACTATGGCGGCGCCAGCGCGCGGCGCCCATTAAGGGTGGCGCCCCGCGCGGCCGCTCTAGTCGAACGTGCCTAGAGCCGGCCCTGCTCACAGCACAGGAGAAGAGCCCTGGAATGGGAAGATTACCTGGGGAAGTGGAGCCATGTAGTGTCCAGAGCCTGAAGACTGGAGTATGCAGCGCTGGGAGGATCGCTGCCAGAAGAGCCCCTGGAGGAATAGGAATATGTACCTGGGGAAGTGGAGCCATGTAGTGTCCAGAGCCTGAAGACTGGAGTATGCAGCGCTGGGAGGATCGCTGCCAGAAGAGCCCTATAGGAATGGGAATATGTACCTGGGAAAGTGGAGCCATGTAGTGTCCAGAGCCTGAAGACTGGAGTATGCAGCGCTGGGAGGATCGCTGCCAGAGGAGCCCTCGGGAGGAATGGGAAGATTACCTGGGGAAGGTGTCGCCATGTAGCCCCAGGAGCCGCCTGCCAGTGTGTGAGGGCCGTCTGCGCAGAGAAGAAGCCGAGGGGAGAACCAGCGACCGGAGCACCAGTGCCAGGAGAATGCCGGAGACCCTGCCTGAGGAGAAGAGCTGGCCGCGTCAGTGCCAGCGGGGATGGAGCGTGGAGAAGAGCCGCCGCTACCGAGAGACTGGAGCGCTGGGCCGGAGGAACCGCAGCCCGTCCAGCAGAGCAGTGATGACATCCGTCCCCTGGATTCCAAGGAGCGGCAGCGGGTGAGAGAGCAGGCATCGCGGAGGACGACCCTGCAAAGAAGACCCCCGGCGAGGACCCCTGGCTGCGGAGTGATGACGGCGCAGACGGACGGCGGAAGTGCGGTATGGAGGAGGGGATCCCGTGACCAGTGGCGCGGACCGGAGGCTGCAGCGAGAACACCCCAGCGTGGAGAGGACAGCGCAGACCCCAGCGTGGAAAGGACGCCGCGGACCGGAGCAGAAGAGGACATCGCCGGCAGAAGTAGTGAAGAAGAGTCGGGAGCCGATCGGAGGTGGCAGAAGCGCCGCAGCAGGTGGTGAGACCCTGATCGCCCTTCCGCTGCCATACTCTGCCCCTGTTGTGCCTTCCGCTGCATGAACTCTGCATTGGGGAACATATTGTTTAATGGGGGGTAGGACCTCCTTCATAGTGCCTGCAGGTGTAGTATAGTGGAGGGGGCGAGCGTCCCTCATGACTTCCGTGCCACACAAACTAAGTAAAGTATGGGAAAGGGCACCCCACAGTAGCTGTGCCCCTGCTTAGGTGCAAACAGAGGGTAGGCACCCCCTGTTTTAGTGAGAGGGGCAGATCTATAGTTCTTTCATGCAAGCTCCGCCCAGCGGTTTAATAGTCAATGTGAATGTGCTTATCTTGCAATTGAGTTATGCTGGTATCTATAGTTCTTTCATGCAAGTTCCGCCCAGCAGTTTAATAGTCAATATGAATGTGCTTATCTGCAATTGAGTTATGCTGGTATTTATAGTTCTTTCATGCAAGCTCCGCCCATCAGTTTAATAGTCAATGTGAATGTGCTTATTTGCAATTGAGTTATGCTGGTATTTATAGTTCTTTCATGCAAGCTCCGCCCAGCAGTTTAATAGTTAATGTGAATGTGCTTATCTGTAATTGAGTTATGCTGGTATCTATAGTTCTTTCATGCAAGCTCCGCCCAGCAGTTTAATAGTCAATGTGAATGTGCTTATCTGCAATTGAGTTATGCTGGTATCTATAGTTCTTTCATGCAAGCTCCGCCCAGCAGTTTAAGAGTCAATGTGAATGTGCTTATCTGCAATTGAGAGATGCTGGTAACTGTTATTTAGAAGCCATAACCAGCCTGCTTCAGTTGTGCACAGGTCCCCTACTTTCTGCCACCTGTATTGCTAACGCTGGTTACCTGAGACTATTATTTAGAAGCCATAACCAGCCTGCTTCAATTGTGCGCCAGTTACCTGTTTATCTGCCACCTGTATTGCTGACGCTGGTTACCTGAGACTGTTGTTTAGAGGCCCGAACCAGCCTGCTTCAATTGTGCACCAGTTACCTGCTTACCTGCCACCTGTATTGCCAACGCTGGTTACCTGAGACTGTTATTTAGAAGCCATAACCAGCCTGCTTCAATTGTGCGCCAGTTACCTGTTTACCTGCCACCTGCATTGCCAACGCTGGTTACCTGAGACTGTTATTTAGAAGCCATAACCAGCCTGCTTCAATTGTGCGCCAGTTACCTGTTTACCTGCCACCGGTATCGCTAACGCTGGTTACCTGAGACTGTTGTTTAGAGGCCCGAACCAGCCTGCTTCAATTGTGCACCAGTTACCTGCTTACCTGCCACCTGTATTGCCAACGCTGGTTACCTGAGACTGTTATTTAGAAGCCATAACCAGCCTGCTTCAATTGTGCGCCAGTTACCTGTTTACCTGCCACCTGCATTGCCAACGCTGGTTACCTGAGACTGTTATTTAGAAGCCATCACCAGCCTGCTTCAATTGTGCGCCAGTTACCTGCTTATCTGCCACCTGTATTGCTGACGCTGGTTACCTGAGACTGTTATTTAGAAGCCATCACCAGCCTGCTTCAATTGTGCGCCAGTTACCTGCTTATCTGCCACCTGTATTGCTGACGCTGGTTACCTGAGACTGTTATTTAGAAGCCATAACCAGCCTGCTTCCATTGTGCGCCAGTTACCTGCTTATCTGCCACCTGTATTGCTGACGCTGGTTACCTGAGACTGTTATTTAGAAGCCATAACCAGCCTGTTTCAATTGTGCGCCAGTTACCTGTTTACCTGCCACCGGTATCGCTAACGCTGGTTACCTGAGACTGTTGTTTAGAAGCCATAACCAGCCTGCTTTAGTTGTGCACCAGTTACCTGCTTATCTGCCACCTGTATTGCTAACGCTGGTTACCTGAGACTGTTATTTAGAAACCATAACCAGCCTGCTTCAGTTGTGCACCAGTTACCTGCTCATCTGTCACCTGTATTGCTAACGCTGGTTACCTGAGACTGTTTAGAAGCCATAACCAGCCTGCTTAAATTGTGCACCAGTTACCTGCTTATCTGCCACCGGTATCGCTAACGCTGGTTACCTGAGACTATTATTTAGAAGCCATAACCAGCCTGCTTAAGTTGTGCACCAGTTACCTGCTTATCTGCCACATGTATTGCTAACGCTGGTTACCTGAGACTGTTGTTTAAAAACCATAACCAGCCTGCTTCAATTGTGCATCTGTTTCCTGTTTACCTGCCACTTGTTAATTTTGTTAGGATAATAAAATGGAGTTGAATCCTGTATTATGTTTGTGTTGTCATTGTGTCTGAGAGGTAAAGCAGGTCTGCCGCTCTGATCACCCGAACCTGATTCACATTAGCACCCCACAATTTTGTTTAAGTTTTCGGCACTGTAAATGTTATGTGTTATGGGTTTGTGGGTGTTACATATCTCTTTGGCGTCACGAACAGGATCAGAGAATATCAGTCGAGCCTGTGCTCCAGACACAATGACTTGTTTGCCAAAAGAGCTGTACCCAGTTCAAGGCTTATGTTAACCGATGTATAGTGTTAAGATATATACGTGAGGACACGTATAATTTTAGGGGGGAAGAATGTAATACCCTGAAGTGTTTTTTTTTTTTAAAATGGGGACCCCTTGTTTTTTTTAAAATATTGAAAGTCTGCATACTGTCCCTATGCAGCCCTATAGTATGACAGGGCTGAACTTTATGTGACCCTGTCAGCCTTTCTGACAGGGATCTTGCCGCCAATTCTCTGGTCCTGTCACCTCTTACCCAGCAACATAAAAAGTCCGGGAAACATGTCCCCAGCTGATTGGGTCCCCTGGGTTGTAGGGCAGAGTGACCAGGGGGTGGTCTGTTGCTGGGGCCCCGGGAGCCAGTCATCATAGAGGAGAGGGGAGGTGGAGGAGCACCAGGACCCTTAAAAGAAGCCTCACAGCACAGGAGAAGAGCCCTGGAATGGGAAGATTACCTGGGGAAGTGGAGCCATGTAGTGTCCAGAGCCTGAAGACTGGAGTATGCAGCGCTGGGAGGATCGCTGCCAGAAGAGCCCCTGGAGGAATGGGAATATGTACCTGGGGAAGTGGAGCCATGTAGTGTCCAGAGCCTGAAGACTGGAGTATGCAGCGCTGGGAGGATCGCTGCCAGAAGAGCCCTATAGGAATGGGAATATGTACCTGGGAAAGTGGAGCCATGTAGTGTCCAGAGCCTGAAGACTGGAGTATGCAGCGCTGGGAGGATCGCTGCCAGAGGAGCCCCCGGGAGGAATGGGAAGATTACCTGGGGAAGGTGTCGCCATGTAGCCCCAGGAGCCGCCTGCCAGTGTGTGAGGGCCGTCTGCGCAGAGAAGAAGCCGAGGGGAGAACCAGCGACCGGAGCACCAGTGCCAGGAGAATGCCGGAGACCCTGCCTGAGGAGAAGAGCTGGCCGCGTCAGTGCCAGCGGGGATGGAGCGCGGAGAAGAGCCGCCGCTGCCGAGAGACTGGAGCGCTGGGCCGGAGGAACCGCAGCCCGTCCAGCAGAGCAGTGATGACATCCGTCCCCTGGATTCCAAGGAGCGGCAGCGGGTGAGAGAGCAGGCATCGCGGAGGACGACCCTGCAAAGAAGACCCCCGGCGAGGACCCCTGGCTGCGGAGTGATGACGGCGCAGACGGACGGCGGAAGTGCGGTATGGAGGAGGGGATCCCGTGACCAGTGGCGCGGACCGGAGGCTGCAGCGAGAACACCCCAGCGTGGAGAGGACAGCGCAGACCCCAGCGTGGAAAGGACGCCGCGGACCGGAGCAGAAGAGGACATCGCCGGCAGAAGTAGTGAAGAAGAGTCGGGAGCCGATCGGAGGTGGCAGAAGCGCCGCAGCAGGTGGTGAGACCCTGATCGCCCTTCCGCTGCCATACTCTGCCCCTGTTGTGCCTTCCGCTGCATGAACTCTGCATTGGGGAACATATTGTTTAATGGGGGGTAGGACCTCCTTCATAGTGCCTGCAGGTGTAGTATAGTGGAGGGGGCGAGCGTCCCTCATGACTTCCGTGCCACACAAACTAAGTAAAGTATGGGAAAGGGCACCCCACAGTAGCTGTGCCCCTGCTTAGGTGCAAACAGAGGGTAGGCACCCCCTGTTTTAGTGAGAGGGGCAGATCTATAGTTCTTTCATGCAAGCTCCGCCCAGCGGTTTAATAGTCAATGTGAATGTGCTTATCTTGCAATTGAGTTATGCTGGTATCTATAGTTCTTTCATGCAAGTTCCGCCCAGCAGTTTAATAGTCAATATGAATGTGCTTATCTGCAATTGAGTTATGCTGGTATCTATAGTTCTTTCATGCAAGCTCCGCCCAGCAGTTTAATAGTCAATGTGAATGTGCTTATCTGTAATTGAGTTATGCTGGTATTTATAGTTCTTTCATGCAAGCTCCGCCCATCAGTTTAATAGTCAATGTGAATGTGCTTATTTGCAATTGAGTTATGCTGGTATTTATAGTTCTTTCATGCAAGCTCCGCCCAGCAGTTTAATAGTCAATGTGAATGTGCTTATCTGCAATTGAGTTATGCTGGTATTTATAGTTCTTTCATGCAAGCTCCGCCCAGCAGTTTAATAGTTAATGTGAATGTGCTTATCTGTAATTAAGTTATGCTGGTATCTATAGTTCTTTCATGCAAGCTCCGCCCAGCAGTTTAATAGTCAATGTGAATGTGCTTATCTGCAATTGAGTTATGCTGGTATCTATAGTTCTTTCATGCAAGCTCCGCCCAGCAGTTTAAGAGTCAATGTGAATGTGCTTATCTGCAATTGAGAGATGCTGATAACTGTTATTTAGAAGCCATAACCAGCCTGCTTCAGTTGTGCACAGGTCCCCTACTTTCTGCCACCTGTATTGCTAACGCTGGTTACCTGAGACTATTATTTAGAAGCCATAACCAGCCTGCTTCAATTGTGCGCCAGTTACCTGTTTATCTGCCACCTGTATTGCTGACGCTGGTTACCTGAGACTGTTGTTTAGAGGCCCGAACCAGCCTGCTTCAATTGTGCACCAGTTACCTGCTTACCTGCCACCTGTATTGCCAACGCTGGTTACCTGAGACTGTTATTTAGAAGCCATAACCAGCCTGCTTCAATTGTGCGCCAGTTACCTGTTTACCTGCCACCTGCATTGCCAACGCTGGTTACCTGAGACTGTTATTTAGAAGCCATAACCAGCCTGCTTCAATTGTGCGCCAGTTACCTGTTTATCTGCCACCTGTATTGCTGACGCTGGTTACCTGAGACTGTTGTTTAGAGGCCCGAACCAGCCTGCTTCAATTGTGCGCCAGTTACCTGTTTACCTGCCACCTGCATTGCCAACGCTGGTTACCTGAGACTGTTATTTAGAAGCCATAACCAGCCTGCTTCAATTGTGCGCCAGTTACCTGTTTACCTGCCACCTGTATTGCCAACGCTGGTTACCTGAGACTGTTATTTAGAAGCCATAACCAGCCTGCTTCAATTGTGCGCCAGTTACCTGTTTACCTGCCACCTGCATTGCCAACGCTGGTTACCTGAGACTGTTATTTAGAAGCCATAACCAGCCTGCTTCAATTGTGCGCCAGTTACCTGTTTACCTGCCACCTGCATTGCCAACGCTGGTTACCTGAGACTGTTATTTAGAAGCCATAACCAGCCTGCTTCAATTGTGCGCCAGTTACCTGCTTATCTGCCACCTGTATTGCTGACGCTGGTTACCTGAGACTGTTATTTAGAAGCCATAACCAGCCTGCTTCCATTGTGCGCCAGTTACCTGTTTATCTGCCACCTGTATTGCTGACGCTGGTTACCTGGGACTGTTATTTAGAAGCCATAACCAGCCTGTTTCAATTGTGCGCCAGTTACCTGTTTACCTGCCACCGGTATCGCTAACGCTGGTTACCTGAGACTGTTGTTTAGAGGCCAGAACCAGCCTGCTTCAATTGTGCACCAGTTACCTGCTTACCTGCCACCTGTATTGCCAACGCTGGTTACCTGAGACTGTTGTTTAGAAGCCATAACCAGCCTGCTTTAGTTGTGCACCAGTTACCTGCTTATCTGCCACCTGTATTGCTAACGCTGGTTACCTGAGACTGTTATTTAGAAACCATAACCAGCCTGCTTCAGTTGTGCACCAGTTACCTGCTCATCTGTCACCTGTATTGCTAACGCTGGTTACCTGAGACTGTTTAGAAGCCATAACCAGCCTGCTTCAATTGTGCACCAGTTACCTGCTTATCTGCCACCGGTATCGCTAACGCTGGTTACCTGAGACTATTATTTAGAAGCCATAACCAGCCTGCTTAAGTTGTGCACCAGTTACCTGCTTATCTGCCACATGTATTGCTAACGCTGGTTACCTGAGACTGTTGTTTAAAAACCATAACCAGCCTGCTTCAATTGTGCATCTGTTTCCTGTTTACCTGCCACTTGTTAATTTTGTTAGGATAATAAAATGGAGTTGAATCCTGTATTATGTTTGTGTTGTCATTGTGTCTGAGAGGTAAAGCAGGTCTGCCGCTCTGATCACCCGAACCTGATTCACATTAGCACCCCACAATTTTGTTTAAGTTTTCGGCACTGTAAATGTTATGTGTTATGGGTTTGTGGGTGTTACACTCCAAATAAAGGAAATCTCATAGATAGAAGCTGCATTGTGTTCTCTGCTGAGAATGTTAGCCGGCTGCTCAATTGCTTTTTCTCATGAGAAACTGGAAGACTCGTTATTACCATCACTCGTTATAGGAAGCAGCGCTAATAGTAGAAATGTGTATCAATGCAGGCTCCCAAAAGAATGGCTGGTAAACTGTAAAATGAGTTCTTATGTGGGAAAACGTGAAGGGCTGTCCTGTCATATTATATGCCATATGCTTTGATATGGCAGCATTTTTAGTGACATAAGGATTATAGATCCATGCTCCCCTGCTATGTCACTGTTCTGCACAAGCAGGGGTTAAAGTGAGCTGGAACGGGGCGGAACTGCGTTCCGTCAGTTCCACCAGGAGACGGAACGCAGTTCCGCCTCCCCCGGCTCACCTAACCCGATGTCTCGGGCGGCGCTGCAGGGAGATGCCGGGCGCCCGCTGAGATCGCGTTACCAGCGGGCGCCCGTCTCCCTCTCCGCAGCGGCAGCCGGAGCTCAGTACTGAGCTCCGGCTTCCGGCTCTGTCAGTGCGCGCTATGGGAGAGACGTCATGACGTCTCTCCCATAGTGCCGAGGAGCGGGCGGCGAGAGAGGACTGCGGCGGGAGCGGGGCTTGGTAAGTATGGTGCTCCCCCCCCTCCCTCCTATATGTGTACCACTAGCGGTGTTTCTACTGGGGGCTAGTTACTGGGGGGCTTTTACTACTGGGGGGCTTTACTACTGGGGCAAACTACAGAGGGGCAAAACTACTGGGGGGCTTTACTACTGGGGCAAACTACAGAGGGGCAAACTACTGGGGGGCTTTACTACTGGGGCAAACTACAGAGGGGCAAACTACTGGGGGCTTTAGTACTGGGGGCAAACTACTGTGGGGCTTTACTGCTGGGGCAAACTACAAGGGGCAAACTACTGGGGGCATTACTACAAGGGGGCAAGCTACAAAGGGGTAAACTACTGGCAGCATTACTACCAGGGGGCATAATTACAGGAGCTAAACTACTGGGGGTATAACTACAAGGGGGCAAACTACTGGGGACATTACTAACTTTGGCAAACTACATGGGGGCTAAACAACTGGGGGCACAACTGCAGGGGGCATTACCACTGGGGGATAAACTACATGGGGCAAACTACATGAGGGCAAAACTACTGGGGGCATTACCACTCAGAGGCTAAACTAAAGGGGGGGGGGGAGTAAATTGCTGGGGTCATAACTGCAGGGGCATTACCAGTATGGGCATGACTACTGGGGCTAAACGACTAGGGGCAATACTACACAGGGGCATTACCATTAAGGGCATTACTGATGGGGTGCACGGTTAATGAGGGCATTGTAAAGGGGGCACTTCATAAGGGGCACTACTGTTGGGGGCATTGTATAAGGGGCACTACTACTGTGGGCATTGTATAAGGGGTGCTACTGCTGGGGGCATTACTGTATGGGCCGACAAAGAAGCTGCGTTCCCGGTCCGCCGTCCGTCGCTCCACCCCTACCATCGCCGCCGCACTGGAAGCCCAGGTTCCAGACTCCCAGCTGCAGCGGATCTGGGACCAGGCCGGCTTTATTATCCCTGCCGCTGCATCGAGCTCCTGTAACCGCGGCGCTACTAGTTCAAATCTGTCGCTGATTGGCTGCCGGTCCGCAGCAGTTTTGAAATATTAGCGCCGTGGTCACAGGAGCTCGATGCGGCGGCAGGGATAATAAAGCCAGCCTGGTTCCAGATCCACTGCAGCCGCCCCGCCCTCGGACCTCTGCGCAGCCACAGCCTCCTCCTCCGCACTATCTCCGAGGCCTACAGCCTCCTTCACGTCACGCCTACCACAGCCTACTCATCCACAGCACCGCAGACCACCGCCGCTGCTAAACAGGTAATCTAACCTGCTGCCTTTCTCTCTCCCTAGTCCCTACTGTATTCCCTTGCTGTCACTTTCCATGTCCCTGCTGTCACTTTCCATGTCCCTGCTGTCACTCTCCCTGTTACTCTATAATGTGAATTTCGGCTCATACCGTGTGCTATAATGTGAATTTCGGCTCATACCGTGTGCTATAATGTGAATTTCGGCTCATACCGTGTGCTATAATGTGAATTTCGGCTCATACTGTGTGGTGTAATGTGAATTTCGGCTCATACCGTGTGCTATGATGTGAATTTCGGCTCATACTGTGTGGTGTAATGTGAATTTCGGCTCATACCGTGTGGTGTAATGTGAATTTGGCTCATACTGTGTGGTGTAATGTGAATTTGGCTCATACTGTGTGGTGTAATATGAATGTGGCTCATACTGTGTGGTATAAATGTGAATTTCAGCTCATACTGTGAGGTATAATGTGAAAGGGGTCCTACTATTGTGGTGCATAATGTGTATAAGGGGTATATGGTGTGGTAAACTACACTGAAGGGCACACCCCCTTTTGCATGGCCACGCCCCCTTGTCAGGAGTGCGCGCGCCTTCGGCGCGCACATAATTTCACCCTTCACTTTTCCATACCCCCACTTCAAAATTTCCACTTGGGTACTACTACTGTGGGCATTATTACTATTGTGTGACCACGCCCCTTTCTTTTTGAGGCCACACACCTTGTTTGCTGCGGCGCGCGCAATACCTTTATTACATGGGCACCGTGGGGAGGGGGGTGAGTTCCACCACCTCTCTAGGACCACTTTAAGCACTGTGCACAAGTATACTTGGATCACATCTCAGGGCCCGTCACTACAGTGTAGCAGAGTATTCTGTCCCTCCTGGAGAGGGTCATGTTAGGAGGTATGCTTCTATATGCAGTTACTTTACAGGTTTCCTACCCCCCACATTACAGCCTTTGTAAATCGGGGATTCTGTTTTAAACCTTTTATGTAAATTGTTCATAGTCTGAGGCCATTCTGTAGTAAAAACGGAAACATTCATTATTGTACTTTACAGTGTCATTATCTGCAATGGGCCAACTGTGTTTTGTACTCAAGTTGCATTTTGCCCATTAGAATGATGGTGTGCTATTTATGACTGCCCATATTTTTGCCCTGATAATTAACATCTGTTATCACCACTATTCACAAATTAATTAAAGGGGCAATTTACCATGATATTCATGTTGAGACTGCACTTCTGACATCTGATGTGTGATGACTTTGCCCTAATAACTGATCTTTGAAAACTTCCTTTTCAATGTATCTGAACACTCCAGACCCTCTTTGGCGATAGTGTTGCTAGCCTGCAGGCTACAGCAGCTAAGGCCATATAAGCCCCGTCTTGTTCTAGCCCAGCCTCAAACATGTGACATTGTGGTGTCACACTAAAGGGGGGTACACACGGAGAGATCCGTGCTTAAAATCTAAGCAATCTTGCTAGATTGCTTAGATTTTAAGCACGGATCTGCCGTGTGTATGCCCTCCAGCGATAGCGATGCGCGGCCCCGCGCATCGCTATCGCCGATGCTAGATTGAGCTGCATGCAGGCTCAATCTAGCGGGTCGCTCACTTCACCGTTGTGTGAAGTGAGCGGCCCCCCGTCGGCTTTCCCCCTGCTCAGCACATCGCGCTGTGCTGAGCGGGGTGAGAGATGTGTGCTGAGCGGTCTGTGTTAAGATCGCTCAGCACACATCTCTCCCGTGAGTACCCCCCTTAAGACTTACTGTTGTTGACTAACCTCCCTCTTTCTGCAGGAGACTCCCTGAAATAGTATTAACCTTCCTGACTCACTGAATAGTCCAGCAATCTCCCTGATTGCACCTTATCACCAATATGCAGCTGTTACTTTCTTGGGTAAAAAAAAGAAATCAGAGATATACTGTATACAGAGCCGTTTCTTGCAGTGGGCGAGGCGTGCCTTCGCACGGGGCACCCGCCGCCGCTCTTGGTGGCTCTCTTGGTGCTCTTCCTCTCTTTCATTACTACTCCGCTCCGGGGGCGGAGTTTCGTGTAATGACGCATTTACATCGTGATGTCACAACGCAAAACGGCAAAACATGAAACTCCACCCCCAGAGCGGAGTAGTATTACGGGGAGGAGGGGGAGCCAGGACGCTGCCAGAACACTCACAAAAACGGGCGAGTGGGACGGCGGGCTTTGGGAGGAGTTTAGAAGAATGAGCATGAGGAAGGAGACTATGGCTGGTGGGCGTCCGGGTGCCAAGAGAACTACACAGCCCTGGCAACTAGCATTACACAGCAGCTCTGGCAACTGACATTACACTGTGTAATGCTAGTTACCAGGCCTGTGTAATGCCAGTTGCCAAGACTGTGTAAGTTACACAGCCCAGGCAACTGGCATTACACAGCCCTGGCAACTAGCATGACACCCTTCCCAGAGCATGAAACCCCTGCCAACCAGCATGGATCCCAGAGCATGAAACCCCTGGCAACCAGCATAACACCCAGCGCATGAAACCCTTGGCAACGAGCAGATTATTTAACAGTAGTTACTGTAGCTTTACTGTAGGGCATAATGTATCAAGGGCATTGCGGTGTGTGGCATAATATGGTGCAGAGGGCATTACTCTGTGGGCTTAATATGGTGGAATTTTGTTTTTCCTGTGGAGGCTGAGATTTGTTGGTGCAGGGTCAAAAACTGGTGTTTAAGGTGGTCTTTTCAGGCAAGCCCTCGCCTATTTTAGTGGGGCCACACCCATATTAGCGAGTCCACCCGCCCTGGTCATGCCCCTTGTCTATGGGGAGGGGGAGCGCATTTTTTTGTTTATGTCAAAGGGGGGGGGGGGGGGGGAGGCTTTTAAATCTTGCACTGGGAGCCAAATTGGGTAGAAACAGCCCTGAATATTTACAATCCAAGTAGATCTTACTAGCTTTGGGGCTCATTTACATTTGGATGTAAGTCATTTTTATGACACGCCTCACAGATGTAGCAGTGCACGTCTGCGCTGATAGCTGTTACTTTCACAATCTCCCTGAAATGCTTTTTCAAAAGTAGGCAAGTATGCACTAAGAGGGCGAGTTACTGCCACTAGGAAGAAAACCACTACTGGCTGTAGTGTGCTGTTCCAAGCACCCTGCAAGCCAAATGCAGGTGGCATGGGGCAGGGAATGTGCTGCCACCTAGATCCTGCATAGTAGACCACATTTCTCATTGAAAATTATGGATTGCGGTATACCACATTCCTTAGCTAAGTGCAAAGGACATCTCTGATATCTGCTCAATTCATTGTATAGTAAATTGACCTGAAATAAAAAAAAAGTGCCTTAAACATGTAGAAATTGACCCTTATGCAGTGGTGTAACCAGAACGGTTTGAAGGGGCCCCTCCTCAATTATTCTAGAGAAACACCTCTCTCTGCAGTGGCTGATCATTTTATGCGCCATAATAGTGCCCTAGTTCATTTTATGCCCCACAGTAGAGACCTAGTTCATTTTATGCCCCAGAGAAGTGTACTAGCTCACTTTATAAAACACAGTACCACCAGTTCATATAATGACACACTGTACTCCCCCTAGTTAACAATATACCACATTGTAGTGCTGCAAGTACACATTATGCCACACAGGGGGCGGGGACAACCAGCTCCTACCCGAGGGAGATCTTCTTAATTAAGGCACACTGTCCCTTTCTGGGACAGTCCTAATTTCAGGGCACAGTTCTCGACCCTCAGCTTCTGAAGTCTGTAAACAAGGAGAAGCCTACTCACCGACATTGCTGGGCTTACTGGTTAGCTCAGCTGTGTCTGTGGTGAGCATGAAACAAGATTGTGGGAGATGGATCATATCCATATGGAGCTTTATTGAAAGACAAAGATTGCCACTGATAAGTCCTCCATATCATGCACAGGCAATTGGCTGAAACCAATTTCTTAGCAGGCAATGTCAAGAATTTGATAGACAACTACCTAAGCTGGGTCTAGGGTTCCCTAAGCCTCTGGACCCCATAGTAATGACATCCCTTGTACCCACTATAGTTACACCCATGCCCCTATGTTCTCAACGATTCTATAGATTTGTTGTATTGGTCAAAATGTATTTATTCATCACCACATCATGCTTTATCATCACTATGGTTCATACTACACTGCATCCCATCTCCAGTACCCTATATAATAAAAGGCTAATCTGCTCCTCACCTCTGTTATGTGCACCAGTGGCCACTGGAGGCTGCCACATGGACCAAATGAAAGTGATCATGCAGGGAGATGTTACAGCCTGCTGCTAATTAATAAAAAATATTAAATTGACTGTTTCACACTTGTTGAATATGGAGAGAGGGTGCTGGGGAGAGATTGGGGTAGGTTTCTGGTGTGGCAGATGCCATTTATACTTTTATAACAACCTCTTATATTCGAAAATTTACTGGGTTTTCTATTCTTTTGTTTGATTTCCACTTACTGTACCTTGTGATTTTTCTTAATTTTCTTCTTTAATATGTTACTTTATACATATTCTATTATGGCAAACAAAAATAAAAAAATCCATCCACTCGCTACTCATGAAAAACAGCAACGATGTAAGTGGACACATCTGTATATATATTGCTAACGCTGCTCCTTCCCACTGTGGTGGCGCCACTGGAGACCGCCCAACGGAGAGCCATTTGGGACAAGGACATGCACACCCCCCCTAAGTACACTGCACACCCCACCATATACTGCCCCTATACACACACTGCACCCCGATACCACTCCATATAGTGCCCCTATATACAGGGCACTACCCTCCTCCATATACTGTTCCTGCCATATGCCGCAGACTCTGTACCCCCTCCTCCATATACCATGCTGCAAGCCTAGGTTACTTGCCCTCCTGGGACTTAGCAACAAGTAGTAGCAGTAATCAGGAAACAAAAGAAGGAACCACCAGACGGTCCTGCAGCGCTCAGAGCGGAGGTATCAGGGACACATGTGGCCACTTACAGGCAGGGGAGAAGGTGAATCAGTCCTGCAAGAACAGGTGAGACTCTGTGTGGGATGAACCGTGTGGTGACAGAGAGGAGGTGGGGGCTGCAGATGATGTGGGTGAGAAGGATGTAGATAATCAGCTTGCCAGCGGAGGGATGGGGTTCCTGTGCTTGCCCTTCTTACACCCTGCAGAGACCATGCCCAGACCCCTCTGGCCAGCTGCTGGTGGCTACTGGTGTCCTCTACCCCCAGACTGACCGGGAGCTGTGTGGGGACTGGTGAGCTTACACATGCCAGTACTGGTGTATATAGTTCAACATAATTATAACCTGCCCATTACAGATATACAGCATCTACGTAAATAAAAGGCTAAAGCTACACCCTCAGCATGACAGAGCTTCCAGAAAGGGCTCCCGGCGACCAGCATACCGGCGCTGGGAGCCTGACCGCCGGCATACCGACAGTGTGGCAAGCGCAAAGGAGCCACTTGCAGGCACGCTGCGCTCGCCACGCTGCGGGCACGGTGGCGTGCTACGTGCGCCACGCTATTTATTCTCCCTCCAGTGGGGTCGTGGACCCCCACGAGGTAGAATAGCTGTCGGTATGCCGGGTGTCGGGGTCCCGGTGCCGGTATACTATGCGCCGGGATCCCGACATTCGGCATACTGAAGACCACCCTGTCCACCAACAACCAGGTCACCTAACACTCTGGGGTTCAGCCCAACACAACCAGCCCAGCCAACCCCCCCCCCCTCCCCGCCAGGGCATCCCTTTCTTGCGTGATAAACATAAAGGTAAGTCATATAGTTCCTCACTGCTGCAGGTACAACAGCTAGTCCTCACTGCTAAGGTTGTTCAAGTGAACCCATCTTCCTCTTTCAGGTGGAGCTAATGAATGCAAAGGCTCTAGGGGATCTAATTGGAGCCACAAAAGGTGCAGCAGGAACTGGGGAGCCTGTGGTGCATTGGAGGAGAGAGAGCCACAGAATGGCCTCACATCCGCAGCAGTGCCTGTTGCAGGATGGACCTGCTGGTAGAGCCTTGGCGGATCGTAGTGCCCGTCAGCTGTGTATTATCTGACAGAGGCAGTGCAGAACACTACTCTCCGAACAGCATTGACTGGAGCTTTTCAAATGCGGAGGGGCAAGTGTAACAAAGAAAGTGTGGAATGCTTCAGACAATTCAAAGTGCAAGATCACCATTCAAAGTGACACACATTCAATCAAGAAATTTCTAAAAAAACAAACCAATTTCAATGTTACAGCCATAATAAAGTATTAACATACAAAATAAGAACTGAATGAAGAGTGCATCTGCCCATCCAGAACTATGATATCTTACATCAACGCCTACAGGTGAAACTCAGAAAATTAGAATATCATGCAAAAGTTCATTTATTTCAGTAATTCAACTTAAAAGGTGAAACTAATATATTATATAGACATTACATGCAAAGTAAGATATTTCAAGCCTTTATTTGTTATAATTTTGAGGATTGCGGCTTTCAGCTTAAGAAACATGGTTTACAGCTTAAGAAAACCCCAAATCCAAAATCTCTGAAAATATAAATATTACATAAAATCAATAATAAAAGGATTTCAAATACAGAAATGTCAGCCCTCTGAAAAGTATAATCATGCATATGTACTCAGTACTTGGTTTGGGCCCCTTTTGCATGAATTACTGCCTCAATGCGGCGTGACATGGATTCTATCAGCCTGTGGCACTGCTGAGGTGTTATGGAAGACCAGGATGCTTCAATAGCGGCCTTCAGCTCTTCTGCATTGTTTGGTTTCATGTCTCTCATCTTTCTCTTAGCAATGCCCATTAGATTCTCTTTTTTCTTTAGCCCAGGTAAGACGCTTCTGACGTTGTTTGTTGTTCAAGAGCGGCTTGACAAGAGGAATACGACATTTGAAACCCATGTCCAGGATCCGTCTGTGTGTGTTAGCTCTTGAGGCACTAACTCCAGCCTCAGTCCACTCCTTGTGAAGCTCCCCCACACTTTTGAATGGCCTTTTCCTCAGAGGCAAAAAGAACTGGTCTGTTGCTCAGTGGTCCAAAGTCCTCTTTTCTGATGAGAGCAAATTTTGCATCTCATTTGGAAACCAAGGTCCCAGAGTATGGAGAAAGAATGGAGAGGCACACAATCCATGATGCTTAAAGTCCAGTGTGAAGTTTCCACAGTCTGTGTTGATTCGGGGAGCCATGTCATCTGCTAGTGTTGGTCCACTGTGCTTTATTAAATCCAGAATCAACGCAGCCATCTACCAGGACATTTTAGAGCACTTCATGCTTCCTTCAGCAGACAAGCTTTATGGAGAGGCTGACTTCATTTTCCAGCAGGACTTGGCACCTGCCCACACTGCCAAAAGTACCAAAATCTGGTTCAATGAACGTGGGATTACTGCGCTGGATTGGCCAGCAAACTGGCCTGACCTGAACCCCATATAGAATCTATGGGGCATTGCCAAGAGAAAGATGAGAGACATGAGACCGAACAATGCAGAAGAGCTTAAGGGGTACATTTACTAAGCAGTGATAAGAGCGGAGAAGTGAGCCAGTGGAGAAGTTGCCCATGGCAACCAATCAGCACTGAAGTAACATCTATAATTTGCATACTATAAAATGATACAGAGCTGCTGATTGGTTGATGGGGAAATATCTCCACTGGCTCACTTCTCCGCTCTTATCACTGCTTAGTAAATGTACCCCTAAAGCCGCTATTGAAGCATCCTGGTCTTCCATAACACCTCAGCAGTGCCACAGGCTGTTCGAATCCATGCCATGCCGCATTGAGGCAGTAATTCATGCAAACGGGGCCAAAACCAAGTACTGTGTACATATGCATGATTATGCTGCTTTTCAGAGGGCCAACATTTCTGTATTTAAAATACTATTTTTATTGATTTTATGTAATATTCAAATTTTCAGAGATTTTGGATTTGGGGTTATCTTGAACTGTAAGCCACAATCATCAAAATTATGACAAATAGAGGCATGAAATATATCACTTTGCATGTAATGAGTCTATATAATATATTAGTTTCACCTTTTAAGTTGAATTACTGAAATAAATTAACTTTTGCACAATATCCTAATTTTCTGAGTTTCACTTGTAAGGTCATTATTAATACCCTAACATTCACATTGCAACGTAAGATGTTTTCCTTCAGCTGATCAGCCTATTTAGTAAAAACATTACTTAATACCTGATTTTTGGGGATTTGGTAAATAATACAGTAAATTAGCATGCAATTATATGGAACAAAATGTTTATCTCCTAATGGTCACGAAAACAATACATTCATTTTACAGCTTTTAAGACAGAATCCATTTGTACTGTAATAAATAATGAATTGCACAAAATTAAGGCAAACGAATGCTGTGTTTGCTCCACTCTATTTAAAATATCTAATTTGGCAGCCACATGGAGGGAAATAGCTCACATCTAAATAAAGTGAATCAATTTCTAACTGCTGATAACACAGATTTATGTAGCAAGCAAAAATACACAAAATCATTATGGAAAACTATGTTTCAATTTTAACTGTCCAAAGTTATAAATAGTGGTTACGCATATGCTACCGTGTCTGCTTTCGTTAATGTTACTCCCCTTCCATAGTGTGGGATTCCTGTATACACTGGTTATATAAATGTATTCCCAACCTTTGGCATCTTTCATATTTTCTTTTCATGGAATGTAAAATAGATTAACTTTAAAATTCTTACCAATGATCAGCACAAAATACACACACTAAAACTTTGCTAATTACATATAATGAAAAACACTTTCTGTTTTATAACTTGGTAGAACTGCCTTCAGATGCCCTGAGGCTGTTTGCGCGTCTGTATAAGCTTTGCACATCTGGACGTTCAAATATTGCTCAAGCAGCTTGGATGGCGAACAGTAACTTTCAAATAATTGTACAGATAGTCAGTGGTGTCAAGAAGGGGGGGGGGGGATTAATTATCCAAGCCCGAGTCTGATAGAGAGGCTTCTCCTCAGCCCTGCTGGGCTGCAGTGTGGTCAGGGAGGCTGCTGCCACTGAGCAGAAGCAGTCTCCTCTGCCTGTGTGGGTGGGTGTAACGATCACCTCCTGGACTTGCTCCTGACTGAGGGGCTCACTGCACCCTCCTGTCCAGCATGAAGCCGCACTCAAAGTACTTTATTTTTTAATATATTTTTATAAGGGGAGTTTATAAGGAATTCAGGCGTGGGCTTTGACACGTCTCCAGTATATTGATTTTATTTTCAAGTCACTCCAATGTGACTAGCAGTATACTTTAGGTTGTTGTCCTGTTGGCAGTGGTCGAAGTGGGGGTATGGAAAATAAAAAGGGCCAGTGCGTGCCGAAGGCGCGCGCCCAAGGATAGGGTGGCAACTTCGTGAGGAAGGGGCGTAGCCACAGAATAGTGCCAATTCACATTACACCGCACTGTAGTGTTCATCAGTCACATTACACCACACAGTAGTACCTCTTATACACATTTACACAAGGTAGAGACCATTATACAACAAAGGAAAAACAAAAACAGGAAAAAAAACTGATTCATGCCTTTTAGATTATTTCTCATTTTTAATCCTTATTCTAATGCCCTTTACACATTATTACACACACCGTAATACCCATTACACATTATGCCACATACCGTAATGCCCATTACACATTATTCCACACACTGTAATGCCCATTACACATTATGCCATACACTGTAATGCCCATTACACATTATGCCACAAACAGTTATGCCCCTGACACCATTTTATTGTTATCAGATGCAGCGCGGCTCATGGAGGAGGCAGGTCCTGGCCATTGCCAAGCGACTGGGATGCTGCACTTCCTCCATCAGCCAGCACTTCTGGGTCCCGCCCTGCATCTAGCAACGCTACCGCAGGAGGGACTTGGAGCCGCCGAGCGCCTACCAACCAGGACGCTAGACGCAGGCAGCGTTCCCAGTTGCTGGCCAACTAGTCAGGCAGTGATTTGTGGACATGTAGCAGTGCAGCTGCACGTCATTTAATTTATCTCATCTCTGATTACTGGGTTCTGGATTTTGTGGCAATTACAGAGTCATGGTGCAATGAGAATCATGACTGGGACATAGCTATACCAGGATACAATTTATTTAGGAAGGATAGAATGGGAAGAATAGGAGGAGGGGTAGCAATGTATGTGAAAAAAAGCATAAACGCTACTTTAATACAAAATATTGAAGACAAAACTAGGCCCTTTGGGTCACCATAGAAACCGGGGAGAAGGACCTTATTCGCATTGGGGTGATCTATAGACCACTAGGCCAGGGGCAGGATTTGGACAGGAACCTATTGTTGGACATCACTAAAATGGCTTTAAAGGGAGAAGTCATAATCATGGGAGACTTTAATTTACCTGATGTCAATAGGGAGGGATCTTTTGCAAGTTCAGCTACAAGTGGCAAATTTCTACATTCCTTACAGGGAGCATCTCTCAAGCAATTGGTGAGGAAGCCCACTCGCAAACACTCAATATTAGATTTAATTCTTATAAATGGTGACAGGATATCCGACATATATGTGGGTGAGCACCTGGGATCCAGTGATCATCAAGCAGTATGGTTTAGTATAAAGACAGGATCCAACTCCTGTCACACAAAAACAAAGGTGTTGGATAATAGAAATGCTGACTTTGCAAAAATGGGGAGATGTTTAAGTGATTCATTGGCGGACTGGAGGAACTTGGAAGGAGTGCAGGAGAGGTGGGGAAAACTGAAAAGTGCAATACTAAGTGCAACAGACCTTTGTATCAAAAGGGTTAGGAAAAGCACCAGGAAAAGGAAGCCAGTGTGGTTCACAAAAGAATTATCAACTAGTGTTAAAGCAAAAAAGATGACTCAAAATAATAACGACAAAGAGGTGTATCTGGACAGATGGAAGGATGCTAAGAAAGTAATCAGACGTGCAAAGGTAGAAGCTGAGGAGAAAATGGCCCAGTCAGTAGATAAAGGGCGCAGAACTTTTTTTAAGTATATAAGGAAAGGAGAAAATCAAATGGAGGAATAATAAGAGCATTTGGTGGAGGGAGACAAGGCAATAGCAGATCACCTAAATAATTATTCTTGCTCAGTATTTACTACAGAAGGAGAAGGGATGGGGCCACAGTTAAGTTGCAAGGACATTCATAAAAATAAGGTAGATGAAAGTACATTTACAGAGGAGAAGGTCCTAACAGAACTTTCAAAACTAAAAGTGGATAAATCAATGGGACCAGATGGGATACACCCAAGGATACTCAAAGAGCTAAAAGATGTGCTGGTTACACCTTTAACAGAATTATTTAACCAGTCACTAAATACAGGTGCCATTCCAGAGGACTGGAAAAGAGCAAATGTAGTTCCACTGCACAAAAGTGGAAGCAAGGAAGAAGCAAGTAACTACAGACCAGTAAGCCATACATCAGTAGTAGAGAAAGTAATGGAAAAACTATTAAAAGAAAGAGTTGTGGAATATCTTAAATCAAACAACTTACAGGATCCAAAACAGCTTGGATTTACTGGTGGGAGATCATGCCAAACAAATCTTATTGACTTTTTGACTCTGTGACGAAAATAATAGATCAATGGGGAGCTGTAGATGTAGCATATCTAGACTTTAGTAAGGCATTTGACACTGTCCCACATCGCAGACTGCTAAATAAACTTGAAAACGTGGGGGTGGATTATAAAACAGTTAAATGGATAAGAACCTGGTTGCAGGATAGGAAACAGACAATTGTAGTAAATGGAGTGCAATCTATGGAGGGAAATGTTACCAGTGGAGTACCCCAGGGATCTGTACTTGGTCCAGTTCTCTTTAATATCTTTGTTGGTGACATTGCAAATGGTATTGAAGGGAAAGTATGCCTTTTTGGAGATGATACAAAGATATGCAACAGGGTAGACACACCGGGAGGGGTAAAACAAATGACTGATGACCTAGGTAGGCTTGAGAAATAGTCAAGAACGTGGCAACGACAGTTTAATGCTAAAAAAATGCAAAATCATGCACTTGGGTCTCAAAATCCCAAAGGCTAAATATAGTATCAAGGGTACTATAATGGAAACTACTGAGGAGGAAAGGGATTTAGGAGTCACTATTTCAAGTGACTTGAAGGCAGGAAAGCAATACAACAAAGCAATGAGAAAGGCAAGTCAGATGCTTGGTTGTATAAGGAGAGGGATCAGTAGCAGGGAAAAAGAAGTGATAATGCCACTGTATAGGTCATTGGTATGGCCTCATCTGGAATACTGTGTCCAGTTCTGGAGACCATATCTCCAGAAGGATATAAATACATTAGAGAATGTACAAAGAAGGGCATCTAGTGCATGGCCTACATCACAAAACTTACCCGGAAAGGATAAAAGATCTTAACATGTATGGTTTGAGGAGAGAAGGGAAAGGGGGGACATGATAGAAACTTTCATATATTTCTCTATCGTCCTAGTGGATGCTGGGGTTCCTGAAAGGACCATGGGGAATAGCGGCTCCGCAGGAGACAGGGCACAAAAAGTAAAGCTTTAGGATCAGGTGGTGTGCACTGGCTCCTCCCCCTATGACCCTCCTCCAAGCCAGTTAGATTTTTGTGCCCGGCCGAGAAGGGTGCAATCTAGGTGGCTCTCCTAAAGAGCTGCTTAGGAAAGTTTAGCTTAGGTTTTTTATTTTACAGTGAGTCCTGCTGGCAACAGGATCACTGCAACGAGGGACTTAGGGGAGAAGAAGTGAACTCACCTGCGTGCAGGATGGATTGGCTTCTTGGCTACTGGACATCAGCTCCAGAGGGACGATCACAGGTACAGCCTGGATGGTCACCGGAGCCTTGCCGCCGGCCCCCTTGCAGATGCTGAAGTAAGAAGAGGTCCAGAATCGGCGGCAGAAGACTCCTCAGTCTTCTAAAGGTAGCGCACAGCACTGCAGCTGTGCGCCATTTTCCTCTCAGCACACTTCACACGGCAGTCACTGAGGGTGCAGGGCGCTGGGAGGGGGGCGCCCTGGGAGGCAAATGAATACCTAATTTGGCTAAAAAATACCTCACATATAGCCTCCGGAGGCTATATGGAGATATTTAACCCCTGCCAGAATCCGTTAAGAGCGGGAGACGAGGCCGCCGAAAAAGGGGCGGGGCCTATCTCCTCAGCACACAGCGCCATTTTCCCTCACAGAAAGGCTGGAGGGAAGGCTCCCAGGCTCTCCCCTGCACTGCACTACAGAAACAGGGTTAAAACAGAGAGGGGGGGCACTAATTTGGCGATATGCTTATATATATATTAAGATGCTATAAGGGAAAACACTTATATAAGGTTGTCCCTATATAATTATAGCGTTTTGGTGTGTGCTGGCAAACTCTCCCTCTGTCTCTCCAAAGGGCTAGTGGGTCCTGTCCTCTATCAGAGCATTCCCTGTGTGTGTGCTGTGTGTCGGTACGTGTGTGTCGACAGGTAGGAGGACGATGTTGGTGAGGAGGCGGAGCAATTGCCTGTAATGGTGATGTCACTCTCTAGGGAGTCGACACCGGAATGGATGGCTTATTTAGGAAATTACGTGATAATGTCAACACGCTGCAAGGTCGGTTGACGACATGAGACGGCCGACAAACAATTAGTACGGTCCAGACGTCTCAAAAACACCGTCAAGGGTTTTAAAACGCCCGTTTACTTTAGTCGGTCGACACAGACACAGACAGGGACACTGAATCCAGTGTCGACGGTGAATAAACAAACGTATTCCTTATTAGGGCCACACGTTAAAGGCAATGAAGGAGGTGTTACGTATTTCTGATACTACAAGTACCACAAAAGAGGGTATTATGTGGGATGTGAAAAAACTACCATAGTTTTTCCTGAATCAGATAAATTAAATAAAGTGTGTGATGATGCGTGGGTTCCCCCCGATAGAAAATTATGGGCGGTATACCCTTTCCCGCCAGAAGTTAGGGCGCGTTGGGAAACACCCTTTAAGGTGGATAAGGCGCTCACACGCTTATCAAAACAAGTGGCGGTACCGTCTATAGATAGGGCCGTCCTCAAGGACCAGCTGACAAGGCTGGAAAATATAATAAAAAGTATATACACACATACTGGTGTTATACTGCGGTCAGCGATCGCCTCAGCCTGGATGTGCAGAGCTAGGGTGGCTTGGTCGGATTCCCTGACTAAAAATATTGATACCCTTGACAGGGACAGTATTTTATTGACTATAGAGCATTTCTATATATGCGAGATGCACAGAGGGATATTTGCACTCTGGCATCATGAATAAACGCGATGTCCATAACTGCCAGAAGATGTTATGGACACGACAGTGGTCAGGTGATGCAGATTCCAAACGGCACAGTATGGCCGTATACAGGAAGAGGACTTGTTTGGGGTCGGTCCATCGGACCTGGTGGTCACGGCAACTGCTGGAAAATCCACCGTTTTTTACCCTAAGTCACATCTCTGCAGAAAAAGACACCGTCTTTTCAGCCTCAGTCCTCTCGTCCCTATAAGATCATATCTGCCCAGGGATAGAGGAAAGGGAAGAAGACTGCAGCAGGCAGCCCATTCCCAGGAACAGAAGCGTTCCACCGCGTCTGACAAGTTCTCAGCATGGCGCTGAGACCGTACAGGACCCCTGGATCCTACAAGTAGTATCCCGGGGGTACAGATGGGAATGTCGAGACGTTTCCCCTTCGCAGGCTCCTGAAGTCTGCTTTACCAAGTCTCCCTCCGACAAGGAGGTAGTATGGGAAAAAATTCACAAGCTGTATTCCCAGCAGGTGATAATTAAATTACCCCTCCTACTACAGAAAAGGGGTATTATTCCACACTATATTGTGGTACTGAAGCCAGAAGGCTAGGTGAGACTTATTCTAAAAAAAAATTTTTTTTGAACACTTACAAAGGTTCAAATTAAGATGAAGTCACTCAGAGCAGTGATAACGAACCAGGAATAAGGGGACTATATAGTGTCCCGGGACATCAGGGATGCTTACCTCTATGTCCCAAATTTGCCCTTCTCACTAAGGGTACCTCAGGTTCGTGGTGCAGAACTGTCACTATCAGTTTCAGACGCTGCCGTTTGGATTGTCCACGGCACCCTGGGGTCTTTACCAAGGTAATGGCCGAATTGATGATTCTTCTTCGAAGAAAAGGCGTCTTAATTATCCCTTACTTGGACGATCTCCTGATAGGGGCATAGTCCAGGGAACAGTTGGAGGTCGGAGTAGCACTATCTCGGATACTGCTACAATCAGCACGGGTGGATTCTAAATATTCCAAAATCGCAGCTGATCCCGACGACACGTCTGCTGTGCCTAGGGATGATTCTGGACACAGTCCAGAAAAAGGTGTTTCTCCCGGAAGAGAAAGCCAGGGAGTTATCCGAGCAAGTCAGGAACCTCCTAAAAACAGTGCATCATTGCACAAGGGTCCTGGTAAAAATGGTGGCTTCCTACGAAGCAATTCCATTCGGCAGATTTCACGTAAGAACTTTTCAGTGGGATCTGCTGGACAAATGGTCCGGATCGCATCTTCAGATGCATCAGCGGATAACCCAATATCCAAGGACAAGGGTGTCTCTCCTGTGGTGGTTATAGAGTGCTCATCTTCTAGAGGGCAGCAGATTCGGCATTCAGGATTGGATGCTGGTAACCACGGAGCCCAGCCTGAGAGGCTGGGGAGCAGTCACACAAGGAAAAAATTTCCAGGGAGTGTGATCAAGTATGGAGACTTTTCTCCACATAAATATACTGGAGCTAAGGGTAAATTTATAATGCTCTAAGCTTAGCAAGACCTCTGCTTCAAGGTCAGCCGGTATTGATCCAGTGGGAAAAACATCACGGCAGTCGCCCACGTAAACAGACAGGGCGACACAAGAAGCAGGAGGGCAATGGCAGAAACTGCAAGGACTTTTCGCTGGGCGGAAAATCATGTGATAACACTGTCAGCAGTTTTTCATCCCGGGAATGGAAACTGGGAAGCAGACTTCCTCAGCACGACCTCCACCCGGGAGAGTGGAAACTTCATTGAGAAGTTTTTTCCACATGATTGTAAACCGTTGGGAAATACCAAAGGTGGACATGATGGCGTCCCGTCTGAACAAAAAACGGGACAGGTATTGCGCCAGGTCAAGAGACCCTCAGGCAATAGATGTGGACGTTCTGGTAACACCGTGGGTGTACCAGTCGGTGTATGTGTTCCCTCCTCTGCTTCTCATACCTAAGGTGCTGAGAATTATAAGACGTAGAGGAGTAAGAACTATACTCATGGCTCCGGATTGGCCAAGAAGGACTTGGTACCCGGAACTTCAAGAGATGCTTACAGAGGTCTTATGGCCTCTGCCGCTAAGAAGGGACTTGCTTCAGCAAGTACCATGTCTGTTCCAAGACTTACCGCAGCTGCGTTTGTCGGCATGGCGATGGAAAGCCGGATCCTAAGGGAAAAAAGGCATTCCGGAAGAGGTCATTCCTACCCTGGTCAAAGCCAGAAAGGAGGTGACCGCACAACATTATCACCACGTGTGGCGAAAATATGTTGCGTGGTGTGAGGCCAGGAAGGCCCACAAAGAAATTTCAACTCGGTCGTTTCCTGCATTTCCTGAAAACAGGAGTGTCTATGGGCCTCAAATTGGGGTCCATTAAGGTTCAAATTCGGCCCTGTAAATTTTCTTCCAGAAAGAATTGGCTTCAGTTCCTGAAGTCCAGAAGTTTGTCAAGGGAGTATTGCATATACAAACCCCTTTTTTGTGCCTCCAGTGGCACTGTGGGATCTCAACGTAGTTCTGGGATTCCTCAAATCACATTGGTTTAAAACCAGTCAAATATGTGGATTTGAAGCATCTCACATAAAAAGTGACCATGCTCTTGGCCCTGGCCTGGACCAGGCGAGTGTCAAATTGGTGTTTTTTTCTCAAAAAAGCCCATATCTGTTTGTCCATTCGGACAGGGCAGAGCTGCGGACTCGTCCCCAGTTCTCTCCCTAAGGTGGTGTCAGTGTTTCACCTGAACCAGCTTATTGTGGTGCCTTGCACCTACTAGGGACTTGGAGGACTCCAAGTTGCTAGGAGTTGTCAGGGCCCTGAAAATATGTTCCAGGACAGCTGGAGTCAGAAAATCTGACTCGCTGTTTATACTGTATGCACCCAACAAGTTGGGTGCGCCTGCTTCTAAGCAGGCGATTGCTCGTTGGATTTGTAACACAATTCAACTTGCACATTCTGAGGCAGGCCTGCCACAGTCTAAATCGGTTAAGGCCCATTCCACAAGGAAGGTGGGCTCATCTTGGGCGGCTGCCCGAGAGGTCTCGGCATTACAACTCTGCCGAGCAGCTACGTGGTCAGGGGAGAACACGTTTGTAAAATTCTACAAATTTGATATCCTGGCAAAAGAGGACCTGGAGTTCTCTCATTCGGTGCTGCAGAGTCATCCGCACTCTCCCGCCCGTTTGGGAGCTTTGGTATAATCCCCATGGTCCTTTCAGGAACCCCAGCATCCACTAGGACGATAGAGAAAATAAGAATTTACTTACCGATAATTCTATTTCTCGGAGTCCGTAGTGGATGCTGGGCGCCCATCCCAAGTGCGGATTATCTGCAATACTTGTACATAGTTACAAAAATCGGGTTATTATTGTTGTGAGCCATCTTTTCAGAGGCTCCGCTGTTATCATACTGTTAACTGGGTTTAGATCACAAGTTGTACGGTGTGATTGGTGTGGCTGGTATGAGTCTTACCCGGGATTCAAAATTCCTCCCTTATTGTGTACGCTCGTCCGGGCACAGTACCTAACTGGCTTGGAGGAGGGTCATAGGGGGAGGAGCCAGTGCACACCACCTGATCCTAAAGCTTTACTTTTTGTGCCCTGTCTCCTGCGGAGCCGCTATTCCCCATGGTCCTTTCAGGAACCCCAGCATCCACTACGGACTCCGAGAAATAGAATTATCGGTAAGTAAATTCTTATTATCAAGGGTCTTAACAAAGTTCAGGAGGGAAACATTCTTCAAAAGAAGAGAAGTATTAGAACTCAAGGACATACACTGAGACTGGAGGGGGGGAGGTTCTGGGGAAATTTAAGGAAAAATTACTTCACAGAAAGGGTAGTGGAGAAGTGGAATAGCCTCCCATCAAAGGTGGTAGAGGCTAAGACTGTAGAGCAATTTAAACATGCTTGGGATAGGCATATGGATATCCTTACAAAGAATTAAGATTCAAAAAGGGTTGAGATTGCCAAAAGGATAAAAAAAAGGGGCAGACTAGATGGGCCAAGTGGTTCTTATCTGCCATTAAATTTTGTTTCTATGATTGGCACAGCACCATTTTTATTCCCTACCTGGCCTCTCCCAAATCACTGGTGATAGTTCCTGCTCTTGTGAGAACCTGTCAGCTTGTGTGAGAACCTGTCAGCCTGTGAAATACCCATGATTCTGAGACCCTGCCTGACTGATTCCTGATCTGTTCCAGCTAGCCTTGTATTCAGGTTTTGGTGTGGAGTTTACACACAGGCACTGTCTTGCCTACATTTCTTTGTTGTATCCACCTTGTGCATTGTTGCATTAATATTTTATTAAGTTGCTTATTACATCCTGTGCATTGTTGCATTTACAAATCATTTGTATATACAGTCTCGTTGTTAATAACACCCTGTGCATTGTTGCATGCACATAGTGACTGAGTTAAGATTATATTCCAACCTGTGCACTCACATGCACTCCTCATATATTCCTCAGTCTGTGCCTTAGCATAGTAGTAAGGTTGTGTCTGGTGAACACCTCACCATACTGCATTTATCCATGCCCAGCTTCGATAGTTGCCTTGTCCATACGTAAAACCTGGGGGCATCTGAGTACGGGGTAGACCTAATTCACCCAGGAAAGGCGGCTGCTATAGGAGAAGCCTAGCATTGCAGGAGGCTTAAAGGCTGATGGACAGTTAGTAATTATTTATTTACTTATGAACAGTTTCTTATATAGCGCAGCAAATTCCATTGCACTTTACAACTGGACACAATTAGAAGACAAAACTGGGTAAAAATAAACAGTCATAGGGGTAGGAACCGGGCCACTCGCAAGATTACATTCTATTGGGAAAATAAGATATTAAACCTACCGGTAAATCTTTTTCTCCTAGTCCTTAGAGGATGCTGGGGACTCCGTAAGGACCATGGGGTATAGACGGGCTCCGCAGGAGACATGGGCACTCTAAAGACTTTAGATGGGTGTGCACTGGCTCCTCCCTCTAAGCCCCTCCTCCAGACCTCAGTTAGAGAAACTGTGCCCAGAGGAGACGGACAGTACGAGGAAAGGATTTTTGTTAATCTAAGGGCAAGATACATACCAGCCCACACCATCCACACCGTATAACATGGAATATACTAACCTGTTAACAGTAGCAAACAAAACAGCATCAGCCAAAAACTGATTAAAACTGTCACATAACCCTTATGTAAGCAATAACTATATACTAGTCTTGCAGAATTCAGTCCGCACTGGGACGGGCGCCCAGCATCCTCTACAGACTAGGAGAAAAAGATTTACCGGTAGGTTTAAAATCTTATTTTCTCTTACGTCCTAGAGGATGCTGGGGACTCCGTAAAGACCATGGGGATTATACCAAAGCTCCAGACCAGGCGGGAGAGTGCGGATGACTCTGCAGCACCGATTGAGCAAACATGAGTTCCTCCTCAGCCAAGGTATCAAACTTGTAGAATTTAGCAAAAGTGTTTGAACCCGACCAAGTAGCCGCTCGGCAAAGTTGCAATGCCGAGACACCTCGGGCAGCCGCCCAAGAAGAGCCCACCTTCCTAGTGGAATGGGCCTTTACCGAATTAGGTACCGGCAATCCAGCCGTAGAATGAGCCTGCTGGATCGTGTTACAGATCCAGCGAGCAATAGTCTGCTTAGAAGCAGGAGCGCCAACTTTGTTGGCCGCATACAGGACAAACAGTGCCTCTGTTTTCCGAACTCGAGCTGTCCTGGCTACATACATTTTTAAGGCCCTGACTACATCAAGGGACTTGGAATCCTCTAAGTCCCCCGTAGCCACAGGCACCACAATAAGTTGGTTCATATGAAATGACGAAACCACCTTAGGCAGAAATTGAGGACGAGTTCTCAACTCTGCTCGATCCACATGGAAAATCAGATAGGGGCTCTTGTGAGACAAAGCCGCCAATTCGGACACCCGCCTTGCAGATGCCAAGGCCAGCAACATGACCACTTTCCAAATGAGAAATTTTAATTCAACCGTTTGAAGAGGTTCAAACCAGTGTGATTTTAGGAACTGTAACACCACGTTAAGGTCCCATGGTGCCACTGGGGGCACAAAAGGAGGCTGGATGTGCAGTACTCCCTTCACAAAAGTTTGGACTTCCGGGAGAGAAGCCAATTCCTTCTGAAAGAATATTGACAGGGCCGAAATCTGTACCTTAACGGCACATAACTTTAGGCCCATATCCACTCCTGTTTGTAGAAAGTGGAGAAAACGGCCCAGGTGGAAATCTTCTGTAGGAGCATTCTCGGCTTCACGACAAGATACATATTTCCTCCAGATACGGTGATAGTGTTTCGTCGTCACCTCCTTCCTAGCCTTTATCAGGGTAGGGATGACTTCCTCCGGAATACCTTTCCCAGCTAGGATTCGGTGTTCAACCGACATGCCATCAAACGTAACCGCGGTAAGTCTTAGAACACACAGGGCCCCTGCTGCAACAGGTCCTCCCTGAGAGGAAGAGGCCACGGATCTTCTGTGAGCATGTCCTGAAGATCTGAATACCAGGCCCTTCGAGGCCAATCTGGATTAATGAGTATTGTCTGCACTCTTTTTCGTCTTATGATTCTCAATATTTTTGAGATGAGAGGAAGAGGAGGGAACACATAGACCGACCGGAACACCCATGGTGTCACCAGGGCGTCTACCGCTACTGCCTGAGGGTCCCTTGACCTGGCACAATATCTCCGAAGCTTCTTGTTGAGGCATGACGCCATCATGTCTATTTAAGGAAGTTCCCAACGACTTGTCATCTCTGCAAAAAATTCTTGATGATGTCCCCACTCTCCTGGATGGAGATCGTGTCTGCTGAGGAAGTCTGCTTCCCAGTTGTCCACTCCCGGAATGAAGACTGCTGACAGAGCGCTTACGTGATTTTCCGCCCAGCAAAGAATCCTGGTTGCTTCCGTCATTGCCACTCTGCTCCTTGTCCCGCCTTGGCGGTTTACATGAGCCACGGCTGTGACGTTGTCTGATTGAATCAGCACCAGTAGGCTGCGAGGAAGATTCACCGATTGTCGTAGGCCATTGTATATGGCCCTCAATTCCAGTACGTTGATATGTAGACAAGCCTCCTGGCTTGACCATAGTCTATTTCTTCCTTGTGTGACTGCTCCCCATCCTCGGAGGCTCGCGTCCGTGGTCACCAGAACCCAGTCTTGAATGCCGATCCTGCGACCCTCGAGAAGGTGAGTACTCTGCAGCCACCACAGGAAAGACACCCTGGCCCTGGGGGACAGGCTTATTTTCTGATGTATTTGTAGATGGGACCCCGACCACTTGTCCAGAAGGTCCCACTGAAATGTCCTCGCATGGAACCTGCCGAAGGGGATGGCCTCGTAGGTCGCCACCAATTTTCCCTGTACTTGAGTGCATTGATGGACTGACACTCTTTTTGGTTTTAGCAGGTCCCTGACCATGTTCTGGAGTTCCTGGGCTTTTTCCATTGGGAGAAAAACCCTCTTCTGTTCCGTGTCCAGAATCATGCCTAAGAAAGATAGCCGAGTCGTTGGAATCAACTGTGACTTTGGTAGATTTAGAATCCAGCCATGCTGCTGCAGCATGCTCAGGGAGAGCGACAGGCTTTTCAGCAACTGATCTCTCGATCTCGCTTTTAAGTACGGGATAATTGTGACTCCCTGCCTGCGCAGGAGCAACACCATTTCCGCCATTACCTTGGTGAAAATCCTCGGGGCCGAGGAAAGCCCAAACGGCAACGTCTGAAACTGGTAATGACAGTCCTGTACAGTGAATCTCAGGTACGCCTGATGAGGGGGATATATGGGGACATGAAGGTATGCATCCTTTATGTCTAGAGACACCATAAAATCCCCCCCTTCCAGGCTGGAGATAATTGCCCGGAGCGATTCCATCTTGAATTTTAACTTTTTCAAGTACAGGTTTAGGGATTTTAGATACAGAATGGGTCTGCCCTAGCCATCCGGTTTCGGGACCACAAATAGAGTTGAACAGTACCCCTTCCCCTGTGTTAGGCGCCGAGGGTCCGCTCGTCAGTGCGGCCCGGCGCCTAGCAACCAGGGACGCCGTACGCGGACAGCCGCCGGCTCCCTGGCAACGCTAGACGCCGGGCGCACGGAGCCGCACAGACCCTAGCAACGGGGACGCCACTGTCGGACCGCGTTCCCCGTTGCTGGGTCCAAAGTTAATTACCACACTTGTTTCCTGGCCGTGCAGTATGGCAGCTGCACGGCATGTTTGTAATTAGCCCTGTCTGGCACCTGATTGGAGGGCTTCCATTTAAAGGCACTCTCAGGACTTCTCACAGACGCCGGTAATAGCTTCCTGTTTGCTGTATCTGTTGCAGAGAGTGTTTCCAGTCCTGCTCTATCCGGTCGTTCCTGTCCTCAGTGGTCCAGTACTCGGAAGTTGTCATCTGTTCCTGGAGTCCTGACCGAGCACCTTTAACATCCTGTGGTGTTCGTGAGTCGCGGCGTAGCCGTGTGTTGCGGCTTGACCGCTTACTATTTATTATTTGTTATATTGAGTCTCGGAGCTTTTGCGGAGGATTCCGCTCCCACAAATCCACTCTGGTATCCAGCGGTGCTGGGTAGGAGTAACGGATTAGTGGATTTTGGTTGTCCTTTTCCCTGGCGGTTTGTCCGCACATACTTCTGGTTTAAGTTTAGTTATCTTGTAGCCCCTGGCCTGGTTGTTTAGTCAGAGGGCCCCTTGTTATCACCCTGTCTCGGATTTCCCTTTGTCTCCCATTAAGACCTGAGGGGGCATCGGAGTTGGGCAGACATAATCCGCCCTTCAAACGCGGCTGCCATGGGCTCAAGCAACCATAGTCTCGCAGGGGATTTCTGATAACACGGGCGAGACAACGGAGTTAGGGCGCCAGGGGTTACTAGGCTTTCCTGCTCCCGTAACCAGCATTCCCTTCCAGTACTCTGGCCTTTGTCATAAGATCTCCTCTGGTCAGAAGTACTGGAATCATAACATTATTACCGGCCACACCAAAACTTAAAATTAAACAAGGTTTGATTTTTTTCCCTTATTTCAGTTTGGAAGATTTGTCGGCCTCATGAATCCCACTGGTTTAGGGCCAAATCCTGGCCAGCTTCTAGTTAGCCAGATTCAAGAACTTACTCAGATGGTTCAGGATCTTTCCCTTCGGGTGAAGTCGCAGGAAGATCTTTTACGGACTTCCCCGAGGGTCGTCCCTGAACCGAAAATGCATTTGCCTGACCGTTTTTCTGGTGATAGGAAGCAGTTTTTTAATTTTAAAGAGTCTTGTAAACTTTATTTTCGCTTAAGACCAATCTCCTCAGGTACGGAATCTCAGCGGGTCGGAATTATTATTTCTTTACTTCAGGGGGATCCCCAGACCTGGGCTTTTGGTTTAAGAACAGAGGATCCGGCATTATTGTCTGTAGACGCCTTTCTGGGGTCTTTAGGGCTTTTGTATGATGACCCTGATAGAGAGGCATCCGCCGAGAGTCAGTTGCGTGCTCTCAGACAGGGTAGGAATCCCGCAGAGATTTATTGTACGGAGTTTCGCCGTTGGTCGAACGACTGTGGCTGGAATGACCCCGCCCTGCGCAGTCAGTTTCGCCTCGGCTTATCTGAGTCTATAAAAGACAGTCTCCTTCAGTATCCCGCTCCTGAGACTCTCGATAAACTCATGGAGCTTTCTATTAAGATTGATCGTCGTCTCAGAGAGCGGAGGGCTGAAAAAGGAGCACCTGTCGGGTCTTCTCCTTGTGTTTTTTCCATTCCTGTGGACTTAGAGGAGCCCATGCAGATGGGTCTCTCCAAGCTGTCTCCTGAAGAAAGAACCAGAAGGCAAAATTCTGGTCTTTGTTTGTACTGTGGGGGTAAGGGACATTTTGCCCGTAATTGTCCGAACAAGTCGGGAAACGCCTCGACCAAGTGAATTGTGAGGGGGTTCACTTTGGTCTGCAGCTTATCTCCTCGAATAATTCCCTGTTAGTCCCAGCTAAAGTTTCCTTTGGCAGCCTCTGTTCTTCGGTGTCGGCTTTTGTTGACAGTGGAGCTGCAGGGAACTTTATGGACTTAACGTGGGCCAAGGCCTTAGGTATTCCTCAGTTAACCTTGGGTAGGCGTATCACCATGCATGGTTTAGATGGGAGTCCCTTGTCCAATGGGGTTATTTCCCTCTGTACACCCCCTGTTCTACTTTCGGTAGGAGCTCTTCATTCCGAAAAGATTGAATTTTTCCTTACCCATTGCCCTGCAGTTCCAGTGGTTCTGGGTCACCCTTGGCTGGCCTTTCATAATCCCATCATTGATTGGCAGTCGGGGGAGATCTCACAATGGGGTACCATCTGTAATAAGGAATGTATTACGTTTCCCATCAGAATAGCTGCTGCCATTCCCGAACCCATTCCTGTGGAATACCAGGATTTTGTTGATGTATTTTCCAAGGGCAATGCAGACATTCTGCCTCCCCATCGGCCTTATGATTGTGCTATTGAGCTAATTCCTGGTGCCACATTGCCAAAGGGAAGGTTATATGCATTGTCCGGACCAGAAACTGTGGCCATGAATGAGTATGTTAAAGAGAGCCTAGGGAAAGGATTTATCAGGCCATCTAAATCCCCGTTAAGTGCAGGCTTCTTCTTTGTGGAGAAGAAAGATGGATCACTCAGACCTTGCATTGACTTTAGAGCCTCGAATAAGATCTCAGTAAAAAATACTTACCCTTTGCCGCTGATTTCTGTCCTCTTTGATCAGCTACGTTCGGCTGTGATTTTTTCTAAGATTGACCTGAGAGGAGCATATAACCTCATCCGAATCAAGTCAGGAGATGAGTGGAAAACGGCATTCAGTACTCAGTCGGGTCACTACGAGTATCTGGTTATGCCATTCGGCCTGTCTA